>NC_081825.1:215343144-216018769 GCF_030867095.1 Alligator mississippiensis | reverse complement strand
CTTTTGCTTTGATGACTTTAGGGCAGTTGCTATGGGATGATAATCTGATCCCTGCCTATGTTAAGTTATTTTTAACAAGAGAGCCGACGAAAGAATGAAAAAACCTGAAAAACACCTGTTGTGGTAAATTAACTGCATCCAAGAATTATTCAGACATTATGATTGATATGAAAATCCTATTATGCTATACGTTCTTCAGTAACCGCTTTGCTGGTCAAATGGAGCAAATCTTGGGCCCTTTTTTGCTCAGTGATGGTTTAACTAATTTTGGACGCATTTCCTGTTAGCACTGATCATCTTTACTTAAGATTTTTTTTATATAAAGTGTAAGTAAACTGTGCTAGTGTAAAGTTAGTTAGCCAAATTGCCCTTCTATGGAGCTACCTCACATAAATACAACATCTTTAATATTACTCTGAGCAGTTTTTGCCCACTTTTCAAAACCACTAAATCTTTGAGACAAGAAATATGTTTGCCCTGATGGCATGTAAAACAAAAGCAGTCATCTACAATTCAGTAATAAGCTTAATTTTATTCCTGTAGCATCTTTTTCTATTTGTAGGTTTGTGGAAATTCAATGAGAAAAGAATTGTAATGAGTGGTAAACAGCCAACCAGCCTTTTTGATTATTTCTGATATGCTTTGTGCCTTGCAAAATATGCTGTAGGATCTTATTGTGGCATCTTTAGTGAAAATAACATATAATGATGAATTTCAGTAAAGGGCCACATTCAAACTTGTTGCTGTATTTTATTTTGTATTATTTTATTTTAGGAATAACTGAAGAAGAGCGGCAGTTTTTGGCTCCTCCAATGCTGAAATTTACCAGGAGTCTATCAATGCCAGACACCTCTGAAGAAATCCCTCCTCCCCCACAGTCTCTACCCCCTTCACCACCACCACCTTCTCCCTCCTTGTACAACTCACCCAAATCTCCAACATCAAGAAGTTATGGAACAATTAAACCTGCATTTAATCAGAATTCAGGTTCAAAGGTTTCTTCAGGTAGACCTGAAAATATGGGAACCATGATACGGGAGAAAGGAATGTATTACAGAAGAGAACTAGATCGTTATTCTCTAGACTCTGAGGATTTATACAGCAGGAATGCCGCAACTCAGGCTAATTTTAGGAGCAAGAGGGGTCAGATGCCAGAAAACCCATATTCTGAAGTTGGGAAGATAGCAAGCAAAGCAGTGTACGTGCCAGCCAAACCAGCAAGGAGAAAGGGAATGCTAGTGAAACAATCTAATGTGGAGGACAGTCCAGAGAAGACCTGTTCTATTCCAATTCCAACCATTATTGTGAAAGAACCGTCTACCAGCAGTAGTGGAAAAAGCAGCCAAGGAAGCAGCATGGAAATTGACCCTCAGTCTTCAGAGCAGCCTGGACAGCTCAGACCTGATGATAACTTAAATGTTAGCAGTCCATTTGCAGCAGCCATTGCTGGAGCAGTAAGGGACAGGGAAAAGAGATTAGAAGCTAGACGTAACTCTCCAGCTTTCCTTTCTACTGATTTAGGAGATGAGGATGTTGGGCTAACGCCCCCAACACCCCGTCTGCGGCAGTCGAAATTTACTGAGGAAGGTATGTTTAGTAATGAAGAGAGCTTTAGGCAACTTATGTCACCCTCTCCCATTCCCACACCTAGAGAGTCTGAAAATCTTTTTAATAACAGTGAACCAAGTGATCAGACTGATGCAAGGACAGTAAATTCTTCATCCAAACCAAAAGGTACTGAAAACAATGTGGTGGTAACTAAGCCCACCAGTGTGCCCAGTTCAGATAATTATGTTCACCCACTCACAGGAAAGCTATTAGATCCAAACTCGCCTTTAGCACTTGCTCTCTCTGCCAGGGACAGGGCCATGAAAGAACAGACTCAACAGATTCCAGGCAAAGGAGAAGCAAGTAAAGCAGACCTTAACAAGCCACTTTATATTGATACAAAGCTGAGACCCAATATTGAAACTACATTTCCTGTGACTGCTACTGTTACCAGACAAAACACACGTGGCCCATTGAGAAGGCAAGAGACAGAGAACAAGTATGAAACAGACATGGGGAAAGAGAAAAAACCCGAAGAAAAGAAAAACATGCTGATAAATATTGTGGATACTTCACAGCAGAAGTCAGCTGGTTTGCTAATGGTTCACACTGTAGATACAGCAAAGTCTGACGACACACCTGAAGATGAAGAAAAGATAATTGAAGCAGAAGTGAACCCAGAAAGTTCTTCACCTGAAGTGCCAGAGGGCAGTGAAGAAGCAGAAAGTGGCTTAAGTGTATCTGCTACACCTGAGCCACCTCCATCACCATGCAAAACTATTGTAGCAGCTAGTTCTGTTGATGACCCTGTCATTTTGCCTTTTCGTATCCCTCCACCCCCCTTAGCATCTGTTGATATTGATGAAGAGTTTATTTTTACTGAGCCATTACCGCCTCCTTTAGAATTTGCTAACAGTTTTGATATCCCTGATGATCGTTCAGCTCCAGGTTCTGCTCTAACGGACTCACTTAAGCAAAGACAGACTGGAACACCTTCACCTGCTTCATTTAACCCCAATCAACCAACAAATTCCTTAGATAGTAAAAAGCAAGTGGGTCTTTCAAACTGTTTGCCTGCCTCATTTCTGCCACCCCCTGAAAGCTTTGATAACATCACTGACTCTGGGATTGAGGAGGTGGACAGTCGAAGTAGTAGTGACCATCATTTAGAGACAACCAGCACTATCTCAACAGTGTCCAGCATCTCTACTTTATCCTCTGAAGGAGGCGAGAACTTGGATACTTGTACAGTCTATGCAGATGGGCAAACATTTCTGGTGGACAAACCCCCAGTACCTCCTAAGCCAAAAATGAAGCCCATAATTAACAAAAGCAATGCACTTTACAAAGATGCGCTAATTGAAGAAACTGTTGATAGCTTTGTTATTCCTCCACCTGCCCCACCCCCACCTCCAATCAGTGCGCAACCCAATATGGCTAAAGTTGTACCACAAAGGACCTCCAAACTATGGGGTGATGTAACGGAGGTAAAAAGCCCAATTCTCTCAGGCCCAAAGGCTAATGTTATTAGTGAATTGAACTCAATACTACAACAAATGAACAGAGAGAAATCTTCAAAGCCAGGGGAAGGACTGGAGTCACCAACTGGAACAAAAACTGCAAGTCTCAGTACAAGGTAAATGTAACTACAAAGATAAAAATAAAATCTTTGCTGTTTTTCAAGATAAAATTATTCTGTTTTCTAAAATACTAAATAAAAGTGTACTATTGAGAATTTGCATAAGCAGGCTTCCAGTGTAAGATAATGATAGTGCTATTTTCATGTTAGTTGTTAACATGCTAAAGATCATCCTAAGGTATTGTATATAGTAGTGGACATGTTTTTGTTACTTTTCTGGTTCCAGTATAAAATAGTGTCTATTTTCACTGAAAAAGCCCGCTTCATGAAGCTTCCTATTACATCAATATCTCTAGGCTTCTAGGGCACTTTTATATGTCCTCCAGGGGTGTGGCTCCAAGAGCCACTCTAATTAAAGCGCCGCAGCATCTCATATATTAGCATCCCTGTGCTTCAAAATGACAGCAGGGTTGAACAAGCTTTAGTTCAAGCACCCCCGCTGCCATTTTGAAACATGGGAATGCTAATACACGGGACGCGGAGGCTGTCTCCCCTAGTTACAAGGCTCAGTTGATACTTTCTAGAATTCTGCCCCTTTAAACACTTAAATACTTTGCATATGCTCCTCTTACGGAAGGTTCAATCACCAGCCAAAGCAGGAAACAGAACCAACAGGCTGTTTACAATGGTTTCTTTCTATGTTAACCTACATTCTTGAGGAATGTAGAAGCAAGAAGATGTTATCCTGCACTCCTAATTGAGGCAAAATTCATAGAGTTGAAACTGAATGTTGGCTGGGAAAGGAAAGCAGGAAACCATGCAAAGTGGAATGTTGATACATGATGCTTACTCCATGGAAACAGCACTTTAAGTGTTGGGTGCCATTCTGTTGTTGATTATTGCACAACGAGGCCTATTGTAAACAGAACAAAGCCAAAGTTAGAGGGAATGGTTGCCTAGAACTGGATTTTCTCAATCAGTGCCTCTGAACACCGTGTCCACAGGCCATCCATTATTTCTATGGGAACTATTTTGGTTTATATTTAAGAAGGTGTTTGGCTTCTCACTAAAAATGGTATTTATATTGCAGTGTTCACATGCTAGTGTTTAACAGTTAAATTATTGAAATTTTATTCAGTTGCTTAACTGAGGTGGTAAAGACTCACGTTTCACTTAGATTTACTTCACACTTCCAGCATGCCATTTGATTCAGGAAGGTAACTTAATTAACAGCATTATACTTAATCTTTGGAGTGTGTTGGGACATAAATTACAATGTGATTTTATGAAGGTCTTTTATTGAAAACCTTTGCATTATTTATACTAACCCTAAGCTTGTAATTTACTAGTCCCTATATATTATTTTCCTGTAAATTGTTTGGTATTGTGATTTTCAGTTTTTTTGTGCTGTACTTAGTGAACAATTTGGGAAAGCAAAAAAACTCCAGGGGGTCAGGGAACTTGTCAGGTCAGCACTATTTTTGTAATCAAGTCCATCCATTTCCAACAGGTATCCTTACAAATTAAAATAAAGAGATCCCACAGGACAGCAGGCATCTTTGCACATGTTTACATATGTTTTATTATATAGGACATATTCATTCTAATTATAAATGAGCTGGTAAAACTGAAAGAACAAGAGTATTTTAGCTCTAAGCCATAGGGATGTACAGAGATTCACAAGTAAATGTATACGTGATTTAAATTTTACAAAAGCAAATATAAGTAACGAGATTTAGCTGCAATGTGGACATAAAACCATAAATCCTAAATATGCACAGAAATTAGTTTTGTTAATCTCTGATGTACATTATCAGATTACTATAGTTGTCCCAAAATAGATGTGAAAAACTGGGCTATATTTTGTAGCTGGGAGGGTGTCCCCTTTGTATTATGAAAAGTTTTGGCCTTTGATAGAATTTTGGCCTTTGATAGAACTGCTGACCTGCAAATACACCTTTGACTGTAGCACCATTAATTGCTTGACCTGCCCTGCTAGGTAAAAATGCATTACTTTTGAAAATTCTATGCAAAAAGGCAAGAGCGCTAAATTGCAAAAAAGGTACTATTCAAATAAATCTTCCTAGAATTATTCTTCTGGGTAGGCAGTAGCCCCAGGCTTAGAAATGGCTCCCCCTCTTCGGGTACATAAGGGAAATGATGAATTTGGCACTGTGGCTCCATTAATACCAAATGATTGCTGAGAGCTGGCTTCTGAGAATGGCAACCAATTGCACTATTCGTGTCTGTTTGATATAAATTGCTGAACTGGTGACCTTAGAGGATATTATAAGAATCGTATACAGCTTTAGAATGAAAGGGTAAGTGGGAAAAAAAACAACCCAGGAATGCCTTCACTGGACAGAGAATATGAATCAAGTTTCCTGTTCAAATGAAAGGTCTTAACACATACAACACAAATACAGTAAAAAGTTTCCAAAGAGACCAACATGTATTTGTTGCTTAATTAGGGTGATCTTCAGAGGGGCAGAAACTGAAACTGGTACATTTGAGCATGCTGTGGGCAATCTCTTAAAACAGGAAAACGTATACTCATAAAATAAGGATTACTTGAATTAACTTCCATTTAAACTAAAGTGTACCTTTTAAAGCGTTTCTTTGAGTTTCACAATTTTCTTCCTAATGTCTTCATAACTGCAGTGATTTTTAAATATACAGTGCTTGCTTTCTTTTCCTGTAGTCGTAAGAAGCCATTACTGTACCCAATTTTCATCCATCTAAACTTATTTATCTTCTGTATTTTAAACTGATAATTATTTTCCAGATGATGGTGGCTACCTTCAGGATCCTTGCTACACAAAAATGTGGAATAATAACAAAGTCGTATGTCTTGCCTTCCATGTTTATTCTAAATTAATCCGAACTGTTAATTTCACTGGAAATCTTTAAGTCAAAAGTAAATGCTGCTTTTACAGTGAAGAAAATGAAATATAGAAGCAAATGGAGATATTTTTTTTCTCACAAGGAAGAAAATTAGACTGCCAGCGAAACTGGGAAATAATTTTTTTAATAATTTTTTTTAAAAAGTTATAAACCTAGAAAACAGTTTTCATAATGCATATCATCAAGAAGGGGCACCCCGTAGATGGCTAGATTTTTAGAAATAATAGCTTACTTGGGAAGCTTCAGGAAATATTTACATATTTTTCACCTTAGTCTTCTTATTATTAATACTTATCTAAGAAAAATACAGAATGAAATTTGAAAATATGATCTTCAGGGAATGTCAATATCCAATGCAAAGGGCACTTCAAAATATCAGTATTTATTCATAGGCTCATAGACGTTAGGGTTGGAAGGGACCTCAGTAGGTCATGGAGTAAAAAATAGTGAATAAGATAAAAATTCAACCTGCTATTTCTTTAGAAAAAGAATCTAAAGAAGGCTGCATAGAGGCTGTGTACATGCATTCAAATAATCTTGGACAGTTCTCCCACATTTATCTTGATAGAAAAACTTACCCTGAGCCACATGTACAGACGTTTGAATGCAGGCGCTCCGGAGAGCTTGCACTGCTGACACGTCAGCTTGGGGTGGGCAGGGAAGAAGGGGTCTGTGCATACATCTCAGGGTGCTATATGTGCTCCCTTAGTCTGCTTGGCAACAGATGGTAACAGTGCATATGGTGTCCCTGATCAGCTGACCCAGGCTGCCCATGGTCAACCTGTGTTTCCCTGCAGGACAATGTAGGGATTGTGAAGGGGGAGTGTTCTGCTGTCTTCTGGAGCAGTAGAGTCTACCAAGTGACACAGTCTCCCTTGGGAGGTGGGAGGGGTGGCAGGGGGTGGATGCTGGAGGACTTTTCTATTCTGAGAGAAGCCCCCACAACACGTACAGACATTCAGTCTCCCAAGATAAACTCTTCTGGGAGTGATTTAGTCGTGGTTGTTCCTGGGTTATTTTTCCCCTGAAGCAGCCATTTTTATTCTGGGAGGGAAAAGCCTGAAATCTGTTTACTTCTGGCTTTTCCTGGGTGATTATGTGCAGCTGGCCTTCCTATTCGGATACATGGCTTCCCAAAGGTACATTTGAATTTCAATCTTTAAAGCTAACAAGAATGTCTCTAGAATGTTAAGGAGAGGATTAGTTTATTGGTTTATTTACTTTAATTCTGGGTATCTCAAAAGCAGAAAAAATATAGATGAACTTGTCTCAGAAGCAGAAAAAATATAGATTAGCTTGTATTCAAAGAACAGATCAAGAGAAACTTGATTAAGGTGCTAAAAGGATTTACTTGTAAGAAAGATTTAAAGGGGCTAAATCATTGATTTCGACTACGCAAAGATTAAGAGGAAACTAAAGTTAAAACTGTCTACAAATACTGGTAACATGATAAAAAAGCAGTCAATAAAATAATTATTTAGCATGCAACAGTGGGGAGGCAGGTGTTAATACTTAGAAGAACTCCAAAAAAATTGGGAGCAGTCTTTATCAGGAGGTCTTTCTTTAGGAGTAGACCTCTTGCCCATTGCTTCTGAACAGATTCAGAATTTCGAGCCTGATACAGCCCTAATGAAGCTTTGCCACTGGTGTTAAATATGATGACAAATTTCTAGGAGGAATTGGGAGGAAGAAGAAAAGAAGAAAGAAGCGAAAGTCTAATAGCAACCCTAAAGGAACAGAGAGAGTTCATAGCGGTCTTATATCTTGCCAGCCATAATGCAAGTTTGTCTAGAAATGTCAATTTAAAACTGCATTTCTAATCTGCAAAGTGCCTATATACAAAGAACAATACCTTAAGTTCTGCCAATTTGTGTACATTCAAGCCAAATGTTGACTTTGGGGATAAGTACTTTTTTTTACTGTTGTTACTCCTATCCTGACTAAAAGAACTTCTGTATTCCACTTGTGCACAACCAACAGAACTGTTAACTAAATTTCAGTTTACTTTTGACCCAGGACTATTTTCTTATGAACATTACAAGTTTTATGGAAGTACTACAATACTTTACAAAAACTTCATTTTAGTGAGGGTTGGGGATTGCAAAATATTAGACAATCCAAATTCTACCCTCCCAAATGCCCCCTTTTAATGTGGTGTTAGAAAGAGAAGTTATCACCTAGATAGCATCCCTAGATTCTAGATATTACTAAAATTAGCTCTGCACAGCTAGGAACAGATGTCTTATCTATAAGGCTTACTTTAATTATGCATTTCGTAGCTGTCATACCTGTAGCTCAGCCACGGTCATTTTATCATTTCATGGTGTCAATTGAAGTGTTAAGATAATGTGGTGGGGGTTATTAAATAATAGATAATTAGGGGAGTGTAAGTCAAAGAGCATTATGATATATAACCTCTATATGTTTTCTGATAAATGAGGACTATGACGAGGCTATTCTGCAGTAATGAGCAGAATTTCCCACTTGGTTAATGAATAGCAGAAGGAACTTAGACTTATTTCTCGTTAGAGTAATAATTTTATTCTGAGTATTTGTGGTGGCCCACTGTCCGCCTCAAGACACTGAGTTTAAATGAACAAACACACACATGGAGCACAAGAGCATTTGATCAGGAAGTTCACCTGCTTTTCAACTCTGTCTCCTTATTTTGTAGGAGAAACGTAGGGTAGAAGGACTTAGAGGAGGAATTTGAAGGATACAGCGGTTTAAATGATACTGCTAAAAGAAGAAATTATGTAAATAATTAGGAGAATTGAATCTGGATTGTAGTCCCATCTTTAAATCTGTAAAACATCACAATCAAATAATTTGGATAAAATATATAGTAGACATTTCTGCCTGCATTAACTATGTTTTTATACCACAGCTCTTCTACCTTAATTGTGACTCTTCCCTTTTCACCCACTCTCCCCTCAAAAAGAAGTGTTTTGTTCTAGGGCTTCTATATGAGCCAAATATCAGAAATAGTAATAGTTACAACTTTGACTTCCAATCAGAAATTCTGTCTCTGAAAACTGTAAGTTCAGGCACAAATCAGTTGTTTGGAAAGGGAGCTTCTTCATAGCTCTGAGAAAGTTACTGTTCCTTCCATCATTTTCTGCCTACCACCATATACACCCACCAATATTGGGAGCCAAGGTTACCAATACTATAAATTCATTGAAAAGCCTACAAACATTTGGAACTGATAGAAGAAACAGGAAAATAATTCAGGGTTTTGCTTTTTTGGGGGGTGGGGGTTGGTCTTTTTTTAACCAGGTTAACAGAGCAGTGTGTACTCAGTCTGTGAACCAAGTAGTTGCTTAGCAACATAATGATCAGTACAGCCTTAAGGATCCAGTGAATGATCTCAGTGTGATTAACACAGAATAAACTAAAGCGGCTGTGAAGAAGGGGAAGAAGAAAGCAGCAGCACAGCCCATGGTGAAAACAGCATCATTCTGCCATGAGCTTCCTTAACTGCTCCAGTCTGCTTCAATGTGCTAACAAGGAATAATTAGCGGCAACTGCCATTGTACTTTGCTGCCTCCATACCCAAAGACCAAATTGTTTTGTCTTGGGAAGAAACAATTTAAATTATTGTATAGGGTATAATTCATCTCTTGCTGTGCGTTGTAGAATGGTCTGGTGTTCTTTTTTGGCACCAAGGGCTGATTCTTTGGGTTTCTTCAAGTACCCTTTACCGTTACTATACTTAAGAAAATTTGAATATGCTTGTTGCACCTTGGATGATTGAGCTGTATAGAGCAATTAACCAATAGCATGTTCATGTTTTTACTTAACAAATGAAATTCCTATTTTAAATTTTCTCATGTCTCAATTTTTCTCATGTCTCAATAACATTTATCTAGAGAAATAATATGATTTTATTATAACTGGGTAAGGCAGAGTTAAACTAAATAGTAAGGTTTACATAGGAAATAAAAATACACATGACCGATCATGTGGAAACTACAGTTTTTACTGGTTATTAATCCCTTCGTTTTGTTTTATTTTTTAAAACCTACAGTCCATGTATGAACTTTTGTTTACTATTGTGTCCATTAATTTAATTTAATTTTGTTGATTGTTTGTCAGCCAGTTTCACAGGATCAGTTGCTTTGTAAGTATTTTTTTTCAGTGTTTCAGTCATTCCATTTTGTCATTTTTATTTGCTTTCATGACTGCTAACAGAAGAGGTCACGCTGAAGTGCTATGAAGTAAGTGACAACCAAGAAGCATAGTCTGTGTTGTACTTTCTGTTTTTTTCAATTGTCACTCATTGTTTCCACAATTTATTATCTTTGTTAGAAATTGCAGCCTATTTGGATTAGTTTTAGCAAATCCAGAAATGGTAGCCATTTCAGAACCTGTGACCTACAGAACATGATCTGATTTTAATATTAAAAATAAAAGTCACTTGGAGAAAGATTTGAACAAAGACTTTAATCTAAATTTGGGCTCCTGAAGAAGTCTGGTTTTCAAATGTTCGGAGTGTTTAGGATTTCAGAGTGTAGTTGTTGGGATTTTTTTGTTTCTTATGTTACTTTCATATAATTTATTCTATTAGATAGAGTTGTTTGCTTCCGCTTTTGAAATGACTTCACACCTATATTGCCGCAGTATTTTTATTCACAACATTTCTGTCAGATTTTACACAGGCTATTCAGTAATATGATCCCTCTGAGTTTTGGGCAAATAATTAGTCAAATACAATTCAACAGGTTGATCGCAGACATGTCACTTCACCATTTTCATAATTGCCTGCTTTTTATGGGATTAACCACATAAAACACAGTGAATATGAGCTATTTGATGAGAGATCTATTAAATTTATACTTGTCCACTTTGACAAAATAGTTTCATATGATTTTGCTTAGTGCAGTTTTGTGTGTTAAATTCTGAAGACAAGTCACGAGTTCATAAGAGATTATTGTATTTATATTTTACAAGTTGTTTATCAGGTGCAGCCAGGCTCTCTCTATATATTCTGCATGCTTGTAGCTTTGATTCTTTGTCTTTTAGTTCTATCCTACTCTGATCTTTCCACGTACAACTCAAGAACAAACTACCCACACTTGCTGAAACCATCTACCTTCCCCTTATCCCAGTGCATTTTCCTAGTCAAAAACCATTCATTCGCTACTAACTGCCTGCTTTTTTGGTCCATTTTCCCAGAAACCCACAAATCTGTTATGAGTATTCCATGTTCTCACTGAAAAAGTGTCATCTGGACAGAGATCTCCTTTCAAACAGCATCTCTGGCTGTTCCTGACATAAGTACACTGGGTACGTACAGGCGTTCCTTTTAGATTGACCTAACGAGGGTTAGGTCAATCTAAATACCCAACCATACAGGCATTCAGAGGCCTTAATTCAGCCAAAAAAATGGCATGCACATCTAAGTTGGTGCACCTTGATCCGACCAGCCCCTCCCCCGCCCTCCCAATTACTTACATTGGGCTCCCTACATAGCTCCTAGCAGTAGTGAACAGCTGTATGGCTTCTGGGCTATGTTTAGGCAGCTGACATTTGTACGTACCCTGTAGAAAAATCACTATTCTACCAGCTACCACAAGTGTGGACTTATCTACTGTCCCTCACATAGATTGTGGACTCTGCTTCATTTTCTTCCCCTCCCCCTAACCTATGCACTTTCACATTGAGATTTGACCTGATCTGAGTGGCTAACACAATATTGTATTAGCTTTTGAATCTCTCTACTTCGTTGTACAACCTTGCTTCACACATTCTCATTTTATACAGGACCTGAGTCAAATCTCAATGTTATATGTAGCAAAAACAAAACAATTTTGTTTTGAAAATCAGGGTTAGAAAACTCTTTCATACTGTTCTGTTCTTATATTGTATTGGCTCTATCTTTTGCTAAGTTTATTATTATTATTATTATTATTATTATTATTGGAAGAGCTTTGTCACAGATTGCAGTTCTTTAGGCAAGACAGAGTATAAAAATAGCTCTGATGACAGCATAAGACTTTTTTAACAGAAAAATGCTGTCTGCCACTGAATCTCTTTTAAAATTAAAGATAACAGTATATTTAAATCCTGAAAGTATGATTCAAAATAAGCTAATAAGAACTCTTTTTTGCAAACCATATTTTCTGCTTTTACACATGGAAAATGCACCATTGTGACATAGTAATTATATATTGTGATTATAATATGAGACAACATAATGTGCATTGCAATCACTGCAGTCACACACAAGTAAATGTTTACAACAAAATACTACCAAATGCTGATTCCTAATAGGGTAAGATTTATTTAAAATAATTATCATGGTCTTCACCTTTTTAACTATGCAAATAAAGGGGAGAATTCAGCCTGTAATTTCTAATGAAATTTGGTTTTAGGCAGGAAAATACCAACATTTCTACTGTAAAAGGTGACTGAATGAGGCATAAGAAATCACCCTTTCTATAATAATTCACACTGTAACATATTTACCAGTTGGAATTTCCATAACTTCCTTATTGAACTATTCTTGATTTTTCCCATTGCAGCAATGTACCACAGAACAGTAGGGAAGTGGTATGTAATCTCTTACATTGAAGGTATGGCTAAATTGTAAACTGTTGTATAAAAGAATGTTAATATTGGAAGGATAACAGTTTACATTATTTTTTTCTTAAAAGAAAAAAATATTGGTAGTTAGTCATTTTTGGGTGTACTTTATTGGGGGGTGTACAATGATCACATGTCCTATACAGCAGCAGTCTCCAAGATGTAACAGCTGAAACAAAAGGGGAAGTGTGGCTTGTTATTTTAAGGTATGAGGACAGGAGAATCAAAGAGACAGAGTAGAGGGAGGAGTAGGGAAAATTTTTCATACTCTAGGGCCAGGGACAGATATTAAAAAAGCCTGAGCCAGAATTGATTAAGTCTTTGCAGGTTAGTCTAACCTGACTAGGCTAAATCACTTTTTAACTGCACAGACATCCCAGAAATGCAGGCACATGCCTGCAGTGGCTCAGACTAGAAGCTGGGGGGAGCTAGAGCAGCCCTCCCTTCCCTTCCACAGAACTGAGCTAAGTGGAAACATGGTCAGGCCCTGGCAGGATGCCCAGCAGGAAATTGGTAACAGTGTTTATCACCCCATTAAGAAAACAACAGAGGGACATTACCAGCTACTTGTTGATTCTGCCTGTTGACTCGGCACGGACCATAGCCAGCATGTGGTCTGCTAGCTAATACACAGATACCTCTCATCAAGAAAGAGCGGGGAGGGGGGAATTCCTGCTTAGCAGGGAGTGATGAGGGAGAGTGGGGAAGCAGCCCACAGTCTGTGCCAAAGCTGCAGTCAGGGAGCAGAGGGGAGGGGCCAACCCTGCTGTGGAGCAGAGAGCCCTGCCCAGCCCAGCCCAGAGAGCATGCTGGGATGCTGGGGGAGTCTGGTTTATCTTAAACCAGCAAGGGGTCTGGGACAGACATTGTATAAACTGGTTTGACCCAAATCAGTTAAGTCTGATACTATATTCAACCAGGTTCATCTCAAACCAGTTTCAGTTATTTTCAAACTGGTTTATATGCACTGAATATCTGTTCTGTTACAAGTTTTTAAACCAGTTTCTGATCACATAAACTGCTTTATGTATAACGTCTGTCCCTAGCCTAGTAGGTTAGTAGACCTTTTTTATATAGTCATTGCCGTAGAACATCATCCTAACATTTTTCAAAGAGGTATCCTGTCATGCCTTATTAAGGAATAAGAATTTCATCTCATAACTATAAGTAAAAATGAATAAAAGTAACTTGCTTTTCTTGGATTGTGTATTGCTAATAGTTTCTTCTCTCATTCTTATAATTTCCTATCATTGTTTGGACCAAATCCTGGATGGCATGGAAAAATTAGGCTGCAAAAAAAATTGCAAGGTTTTATCTTGGTCAGATTACAGTAGTATGAAGTAATGTATAACGTCTAAACTGTTGCCCCTGCTACACTTTAGATAAGGGACCGATCCCATAATTGTTGAAATAAATTGCCTGTTCCTGGTAAAGACATTAAGATAGGAATAAGTAGGTCTGTTTGTGTGAATACCAACTACACAAATAAGTAAGGATCTGCAAAAGCAGGTCCTGAATAATAACGTACGTTCTACTAAAAATGGATCTGTGCTGGTTATGCTGTGTGCCAGGACTGTTTGCCATAGCCCTTCCACAGAACATGGAAGAGGCCTAAGCCAGCCAAAATAAATTGTCAAAGAGAAGGATGTGTGTTAAATTCAACAGTCCCAAGTTGCAGGTTTCTAGCTCTGAGCTGCTAGAAGATGCCTATGTGAAACTGGGATTCAGCCCAGAGCCCTTCCCTGGAGTTAGGTGCCTATGTCCATCTCTTTTAGAAAGGAATGACAGGCTCAGTCTTTACTTGAACAGAGACATAGTTAGCTATGTTAGTCTGATGTCATGTAAAAGGCAGGGTTGATTTGCATCTTATAAACTAACCAAAATAGATAAATATATCACAAGCTTTCATGGGCTGAAGCTCACTTCATCAGATCCTGTCTACTTTAGTTAGTCTATAAAGTGCAAATTTACCTTTCTGCTTTCAATCTTTTCATTTAAGACAGGAGTAGGAGATGACAATGGCATTTTTTTTATATATATAATGGCTTGGAAACCTCACCTGAGAAAGATGATTCATGGGCGCTGGTTCTTGCTCTGAGGACTGTTTGTATTTTGTCTATTGACTGAAGGAAAGTTTAAATATTAAACATCTGAATCCAGGATTCCCATATCCAAGTGAATGACCTGACTACTAGTGTACCGATTCATGCACTGGCCCAGTGATTCTGGCATGGTTGATTTGAATGGAAATGGGTTGTGCTTACTCTGTTCTGTATTGAACTCAATGCTGTCTGTGTGCTTTAGGCTCAAACTTAACTTGAGACTCCCTAATGAGGTTAGACAGGAGATGTGCACCAGATCACCCACCCCTGCCAAGACAGGCACTCTTAGGGATGCACAGAAGTAGAACTCTGCATGCCTAAGATACATTCCTGGAAAACCACTTAGGGCATGGACACACAAACAAGTTATTGTAAACGAAAGCTGAAATTTACAGTGTGCCAGATGCTATGTAGCATGTGCCTCTATGCAGACTGGTACCTTGTCATAGCTGAAAACTCCTGGCCTTTTGGCTAAGATGAGGCTGGATGGGGGCATCTAAACCTCAGGCCTCCAGGGCTAGGACTTGCATGTAGGATGCCAGTCTGGATATGGGGAGCATCTGAACCCCCCAGGCCTGGGGGCTTGGGACTTGCACATAGGATGCTGGCCAAGTTGAAAATTATATGCTCTAGGGTTACTAATAGGCAAGTTATTGAGCTTGGCTCAGTTGGATTTGGAATTTAATTGGCTACTGAAAATTTAAAAAAAACTTTCATTGAGGGGGAAAAAGTACAGTAGAGGGTAGATTTCATTCTACAGAGTAGAAGCATGCATACAGGCAGCTATGTGGAGTTACTGATGAGCAGTATATTCCTGCCTTCGTGTAACTCACTGTAATTTATTTCTGTATTCATTCCTGGGTACCTAGGAACAACCAGATTCCTCAGTTGTTAGGTGAAGGTTTTGAGGCTCATATGCTTCAGCAGAAGTCAAACAATTGAGACTGGATCTAATGCATGCTGTTAGTACACTGCATATTGTTAATCCAGATGTTTTTTATTTAGACCACTGCCCATACAATTGGCTTAAATCTACTATAACAGTTCTTATTGTAGCTAAGATTTATAAGTTAAGGTATGTGTTGCTTAATGTTTCATTCAAACCATTTTTCCAAGCTACAAATAGTCATTCTAGTATTGTGCATGAAAATTCACAGAGCACATCTTTGGGCATTTTTACATATGCTCCAAGGGTGGCGGGTGGGGATGGGAGAAGGGGGCTTTAATTAAAACGCTCAGTGTGTCTCGTGTATCCGTATTGCCAGTCTCCAAAATGGTGGTGGGGGTGCTTTATCTAAACCTCATTGAATGAGCTTCAGATTAAGTGCCCCTACTGCCATTTTGAACCACAGGGATGCTGATGCATGAGATGCAGGGGCTGCCTGGAGTACAGTAATTACCACACTCCAGCAGACTTGATTTCATTCAGTTTGCTCCTATGCGCTGTAATTACAGTGTTTTGGAGCAGCCTCCTGGCTCGTGTACAGGCATTTCAGATGCTTGTTCTTCAGACAACCAGTCTATATCAAGGGAAGAGAATTCACATTGAAGATGCTCAGGAAGTTTACAAGATTAGGCAGGTCATCACTAGTGCTGTGCCTAATAAACCAATACTAAATTTTGATTTCATTTTTAACCAAAGACGAAATATAACTTATCACCACATAGTGTTTAAGTGGAAGAATGAATTTTGATCATCTAAACCTAAACACAACAAATGTTCCGCTCATTGCCACAGCAGGGGCAGCCTTGCATAGCACTGCTGAGCCACAAGAGCTGTGCCAGCACTGTCCTGCACCCAGTGTATCTGGGCTATAGGGAGCCAGTTGGGTGACCAGAATAGTGCTTTGCCTTCCCCTACACACCCCCACACAGGGAGTCTCTGCCACAGCAGGCACAGCTCTGCACCCAATGACATATTGGGGCAGGGAGGGTAGGAACTAACGGGGCATCAGGGGTTGCTCCTAGGGCATTATTGGGCTGCTGTTTCGAGCATCAACACTGCTACAGCACACATGGTAGCGGTAGTGGCTGCCATCACAGTGCAGTGGCAGGTAAGACTTCCCCCTTCCTTTCCCCTTGCACCTCACCCCTGCTCCCCCTTCTTTGCAATGCTCAGCATGTCTTCTCCCACCCCCCACCCTGCCCCCCACCCAGTGCTGAAGGAGCTTGTTACACCTTTGTAGAGGTACAGCCTTTTCACCAAAAAAGTAGCTGATCAAACCCAAACCAGGTTAGCAGTTATCATAATAATATTGTCACTTGTCCAAAATGGAGTTTAGTGGCTGTTTTGCCATGGTCTGGTATACGTGTAGTCATACTGGCACTTTTATTAGGCAGCCTTTTGTTCATTATTGTTATTAAAAAAGCAAAGACTTTTTAATGAGTACTGTCTTACGTTGGCCTTTTGCTCTTAAGAGCCAACAGGGTACAAGGGTATAGACGAGGAGTTTCAGAAACCTGTTCCATGTATGAACAAAATCAAAAAATATATTAAAATTCATTGAACATTAGATTTCTATAAAGAAGTCTAAATAAATAGCATGCTTGAAAGAAACAGTTTCAGATGACATACTATATTTTACCTGCCTTATTACACTATGTACAAAATTGAGATCTTGATTTAATCCTATGTGGAAACAATTAAGCATAAAAGATCTAATCACTCCCTGTCTGCTCTGTGAGCAAATGCAGTTTCTCATCTATGCTTTAACCAGTCCTATCTAGAGCTAATACACAAAGATGCCATGTATAACACAGTTTTTCACTTAATGTTAAGTTAACTTATGGTGCCCATGTAAAGGGAAGAAAACGTAAATTTTTTGGGTTTTCTGGAATTTTTTATGCTACTTTTAAGCAAGAGTGTTCATGCTAATGAAATCATGGCTTACCATTGTGTGTGTTTCGTGGGAAAGATTTCTGTGGTACCTTTTGGGTGCTAGTGCCTGTAACCTGACCTTGTAACAAAAATTATATTCATTTGTAACAGATCTCTTACAAACAGAACTTCCTTTATTATTCCAAAGCCATTGTACCTCTGATAAAGAAAGGTTTTGGGGGGTTTGGGCTTTTTTTGCTTTATTCAGTTTTCAGTGTGTCTGAATGTTTCCTGTTTATCATTTTAGGAGCACAGAAGTCATGAGTACTGTCTCAGGTACCCGAAGTACAACCATCACTTTCACTGTCCGGCCTGGAACCAACCAGCCGATCACACTGCAGAGCAGGTCCCCAGACTATGACAGTAGGACATCGGGAGCAAGACATGCTCCAAGCCCTGTGGTTTCACCAACAGAAATTAATAAAGACATCATGCCTGCTCCTCTGACTGCTTCTGCTTCAGCTACATCTCCTTCTCCAACTCTGTCTGATGTATTTAGCCTACCCAGCCAGCCTCCTTCTGGGGACTTATTTGGCTTGAACACAGGCCGCAGCAGGTCTCCTTCTCCCTCAATATTACAACAGCCAATCTCAAATAAGCCTTTTACAACTAAGCCTGTCCACCTGTGGACTAAACCAGATGTGGCAGATTGGTTGGAAAGTCTAAACTTAGGTGAACATAAAGAAACCTTTATGGACAATGAAATAGATGGCACCCATTTACCAAACCTTCAGAAGGAAGACTTGATAGACCTTGGAGTGACTAGAGTTGGGCACAGAATGAACATAGAAAGAGCTTTGAAACAACTACTGGACAGATAAGAATGGCTCCTTTTGCCTCACAAACTTCTCTTCATAAGTAGAGATGGGCTGGTACTGAAATACCTAAAATGCCTTGGCCACCTGCGAGTGCCAGCAAAAGAAATTGGTTTAATTTAGCTCCTGGTACTCAGGTCATGCAGACTGCATGTTTAATGCCCAAACACGAACCTACATAAATGAAATTAATAGGACCATTTTATTTTGAAGGTGTGGGGAGAGATGAGGAAGAGAGATAACTGTTAACTTTAAAAATATTATCTATCCATTAATAATGCCTTTCTGCTGGGATCAGAACATACACGTTTCTTTTTCATTTACAACCATAAGCATTTCACTTATTCACAGAAAGCACTATACTGGTTTTCAGTTCTTGATACTCTTGTCATATGCTCTTCTAAAAATGTTGGGCTTTGTTTTGTTTTGCTTTGCTTTTTATATATGCATGGTCAATGCTTCATTACCTTTTAAACCATTTTTATCAAATATAGGTGCTTGATTTCTTGGTAAAGGTATTTGTGGTATTGGGGATTCTGGTTCAAAGGCAACTTTGTTCTGCTTTACTTTGGTATTTCTTTATTTCTGCATTTACACTTAGTACACTTCCAAGGTGGCAGAACAGCGTTCTACATACGCTCTATGGACTTGATCAGTAGTAGGTGGAAGGGAATTCTCAGTCAAAGGTGAAACACAGTTAAGCTAGTTTAAACTCAAGATACCCATTTTTCAACCAGGTAATGGCTACTGAGGCACAACATACATTTTAATGGAATCGTAGTGTGTTAGTTGATGACATGAAGTGCATCCTTTAGATGTTTTTAATCAGATTTTCAGACATGCTAGGCAGGATCTTAAGGGACTCATCATGTCTGAAATCTGTCTTAAAAAAATCTAAAGGATGCACTTCATGTCACTGACTGACACACTATGATTCCATTAAATGTATGGTGGGTCTTAGTAGCTGGCTAGAAAATGGGACTATTTTAAATGGATATCTCAAGTGGTGATTGAAAAGAAAGACTAATGTTCCCACTGATGTTAATAGAAATTTTGCCTCTGACTTGTATAGGAGCAGGATTTGGGCCTTTTAATAGGAATATAAATATTTCAGTAGGTGACCATTCTACTGACCATAGTTTTGTTTTGGTTTTTGAAGGCTTAAGGTTTGAAAGGAAAGGGGTTGAATATTGACTGGCTGCTTCTATAGCAGGGCTCAGTTTTGTTTTGTTTTTTCCAGGAGAGAGCATCCATGTCAATGATGCAAAAATTTGGCCTGTTTAACTTTTTTAAACAGAAAAAGTTAACAAGTTTCTCTCTGTTTCTGATCTTCTCTTGAAATTAACACATCGTGAATTTAGCAAATTTTGTAAATTTTACTTTCTAAATAATAATATTCAATGTATGCATGGTACGTAAATTGTGTGTGGGTAGCCAGATTTTTGCCTACCATGACAGGTTTTCCCACACTTTGAAAGTACCTGAATTCTCTTCCCTTAATATGGTCCAGCCTATCTCTAATTTTTTTCCCTTTGTTTTTTTTTTCTTTCTATCTATCTTTCTTCCTTTCTTTCTTTTTTCCTGACAACCAAGTGTCTAATTAGGTCTGCAGCAGCCCTAGAATGAGTACATACAGTTTAGCAATTTAAATATCTTTCTTTACTGCAAGTTTAAATAGTTGTACAGATAGTTTATAAGCACAATATTTTAAGAAAATAAGTGGCTGGTCTACTGGGCAGCCTTTGTGCCACTTCAGTGCTAGAAAGTTAAAAACAAAAACAAAAAAACTTTTGTGGTTTAATACTATTTCTGTGGAATAATTATAAAAGTCTCAACCTTTTTAAAATCAACCTCATTTGGATGCATCTGAACCAGCAGAGCTGTGTTATATTTTCTATCTTTGCTAGAACTTCTTCAAAGGAGGATGAGTATTTCTTCAAAAGTGGTTACAGTAAACAATGCATTGGATACTCACAAAAAGCTACTATTCAACCTCCTTCCCCCTTTCTGGAACAAGTCTTTTGACTTAACATCTGTTGCGATAATATATTTGTATTTGAACGTTCCAAGTAACCTTGTAATAAAATTGAAGTATTAAGGCATTTTACCTTCAAGAGTACTGAATTTTTCCATAGTTAAATGGATATTGTTGTAGAGAACAACGGTTTCATTCAGATATTCAGTAATGGCACCTCAAGGCCATAGAATACTTCTAAAAGTGTAAAAATGGTAATTCAGCCATCATTGTCTTCCATTTGGTGATGATACAGAATTCAGTAAGTAAACCACTAATGACATGCTCCTTTTTTTGTTTCCCTGAATACAGTTGGTATTACCTCTATAATATGTGCCAGAAAACACATTAGATAATATGGTAGTAAAAAAAAATGTAGAGGATACTTTTAAGCTGCTTTTTCATCACAACTTTATTGTTGAATTTAGGTTTAATGAGTGCTGACATACACAGTAAATTACAGCAGATGGTAATCCCTTTCTTAAACAGGTGTGTTTCTTGCTTATGTATCTTTTCAGGCACTTAAAGAATAGGTACAGTATAATTAGTAGAAAAGAGATTAAAAGCATTTAAAGAGCTAATGAAAGTTTATTTTTACATGTGTCTTAATGAACTAAAGGTAATGAGGCCTGAAAGGACCTACTTTTACCAATAAAATACACCTCTGCCAAGATGAATTGGTCTCTAGCTCTGTTTGATTTTTGCTACAGAAAGCAATAGTAACAGACACAACATTGCCTCCTAGTATTTTCAACAGCTTTGGAAATGTTGAGGGTAAGGTGGGGGGAAGACCCTATTATTACATGCTCCTATGATGGTGGGAAACAAGGTGTTAGAGCTCTATGAAATATATTACGATAATTCCAGGTTTTAGGATCAACTTTTGTTTATATACTGTAATTTAAATAAATTGCATTTACATGCCTAGTTTCTGTAATATTTGTGTATACAATACCAAAAGCTCACAAGATGTAAATTGTGTATAACTGCACAGACTCCTTTCCCTGGGTGTCTGGAAACGTTTTAAGTTTAATTCATATATTATAAAATGACTAGATGTGACTGTTGATTTACAGAATTTACATATCACAAACGTTAATTATTTGTGGTACTTAAGTTAATAAAAATAGTGATTTTTCTGAGTTCTTAAACAGCATTACCCAGTTGATCTGGCAATGATTATGTGTATGAGCCACAAATATTGATAATTTTCCCATTACATTTTTTCTTTTCTTTTTTAGATATTAATATGTTTCTCGCTATAGTTTGTATAACAACTTGTGTTCACGTTATCTATGTTGCTGTAATTTTTGTGCTTTAATTCCTCTTATTTTGAATTGATTAAAAATCAAGCTCCTGTAACTTGCACTTTCCCCAATCCTTAATACTCTTGTATGGCAACCAAAATTACTGTAAGAAATAAATATAATATTGCACTAAGGTTGTGGTTCTGATTGCCAAAAGTGAAAACTGTCTGAATTTTTATTAAAAAGAGAAGTTGCCAAACTTGAAATCTAATGTTTTTGAAAAAAAGCTTAAAATGCTTTAAGTTTATATACCTAATGTGTTAATATTTAGTTGATTGTTAGAAAAATTGTTTGCTCTAGCTTGCCTTTCCCTGTTAAACGTTTGGATTTTTTTAATGCTGAAAGGTACTTCACCTGAATTCATCTGAATTTCAGATTCATACAGAAGTTTTGAAAAGGAAAAAAAATATTTTTTGCCTTGAGGTGGATTTCAAATAACCATTGATCATTTTTCTGGAATTGAGCTCTGCCTTTATTTTGCTTTTCTCAAATGAGTCCCAATAACCAAGCAAGGCACTGAGTCATTTCTCTGTTCTGAAACTTAGTAAAATCCTGAAAGGGTTTCTGTAGACAAGACCAGCATTAAAAGGGGAAGAAAATAGCAATGCTTATCAAAGTTCATAAAACCTATGATAAAGACTCTATGATATCACTAGAGTCTAATAGCACTATGGATGAATTGGACTTAAAAGTGGGGAAATTTTAACATTTTAAGTCTTTTTCTTTATCTGTGAATTTTTTCTATCTTTAAATTTTGATGCATTGAAGATTTTTGTTTTTATTTTTTTAAGATACTGGAAGTACCAGTAATACTTCAACTGCACTCATTTATATGAGATTCATAACTATTGTTACCTTTCCTCCCTTGGATATTATTCTGTTCCCTCGTTTCTCATTTTATTTCTTTGTTTCTCTTACTTTTTTCTAATATCAAAATGAATTATTTAATGACTTTGTTTTATTAAGAAAACTATTGAGAAACTTGTTTTAATTTAATGTATTTTACTGATTCAATGAAAAAATTATTTCTGTATCTAAGTATTCATGGGTTTTCACATTAGAAGTAATTGTGCACTGTGCAACTACAGCATGCTATGGAACACCTAATGCCACATGGGTAAAGTAATTAATCAGAAGATTTGGTCATTGCTACTGTTATCCACATTGTATTGGTGTTTTTTGTTTTTTCCTATTGTTCCTGAAATATGTTTCTGCTTTACACAGTTGTTACTCTTATGTCCAAAACCAGGAGGAGACATTAGTAGCACTGTACAATCCGGAACAATGAGGTCTTAGTAAATTATATTGCTAAATGATGCTTTTAAACACAAAAAAAATGGGGAAAGTGCGCCTTGCATGTTTTGAACCTGATCTTTCTAAAATCATGTTGTACTCAAATGAAAGAAACGTATTGTCAATAATGTATTATTGTAGCTGAGAAAGAGTTAGAAAAATCAAACTACTATTAGGTACTGTTCATGAACCCTTTCTCAATCATGGAACTGATTTAAACATCATTTAATTCAAACAAAGTATGATATAAAGAAAAGAGAAATAAGTTGAGTTTCAGTTAATTTCCATTAAATCTATTTCTATACCCAAGTTACTTAGTTGATGTGTACTGTATTTCAATAACAAGCTAAACAAAAATAGAATACATAGTGAACTTCTGCTGTGAAGTATAAAACTACCACATATTAACACATTCCCTTGTGCTGACATCTAGTGGCATTTGTTGGACATAATCTCAGAACAGTATTTATATACAGACATATTTTACTTTTATTTCTTTGGATTTGTTTACAATACTTAACTAATATGCATTTTCTCAACAGAAATTCATTCATCTAAACTAATTATTGGCAACTGAAAAAGTATGTAAGTCAAAAAACAAGGATGAATCTATCACTGTTTGTTTTTCAGATTGTTTTCATGTGATTATGATCCATTTATTTTGTGTTTTAAATGACCCTGCAACTTCAGTAGATTATGGGTAGGTTTTTTTACGTGACAAAAAGTTTAAATGCATTTTGCTTCCAACATCACAAATCTTAGACCACTTTTGAAACATCACATTAGAAACAGCCCAATGCAACAAGTTTCCCATAAAGACAGCAAAAATCCTGAAGTTCAGTGTGTACAGGGGCTTAGTTCAGTACTGAACAAAAGTAGGCCATGTGCCAGATTTTGCTAGGATTTTGAACCCAAAGTTCAAGCTTTTTTAATGCCTATCTCTACAAAGAATGGGCTTGTGTATGTTTACATATTTGCATGTACATGCATTCTAGTCAGTGTTGCCAGGTGTAAAATAATTAGAATATTTGTACAACAATTTCAACCCTGGTATAATGTATGATCAATAATAGTAAAAATGTGCAACGTTTTCACATTTGATCATTTTTTAGGAAGCTATTTGATGCACTATATGCAAAACCCAAGTCACTCTCAAGAAGTTTTAACTAACTTTTGGGCTTGCTGGGGTTTTTTTGGTTTTGTTTTGTTTTGTTTTGTTTTTTATAATTTGTATCCAAGGCCAAATTAGCCAAAACTAATTCCAAATCCAAGAGTCCAGAACCATAAGTGGCCCTACTACTGGCAAACATCCTTCACCCATACCTGGGGCTTCAGATGTTTCCAAATCCTTTGGCGGGCATCCTGCTTGCAGGCTCAAGTCCAAAGGCTTGGGGTTGGGATGCCCCTGAGTTTTGCTTGCCCTTAGCCATAAGGCCCTCGGAGCAAGCAAGGGAGGAAACTCCCATTTCCATAAACTGGGCTTAAAGCTGTTGTACCTTGGCGGGTACTGAACCATGCCAGCAGAGCAGTTCTCCCATAGAGCAATTCAGGAAAACTGTCTTCATGGACACAAATACAGGGTATTTCCCCTGCCAGGTTAAGAAGCCACTATGCTTTCTCATGACTGCTTGCCTCAAAAGACAGAAATGTTTCACCTTTGACAAACCAGTTTTCACCCACTCACTGGCAACTTACAGTGCGCAATATAAAGTAAATCAGAAGAAGACATTTAGTGTGCTTATTTGCTTACTTATTTACATCCTTATTTGCATAATTTTAAGTGTATGGTAGTTTTCCAGCAAATACAATAATTTTGAGCTTCCAATACGATAGTTTCATATTTAAGACCTGGCAATGCTGATTCTAATATGTAGCCTCCTGGATAGCTTTAGAAGTTAGTGTGGGAAGTTGCGTGGGAGACGGGCACTTCCAGTGTTGTCATAAACACTGCAGTGTTACATATCCCTATTCCCTTGATATTTTAAAGCAACCTCTGCAAGGAGCTCTTAACTTGTCCTGGATAACATTGGCATTTAATGAACTTATCTACTCATAACTTTTTCATAACCAAAGGTTATCTTTACTTTGATTTCTCAACTTCTTTAAGCATTAAGAACTGCTTTTAATGAACTGCTTGTAAATCAAGTAGTTCTGAAGTCAAAGGTCTTCACAGTGGTAATACCTCTTTCCTTTTAAACAAGTTTTCTATAAATCAATTTTATCTTTGCCTTTCATGTGGACTGAGATGCATGTGTGTCAATTGTTAAGGATTGTCTTGAGGGAGAAAGTTTTAGTTTCCTTCTGGCTATATCACTGCTCCCTGTATGTGTTCAGACATATTTGTCAGTGAGGTTAGACCAGTGAGGGGCCAATGTTTTGAACAGGCATACCACAAATAAGTCTCGCAACCTTCCTGAGTGCCACTTTAGTCCCCTTCTCCTTTTATGTTTCACTCTGTTTTGCGCTCCCTGCCTCTGCTGCTTTGCTTTCTGCTTCCTGCCTTATCTGCTGCTGTGCTGTATGTCCCCTCCCCAATCTGCTGCATGCCACAGAGTGGCTACCAGTGCCACAGATTAGCCACCCTGCTGTAGACTGTGTATAATTTTGCTTGCCCTTCTGACTTCCTCCAATGATCCTAGAAAATATTAAAATATTAGCAGAGATGATTTATCATAGAGACATGTTCTAAGTTCACTGATGCCCCTTTGTGCCAGGCTCTTTTTATGTTGGATTTGTACAAGGCTCTATAAGGAAATCCCCGACAATCCAAATTAGCAATCAATCTCTCAAATCTGTCACCAGAAGGCAGAAGAACTGATGCAGACCTCTGACCTCTTTTGTGAAATGTGGTTGCGAGTGGGTGCCTGACTGATACAAAGGTGACTGGTACAGAATTAGAAAGGTTGTTTATTGCCTGGTATCTATTTAGTGTTGCCAGTTATCAAAACAAAACAAAATTAAATGTATTCGGATTTCTAATTTGACAAAATGGAGGTGCGTGTTATGTGTTTGTAATTGCTCTCTTATCCTTCTTCAGGAAAAGCTGCAACTTGCACCATCCATCTGCTCCCTTCCAATAGAGTTTTTTTTTATTAAAAATGTAATTAACCAGCATTGTTTTATGAAGGGAAGTTTTCAAACTAGTGTGTATACAGTATTCCAGACTATAATCCATTCCTCTGTTTCATTCAAATGAAAGACATTACAAGCAGTTCTCTAGAAATGTTGTGTTATCTACAAATACAGAAATGAAATACACTGATATTAAATGTTTTGCTCAGGGAACTTTGTAATGTGCAGAGGATTTTATTGTGAGGACGGATGCTTCAAGTGATAATATCAGCAACCCCCTTCAAAGCTTTCTAGCCTATAATTCTTGGATATCTTTACTCTAGGTTCTTAACCCAGAGATGTCAAGAAATCTTCAGTTAATTAAGGAGAGGAAAATTACTGTAACTAAGGTAGTGCATAGATCTTTAAATGGGTAGCACAAACCTGGAAAGTATTGCCAATACTGAAGAAGTTCAGAATATCATACAAGAAGAATTAAATCACTTTGAGGACTAACGTAACTGAAATAGCATGAGATTTAATTGTATAAAGTGTGAGGTCATGCTCTAAGCAGAAGTTAATGTTAGTCCATGAGGCTGAGGAGCTCATTAAGTAGCAACAGCAGAGAAGTTTATATGTATTAATTGACTGATCTACCAATGTGATGTGGCTGTGGAACAGGCAAATGCCATTCTAGGCTGTATTGGAAAGTGGTTTTTTTTATTGGAGGGAAAAGATGCATTGGTGACATTGACTTGAAGGCTCTAAGACTCTAATTAGAGCCACTGCCTTGAAGGCGTGACCTCATCAGGGATATTGTATATCATTATGGTTACTCCTTCAAAAATGAATTCAGACCAGAATAGATGAAGAGAATGGTTGCTATGATGGGAAGAAAGATTGCTATGCCCAGTGTAGAGTTTAGCTTGCAAAAGGAGACTAAAATGTTAGCTTTAATTCTGTAGGCTAGAATAACCAGCAGGGGGCATGATTGCCCTCTCTAGGTACATTTTGAGAGGTAGTTAGCTGTGTTAGTTTTAAGATGGGCAGAAGCAGAAGGCATGGCAGGATGGCACCTTTAAGACCATCCTGAGAGTCATGTTATGAAAGGTCATGCCTTTCAGAATGAGTTAGTCTACAAGGTGCTACCCTGCCTTATGTTCTAGATAAACTTGAGGGAAAGCAATGGAGTAAACAAGGAGGAAGATGTCATTGTAGTTAAAACAAACAAACAAACAAAAACCAACAAAAAATCCTGGTGCAAGAACAAGTAAATATGAGCTGGCTTTGAAAATCTTGATGACAGGGCATTGGATTCAGTTACCCATGACACTCCAGCTAACTACCTCTCAAGTTTTCTAAAATGTTTAGAAAGAAGCAAGAGCTTGATCCATTCATAAGGGGGATTTAGTGCTATAATGTCCAACTTATAGGTGCCTAATAGGGGTGTGTGAAGCAGGCCCTATTCAATTCGGATTCAGCTCGAATCAGGAACAGTGATTCGATTCGTTGACTCAGACCACTGTCCCTGATTCAATTCAGCCATATCCAAATCTGAAGATTCGATGCTGATTCAGAGAATAAGCAATTCGGCCATAGACACAGCTTTAAATGTTTTTTCTACATACCTTGAGGTACCAGGCATGGCTCATGAATGCTGCAATGCTGGGGCAGATGAAGTGTCCCACAGGAGTGGGGGGGGGCCTTCCATGTGCTCAGCTGCGAACCTGGAAGAGGACTGGAAATGCTTCTGGTCCACTTCTGGATCTGCTGCCAAGCGTGCTGGGGAGCCCCTGTGCTTCTGTGGAATGCTCCATGCACCCCAGCATTGCAGCATTCACGAGCCGCCTGCTACCTAGAGGTATGTAGAAAAAACATTTAAAGCTGTGTCTGTCTGAATCGCCAAATCTTTCTGAATCTTTCCACATTGATTTGGAGGGCTCCAATTTGATTCGGAAAGATTAAAGGGTCCTCTGATTCAATTTAGATTCAGAGATTTGGCCACCAAATCAGGCCAAATCTCCACCAGATCAAATCAGGGACCGAAGCTTTGCACAGCCCTAGTGCCTAATGGAATCCACAGCCTGTGTTGGATACTATGCTCCCTTCCAGCACATAGGGAAGTTACATATGTTAGAATGGAACTTGCAAAGCCAGCACACTACAGAGGAAGCTACCAAAAATAGACAGTAGGAAATGTCAAAGCAAAGCCTTCTTCAGGGCTTCAGCACTTTGCTCTGGGCTGTTGGCATAGCCCACACTGAACCCTCCACTGGAGTCAGACACTTAAAGCAGCCATTTCTCACAAAGCCTGGCTATCGGAGAAGTGGGACTGGAGCTGCTTCAGTCTTGAGTAATGGGTCTTTGCTACCATGCTTGTCAGCGCAAACAGAATCACGCATCTAAACATACGAAGTGTCTTCCTCTTGAGTGAGAGAAGGCCTCTATTAGAGAAGTAGTAGGGTTTTTTCATAACTGCTGGAAACAGCCCCAAGAGAAAGATAAACTACTGTACACAAACATGTATGTGTGCATATGCACAGACTTCATTACTTAGTTTAAATCGGGGGTTGTCAACTGGGGGTATGCGTACCCCTGGGGGTACTTTGAAAGGTCCCAGGGGTACATGGGGGTGGGCGGTTATGGAGTGCCACCACTTTGCACTGTTGCCTCACAAGAGCAGGGCGGGGGCTGGGTGAGAGCAGGGCCTCACAGACACGCTGGCCCCACTCCGCATTCAGACACTCGCCACCCTGTCCCTACTTGGCATCTGGCTGCTTGCCACCCCCCCACACTTGGCATCTGCCTGCTCACCACCCCTCCCCCACCCGGGGGGTACACTTACTAAAAGGTGGCTGCTGGTGGTACACTTATTAAAAAACATTGAAACCCCCTGGTTTAAATGAATCATTGCTTAGAAGTATGTTCAACTTTGTTAGAAATATTCATTCCAATTCCTCCCAACACCTTTAAAAAAAAAAAAATGGTAATTCTACTCCAGTGTGGCGTTACTTTTGTAAGCAGTAGAAGGAAGGGAAACAAAAATTAATACAACAGTCAATATAGAAGAGAATTTCTAGATTGTACTTTGACACCAAAAGTGTCAGCTGCAGCTGGGTTTCTCAACCGTCCTAATTGTTCAATGTAAAAATTTTACTACAAGCAGTAGAAATATGCTTGCGGTATCTTAATGTTTATCTCAATAAGCAGAGGTTTTCAGTTTAGAAATTAATGAATTGCCCTGTGATTTTACTCATTCATTTTATAATAACTAATGAGTAAAGATTAAGCCAACCACATTCTGTTACAGCATATACCATGTTGTGCATTTCCTTTCATAAACGATTGTCAAAACTTAAATACTTATGTTTTCTTTCTTTTAGTTGAGGTTCACAATATCACCAGAGCAGATTTAACTCTAATTTCCTGAATCATGACCATCAAAATTTCCAGGTCTCTATTAAAAATAAATAAATAAATGTGTATTGAATGCAGTTTTTGTTTCAACCTTTCTAATTATAAGGAAAGTCTGTGGGATTTCTGTGGTTCCCGAAGTCCTTGCATGATTTAGATTTAACCTCTTGCTTCTAAGAGTGTGAAACATTACAAAATCATGTGTATAACCTGTTTATGACTTAAATAGTATTCAAAACGACATATTTAATGCATGAGGAACAGTCTGTGACATCAAGTGACGTGGGTAGGAACAAATACATAGTTGGGATATAGTCCAACTATACTACTTATTTGACTTCTGCAAAAGTATAATGCACACTGCAATGCACTCCAGTGCAACTGCAGAACTACCAGAATCAGTATAGCTGTGATAGTGAGAAAAGAGGCTGTTTTGGGGGCTTGTGGGATTAATATGGCACATATCTTCACAGTAGCTTCAATCTCAACATATATCCAATGATGATGTCTTGAGGTTGATAAGTATAAAGTATTATCTTGTCAAGTAAGCACCTAAGTGTCGACACATAAATGCATGTGTGTGTTTATATGCATCCAAACTGAGCATGTGCAGAATACTACACAGTGGCTGGGCATGTATGTGGTTACATGTACATGTCCTTTATGAATGCATGCTGGAGTCTAAGCCCTGGAAATGTAAGTGGCCCCAAACCCTGACAAGTAGGGGTTAGGCAGGGGTGATGTGTAGAGGGTGCATGGTGGTGCATGTGCACCCCCTGAGAGTGCTGGTGCACTACCTGCCAGGCTGCATTCCCTGTTTAGCCGGTGGGCATGAGGGCAGGTGGGAGCACCGGTGCCCCCCCGCGAGCGCTGGCCAGGGAGCAGAGCCGCCAGCAAAAGTGGCCACGGGACTTCCGGAAGCGGCATGGCCGCTTTCATGGTGGGTGAGACTGGACCCCCTCCCCCCCACCCCCGGTCAGTGGGATCAGCCACTGAGGGACCCCTCCCCTGGTCACACGTGCCACCCCGACTCAGGAGGCACCAGACACCCATGACGTTAGACACAGAAGGAAGGCACATTTATGTTTTAGCCACCTACTAGATTAGAGCAGTCACCTGGGAAACTAGGGATCCCCGCATCCCCTTCTTCCTCACCAAACAAGGATTTGAACCAGTACAAGACTCTAACCCCGGCCCCCTCTTCCACCACAGGTTAAGTGTTATCCGATTTCCTCTCTCTTGCCCTCTTTGGGTGCATCCAGACAAATGCACACATGCCTCTTGCAGCATCCCAAACCAGTTTGAGACACTGCAAGAGGCAGGCTGTGAGTGAAAAAATGTACCTAAAGCATATTTGCAGTGTAGACTCAATATTTTATACCTGGATATCCAGGTATAAAAAAAAAAAAAATGGGAAAAAGTGGGGCAGGGCATGGTCCTGGACCATGCCCTGAAGTAACTCAGAAGCCGGTCCTCCAGAGAGATGCTCTGGTTTCTGACCAGAGCGTCTCTATGTGCTTCTGCTGCCCCTGCATGAAGGGCATGTACCCTTAGCATGCTGGGGCAAGCGGGAGTGTGGCAAGGATCTGGTGTGACCAGGACCCAGGCACTGTTGGGGGTAAGTAAGGACTGGGGTAGGGGGGATTATGTGTGGGGGGGGGCTGGTCAGGGGGCATGGGTCCCCTGCAGGGCCCACAGCCCCCAACCCCACTGCAGCAGTGGTCATGGGGCACTCAGGGCCCGCTGCTGTCAGGGCCCCCCTTGGCATGGTGCAGACCTGATCACCTCAGAGCCAGTACCACCTGTGCAACTCCTCACAGGTGTGGCCCGGCTTGGCACCGTGTGGAGCTGTGAGTCTTTCTGCAGCCCCGGGCTGCTTGGGCTGTTACCTGGGGGCCAGCACCACTCATGAGGACTGCATGTCATGCCTAGCTGGGTCCTGCCTCCACAGAACCGGCCCAGGCGAATGGTGCACAGGGCCCATGCAGGCAGGACCCAGCCCAGCACAACATGCGGTCCCCACTGGCAGCACTAGGCCCTAGATGACAGCCCAAGCAGCCTAGGGCTGTAGAAAGGTGCACAGCTCCATGTGATGCTGTGCCAAGCTGGGCCATACCCACAATGAGCAGCACAGGTGGTGCCAGCTCTGAGGTGATTGCGGCCGCACCGTACCGTGGGGGGATTCTGACTGCAGCCGGCCCCCGTGGGTGCTGCTGCTGTGGGAGGGCAGGGGCTGTGGCCCTGCAGGGGGGGTAGTCCATTTGCTGTGTGGGTGGGCTGCGCCCTGGAGGGGGGCAAGGGACCCACCTCTCCTGAGCAGCCCCTCATGCCCCTTCCTCCCCTGCAAAGCACACATCCCCCCATCACACAACCACTGTGCCCAGCTGCCAGACAGGATGTGACCTGCTTGCAGGAGCTGTGGCTTCAGGGGCAGCTGTCCCCACATCCTGCCTAGTGAAGGAGTCAGAGGGAAGTCTAATTGTTCTATGATAAGAAAACCAAAAGCAAGCAGCAAAACATATAGATATTTAGAATTGATTTTATTATGAAGATAGAGACACTGGTATGCTTCCAAATTGCTTTAACATTGTAAATATATCAATAAAACACTGCCCAACTGGTCGGTCAGTCAGTCTCTCTCAATTGTGGAAGAACATGGATTTCGGGGTATTTTAGAGTGAGTTTGCAATTCATTTTCATCAGGGATTTTGCAGTTTTTAAATAGGGAACACCAGAATTCCTGCTAGGGTGGCAAGTGGCAGGATCGAGGCAGAGGAGCCTGCTCAGCGCTGGCACCTGGGACCCAGCTGGAGGTGGCTGACAACCTGGCCAATTGGGGCCAGGAAGACATGCTTTGACCATTTAAAGCAGGCCCCCACATTGAGAACATCTTCAGGGTGATAGCTGCCCAGATGGCAAGGCGGTGTCACACATGGCAGTAGTGGTGCACAAAGGCCAGCTGTGCAGCCACAGCCTGCTGGCAGCCGGCCCAGAGGTGCAGATGCCTCTGCTGTGGCCATGCAGTCCCCATCTGGGTCTGGCAGGTGTGCAGCCTTGGGGCCATGTGCTGTTGCACGTGGCAGCAGGTCATAGCCAGGCAGCAACCCCCACCGCCAGACTGCTGCAGTGGGTAGAGAGTGCAGGGAACTCTTGGTTAGGGCTGCCTCAGCAGTCCAGCTGGCACAAGGGACTAGTGTCCCTAGATACCAAGTGGCTGGCCCCAGAAGCTCCTGGGAGCAAGTTGCCCTGAGCTACTTGCCAGGGCAGCTTCTTATACTGCTGGGGCTAGCACCTGTGCTGGCCCCAGGCTCTAGCCTCCCCCTGGCTACAGATCTGGAAGGAGATGAGCAGGGTTATTTTGTGCCTTCTGGTGTGGGGCACAACTGGGCATGTGCGCTGAGGCTCAAATTTGTGCCACTCCTATTTGAGCTACTGCAAGCACACATGCCTGCATGTGTGGACATGCCCTTTGCATCTGGCTCTTCCCCAGGCAACCAAGATCAGGAGCTACATGGAACCAAGAAGGTAGTGAGCCTAGTGAGCCTAGCACGGAGAAAGCTGCTGCTTGGGTAGGGGTGTGGGAATGTAGCTCTTGCCTAGACCCTTGTTCTTAAGAGGCAGAAATCTGCTCACCTTTTTTTTTCCTCTAATGACTAGTAAATGAAAGTGGCAGTAGCTAAGCCTCGAAAGGAGTGCTATAGGGAACTTGAAAAATGCCTCCCTGTGTGGTGTGGTTGTTAGAGTGCTGGACTGAGACATCAGAGACACCGGTTCAAATGCCTTCTGGGTAAGAGGGACTAGAACCCAGATCTTTAGTTTCCTGGGGAAATGCCCTAACTGCTCATCTACCAGGAGCTAAAATATAGTTGGGCTCTCCTCCTCCACCACCATCATTTTATTTCTGGGACTTGTTCTCAGGTATGCACATTACATGTCCAGGAAGTAAAATCCTTGCTGACATTCAGGTGCCAAAAATGCCACTTGGATGTCTAAAACACCTGCCACTTAAATGACCAAAGGGAAGCAGAATACTATTCCTCTAACAGTTAGTTAGTTAGTCTTGCTGACCAGACTCAGGGCATCATTCTACTTGATATATGTTGACTTGTATACTTTTAAGAGGTGAAATATACACAACTTCTGTGTGCCCCAGAGCTGAAACATGCCCTGAAGAGGCACAAAGCACTCCCTTTCATTTAAATGGTTAACAGATAGATTCCTCCAGAGTAGGATTGCTGAGTATACTTGACTCTCCATTCATTCCAATGGAGAATTTTAACAAGTTAAGATCATGACATCTGCTCTGAATACTATTTATTTCTTTTTTGCTTACCTATGGGTAGAGACAGCCTGGCAATGCCTTGTGCCAGAAACCAGCACTGGCATCTGCCGAATGTGGCACAGGAGCATTCCCCACTGTATAAAAGAAGCCCAAAGTGTCCAGGGCTGACAGTTGCTTCTCTTCCAGCACTCTCCCACCCACCAGCATAGGATGAATGGCCTGGGAGAAAAGGTGTGTGGTTGGAGCATCCTTGCTTCATAAACCTGCAATCTTGAGCCCCTTACTAGGTGGCTGTGTAAAGTCTAGATGCACAGGGACCTCTTATCAGAAAGTGCCTGAGGGCATGAAAGAAATAAAGCTTTGAGTGTTGTACCATTTTTTTTGTCTCTGTCTCCATATTTAAACACTGCAAATGGATATCCTTCATATCACTGGGCTGCCTGCTAGCCCAGGGCTGCTCTGTGCTGGCTTAGCATGCTGCAGAGGGGCTGGCTGGGGCAAGAGGGTGCTCCAGTGTGGGGCTAGCCAGCAGCTGGCCCCTGCGCTGAAGCACCCACCTGCCCCAGCCAGCCTGGTCAGCGTCTACACATGCATTGCTGCACAGTAAAGAACACTGCAGGTTAGTACTTGTATTTACAATTACTAATCTATGGCAGAGTTAATTTGTTTACTGTGGCCTAAACGAGGGCTGTATGTGTAGAGACTTTCCTGTGGTGCTAATTAGGCAACTGCAATAAATGTCTCATGTAGATGCGCCCACACAGACATGGATACTGTCAGGCACAAACTCATCAGTAGGCATGTTCCAAATGCACCTAATGAATTAAGGCAACGTAGGTGGAGGGATGCCTAGCTTGTGTATCATTCTGATGAGTAGGAGTGAGCTAGGGCACAAAGTGGTATCACAACCAGGGTGCTTGAACACAGGCCTTCCAGTAAAACTTAGGCACTGAGGGGCTTTACGGGGTAATTTGGCACCTGAGCAAAGTGCTGAGGATCTCACTGGTGTCTAAGTACTAGACTTTTATGTCTTGATGCCTTTGTGCATCTAACCCAAAGCACCTTACACCCAAAGATACAAGTACCTTTTATTTATTTTACAGATAGGGAAACTGAGATGTAGGGCAGTGAATTTAAATGCCTTGTCCAAAGTCGCTCAGCAGGCCAGTGACATAGCCAAGAATGGCACTCAGGTGTCTAGTGTATCAGTTTAACACCATCCACTAGATTGCATTGCCTACTGGCATGCAAAACTGGGGATCGTGCTTTGTTTTTGTGCCACCTCACTGCGTATGTGACAGTGCTGCTGTGACGCTGATGTGTCCAGAGAGGGATGCTCTTATGTATAACCTGCCAACCCACTTCTGGTTGTGTGCGCCAAAGCCAGGAAAGCTGTGGTGAATTTCCTTCAGGGCCAACCACAGCAGCCCTCTGCCATACCAGACAGAGCTACCACAGTGGATGCCATAGCAGCATTGTTGCAGCATATCTAGGTTTTCTGTGTGCAAGTGGGAGGGAGCCTGTGGGCTAGGCGTGCTCAAAAGTATCCTCCCTCAGATGTCACAGGCCAGAGGTAACATAATATAGAGCTTATGGTACAGGCACATAGCTGCTTTAACAATTAGCTTAACGACACAAGGAAATGCACTAATGTTTGTGCAAACCCATAAAGCAGAGTAGAATAGCAAAATCCAAATGGGGGATGTGGATACTATGGATAAAAATATACAATGCTCTGCATATAGGATCATATGCAATAATTATGGTGTGTGGTTGGGAGAGGTATCATAGATGCTAGGGTCAGAAAGGACCTTAACAGATCATTGAGTCTGACCCCCTGCCTTGGTATCATTATATCAAAGCTGGTAGAGAAGGGAAAAAAGGAGACAAGCAGCACACAGAGGATTTTTTTTTAACTTTAATGCAGTACAAAATAGCAAAAATAAATGGCTTGTTAAGTATCACATGTAAAGATAAGACAGACAAAAGCACCCAGATAGGAACAATAAATGTCAAACAGAAGTGGAACATCAGCAAATCTTCTAGACAACCAAAAAAACCCAAACTTGAGTATCAAGTATGAGACTAAAGTAAAACTGCAACCACGTAAATTAAAAGCCAAATAAAGTAAATCCAGAAACCTTGCTTGGTGCAAAGAATTCAAACAACAGAGGCACAAGCAGCATAAAAAAAGCATATTCAGAACTGGCTATATAGCAGGGCATCCTTTCAGCAAATGTGCTAAAAGAATACTTAGCCTGATTTTTGGAGGCCTAGGATGTCTTTTAGACAAATGCCATTTGGAAATAGATGAAAGCTCTGAGCTAGTATGTGGCTTGTTTTAAAGAGTCTTGATTGCATTAAAAAGATAATGGGAGTCTAAAGCAAACGGAGAAAGAATGCATCATTGCTCAAGTTGAATAAGCAATATTGTAGACGCTGACAAATCAGATAGATGCCAACATGTTCTTAGACCTAAGCTATATAAACAAAGTATTAAATAAGAGCTTATTGCCAAATACCTTCACTTGAAGAATTATTACCCAACTTGGAAAAATAACAATTTTTTTCAGGCCTCAGTAATAAATAAAACCATGTATATTGGCAACTGTTATGGGATAAGGAAATTAGCTATCTCAGCATGTTATCATACACCAACAGCTGGATTCAACTTACTGAGAATGTTGCTTGGGATGAAATTTGCAGCAGAAGAATATCAACAAAAATACCATTACATTAATACATTTCATGGGTTTAAGATCATAGTGGAGGACATTCTGATACATGAATGTAGAGACAGCTTTGTGGAAGCTGTTACAGATTACAACTACAATCTCATTTGTCTGCTAGAACGTACTAGAGACATGAGTGCAAAAAATTAATACAATAAAATTAAACTGTAATTGACTGCTGTATTCTCTCTCTCTCTCTCTCTCTCTCTCTCTCTGTGCTATCTATCTATCTATCTATCTATCTATCTATCTATCTATCTATCTGTAGAGAGACAGAGAGAGAGATAATGTGTGTGTATGTATGTCTATACAGGGTGTTTATAAAGTCCTTGTGCAACTTTAAGCTTTAATAACTTTGGATGTATACATGATAGAAGCAAACTGTAAATGGCAATTGAAAGCATAATTCATTAAGTCTTAACACAATACAGCTTGCATTTCTAGACTTCAACACAACTGCCATCTTTTATGATACATTGTTCAGTCTGATTTTCCAACTCATAGAAAACATTTTCCAGTTCCTGCTGAGTGATTTCATGAATTGCATTTGTGATCCTTACCCTATGCATAGCTTACATTATATGAAAAAAAAATCCTTAATGAATTATGCTTTCAATTGCTATTTACAGTTTGCTTCTATCATGTGTATATCCAAAGTAATTAAAATTTAAAGTTGCACAAGGACGGAAGGGGGACAGGGAGGGTTCTTCCACTTAGCTGAGACGCACAGTGCATGGTTTTTCTATAAGGATGAAGGACACCGAGCTCCAAGGACCAGCCTGTTGCTCTTATCCACTGGTATTTTCTAAACAGGCTTTTCAGTGCCACCATCCTTGCCTCGGTGACTAGGTCTTCTAGTCCTGGCTCTTAAGTGGCAGTGTGTGACTGCCAGCTTTCAAAGAGCTGTTGTGCTTCAGACTATATCACAGAACCCATAAGATAAATTCCCTGGCTCAGTCTTTCTTTGGGTTATGACTTAATGATGGACCCACTGATTTAACCCAGGCAGTCAAGCTGATGCTGGCACCCAGAAGGAAACTGTGTCCATTCTTTTCTCCTTTCAGAAAAAGTTGCTGGGTCCCAGGAAGTCAGGTCTCAGGTTCTCCTCAATTAGTGAGTGCCAGCTCCTACGCAGCAATAACACTACTGACGCAGTGGGCTGAGGGGAGGCCTAGGCACCAGCCTCAGATGTCAACAATTGAAGGGAGTCTTTGCCATGGCAGGTGAGCCCTGCACTGTCCATCCATAGGAGCCAGACAGGCACAGCCCTCACACCCAGCAGTGTATGTGGGTTGTGGGTGGGAGCAGGCAGGTGGGATGAGCAAAATAGTGCTTTCCCCCATTTCCCCACAGGAGTTTTTGTGACAGCAGGGGCAGCCCAGCACCCAACAGCATTTCAAGCAGGGGATGGAGGCAAATAGGGCACCGAGTGAGTCCCAGGGAGCCCTCACCAATAGGGCTTCTACTCCAAGCTTATAACGCTATACCTTGAGTGTGTCTGCATGTGCAATTACGGTGCATGAATAAACTACAGAGCTTATTGCTTTGCAGTTTATTACTCCTGGAAGCACCATTTGAACGTGCTGCCAGGAGCACTAAACTCCAAAGCAATAAGCTTTGCAGTTTGTTCGTGTGCATGTTGAGCTGAAGCGGAGCAGCCCTGGCTGGCAGGGAGCCCAGGGGGGTCAGGCTGCCAGCCTAGGGCTGCACCCCCAGGCTCTATGTGCTGTGGAAGGGCTGGCTGGGACATGAGGGAGCTTCAGCATGGGACTAGCTAGCAAGTAGCCCCAGCACTGAAACAATCTCATGCCTCAGCCAGCCCCTCCAGCATCTACACGTGTGCTGCTGTGGAGTTTTTTTACTCTGCAGCAGGATAGTACTTGTATTTACAAGTACTTGCATTTACAAGTACTATCCTGCTGCAGAGTAAATTAGTTTATTCCAGCCTAATAGGAGAAGATCCCATATGTAGATCCCAAGACATTTACTGTGCAGCTAATTAGTCAACTGTACAGTAAATGTCTCATGTAGGTGTACCCTGTAGCACCAGCAGCAGGTAAGACTTTGCTCCTCCTCTTTTCCCACCCTGTCACCATTGGTCAGCATACAGTCTGCCCCTGATGCTGAGGCAGCCTGTTATACCAGGCTCCTATACACTTGCAGCAAGGCTGCTCTGATGCACTGTAATTACAGTGCATCAGTGAAGACTTGATTAATTAAGCCTCCTGAAGCATGATAATTACTGCATTCCAACAGACTCCAGTGTCACATGTATCAGTGTCCCCACACTGGAAAATGGTAGCAGAGTCTCTTTAACTGAAGCTCATTCAAAGAGCTTTAGTTAAAGTGCCCTCATCGCCATTTTTCAGCACAGAGGCGTTGATACATGTGACACTTTGGGAGCTTTAATTAAAGCCCCTGCTCCCAGATCACATGTATAAATGCCTTTTGTTCTCAGATATGGTTCTTCTCCCACACCTCTCAGCAGAAGTTTGCCTTTCAGTTTTCTTTTCCTCTTCCCTTAAAGTTGCAAGTTCTCTCTCTGAACAGTTATGCCCTGCAATGCCAATTCTGCTTGTCAAAAACATGTGGGGGGCTGTTTTTGTGCCTCTGCTCTGGACCTCCTCCCATCTTGAAGCCCACCAGAGCCTGTGCCCAGACATCTTTCAGAACTGCTGTAAGAGAAAATGAGGATGAGATGTTTTTAAGAGGGTAGGTCTCTGTTTTGTCTTCATACTGTAGTTCCCTTTTAAGTTCTTTTTGTTCTCTTGTCACTTCTGTGTTTAAGTTATTTCGACCTCTTATTGTCAGCTGCCATGAATGTTTATTGGGAAGGGTGGCATTAAAAAAAGGAAAGATCGAATAAACACAAACAATCATCCCTATTGCATATAACCAACATTCCTTCTCAATGACTTTATTTATGGTTTTCCTTTTTGCATGATCATACCAACGTCTCAGGATTCTTTAACATCATCTCTAGTGCCCTTTCGGAATTGGGCTGAGAGAGAACAGGTAGCCTATTCATACACATGAATCTGTTTCTCAAGATCTCAGTGTTACTAACTGTATAATTTTGTCATTAGACCTAGCAACATTGGGCGTTCCTAGGGACTAAATTCATGCATCAGTTTACTGTGTGTAAGACTTGGCAATTGTTTAGGGAAGTTTTTTTTCTTTATCATTTTGGAAAGCCTACCTAGCAACAACTAGCGACTTTTTGCGGTTTGACAGGAAAATGTATGCTTTCAGGATTGGCAGTGCGGTAGTACCTCTTCCTGGGAAACCATCAGTGTTCCCAGCTCTTGAAGTTCTACCAGAGGCATTGTGATGTGTGTTTTCCTAAAGCCCAAGCTTCTGAAGTCATGATGAGTGACTGCATGAGAATTTCAGCTCCTCTTCAAAGAAAAGCAAGCTCTTGCCTAGAGAGTGTTGCAGAAATGCTTAACGGTGCTATTACTAGATGCTAAAAAAGCAGGTCTCATAATTATCTTACTATTTTTTCAATGTTTTTCTGTTTTTTGGTTGGGGGCTTGGGGGTGATTTTGGGCATGACTCCAAAGTATCCAATTGCCAGCACTGGGTTGCACAGCTGGGCCTCCATGATGTTAAGTTCAGTTCAGCTTTGAGGCATCTTGCTCTCTTTCCATACCAGAAGCTACCCCCTGCTCATTCACTTCCCACCCAAGACAGATTTTCTGAAGGACTGATCCCAAATTAAAGATGTGAAGGTCCAGAAACCAACTGAATCTAGCACAGAGGAGTTTTTATTATTTGTAATTATCCCTTGGCAAAAAATAGTGCAAGTATCTTCTGACATATGGATGCATTTTCACACTGAAATCTATTCAAGCTAAAAGCGGTCTGTACTTTGCAAATCTTGCAAATGAAATATGCATCTCCACATGCTATGAGGGTAACCAAACCCATCCTTGTATGAAATGTCTTACAGACTTTAATGGCCATGCCTTCAAAGTCAAGATGTGGAGCCTGTGTCTAGCTCCGCCTGGACTATCGGGTATTGCCCCTCCCCTCAACTCGCCTGCCATGACTTGGATGTAATCAATTACCTTTAGAGGGGTCTACAGTGGAGATCTTTATCCTGGGTGGGGCCTCCGGATAGACGGTGTTACTCATGGTTGAGTGACGCGGTGGTCCACGGGGCTCCGCCTCCCCTACACCCCATCCACACGCCAACCGCTGGGTGACGCGTTCCAGATGTTTCCAGGCCCTGTATGACGGCCTCAGACCGGATCCCCGGTTCCCGGTCATTCTCCCTGCTGCTGGGAGTGATTCCTCCTTCCTCCCTTCTTACAGAAAATACTCCTCCAAATCAGGAGTAGCTGGTGGGTGCTCCCCCTGGTTCCAGCTCCCTCCTGGAGCCTCCGCTGTCTCCCCTCTCCTACCAGCAGTGGAGCGCTCCCCTGCCTCCTGAGCGTTAGCCGCTTCAGGATACTGAGAGAGTGCCTCGGCTTGCACTCTCTGACCGCCTTTCACTCTGCTGTTCGCGATAGGCGTACAGCTCTTAGATAAGCTGCCTGCTTGAGACCCGCAGGCTGGGTCCTCTCCGCTCTGTGCAAGAGCCCGCAGCACGGGCTGCCCGCCTGTACTCTCTCTCCCTGGCTCTCCTCATCTCCCTGTCCTGCCAGTGTTTTTAAACCTCCCCGCCGCGGCTGCTACGGCCGCTGGGATTGGCTCAGCTGTTCGCCGCACCGGGAACAGCTGTTGCCAGAACCGGCGTAATGGCGGTTCGCACGGCTGCGGCCGCGGATGCGGCTCCTCTTCCCGCTGCTCCTCAGCCGGTACGTACGCCCCTCTGGGGGCTTGCTCTCGGGGTCTGGGGTCTGTGGGTCCTCCCTTCTCTCCCTCACTAGCCTGTGGGGGCACTTCACCACCACACAAGACAAGCGTCAGGTAGACTTGGACCATGTTTGCATTTCCAACAAACATCTATAATCCAATAGCCCTTTTTTCTGTGATGCCATCATTGGGAATTGTACACTCTAATTTAACTCTTCAATCATCAGGAGAATAGGCATAATAGATCAAGTATATCCAAAACACTCCCAACAGTGACTTTATTAATATACAAGATGATATTTTGACATCAACAAAAACTGATTATGCTCTCTAAAAACTGGAATTTCATTATTAGGCACTGAAGACAGTTATTGGCAGGCAGCAGTTGGACTATTAAATGCAAACATTCTTTGAGCAAGTCACTTTTCAGATCAGAATATGAACATATAATGTAAATTGTGCAAGAAAAGTTCAATGAATCACTTCAGCAATAGTACTTACAGATGGTAGCTAAATATACAAGGGGAAGTGATTAAAGTTTATGATTTCAATCCCTTAGTTCCCTTTTCTCTTTCTCTCTCTCACTCCCCTCCCCCAAACCACTTAAACTGGAGAGAATAGATGCATTCCAAAGTGTGTTAGTAAAGTAATATGCAAAGTACTAGAGAAGATTGGAAGTGGCAAAGTATTTGCTCTGCTAACTGACAATGTTATTAACTTGAAAGCAATGTAGGATATCATCATGGACACACACCCACATATCGGATGCACATCCCGTGGTCTAAACATTAATGCTTCTTAATGATTTTCGTGAAGTTGAACATACTGAAAAAGAGCTATCAAAGAGTGAAAGACATTAAGCAGCAGCAGAATGAGAATGAAATAGGAACACCAAAACATTCAAGAAAACTAGATGAGTTTGATGTCATTTGAAAGTTTATTAAAACGAAGAATCTCTTCCAGATCTTTAATTATGGTTGTTTCTGGAAATAGATGAGTGTCATCAAGTAAAGTGAGTTATATTACATCTTCTAGGCTCACCTGCAGACCTTTCTGGTGATCCCATTGTTTCTACAATCAATTCTAGTACTGTATCTGAACTAGGCAAAACATGTTTACCAGCCGTTCCTCATCTTTTGGCTAAGATAAGCCAAATATTTTTTTTAGAATCTAAGTGCATCTTCAGTCAAAAGACAGTAAGAAGTAAAAAAAAGTGAGACCTTTTTCTTAGATGGGAAGAATTTTGATGCCAACTAATACAGGTTGTTGCAAACTTCTTAGATCCTTGGTTCAAAAGCAGCAGTGCTGGTGATGAGAGCACTGTCACAACATTTACAGGACAACTAAAGAGACAGCACACTTAGGCCATAGACAGGTGTTATACAGGCAGTCCTCAGACTTACAACACTATTGGTTCCTGAAAACCACATCTTAAGTTGAAATGTTGTGAGTGGGAGCCAATTTTCCCATAGGAATGCTGTTATAAATGGAGGGTTGGTTCCTGAACTAAGTCCCAATACCTTATTTTCACCAAAAATAACCCAGAATTTTGTACTCAATCAATTATAGATTAGTAATATAGCTACATTAATATATTTATATTGTAAATAGAAATCATATTGATTTGGAAGAACTTCTTTGAGGTGACTTTGCTGGACTTTTTGAAGGGTTCTTGACTGGAGTCTTCTCAGGAGTCTTGGCTGCAGGTTTTTCTGGAGTCTTGTCTGCTTCCTTAAAGAAAGTGTCCAAGGAAGTTTGGACAGATGTTCTCCAGGGAGATGGGTGATGCAGCGAACTTATTTGCTGGCATGGTGTGGCATCAGATCAAGAGTCGTAAAGTCAAAACTGATGTCAGAAAGTCGAAACAGGGTGTCAAATTATAAATGTCATAAATTGTTGTAACTCGAAACGCCTTAAGTCGAGAGCTGCCTGTATTTGTGTCAGGAAACATGCCCTTTTTTTCTGGCACAAAAAAATGAGCACATAGGCATTCAAGCAGTTTATGGCCCACCCTTCCCCCCAGTATCCCACAGTCCCTTGTTCTCCTTTCTTCTATCCAAGTCTGCAGGGACGTTGCTGCCAGAGCCATTTGAAAAGTCTGGGGAGTTTCTGGGACTGTTCAAGCAACTGATTCCCACCGCTCCTTGGTCAGCGACAGAGAGTTCTGAGACTGTTCAAGGTGTGGTAGGAATTCCCTCACTCTAACCCTAAACTAGCCCCATCCTCACCTGCCCACTCTACCAATCACTTGGAGGCAGTGAAGCAGGCAGGCAGGGTAGGTTTAGATTGAGGGAACTCTCATCACTGCTGCAAGAGCTGGGACAGTGGCAATGGCACCACAAAAAGCGGCAGGGTAATGAAGCACAGTTCTTCTATCTCTGCCACCTCTTCAGGGCAAGGGTTCGCCCTCAGCAAGTGTTGCTGCCAGCTGATCATTGACAGCCTGCTCTCCCCCCCTCTACACTCCATCCCTAGCAAGCTGCCAATTATAAATAAGGCTTGCCTGCGGCTGGAAGGAACCAAGGAATAGTCATCATACCCTGGCTGGAAAGCTTGCCTTTGAAGTGACTTTTTAGCTTTCCAGTCAAGGTGGTGGAATACCTCTATGCTGCCCTGCTTGCCATGCTTTCTGAACATTGCAACTGTCCCAGAAATGTACAGTGCTGCAATTGAATGCCTGTTCATAGCCTAAATGTTGGAAAAGTGCTTTTACATGTTGCAGAATACAGAATATCTCCAGGTATTTGGTACACAGGAGTGTAATCTGGGAGTCTGCCAACCATATGCAACTTCTGACTCCTCTTGCTTCTCACCTGAATCTGGTTCTTCCATCTTCTGCAGTGTTTAGCAATATATACAGTAAATCAAGGAACAAAGTGGAGAGGCTTGTTTTAATTCATGAACATCTTCAGTTTAATAAAGTACGTGAAGACCATGGTGAAAGTTCAGAATCACAGTCTGTCAGAAAGATTTGCAACTTTTGATTAGAAAATTCCTAAGGAAGGACTTGAGTAATGTCAGATTTTCCAAGACTGTATCAATAATTAATTTGTTTAAGATAGGAAAAACTGACAGGGTAGTTAATTTTGCCTGTGGGTAAGGCAGTTCCCCTAAAACAAAGCCCTTTTAAGGAGTCTGATATTTATTATAAAGTTTGGATACAAACCCAAATGTACTGTTGGTGTTTAATACTGGGCAACGTTAGCTATAGTACAATGATATCTGTAAGGAAATTAATTTACTGATCTTTTTTCTCATGAATGTCTTCTGTAGCTGAAGTATGACATCAGGCATCTGTTTACATACTATTTCTAAGCCCTGCAGATATTACCTTCCTTTTTGTTTATATTTCAACCATATTAATGCTCTACTTTCAACATTTTAATTTCCCCCCCTATTTCAGAGATGTACTCACAGGGAAAAAAAGTACTTGCATACTTTATGTACAGCTCCATCTCTAATACTAGATCTGTTTTTTGAAAGAAAACAAATTTATAATTATTTCATAAATACATCTAGCAGAACATCCTATATGCTAACTGATTTATTTAAGATGAAGGAATGTATTATGTATAACAGTTAGTTTTGTTAAGCAAGTCACTACTGCAGGTATCTAAATATTTCCTCCCAAATGTGGTTGTTTTGAATGCCTGTTTTTCCCCCATACAACAGTTTCTGGTTATTTTATAACCTCTAACCCAGAGTACCTGATCCTGTAGTATTACTACACCATAGCAAGGATATGACTAAATGTTTCTGAGTAGAAATTTATTTTGGAATTAGCTTCCTACATAGATCCTCTGGGCAGCCCTGTGAACTGCCTTCACAATAGAGTTTTCATAGTCAGGCATTCTGGGAAAGTACCTAAACCGAACAGTGTGACCTTCACATCATTGTGCATCATGGTCACAGGCTGTATTTTTCCAGTAAATCATCATCCATAAACCTCTGACTCAGTATCCTGTATTCCCACTCATCTACATAGTTGCTGAAAAACATAACAGAAAGTACCCTCCAGGGGATCCTGCACTGGTCATGCCAACCTCTTGTTCCTAGTAGAATAATGGCTCTATCACGTGCCTACAGACCCCGAGTCCAGCCTTGAGGTGGGTTATTTTTGGTGCTATCATGCAGTTACGTACTACTTACTATCCTTAAAAATACCCTGCAATTATTGAGTTAGGCCTTGACAACAATAGGGAGATAGGAAAATACTGCTATTTCTATTATAGATAGGAAACCTGAGGAACATATAGATTGTAAGACCAATCCAAAATAGACATTCATAGATTGTTAGGGGCTGGCAGGGACCTTGCAGATCATCAGGTCCAGCCCCCGCTGCTCTCGGCAGGGAGTCAACTGGGGTCAAGTGACACCAGCAAGGTGAGTGTCCAATCTCCTCTTGAAAATCTCCAGGGTAGGTGATTGCCCCACCTCTTGAGGGAGTTTATTCCACAGTCTGGACACCCTGACTGAAAGAGTTTAACCTGGTATTAAGCCTGAAGCAGCCTTCCAGGAGTTTATATACATTGCTCCTGGTCTTCCCCAGGGGTGTCCTAGTGAACAGTTGTTCACCAAGCTCTGATATAGCGGTAATCTGCTATCAAGTCCCCTCTCAACTTTCTCTAGGCTAAAGAGGCCCAAATCCCTCAGCCTTTCCTTGTATGTCTTGCTTTGCAAGTCTCTGATCATGTGGGTGGCTCTTCTCTGGACACACTCAAGCTTTTCCATGTCCTTATTGAAGTGCGGTGCTCAGAACTGGGTGCAGTACTCCAACTGCAGTCTCATGTTACTGCAGACATACTGTAGAACTGGGTAGAGATGAAATACTGTGTTGACAGAGAACTTCAGAGGAAGACAGGGACAATCAAGCAGTGGTATTTCTTTCTTAATAAAGGATCCAGAGGCCTTGGGCTGCAGTGTTTTTTATTTATTACTTTTAGCCTAAGCCTCAAAGTGGACTTTAAGCCCGTGCCCAGATGAATAGGGGTGCACGGTTGCAGCGGTACAAATAGTAGCAGCACAAATTTGTGCCTTTACTTTGTGCTGCAGCACATGCCCCTGCACATGCGCTTTGTTGCAGGACACATTGTCCTGCTGTGGGCAAACTGCCCATGCCCCACTCCTCCAGTCTCCTGGCATGCTGCTTGGACTGGGCTCCATGTGCTCCAGAGGGGCTGGCTGGCGCACAGGGTGCTTCAGTGCAGGGCTAGCCAGCAGGTAGCCCCCACACTGAGGGATCTGGCACCCCAACCAACCATATGTGGAGACAGAGAAGCGGGCAACTTCTTGGCTGGCTGGGGCACAGTGTGCCTCACTGCTGGCTATCTGTATTTGTCCTGGTGAATACTATTTTGGTGTGCTTTGCATCGCTTTTTCCCCAGAGTTTTTTTGGGTGTTTTTTTGTTTGTTTGTTTTTTTTGCTATTGGGAAATCCCAGTAGCAAATTTTGCCCCCCATGCTGCAAATTAGCAGTGCCATGCATGGTTTAATGTGCAATGCATGTGTTTTGTGGTGCCACAAAGCAATTTGTGGTACCACAAACTGCATGTGCCTGCATGAGTGGATGTAGCCTAAGTCCCTTGTCCTGGGTCACGGAATTTGCAGTAAACTGGGTCTTTTCCCTTTGTCACTGATGAAGAACTGTCCCAGTGAGCTGGTTTGCCATCAGATTTCCTGGCTTTATCTCAGTTTCAGGCCTTTGATTTTGTGGCTACTTAACTTCCCTGGGCTTGGAAGACAAAGCCGATTATCCCTTCCTTACCCCTTATAGTGAACCTTATATGAGATCTGAACAGTCTGAAGCCTTTTACTCTAAGTTTTTGAACCATGTGCTATAGGAGTGATGGGATCTCAATCATATTTAATCTTTTATAGAATCTAGTTTGCTTATTCCAAGAAGTCCTATCTTCATGAACCTTATATCCTAACAGGAAATTCAAACAGATACAGAAAAAGCCTTCATCCATAAAATAATTAATATGTTTACTAAGAGCTTGAAGATCTTAATGAAGGTCTTGGATGAATATGTTTACTTAATGTGTGTGCAGGCATACCAGAGCCTTGAGTGTTTCCCCTCCAGTGTGCATGCCAGATTCTATGGGACCTTGCCATTTCCTTTTCCATTTCAGGTTTCCGCTGTGCTGGCTTTCACAGCAGCCCAGATGAGATCTACCAATCTTTACATCTCCAAGTTCTTTAAGGAAGCAAGTTTTCAGAAAGACTATCCTGTACTTAGATGTACCCTTTGTGCTCCAGAATCCACGAGGTTCTGATATAAAAGTTCTTTCTATAGTGGACTGTGCATGTAGGACAATTAATTGCTAACATCCCAGTCTGCTATCTTGAAGGAATACATTCTCTAATTTAGCTCCCTTTTAAACTGCTTTGCAAACTGGTATATCAGATTACTCAGATATTCTTCTCAAAATGGTTTTGGACTTCATGTGAATAAACCCACTGTCCTCACAATGCTCTCTTCATATGCTTCTCTTTCACTTCCCCTTGAGAAGAAACTACCCTTCTTGCATCAAGGCAGCTAATTTTTGCCTGCTTTATAATTATACCTTTGATAAGGCAGAACTGTCTATCTCCATGATCCAAGATATGGGCTTTGGCAACTATGCCCTTGCTTGTCATTGGCTGATGTCAGCATGTATTAACCTGATTGCAAATATAAGACCTGTTAATGAAGGTCACTTTAGCCCATTTTTTTCCACCCACTTGACTGACATAGGTGACAAATATGCAACCTCAGTCTTAATCCGTGCTTTCCAATTTCATTTCCTGTTGGAGGCAGATGTAGATGACAAGGGCAGACTTAACTACTAAAGTCTTTGAGGCAGCTTCAGAGGCAAGACAAGGTTTTCTTATAAGACTGCTACTTACATCTACTTGTAGCTCAGAATTTCACAAGATGGGAACACGGGACAAATATAATGGGTTAAAGATTTTCTGGCAATTCTGGTATGCTAGAGCCCTACCTTTCCTCCCATCTTGTTATGTGGGGTCCTATTTAGTTTAGGATTTCATAGTTTAGGGTTGATGGATCTGCACTTAAAACCAGTGGTTTGGGGGAGGGGAGGGTGGAATGGTAGTTGTTTTTTTCTTCTTCCATACTTTCTGATCAATGGCTTTCTAACGTTTGTGTTCTGGAATTCACTATAAAATGAATAAAAATGGGGATGCATTCTGCAAGTTTTAATGACTACTGAATGGTTGTCCAATATTGGACACAATGGCACTTGTTTAGCTGCATCATTTACGTGAACATCAACAAAGATTGTTATACTGGGAAAGTAAGCAGAAGTATTATCTCTTACGAGAAAGATGCTAGTTTAGATGCAGTCTGTGGTCTTAATCTTGTAGTATAATAACCAGACCAAATTTTACAGGAACATTTCAATTTCTCAAAGTTTATCCCTTCAAAAGTAGGGTTTTCAAAACAGAAGTTATTTTGCAATCCATTATGGCATTACTATTCCTACATAACCAGAATTAATAACAAGTTAAATAAATGTAGGCACTGATTTGTAGAATTCCAATTTGAACCTACTCTGATGGCAGCACAGTCTCTCACTTTATAGTTACATAGAACAATCTCTGATACCACTGAGTAATTAGCAGCCATTTATAATGTAGACTTGGTTGAGCCATTTGTTCATGTACTAATTTATGCTGAGCCTGAGGATCAATAATAAATCTCTTTACAGAACCACAGTATTAGCATAAACTCTTTCATTCTGTCAGCTTCAGGCTCTAATGCTAAGTCCCCAGATAGCTTAAATGTTTAATTAATTAATGCCTAATGATTGTAACCTATTAAAGAAGCATCTCTCTTATTTCATATGTGGCAATATTCATGACAGCCATGCTGCTGCCCCAGAACTCCTGTCATTAGAAATTTCAGACAAATGACCAGAAGACGCATGCATTTTGGTGCCACTGCACACGCTGGCACTGAGGAAGGCCAGTTATTCTAGAAGAAGTGAAGTTAATATAGAAAAATGTTGCATATTTCCAAGAACAGAAGTTATTTGTTCAAAGTATAAAGCAGGTGATGAACTTTGAAATCAAGTGAAACTATTCTCAATTTCAACCTGCCATAGAGGTTAGTAGCAAAGGACTATGAGGGCAAGAATAAAGTAACAAAGCTAGAATATAGGATTTTGTCAGCCAATTACATGCTAGAGAACTTCATGTGCGTGACTACCCCTTATTAGAATTTAATAATATGACTTGTCTGTGGCAAGATCCCCACGCTTGATTTGTGGTGATTCTTAACCCTATAATAAATGAGCACAAACGAGAAAGACAGACAAGTCTAGCTTGTGATGGCTATCTACCTATGGGTGCAGAGGCACTAGACAGAGTTTCTATTCCATGATAGAGCAGCATGGGCATATCTGAGTGAGAGCAAGTGGCATAGCAAACAAGCATTTGAAACTTGTTCTTGAAAAAAAAGTCTTGATTTATGCATTCAGTCACATCAAGTCCCCAAGAGAGACGCACTTCCAACTGAAGCTATTCAAGAGGCCCTCTTGCAGACCCTCAAATGAAACCATTATCTGAAGACTGATATGTGATGAAATACACAAGTCTTTATCTCTCTAGTTACAACATCCTGGTGTCATTCATAGATGCACCTCTTTGACTCAATAAATTAGTAATGCTTTAGTGCTAGAGTATTTCCTCTGGGTAAAAGGCAGCTTTTAGACCTGGGATCCTGCAGTTGTGGAAGTAATATGATGATAGCATAGACTACTCATTTAGCAAATGACACAAGAAGGGGCCGGGGGGGGGGGGGGGGGAGGGGCAGAGCAGAGCCAACTATCCTGAGCTGGGTGACCCACGTGACATTAAAGAAGACCTTGAAGGCTTATAGCACCTTCCATCTGAGGATCCAAAGGAATTTAACCATGGGCAGTAAGGTGAAGAGACTTCCCAAAGTTATATGATGACTCCATGTCAGAACCAGCAATGGAAAAGAGTGCCTATGCAATTGCATTCTTCAGCTTTAGTTTCTATTTCCCAACACCTCCCTTACTTTTAAGGTAAATCACTGGGGGGGTTTAAGTAGAATCAATTTCACTATCCAGTTTAAAAAGTTCCAGCAATTGTTTAGTGACAGTTTTACTATGATGCATAGACTAGCAAGGAGAATAGTTATGACTGAAATATTTACTTACACATTTTATAGCACTTTTGTGGGCAAAGGTTAGACCAAATTTGTTTTAGCTAACCTACACAATAAAGGGCAAGAAACACAAGGCTTAGTGCATTTAGGTCTCAAGACATATTTAGAAGAAGCCCTTATCTTAGCACTGCCCCAAGTTTGAAACCTAATTTATCAATATCAGAAACAGATAATGGACATAAGATTCAGGATTTGTTGAGGGTGCTAAACAAACAGAAATAATTCATGAATTATTCGAGGGGGTTTACACTTATGTTGCACATTCAGCACACCTAACATTCAAAAGGTCTTATTTGGCCTTTATAAACATTGGTACATTTATCTTTGTAATCCCATTATCAACCATTTCACCACAAAGTTAAAACATTTATTTCCATTTTATAAATGGTGGCAGAATGTAGCTGTTAAAACTTAAGGTTATTCAGTATGCCAGTGGTGATCCCATGATCAAAACTTGATCTCTTGAGTCTGAAGCCCATATTGTAACCATCAGGTCTCAACTGAGACGGGGAGGAAGGAGTTGGATGCGATGGTGACACTGTCCTTGGGGCTAGCTCTAAAAACTTTTTGCAGTGAGTTTGGCATGCCTCCCCTTCAGCCTACAGAGAGAAGAATATGAGGCTATCCACAGGCATGTCATTGCAGCACTAAAAGATTAGCCTTGGGGCATACAGGTGTTCCAGTCCACTGGCTGGAGCACTACATAGACACCTTGAAGGCAGGTACTCTAGCCAGAGAGGGACTGAAGAGCCATAACTTAGGTCTTCCACCTAAAGGGGAGTCTGATGATTGACAGCCTGCAAGGAAGAGAAGGCTGCCAATGAGCAGCTAGCAGATGTAGACAATCTGTCTTGGGGACCACAACAACCATAGGAAAATGCCCCCTGCTCCTTGCACAGATGAGATTACCCAGGTCTGTTAAAGGGGTGGGAAGGCATATGCAGTGTGGCTCAACCCATCTGAGAATCAATCCCTGGGGAAATGTCCCGGGGAAACCTGAGGATGGGTTGAACTCCACACTGTCCCTGCTCCTTGCACAAACTAGAATCGCCCCAGTCTGTGGAAGGAGTAGGAGGCAGCGGGGTGGGCAATGGGAATTGTTGTTGCCACTTGAACAGTACTCATGATGTTCAAGCAGCACAGGCCTGCCAGCAGCCAGGAAGCTTCCTAGTTGAACAGCATTTCTCCCAGAACAGATGTAATGCCTTTCTATAGCCTAAATCCTTCTGCACACATGCCTCCTGCTTCTCATCTTGTAAAGGTTAGAAAAAGCAAACAACAAAAGGGCATTCCTTGACAGAGATGAGGAAGGAGCGGGTACTTTTCATGTGAAGGCTACCATGTCAGTAATTTATTTTAAAGCTAATTTATCGCCATATTTTCCCTTCAGGTGAGAGTACACCTTACCTATATAGCCTGCACCTGAGACTACCATTAGTGTCTTCCAACAGTGGCATTTTTTCCCAAGCATTTATCAACAACATATCATCCAAGGTACTTTTGCATAATGAAACTAAATGAGACTGTTGGATTTCATCAATAATTAAAATGTAGGTGACATTAAATGCTAGTGAACATTGCCTATTTCTAGCTAATCTTTAAAAATTAACGATTAAAATTCTGCTACAGCTGATGTCTATAATATGTCAGTCTGCAACTCTTTCTTTAGAGGTGCTCTAATGCAGTGGTTCTCAACCTTTTTTTGTACCAGGACCCATTTGGAAACATCAGTGTCCAGTCCTGACCCAGTGCCCCTCATTCCTGACCTGCTGCCCCCCACCTCCAGGCCCCAGCCCCTCCCCCCCAGTGTGGGGGAGGGGATAGGTGTGTGGATCAGGAGTGGGGACAAAGCAGCCCATTGCAGGCAGGAACTCTGACTCCCTGTAAGGGAAAAGCCACCATTTCCCACTTTTTTCTACCTTAAAGGAGAATCCATTTTTAAAGTTTGCTCATGACCCTTTCATATATCCTTGTGACCCACTTTTGAGTCATGACCCATGGGTTAAGAAACACTGCTCTAATGAATGCAAGGATGTATCGAAGTGGTTCAGTATATATTGTCACTTTCTTCAGACTGCTGAAGGCATGGACTAAACGGATCAAATAAAGATATTCTAATCATTTTGAATTTTATATTTGAGAGATTTCCAAAATACTAACCTTGAGTTACCCCCTCCCCACTTTATGCATCTAAAAATATAAATATGTCCATTGTTAGGACAAGTAGTAATTTTATGGCAGTTGTTTGCAAACTGTGCTACAGGTATTTTATTTAAGATGCACAAATAGAAGGGACTGACAAAACTGATAGGGTCATAAATACAGTGTGTAGATATGTTCACGTACACATACACTACTACTATATTTAGTAAACATATTATACAGTAGTATTTAAGACTGGAGATAAAAAGTGATCTTTCAAATACACTTGACTTTGAATGTGGTAGTCTGTGCATTCATCATTTATAACCGTATGCTTTCTGAAACCTCTTGACTATCCCCCCATGTGAGGGGGTACCCCCAGAGACCGTCCCTGGGGGCAGCGGCACCAGCCACCCCTGGGTACTCCGGGATTGACTCTCCCCAGTGGGAGGGAACATAGGCGGTGGGGCAGCCAGCAGGCACTTTGGGGGAAGCCCGGAATGCCTGATTGGCCCCAGAGCAAACCGCGAGAGATTCAGCGGCCTTTAAAAGCTGCGGTTTGCCACAACCCCTGGCAGTTGGGGCCAGACAAGGAGAGGAGAGGGAGAACTGGGCACACGTGCACCTCTACACACGTGTGCCCCCTAAATTTACTGGCACCAGCAGCAGTGTTGGCGGAGGAGGCAGCAGGAGGGGCAGCAACAGCTGATCCCCCTAAGGTAAGTGGGGGTGTAGGAGCAGGCACAGCTGAGGCAGATCTGGAGGGGAAGCCCCCTGGATCCCTCTTGACTGAGCTGCCAGGGAGCTGCACGCTGATAAAGTGCGCAAGCAGGCGCGCTCTGTGAGGGTGTGCCAGCGTTTGCGCCAGCGTTCGCACAGGCGGGCAAGCAGAAGGGGCCAAGAAGAAGACTTCAGCGAAGGCTCCACACCAAAAAAAATAAAAATAAAAAAATGGTGTGGATGCGGAGTGCTGCTAGGGCCCCTGCCCAGGGCGTCGACTACCTGGAGCTTCTCTGAGGACTCAACCCAGACAGAGCCCACAGGGGAGCTGGCATCACGCTTCCCCCTGGCCTGTGGGGGATGCCCAGCGGGGCTGGGGGGGACAGGGAATGGGGGTCCCCACACCTGTCCCACAGGCACCCATCTTAGGACCTTGGAGGGGAAGGTGAGGGAGCTGCAGGAAGAGGTTAGCAGGCTGAGGGGGAATCAGTGAAGCAGAAGACAAAACTGATGGGTACTTCCTTTCCCTGCAGGGCCAAGCACCAAAGGAAGAAGAGCCCCAGGAGGTGCCCTCCACAGTGGAATGGCAGACAGTCCCCTCCAGAGCCAGGACTGTTCACGGTGGCGCAGTACCAGCTTTCCCAGTCCAGCTGGGGAACAGGTATCAGGCCCTGGCAACATTGGAGGAAGAGGAAGGTGAGGAGGAAACCTCTGCTGAGGAGGTCACTCCACGCACAGAATGGCCTGAAGGAGGCAAGTTGACCCAGAAGAAGAGACGCCGGGTACTCGTCATAGGTGACTCCATCCTGAGAGGAGCAGAGGGTCCCATCTGTCACCAAGATCCCATGACATGCAAGGTTTACTGTCTGCCCAGACCGCAGATTCAGAACATGACAGAGATGATCCCAGCCCTCATCCGGCCCACTGATTACTACCCCATGGTCCTAATCCATGTGGTCACTAATGATGCAGCCAGGAGCAGCCCAGATCACCTGATGACGGACTACCAAGCTCTGGGGGGCAAACTAAAGGAGATAGGGGCACAGGTTGTCTTCTCATTGATCCTTCCAGTGAGCGGACATGGAAGACGCCATGAGACCTGTATCTGGGACGTCAACTTGTGGCTTCGGGAATGGTGTCTCGCAGCGGGCTTCAGCTTTCTGGACCACAACCCACACTTCAAACCAAGAAACACGCTTGGGTGGGATGGGCTCCACCTCTCCCCCAAAGGTAAGCATGTGTTCTCTTTTAGGTTGACTGATCTCCTCCGGCAGGCTTTAAACTAGGCTCATCGTGGGAGGGGGAGGAAGAGGACCAAGGGAGCCATGGAACACCAAACCAGAAGACACCCTTAAGAACAGCCCAGCCAAGACAGGCGAGGACCACAAGAAATACCTAAGTAAGAGATAGGGGCCTGGGTAGTCCTGGGATTGGGGAGGAGGCGCATACACCCTCAGGAGGCCTTAAATGCCTCTACACTAATGCTCGTAGTATGGGGAACAAGCAGGAGGAACTTGCCCTCCTGCTAGCTAACACAAACCCAGACATAGTGGGGCTCACTGAAACTTGGTGGGATCCAACACACAACTGGGCTATAGGCTGTACAGGCAGGATAGAATGGGGAGGAAAGGTGGGGGTGTGGCGTTCTACATCAAAGAGCAATACACATCCTCAGCAAGCAGCACTGGGTCTGAGGTAGGGCAGACTGAGGTGCTCTGGGTCAGAATACAAGGGGGACAGGGACCTAATGGTGGGGGTCTACTATAGGCCACCTAACCAGGGGGAACAGCTGGACCAGGAATTCTCTGGTCAGGTCACAAAAGCAGCCAAGTCAAGGGACGTGGTCATCATGGGTGACCTGAACTATCCAGACATCTGCTGGGAAGAGCAATCAGCTAGGTCTGACTGCTCGTGTAGGTTCCTAGCCAAATTACAGGACCTCCATCTAACCCAGGAGGTGCACAGTCCCACCAGGGGAAATGCTGTGTTGGACCCAGTCCTGGCCACAGGCGACAACCTGGTGAGGAGACTGCGGGTACTCGACCACCTGGGCGATAGCGATCATCGCCTACTGGAATTCATCATCCAGCGCAGGGTGTCAAAGGCCTGCAGCAAAGCAGCAGCCCTGGACTGCAGGAGGGCAGATTTCAATGAAGTAGGGAGGCACTGAGGTCCGAGAGGGGAGAGGAGTTGGGAGTCCAAGAGGAGTGGTCGTTCCTTAAAGAGACGATCCTCCAAGCCCAAAGGGTGACAATCCCCACGTGGATCAAAAGGGCAAGAGTGCTTAAAAGCCCCCATGGCTCACCAAAAGCATCTAGGAACGTCTCAAAGCCAAAAAGGAGGCGTACACCCAATGGAAGGGAGGGGCCCTCACCAAGAAGGAGTATACCTCCATTGCTCAAGATTGTAGGGAGGCTGTTAGGAAGGCTAAGGCGGAGATGGAACTGGGACTAGAGACCCGGATCAAGGATAACAAGAAGTCCTTTTTTAAATACATAGCGGGTAAAAAGAAGGTACCAAATAACATGGGGCCTCTGCAAGACATGCTTGGTAATCTGGTGGTAGCACCAGGTGACTAAACTAATCTCTTTAACAGTTTCTTTTTTTCCATTTTTCTGAGCAGGGACAGGGACATCCCCCCCCCACTGGGAATCCGGACGGACCCAGGGAGATGCAGCCAGGCCCAGGGTCAGTGAGCACCTAGTCAGGGAACTTCTGGAGGGACTAGACGTGTTCAAATTAGCAGGTCCTGATGATCTCCACCCCAGAGTGCTGAGGGAATTGGCAGAGGTCATTGCGGGACCCCGGCACAGCTTTATGAGCACTTGTGGTGCCCTGGCGAGGTGCCAGAGGATTGGAAAAGGGCCAATGTGGTCCCCATTTTCAAAAGAGGGAGGAAAGAGGACCCAGGAAACTATAGGCCCGTTAGTCTTACCTCGGTCCTGGGGAAGCTCTATGAGAAAATTATCCAGGAGCACACCTGCAAGGAACCAGCAGGGGAGATTACGCTTAGAGGCAATCAACATGGGTTCATTAGAGGCAGGTCCTGTCAGACTAACCTGGTTGCCTTCTACGACCAGGTCACAAAAGCCCTGGATGCAGGTATCGCGGTGGACGTAGTCTTTCTGGACTTTAGGAAGGCCTTCGACATTGTTTCTCACCCCATCCTCATTAAAAAATTAGGCGACTGTGGTGTCAATGCCTACACAGTCAGATGGGACACAAATTGGCTACAGGGCCGCACCTAGAGAGTGGTGGTGGACAGGTCATTTTCAACCTGGAGGGATGTGAGCAGTGGGGTTCCCCAGGGCTTGGGCCACCACTTTCAATATCTTCATCGGCGACTTGGACGAGGGGGTAAAAAGCATCTTGTTCAAGTTCACAGATGATATTAAGATGTGGGGAGAAGTGAGCATGCTAGAAGAGAGGGACAGGCTACAACTAGATCTGGACAGGTTACAGAGGTGGATAAGAATAGGATGGGTTTCAATATGGACAAGTGCAAGGTATTGCACCTGGGGAGGAAAAACCAGCAGCATACCTACAGGCTAGGGAATTCCCTTCTTGTCAGCACAGAGGCAGAAAAGGATCTTGGAGTCACTATTGATTCCAAAATGAACATGGGCCGCCAATGTGGGGACGCAGTCAAGAAGGCTAACCGCACCTTGTCATGCATCCACAGATGCATCACGAACAGGTCCAAGGAAGTGATTTCCCCCCACCCCCCCTTGTGACATTGGTCAAGCCGCAGTTGGAGTACTGCATCCAGTTCTGGGCGCCGCACTTCAGGAGGGATGTGGATAGCATAGAGAGGGTCCAGAGGAGGGCCACTCACATGATCAGGGGGCAGCAGGGCAGGCCCTATGAGGAAAGACTACAGGACCTGAACCTGATCAGCCTACACAAAAGAAGGCTGAGAGGGGATCTGGTGGCCACCTACAAACTTGCCAAGGGGGATCAGCAGGCAATGGGAGAGTCCCTGTTCCCTCGAGCACTACCGGGAGTTACAAGGAATAACAGTCATAAGCTGACTGAGAGTAGGTTCAGGCTAGACATCAGGAGGCACTACTTCACAGTCAGGGCGGCTAGGAGATGAAACCAACTTCCTGGGGAAGTGGTGCTCACCCCTATTCTGGGGATCTTCAAAAGGAGGCTAGACAGCCACCTAGCCGGGGTCATAGGACCCCAGCATTCTTTCCTGCCCATGGCAGGGAGTCAGACTTGATGATCTGCTCAGGTCCCTTCCAACCCTACCAACTATGAAACTATCCTTTGCTGAATAGCTTATGAAGTCTCTAGTCAAAAGGTATATGCTAACTATATGAAATGGTCCATCCCCCTGAACTCTCTATCATAAGTAAATGACTCATTGGTTTTGTATTCATCACCCTCTCCCTTGCTCGGCAGCACCTTGATCTAGCAATGACAGCCAGTGTGTTCAGGCTTACAGTTATGCCAACTGTACTTTAAAAGAAACAGCTTTGTCTTCTTTACTTTGTTTCTTGGTTTCTTGTTTAAGGTCTTTCCTACCTCTGTGCTGGTATTTCCCTAGGCTGCAATCTCCAGGGAGATTATTACACACACATGCATGGGCGACTGGTGCCTCCTGAATCTCAGGGGGCACCCACAGATGCCACCGCCAGCGGGGGTGGAGCTGGCGAGCACTCGCAGATGCCACCTCCAGCAGAGACAGCCCTGTTGGGGGGGGAATGTTGCCCCCCTCCATGCCACCCCTACCAGTCGCCTATGCACACATGGTTTTACAAAATGGGCTTTTAAGTATGTGTATTTCATATTTCCGAAAGTTCAATACAGCTATTTAATCTGAAGCATCCATCTCCTAATATGATATTAGTATTACATCTTGTCAAATGCAGCTCAAATTTCAGTGTCCTGAAATTAATGCAACATTAAGTCCTCCAAAATTAGAATAGACCCAGCAATGGGTCACAGACTCTAGTATGATATATAATATAAAATGTTACAGACATCCATATGTATATGCAGACTTCCTTTTTTTTAAAAAATTAGTCACTGTTACAAAAAGGATGATTCAGATTACTTTATTTAAGCCAAAATTCTCATTCAGACAAATTGTCTTTGAGACTTAACTAAAAAATGGGAGTAGAGAAAATTACAGTCTGCGGCACAAACTGAATAGTTGGATTTATCCATAGAGAGTGTACAATAGAGAACCCAGTAAAAATTAAAAACAGTTGGAAATGGCCCATTGTACACAAAAACCTTGCAGAATATTCTACAGCTTCAGGGCTTTATATAAAATAAATTGGATGCAAGAGCATTCTTCACCCTCCTCTTAAGCCTGCCATCTGTGCAAACTAAAAATAAACCATCAGCTTAAGGAGAGGTTTGATAAAATACAGTTTCTAGGCCCACATTGATAAAGATTTGCCAGGCTTTTAAGACAATTATGATATGCTAACCTTGCTAGCTGCACACTCAAAACTACAACTTCAGCACTCTTTTTTCATGATTTACATTTGACCTATTTGTTTAAATTATAAAAGACATCTCGGAAAGAATCCTCAACATTGGCCAAAAGCTTTCCCTCTGTGATAGCTAAACTGTCACCCAATGAACAGGAGGCGATGGTTCGTCTCCAATCTACTTTGGACACCAGGTGGGAGCAGGGTACAGTGGGGAGGGGATGCATCTACATGTGCAATTAGCATGTAGCAATAAATTCCAGTGCAGTTTGCGCTGGAGTCAGCTGCTCCTGGGCATAGTGTCTTTATGTGCACCCAGGACTACAGCTGTTTGAGCTGGGGCAGAGCAGCCACAGGCTGGCGGGGGGGCCCAGTGGTTCAGCCCTGGGCTCTGGGTGGCAGTGTTAGGCCCCAGCTCAAGTCTGGGTTCGTGCCCGGTATGCAAAGGCCAATAAAGATACCAGGGGTGAAAGTATAAAGATTTATTGCTAGCAATAAAAGGTGCAAGCGGAATAATTTCACAGAACAAGCACACTAGATTTCAAAAACTAAGTCCTTTTATACAGGAGTTGTTAAACCTTCATAAGCATCCTTGTTTGCTAATTGGCTATAAAGGAGTGACGCAAGGAGTTCTTTACTGAGCATGTCTCTATAGCTGTGTTTTAGCTATGTATCTCATTAACATACATACATGTTTCATTAGCATATCTTTTGCCCACCTAGGGGTGTGATTTTTAGTATTTTAATGAGCTCTTTGGCCTAGTACTCTGATTCTGCTTTTGTTTTCAAGCCCCCTTTATCTAAGACTGTCTCTTCCTTATCATTGCAGATGGGCATTCGTCACATAACATTCACTTTTGCTTAGGCTTTGCATAGTAGTTTCTAGGTCAAACCTCACAGCAGCGTTGGGCAACAGAGGGGCTGGCTAGGGCACAAGGATACTACAGTGAGGAACTAGCGGGGCTACAGTGTGGGGCTAGGTGAAAGTGTAAGAGGCCATCTTGAAGGCAGGAAAATGCCTGCAGTTAAGAGAAGAGAGCTATCAGTTACAAGTGCTTCAGATCTATCTTATCCTGTTTTCAGCTAGATGTCACTGTACAATATGAAACCTTGTACCCATCTGTTTAATCACTTCATAAAAACGTATAGTTGTTTCTAATTAATACCTTAAAATAATATTAGCACAATTCATAAAAAAGAAAGAAAAAAGGTTTGGTGTGTGTATTACATTGTGTGTCCCATTGTGTGTGTGTGTGTGTGTATTAATTTGACTTTTTAAATTTCTATGGATGATGACTGGAATATGAGCTGTCGTATTACATTTTTATTAGCAAACTATACAACTGCCCATCAAGAATGACGCGGAGAGGGGGCAGAGACAGAGGCCTGTGTCTAGCCCCACCACCACCCTCCCCCACTTTGGGTCTAGCCCTGCTTCCCCATCCCCCCACCTTCGGCTCTGGACACGTTCCCCCGCTCCCCTGTTGCTTCCAGTCCAGTCCCATTCCTACTCTCCCCCCACTTTGGTTCCATCACCGCTTCCCCACCCCCGTGCTCTAGGTCCACCTGGCCCACATCCATCTGCCTTCCCTCCCTGCTTCCCTGCCTCCCTCCCAGTTGTTGGTAGGGCCTGGCAGTGCAACATCACCATGCCCCCCCCTACCCCTACCCCTTCCACTCCCCTCCCTCCCTCCCCCTCCCTGCCAGTTTTTGTCAGGGCCCAGTGGCTCCATGTCCTCCTGCGTCCAGCCCCGACCCCTCTTCTTGTCCGGTTAGGAGAGGGGAGGGAATGGGTCTGCTCCCCTCCTCCCCCTACTCCGTCCCATATCCCCACCGTCATGGCAGCACTCCACTGTGCTGTCTCCTGCCTGAATGCTTTTGGAGCACTTGGATTGGTTGTTTCAGTCAGCCAATCAGAGTGTGAATAAAGCATGACAGACAGACAGACAAAGGCTTTAATAGTATTAGAATACAGGTATTTGATTAGATACAGAATTCTTTAGACAAACACAAAAATAATTATAGGTCCTGTTTCATATCAGGGATGTTTCACATTGTTTCTCCACCTCACACAGCTGTCTTTCAGATTATCATATTTATACAAATCCAAGACAACTTTGAATTTAAGATGACTTAAGAGAACATGAAGCTAATAGGAAGGGTTTCTACAATTATGTCACTAACAAGAGGAAGATCAGAGAAAGTGTGGGTCCCTTCTTGAACGGGGGAAGCAACCTGGTGAGAAAGGGTGCAGAAATGGCTGAAGTATTCAAGTACGTTTCACCTCAGTCTTCACAGGCAAGGTCAGCTCCCAGACTACTGCACCTCGTGAGCAGCCAACAGTGGCAAAAGCACAGGTTAGGGATTATTTAGAAAAGCTGGACCTATACAAGTCCATGGGACCAGATGGGATGCACCTGAGGGTGCTGAGGGAGTTGGCTGATGCGACTGCAGAGTCGCTCCCCATCATCTTAGGAAACTCATGACGATTGGGAGAGGTCCCAGGTGATTGGAAAAGGCAAATATAGTGCCCACACTTCAGAAATGGAAAATAGAGGATCCAGAGAACTACAGATCTGTCAACCTTACCTCAGTCCCTGGAAAAATCATGAAGCAGGACCTCAAGGAATTAATTTCTAACCGCCTGCAGAAGAAGGTGAGTAGTAGGGATCCTGATTAAAAAAATCGCAAATTCTCTGACAAAAAAAATCGCAAATTCTCTGATAAAACTCCCCAAATCCATTATTAAAATTACCTCTCTCCCCCCCCCCCCCCCAGCCACCCTTAGCCCTGCTGGTGCCCTTCACTTGCCCCCAACAGCCCCCCGCCCACAGCCCCTGCTCCCCAGACCTGCCAGAGGGGGCCCCCAACTGCCAGGACTATGGGGCCAGGGACCCAAGTCTGCAGCTACCAGCCTCCAACAGCAGTCAGCTGCAACAGAAGCAGCATGGAGCTGGCTACCCCCTGCTGCTGCCTGCTCAGGTGGGGGCAGGGCCAGCTCCTGGTTTCCCCCCCCCCCCCAGCCCTGCTGGTGCCCCCAGCCATGACCTATAACCCCCCAGCCCTGCCAGAGTGGGCCCCAGCCCCCTGCAAGCTCCACTTACCTCAGGTTCTAGGAGTGAAGAGTGAGGCTGAGCTGAGCCCAGCAGTTGCTGATTGAGAGCATCAGGCCCTGCCCTTCCCCTTCGGGCAGGGCTGGGGGTTTCCCACCCTGTTTGCAAACAGCTCTTGCAGGCTGGATCTCAACCAGCCTGAAGAGCATTTGCAAAAGGGGGGAATCTGCGAGTTTCTCTGCTAAAAGGAGAAATCTGAGTTTTTCTCTGATAAAAAGGAGAAATCCGTGGTTTACTCCATTTTTTTCCATGGGAAATGGAAAACCTGGATTCCTGGTGATTAGGAACAGTAAGCATGGATTCACCAAGGACAAGTCATGCCTGAGCAACCTAATTGTCTTCTATGATGAGATGACTGTCTCTGTGGATGCGGGGAGACCAGTGGAAGTGGTATACCTTAACTTTAGCAAAGCTTTTGATACCGTCTCCCAAAACATTCTTGCAGGCAAGCTAAGGAAGTATGGGTTGGATGAATGGCCTGTAAGGTGGATAGAAAATTCGCTAAAGCATCAGACTCAGAGGGTAGTAGTCAATGGTTCGATGTCTAGTTTGTGGTTGGTATCCAGTGGAGTGACTCGGGTCAGTCCTGGGGCCAGTTGTTTTCAATATCTTCATCAATGACCCGGAAGATGGGCTGAAGTGTACTTTCAGCAAGGTTGCAGATGACACCAAGCTGTGGGGAGTAGTAGATATGTTGGAGTGTAGGGCTAGGATTCAGAGTGACCTAGACAAATTGGAGGATTGGGCCAAAAGAAATCTCATGAGGCTCAACAAGAACAAGTACAAAGTCCTGCAATTAAGACAGAAAAATCCCAGAAAAGGACCCAGGGGTTACAGTGGACATTAAGCTGAATATAAGCCAACAGTGTGAACTTGTTGCCAAGAAGGCTACAGCATACTGGGCTACATTTGTAGGAGTGTTGCCAGCAGGTCAACAGAAGTGATTATTCCCCTCTATTCTGCACTGGCGAGACCACATCTGGAGTACTGTGTTCAGTTTTGGGCTCATTACAGAAAGGATGTGGACAAATTGGAGAGAGTCCAGTGGAGGGCAATGAAGATGGGGGACATGACTTCTGAGTAGAGGTTGAGGGAACTAGGCTTATTTAGTCTAGAAAGCAGAGGGGATTTAACAGCAGTATCAACCAACTCTTTCAATAGCAACAGCAGGCCTGTCAGTAAGTCTGGATCTCCTTTGCTTGTGCTCAGTCATGCAGCAACACCAGATTCCAGTAATTTATGACATGGCTTCTAGAATGAACAAACAGACCAGGAGACAGAAGTTGTTTCCTGGTTTCCAGTTCCTTTTTCAACAATTTTCAACCATTATAAATGTTAGCAATGAATGGCAGCATTCTATATTTTATCCAATTATGTCTTTGCTAATAAAAATGTAATATATATCACATCAAGTATTCCAGTCATCATCCATTGAAATTAAAAAGTTAAATTGACTACATACACATATGTAATTGGATGTACAACATAACAAATCCTTGTGATATTATCTTTCTTGACTTTAACACTGCTACTCCAAATAGGACAGGGCAACCAATGTTTGTGTTCTTACTGTTGCTCTGGAGGAGCTTGAGAATTCTTAGATCACTTCTTGGGTACTGAACGTGGACACTTATTCCATGTTTCCAACTGAGTGAGCGGCTCCAAAATACGACAGCAATACTGTCAGGTACTTTCTTTTTTACAGTCATCTATGCTTCTGTCAGCTATTGCTATTGCACATCTTTTACCTTGAAGATTGTCTTTCATAACTTCCCCAAACTCAGAAGCCCTGTGATGAAGTTCATCATTCAGAACCTGTTATTCTAACAGTTTTGAACTACTATTCACCAATTTCATTGCTATTCCTGGTTTGAGGCCATTTTATTGCTTGTAGTGTAATGCTGCTCCATAATGCTAATGTTGAAACATAAGCTAATAGGTGCTTTGAGAACAAGCCTTATTCTCCTGATCATTTGTTTTTCCAGTGTGAATGGTGGAATCAATTTGACAAAATGGAAATTTCTGGAAATTGATTCTTGTTCTCTTCAATTACAGTTTCCTGGACAAAGTTTAGAAAGGTTTGAGATCTACAGATTGTGCGTACATTGTTTTACTTCTGTTGTTATTTCCCCGCACTACCTCTTAAGACATTCTTCACTGAAAATTATGATGAGTTTATTAATTCCCTGCATTCATATATTGTTTTTGCATTTGGCAATAAGGCAAAAGCATACAAAAAACCTTCTTAACATCCTTGGACACTGCAACTTTAGATATAGGCCATATATCTTCTTATGTGTTGCATGTGTAATATTATAAAATCAGTTTTCCTTTTCCGAATTGAATTTTCAGATTCGGATTCAGCCAAATCGAATTTGGACAGTGATCCAAAAGAATGAATCGAATCACTGTCCCCAATTCAGGCTGAATCTGAATCCAATATGGCCCATTCTGCACACTCCTAATGATTACCTGATGGAGGTTTCCTAACAACAGACCCATAAGTTACACATCTTTGCTCTCTGAAGATCAGACATTGGTTCGGGGGCTGGGGCACATGATTTAAGAGAGGCTGAGAGAACTGAGTTTGTTTAGTCTGCAGAAGAGAAGACCGAGAGGGGATTTGACACCAGCCTTTAACTACCTGAAGGGTGGTTCTAAAATGGATGGCGCTAGACTCCTCAGTGGTGACAGAAGAAGGAACAATGGTCTCAAGTTGCAGCAAGGGAGGTTTAAGATGGATATTAGGAAAAACTCTCTCACTAGTGAAGCACTGGAACAGGTTACCTAGCAAGATGGTAGAATCTCCATCCTTGGAGGTTTTTAAGGCCCTGGCTGGGATGATCTAATTGAAGATAGTCCTGCTTTGAGCAGGGGGATGGACTAGGTGACCTCCTGAGATGCATATGAACCCTAATTTTCTATGATTTATGACATCAGGCACAGCTGGATGTCCAAGTACATGTACAGTGTGAAAGGAGACATGGCAATGTACTACACAAAGGCATGTGCAGTTTTATTGTATTTACCAAAGCCAAGATAACTCTGAAGTTAAGCCCCCCCATAATTAAAATTTTATACATGAGAAATTTATAAATTTATTACAATTTTCTAAGTATAGAATCTAATTATTGGAGGGTTGTCTTGAATTCATCCTCCTCACTTCTGCAGTGGGGGAAAAAGGTGGGTGGAGCTGATGGGGGGGATATAGTTTGATCCCCTACCCCTTGCCTCCCCACACCTTGCCCCCTACCTTCCCAAAAACCTGCTCCCCTGCTACTTGCACCTGCCCTCCCTTGGTACAAGTCCCACCTCTGCCCCACCCCACCAGCCTCTGTACCTGTTGCCTTTGCCCCCCACCCTTGCTCCAGCTCCAGACTAGGGCACAGAATTCATGTTTGCCCTGACCTGGAAACAGCCAATACAGCAGCAGCAGCTTCAGCTGGGCCCTGGAGACCAGAGCAGAGCTGTTGCCACTGCGGGTTCTAGGCCAGGCTGGGGCAAACATGTGCCCCAGCCCATGTCTGGGCAGAGCTAAAGCCAGAGCCAAAGCAAGCAGGAATGGGGAAGGGAGGGGAATGGGATAGTTTGCAGCTGCAGGCCAGGGCCACAGCAACTACCTGCCCCACCTCTGCCTCACACTCAAATCCAAGGTGAGGGGCTTCCCTCCCCCCCTCCATGTTCAATGGGGGAAAAACCTTGTCTTGGATTCAAGAAAATACCATATATATCGTTATCAGAAGCATCTTGTTTTCCCTGACTGTTGAGACAATCCAGGTATACATTTGTCAGTTCTTCCTTCAAGATGAACCTCACTAGCTATTTTTTTAAAAACCGTGCTGGTTTTTGTGTCATTGAAGTTACTAGCCATTAGTACAATGAGATCCAACTAACTTATCAATTTATTCATCACTTGGATTGGCGTTTCTGCCATCAGTTGCTCTCTAACTCTTTAGCTTCTCATACATTGCTAACAAATATATAATTGTTGAAAGAGAAACTGAATGAGGAACTGGGAGCTGCAAACCAGGAACCAACTGCAGCTGCATAAACAGACTTAAGTGTACAGCCATTCTCACTATTTCAGTATGTAACAGACCTATCTTCTTTGGTTGTGAGCCTGGCTGCTGCCTCTGGTGCTCTAACCTACAACACGATTCCATTATAGAGGTGACTTTGCCTTCCTGCCAAATCATACAATGTCCATCCCTTCTGCAATACTGGGGTTGAAATAAGCACATCAGACTCTTGCATCCAGGCCTTAAGGTTGGTGCATCTGTCTTCTTTATCTTCCAATTTGTTTCTTGGAGCCTCCACATTTTCAGAGTGTCATGGCGGGGTCCTACAGGAGGGCCGTGATCTCCTTAAGGCCGACTCTCCCGTGCCAAGTCGGCCCAAGGGCACCCTCAGATTCTCGCCCGCCATGTCTTTGATGTTTAGGTAAAGTTGGGAGGCTGCCTCACGTCTCCTTGGGCACGGTTAGCTGGGACCTCTGTCCCCGTGTTTTCCCGGACCCACCAGGGGTCTCCCTGTACGATGGGTGCTTCCCAGGCACCCTAGCCTTATGGGCTACGTGTGGCTCCAACCACCCCTGATACCACGCCCCAAGCCTCACAGATGGGATGGACGTTGGTCTGTCTCTATAGATACACTGCCTGTCTCTTGGGCCTCCTGTACCCACTATGGGCCTCCTCAATCAAACTGCCCACTTCTAGGGCTCTCTGCGGCCGCACTGGGCCTTCTCAGTCTAACCGCCCCTTCTTGGGGCACTCCTCTAATGCTGCCCCTCTCCCGGGGCTCTTGGCGCCCACTCTGGGCCGTCTCTGTAACGTCGCCCCTCTCCTGGGGCTCTCTGTACCAGTGCCCCTTTCCTGGGGACCTCTCTATAACACCGCCCCTCTCCTGGGGACTTCTGTGCCCACTCTGGGACTTCTCACCTACGCCACCTGACTCCCGGGTCCACTGCACTGCTACCCCCTTTCTCCCGGGCTCACCGCACCACTACCCCCTCTCGCCGGGGTTTACCACAGCACTCCGCCCTTCTCCGGGGTTTACTGCAGTACTCTGCCTTCCGCAGGTGCTCGCCATGTCCGCCCTGGGGCTTCTCAGTAGTACCCCTTCTCTGGGGCTTGCCACACCCACACTGGGGCTTCTCAGAAGTGCGACCCCCCCCCTTCTGGGGCTCACCGTGCCTAACTTGGGCTACTCAATATGGTCCCCTCTCTCGGGCTCACCACACCCATGCCTGGGCTTCTCAAAAGTGCCCCTCTCTAGGGTTGGGGTCTATACACCCCGTATGCTGCGCCCTCCTGGGCGCCAGGGTCCTCACACTCAGCTGTGAGGCCCCTTTAAGGATACTACGCCCTCACTGGCGCCAGGGTCCTCACACTTCGTTGTGAGTCCCCAATGAGTACGCTGTGCCCTCCCTGGTGCTGGGGTCCCCACATCGCTGGGGGTTCCCCCTGAGCCCTCCTCCAACCCCTTATAGCTTCACCCTAGCCACCAGTGTAATACGTAACAACACAAACTTGAGCCTCCTGGCTATAACTCTAACAGACGCCCTCTGGCTATAGCAACAGAAGTCGCCTGGCTATAACTTGGCATCATTGCTCACACCTCCAGAGCTATCATGAGCTATACTTGCACTCAGGCTTCTTCCCACATCCTGGCTGAGGGAGCTCCTGCCTCTGGCTGCTGGCAGAGAACTGCCAGCCTGGCCTCATCCCTGGGCTTTATGAGGGCCAAGCCCTGCCCCCTCCGGTCAGCTGACTTCCTGGTTGCCCTGGGCAACCCGCAGCTGTGCTCGTTATGTCCTGCCAGGGCTCTCTCCCTGGCAGTTTCCACTCTTTAGGAGCAGAGCACCAAGGTGCCCTGCGACACAGAGGTCACTGTCTCACTTTGGTGGGTAGCCTCTCAAGCCTTCCATTGATAGCAGGAGTTGCCACCTTACAGGGCTGAACTCACGCTCATCACCTTCTTCCTTGGACTCTCTGCTTTGGGAAATGCTAAATAATTGTGCATTCTGCCTCTCTAGTCTCCTGTGCCCCATCTCCATTTCCCTGAACAGACTCTTTGTTCTCCTTGACCAGATGGTTGCTCTCCTTTGCTTTATAGATAGGACTCCAAGGGCTGTTTTCCTTATACTCTTTCCGATTGGTTATCTGACTGAGACACAGGCTACTCATTACTTCTCTAGGACTGCTCTCGAACATCCACTCCCTTTTGTCATGTGACTGTTCATTTCCAGCACCTGGTGAAGCAAGCTATGCCTGACACAGGTGTAGCTGAGCCCTGACCCCAACTGCCTGGCCTTCATGGGCTCCTGTACACATGCAGCAAGGCTGCTCCAATGTGGTATAATTACAGCACATCAGAGCAGACTCAATTAGTCGAGTCTGCTGGAGTGAGGTAATAACTGCTGCAGCAGACTCCAGAGTCTCGCGTGTTAACATCCCCGCACTTAAAAATGGTGGAGGGGGTGCTTTAGAGCTCATTCAATGAACTTTACTTAAAGCACCCCCAGCCATCATTTTTCAGCATAGGGACACTGATATACGAGATGCACCAGGCGCCTTAATTAGAGCAGTTCTCAGAGCTGCTCTAATTAAAGTTCTCCCACCCTTCAACCCCACATGCATTCCTGAAGAACGTGTATAAATACCCCAAAAGGCTAGCTCATGCTATAACAAATTTAAAAGTTAGCACTTAAACTAGGATCCTTAGCTCCCACACCAGGCCACAACTGCTAGAGAACTTCCAAAATAACTGTTGTATGTGTTAGTTTCTAATAATTATATCTGTATTTCATAAGTATGAATTCGTAATGACTACATCTGTTGCATATATAAGGAACCCTGCACATGTTAAGACCCAGCTACAGTGCCCTCTGTGCTATTAAGTTGACAGTAGAATGTAAAGAGTAAAAGAAAAATGTTTTAAAAGTTCTTACCTGTTTGAATTGTAAAGAAAACCTTATAGGCTTAAGCAAAGCCCACGTTCTCAAGAGGTATTTAGTCATCTAAACTGCCATGAAAACCAATAAGGGTTTAGGCTCCTCAGCATAAACAAATGCTATGCTATCTTGCTACCTCAGTAGATAGCTTGAAGTAAAGTTTGAGACATGCCTCCTCATTCATCTCAAAGGAATGTTAGGTCCACACCTTAACAACAGTGTCATCCTTTAAATGATGATCATTTCTGCAGAAACACACATTTAACTTCCACTACATATTTTTAGGTGTTTGGTGACTGGGGGGGGGGAATTTATTTTATTTTAGTTTCTTACAATGCAGATATGCAAAATCTTTGTGCTTTAGGTCAAAAGACCAGGCAAGCGACTGCTTCAAGCACATTAGTAGATGCCTGCTTTTACCCAGGTAAACCCATGGTTGTAAAAGATTCAAGCAACAGCTGTTCTTGAGCAGCCAGTTAAAATGTACAGCAAATGGAACAAGAGAATTTATTTTTACCTGTAAAGTTTTATTGCATTAACAGTTAAGGATCCAATATTTAGATCAGCTCACTACCCTGCAGCTTCCAGTAGCATAACTTTCATTCTCAAGTGGGAGTTGTTTTAGGAGAACAGCCACAGAAACAAAATAAGGTTATGTCACTGAGGTGCCTGAATATGAGACTGGAGCTGGTATTGAGAGTCTGGCTCAGTATTTTTTGACCTAAACATTTGCACAGGAGGGTGGGAGCAGAGAAGAGAACCTGGTGAAACACTAAGGCACGAAAGTGTTCAGAAGGCAGTAACAACTCAATAGGACACTGATTTATATGGGTCTCCAGCACTGTTATACCTGGGCATTGCATAAGCATTCCTGTTAATTAACCAGTATTCAGTGAGAGTCTCTTAACAGAAACTTCAACATTGCCAACTTAATTACGCAAACATATTCCATGCAAATGGTTCAAAAAGTTTATTTGAATATTTAATTTACAAAAAATCATATCCCCTATGAGGTGGTTCTATGCAAAATTGGATAAAATAAACTGCATATAAAACCCAACCCAATTCTATTAATGCAAATACAACACAAATGAAACCACGGGAAGAAAAAAAAATATATTATTATGACATACATATGACATTCATTAAGGATTGTCCCAACCATCCTATGCTTGATTTCAATGTAATGCTTTCTTCCTAAACTATACGTTTTGCCATTTCATACAAGAAGTTCTATATTCCATTGGTCCAAATGTTCAGTTTGTATAACATCTTTACCTTCTTGCTTTGCCAGTTCTGCCCTGTCATTCTCATGTTGACCAGAAGGTAGAAACAGACAGTACACACATTTAACACATGAATTATTAGATGCAACTTGGTATCTTTGGTAGGGACCCTACATTTGAGGTGAAATCAACCATTTTTAAAGTGACAAGGACATTATTTTATATTTTGGCAAAAAAAAAAAACACCAAAAAAACCCTGGATCAATTCTAATATTTAGTAGAAATCTTACTGGCAGTTTCTGCTGAACATACAAAGAGCACAGTTGTCTCAAGTGGCAATTATCTAGAAGGGTTTTAAATAATTTGTGTTAAAATTCCTTGACTGATGTATGGTTATATAGCATGATTACTGCACAGCAGGCCTGCCTGCTTCACTGTATGGACAAAAGAATATTTGTGTATACAATGCAGTATAGCAGCATGGCACTGCCTTTATTGTAAGGCAGCAAAACTGCTACTGTAGATGGTGGTAGATATGGATGCCAGTTTAGGGTTCCTTAAAAAAGTTGGGCATCACTCTGGATGACTCAACACTTCTGAAGCAATTAAAAAAGGGTAGGAGAAGGGAAAGGAAAAAGGGATTTCTGGAAAGAGGAAGGAGGACAAATAATGAAGAGATTAGCAAGAGCCCAATGCTAGAATGTCTGGGGCCGCCTCTGTGGAGTGGGAAAAAAACCGATGGAGAGCGAGACCAGAAAAATCCACATAAAATCCAAGAGATATCACTTTGAAAGTGAAAGAATTCACTGGACTGTTTCCATCATAAGATCAATACAATAAATTTTCTACCCATTGGCGAATATTCCAAGTTAGATAATTATCATTACCTGCAACATCCACAATCTCTCCTTCCTTTTTCCAAACACTATATGGAAATACAGGTGTCCCCCTACATAAGGCAAAATGCAATAATCTGCATAGCCATGATATTTTTTTTTAATCTGACAACAACATTTAATGGAAGACTAACTAGACTTAAATCACTAGGTAAATCTGTTCACTTGAGTAAAACATGCATTATTATGACAGACAGCTAATAGTCCTTGAAATGGCATTTTATGACAACTGCTCCATTTGGCAAAGAAGAAGAAACATTTCAAATGCATGAAAATCATAACAAGAGGCTTGAGTGAGAAACATAAGAGTTACAATATATTAGCAACTTCTGTGGCATAAACATTTTAAAAAGCATCAGCAAAGTATTAAATATAAAAGCAATATGTATATACCCCTCCCTCATCAAAAAAGCATGATTTGTAGTGTAATAAATCAGGTATACTGACTATGGCATTAAGGCATAACTGGTAGACAATGTTATCTATTGCCTCAGCTCTACATAATTAGCTGGAAACAGCCCATATCTGCCTTTGCACACTCCCCTCCACCACCCGTCATCAATCATTTCAATGTTCGTGATGATGTCATCTGGATCAAAGGAAATCTCATCATCGCCCGCTGAGAAGAGAGTGGAAGAAGCCATAAGTTTATGTTTATCACATGAGTTATTACCATAATCAGCTTTCTTCTTGTTCATGCTATTTCTAGTAAATGATTCAAAAGGGGAACTGCACAGAGGAATCTTAATAACTTATCACCTTCCTCTCTCCACCAGACAAACAGGGAGCATTAAAAACAGGGTACAAGATGGAGATAATCAAAAGGTTCCTGGGTGCAAAGAGCTTCCTTTGTATTTTTATGGTGGCAATATCTCACCCTTACAAAAGGCAGGAGGTATTCAGCTCAAGTCCACTGGACACAGTTTACATTATTAATTTATTACAGTAACCACTACCCAAAACAGCAAAAGACTTTAACAAACCAACAAAAAAACCCCAACAGAATATTGTTATTGTAGTGCTGTAATATTATCATAAGATAAAACTGATGTATTCTGAGCGGGGAAAACCTAAGCTATATGGCCATAAGGCCTAAGAACTTACAGTAGCATTTATGCATGAGAATTGGGCCTCCTTTTACAGTGACCTAGGCACTGATTGACTAAAAACTTACCAAATGCCTAATGTGCTCAGTTTTTTTTATGCCCATTTTGCATCAGTGTGCAAAGGGATCAAGACAGAGCAGTTGAGGCACACTGGCTCTTCAAAAGATAACTAAGGGGCAAGAGCTTTACTTACCAGCCTGATAGTCATAGAGGGCTATGGCTGTAATTCCAAGTTCATTTTCATATTCATCATAAGCATTTTCTTCTGAAGAGAGTAAGACAAGACATGCTTTTCAGCATTATATTTTTTCTACATAAAGCCCTAATTAGTGTAGCTGGCACTCTCCTCCCTCAGCTCCATAGCAGTTTGGACCATAGACTGAAGTATGGGAACAAGTTAGTCAACTGGTAAAGTTTGCATCCAGAAAATTTTGGTCATACTGATCTTGCTTGTCATCTTTGATATTTTTACACCAAATTAAAGAGCAGAAGTAAAAGAAGCAGCTCTTACAGATAGGAACTCAAGAGGACACAAAATGATGCCCCACTGGTTGGTTCTGGAAAGCTGCTGTATAAAATGAGAGAACTTCAAGAAAGCTTCAGAAATATCTGAAGAAAAGTTTTAGTGTCACAGGACAGAAGTAAGTGGAAGGAGAGGAAAAAAAGAAAAATCAGAGCTAGGTTTTATGTTTACATGCAGATTTTTTTTTTAAAGAAAATCTTAACCTCTCTCACATAGTAAATCAAGATTGGAGCATGACCAGCAAGGAATAGAGGGATGCATATTCCTAGGCCCCTGGCAGGTGTTACACTTAAGATGTGATTAACCACTGAATCATTGGTTAAGTAGCAACTTGGGCACACATTCATGCAATTAAAGGCACAATAAAACAGGGAATAAGCTACAAGGTTATAACACAAATTATATGTAATAACTTTGTGGCTGGTTCCCTTTGCATCTTAAAACATATGGCCAGCCAATCAGCTGACTAGTGCACCCAGCCTCAGGACCTCACTGGAGCTTCTGAGGCTGGGTGTACCAGGCAGCTGATTGGCACTCTCAGCTGTGGAAACTCCAGAGCCAAGGGTCATGTTTCTGGGCTTCCCCTGCCCCAGCACAAAATTAAGATCTGATCCTTGATTCCACAATCGCACTTCCTACCATGCATGTGTGGCATGGTAGAAGGTGCAACTGTTGGGTTTGTGGATCAGATCCCATTGTGCCTTTAACTGAATCTGTGTGATACCCCTAGACTCGCACTAGGTATAGATTTGTGCATTACATGACCAATACAGCCAAAAATTAGTGCTTTCAATGCTTACTTTTAAAACCTATGAGTGGACAAAATAAATGTTAAACAAAATAAATGTTTCTCCAGTTCTAACTTGATATGCCTTTATTTGAAATCTACCTTTGTATGTTTCTCCAAACAAATATGAATTATATAACATTAAAGCAGAAGTCTGGCTCTCTCTAAACATTTGTCAAGAGCTGTATGTTAAATTGCAGTATAGTCAATTTACCATTAAATCACAATCCTTCCCCATTAGATTTTCAACATTAGCAAGTTAACCCACTTATCACCTTATATTATCCTTTTAATGCTATAGTAGAAGATTTCAAAAACAAAGAAACAAAAAAAGCTAGAGCACTTAGATTAAGCTACTGTCCACAAACTGGAAGGAGATATCTGCACAGTTATTAACTATACCAGTGCTGAAGGCACACCAATGTTAAAAGCCTAAAGTTAAAAATAAGATCACTACCTGCTTGATAGAGGTCTGCTCCTGCTACTTCATAGACTGTCTCTGGTTCATATTCTGGCTCCCGCTGACTGATAGCTTCTTGGTAGTCTGATTCTTCAGCTTTGTAACTGGATTCTGGCTCATGTACAGCTGAATATGCTGTGCTAGAACTTTTGAAGCTAGGCTCTGCCTCATATGAAGTTGCATCCTAGAAGAAAAAAGGTAATGTTTGTCAGAGACTTATAGGAAGCCTCTCTAGCTAGGTGTCTTCAATACTGCAGAAGGGGAGTTCCTAGACACCATGCCTCTACACTCATACCACAGAGAAACATTTAGCTGAATTTTGACAACTGACTACCATACACACATTGCTTTTATGTCACTGCAAATATGATTAAAATCAAACAGAACAGCCACTTATATTAAAACAGAGTTAGACTGGGATGACTGTGGTTATGGATTAATAAATATGATACTTGAATGCTCCTAGACAACACTTCAACAGGTGCGTTAGGTATAAGGAGACAAAACGCACATATCTAGTATCATGTTCATGGTGTAACTGCTGCCTTAACTAGTTTACAACCTAGAACCAAAAGCCCATTTCTCACTAGTAGACTTTTTTTTTGCTTATTCCTCAAGTACATTACCTTTATAGCTTATACTTCAACAGAAATGAAAGTCGCATTAAACAAAGATGATCTCAAATTTGCCCTATAAGGCTGAACTCTAACTATTAGCTTAGACAATGTTTTACCTGGCATTACCTACACAAACACATTTTTCCACTAGGAGCAAAAGAAACATATTGGGCGCGTCCACACGAGCGCGCACATGCCTCTTGCCCCGCCTCAAACCCCTTTGAGCTTCCAGCATGGGAAGAAAATTAGACCCCTGGATATCCAGGGGTCTAAAAAAAGTGAAGTATAAAAAAGCAGGGCAAGGCAGTCCCTGACTGTGCCCTGAGGCAACCAGAGGCTGGGTCCTCCACAGAGACACTCTGGCTGCCAGAGCGTCTCTATGGTTGCTCCTCGCCCTGGTGCTGAAACACGTGGCTAGCCAGGCCGTGTGTTTCAGCACCAGGGCTCCAGTGCTGGTGAGTAAGAGGTCGGGGGGGCTGGAGGAGGGGGGAAGGGCTGTGGGGGGGAAAACCTCCGATGGCTCCGCCCACTCCTCCAGCCCCCCTCCCCGTCAGACCCCCCACTCCCGAGGCCCCTGCCGGAACTGGCCCCTCCCCTCACCAGCACCCCGACCCCTGCTGGGGCCAGCCCCTCCCCCTGCCAGCCCCCACTCCCCCCCCCACCCCTGCTGGGGCCAGCCTTACCCCCCACCAACCCCCCTCCCCCCTGCTGCAGCTGGCCCCTCCCGCGCCAGCCCCCCCCTCCCTGAGGCTCCCGATCCCTTCCCTGGCCGGCCCCATCCCCCCAACCCCCCCCATCCCTGCTCCCCCACCCCATACTTAAAAAAAACAAACAAAAAACAAACAACCCCTCCCCTGCACTTACCCGTAGCTGAAGCTGCCGTCTGGCTGACAGGGGTCCTGCCCACACAGTGCAGGGCAGGCCAACAGCCCCAGCGGCCCCAGCCCGGGTCCTCCTGCCCCTGCGCTATCCTGTGCTGCCAAGGGGGCTCTACCAGGAGCCCCCAGAGCCCCCCCACCCCTGCTTCTCAGGTAAGCAGAGACTTTTTTTTTTCCTGTTCTTTTTCTGAGTTTTTTTCTTAAGTGATGGTGCCTGGGGTTGTGGGGGCAGCCTTGGGGGCCTGGGGGTGCAAGTTGGGAGCTGGGGCTGGATGGGGAAGCCATTGGGTGGGTCTGGGGGAGTGGGGGGTGGGGCTGGGTGGGCCAGTCATTGGGGGGCTGCAGCAGCTGGTGGGGGATGGGGCCAGGTGGGGCAGCAATCGGGGGGCTGGGGTGGGGCATGTGGGCCTTGCAGGGGGGGTGGTAGCCCCTGCAGGGGCCATTTGGCTTCTGTTAGGGGGTCGTACCCCTTGTGTGAGGGATGAACCCCCTGTTGGGGGGCCATACCCCTTGTGAGTACTGAACCCCCTGTTGGGGGTCTGAACCCCTTCTGGGGGGCTGAAACCTTTGTGTGGGGGACGAACCCCCTCTTAGGGGGGTGTACCCCTTGTGTAGGGCCTGAATCCTCTGTCGGGGGACCGTAGCCCTTGTGTAGGCGACCAGCCCCTTGCGTGGGGGCCATTGCCCTGTGGGAGGGCAGCAAAATATGTATTCATGAATTCATGAAACCTGTATTTAGAGCTCACTTTATTATTATAAAAGACTTGCTTTAACACTGTAGATAAACATTGTCCAACTGATTGCTGTCTCTGTCTCACTCACTCACTCTCTCTCTCTCTTTATAGTGGTCTTTTATTATACTTGTGGAGGAACATGGATTTGGGGATATTTTAGAGAGTGATTTTGGGATTTTTTTTTAATGAGGGATTTTTCAGTTTTCCAATAGGGAACACCAGAATTCCTGCTAGGGAGGCCAGTGGCAGGACCCTGCTTGCTCAGAGCTGGGACCCGTCTGGCTGTGGCTGACCTCCTGGACAAATGGGGCCAGGAAGACATGCTTTGACAGTTCAAAGCAGACCACCATATCCTGAACATCATCTGGGTGATAGCTGCCCAGATGGCTGGGCAGGGGGCACAAATGACAGTAGTGCCACACAAAGGCCGACCCTGCAACCACAGTCCACTGGCAGCTGGCCTAGAGGGGCAGATGCCTTTACTGGCTCTGCAGTCCCCATCTGAGGCTGGCAGGTGCACAGCAGGTCACAGCCAGGCAGCAGCCCCCACTGTCAGACTGCTGCAGTGGGTAGGGGGTGCAGGGAACTCTCAGGGCTGCTTCAGCAGTCCAGCTGGCACAAGGGATAGTGTTCCCAGGTACCAATTGGCTAGGCCCTAGAAGCTCCTGAGAGCTGGTAGCCCTAAGCTACTTGCCAGGGCAGCTTTTTATACCCCTGAGGCCAGGACAGGGCAGCTTTTTATACTGCTGGGGACAGCACAGGTGCTGGCCCTGGGCTCTAGCTCGCCCTGGCTGAAGATCCGGGAGGAGCCAAGCAGGGTTATTTTGCCCCAAGTGGCACAATTTGCTCCACAACAAAGTGCATGTCTGAGCACGTGTGCTGAGGCAAAAAGCCCCAGCTCAAATTTGCACCACTTCTATTTGAGCTGCTGCAAGTGCACATGCTTGCATGTGTGGACATGCCCATTGTGCCTAAGTCATGGTAATTAATGCTGACACTGTTTCCCTGCTGCCAAATTTCCAGATACATAGGGAACCCTATGAGCCAGGTGACCTGGCCCACGTGCCAAACTGCACCAGTTTGCAGGGTTGTGCTGTGGCTGGATCCAGCACACAGGACCAAGGCAGTGCACCAGATCACACCTGTGGACTGCATTGGATCCAGCCTGTGGAATGACCCCATCCACAGAATCACGCCCACAAAACTAGCCCCATGTCACACAATCTTCTGGGGAGGAAATTTGAGCACCATTGCATTAGAACATCTTACAACACAGAGAAGGTTCACCAATTGACGGACAGGGTGACGGACAGGGGGGACAAGGCTGAACTCCTCAATGAGTTCTTTGCCTCAGTGTTCCTAAGCGAGGGGCACAACAAGTCTCTCACTGGGGTTGTAAAGAGGCAGCAGCAAGGCGCCAGACTTCCATGCATAGACCCTGAAATGGTGCAGAGTCATTTGGAAGAACTGGATGCCTTTAAGTCGGCAGGCCCGGATGAGCTCCATCCGAGAGTGCTGAAGGCACTGGCCGACATCATTGCAGAGCCACTGGCGGGAATATTTGAAAGCTCGTGGCGCACGGGCCAAGTCCCGGAGGACTGGAAAAGGGCCAACGTGGTCCCCATTTTCAAAAAGGGGAGGAAGGAGGACCCGGGCAACTATAGGGCAGTCAGTCTCACCTCCATCCTTGGCAAAGTCTTTGAAAAAATTATCAAGGCTCACATTTGTGAGAGCCCGGCAGGACAAATTATGCTGAGGGGAAATCAGCACGGGTTCGTGGCAGGCAGATCGTGCCTGACCAATCTAGCTTCTTTTTATGACCAGGTTACAAAACGCCTGGACACAGGAGGAGGGGTGGATGTCGTATACTTAGACTTCAGGAAGGCCTTCAATACGGTATCCCACCCCATACTGGTGAACAAGTTAAGAGGCTGTGACTTGGATGACTACACAGTCCGGTGGGTGGCGAATTGGCTGGAGGGTCGCACCCAGAGAGTCGTGGTGGATGGGTCGGTTTCGACCTGGAAGGGTGTGGGCAGTGGGGTCCTGCAGGGCTTGGTCCTTGGACCGATACTCTTTAATGTCTTCATCAGCGACTTGGACAAGGGAGTGAAATGTACTCTGTCCAAGCTTGCAGATGACACAAAGCTATGGGGAGATATGGACACGCCGGAGGGCAGGGAACAGCTGCAAGCAGACCTGGACAAGTTGGACAAGTGGGCAGAAAACAACAGAATGCAGTTCAACAAGGAGAAATGCAAAGTGCTGCACCTAGGGAGGAAGAACATCCAGCACACCTACAGCCTAGGGAATGACCTGCTGGGTGGCACGGAAGTGGAAAGGGATCTTGGAGTCCTAGTAGACTCCAAGATGAACATGAGTCGGCAGTGTGACGAAGCCATCAAAAAAGCCAATGGCACTTTATCGTGCATCAGCAGATGCATGACGAATAGGTCCAAGGAGGTGATACTTCCCCTCTATCGGGCGCTGGTCAGACCGCAGTTGGAGTACTGCGTGCAATTCTGGGCGCCACAATTCAACAGGGATGCGGATAACCTGGAGAGAGTCCAGAGAAGGGCCACTCGTATGGTTAAGGGCCTGCAGACCAAGCCCTACGAGGAGAGACTAGAGAAACTGGATCTTTTCAGCCTCCGCAAGAGAAGGTTGAGAGGCGACCTTGTGGCTGCCTTTAAGTTCATCACGGGGGCACAGAAGGGAATTGGTGAGTATTTATTCACCAAGGTGCCCCCGGGGGTTACAAGAAATAATGGCCACGAGCTAGCAGAGAGCAGATTTAGATTGGACATTAGGAAGAACTTCTTCACAGTTAGAGTGGCCAGGGTCTGGAACGGGCTCCCAAGGGAGGTGGTGCTCTCCCCTACCCTGGGGGTCTTCAAGAGGAGGTTAGATGAGCATCTAGCTGGGGTCATCTAGACCCAGCACTCTTTCCTGCTTATGCAGGGGGTCGGACTCGATGATCTATTGAGGTCCCTTCCGACCCTAACATCTATGAATCTATGAATCAATTAACTCTTGGAAACAATTTCCTAAAAACAAAGCCAGAAATTACATATTGACGTAGGAACGCTACAGTGCGGAAGCACAGCTGATTCACGTTTCCTTTTATATAAAAGTGATTACAACTAACCTCATAGACTGGGCTTGAGGGCTGCTTCTCTTCAGCTGGCTGTGGAACAGGAGATGGAGGTGGAGTTTGTTTTTTGGCTTTAGCTTGTTCCTTCATCAAAAAGAAAAGAACAGAACAATTAAGCCCTGAAGTTTTTATCTGTGTTTGACTCACTGAAACAGTATGACTACAAACACTTGCTGATAAACAACTTGCTCTGGAACCTATGAGGCCGGGTGACAAGTGGGGCTCTGTAACTTGAAAACCCCCAACCAAGACTTGACCTATGGAGAAAGATTTGGTCATCTCCGAATTGCATCCAAATTTCATGGAAAATGCGGACACCTACTCCATAAATGGAGAATCAAAGAGAGTCTGAGTTGCAATTTTTGTGGTGCTATTTTTCAGACTGTGCAACACATTGTGGACCACTGCCCAATTAGATCATTTAATTGTGATCTAAAATCAACCCATGCAGCTACTGCTGAAGCAGTCAAATGGCTATGAAATTTAAATATTAATCTATGAATGTTGTAATCCTAAAATGTCATATGAAAGAGAGAGAGAATTGAAATCAGCTCATATACAATTGCTTGCATGGTTCTACTGGGCATCAGGTACACAAATGAACAGTGGGCCTGGCACTAGATATAGAGGATGGAACCAAGGAGGCATAAGCAGCCATAATATGTCAGATTATTCATACTCATAAGCTAACACACTTAAATGAAGCATCTTGTTCTGCTTTTTGGCACACTGCTATAGCAGCTGCACACTCTCAATATTCAGTGGTTTTATTCATGATTCAGGTCGCATATCCCATTTTAGTGCAAGTCTAAAGAACTTGATACCACGTGTTCCAGTTAGAAGAGTGACACTCTCCTTGATGATAAACAACCTTTTAAGTGTTCTCTGGCATGTTAATCAGCTGACAAAGCAATAGATTTTTGAATGGTTGGGAAAATTAAATCCTGTCACACTGTACGCTGACTTATCAAAAGGTTTCTATGTAAATTAGAGGTGCACTGATAAAGATTTTCTTGGCTGATACTGATAAGCGATTATTAACCAGCCATATCAGCCGATACCAATCCAATAGCCAATTTAAAGCCTGGCAGCTTGGAGAGCAGCATCCACCCAATAAGTCTGTGGGAGGGGAAAGGGTAGATTGATGCCCCCATGTTGAGCAGGGGGTGGGGCAGGGGCTGGGGCAGGTGCTATCCAGTCTGGGCAGTGAATGGGACCCAGGGCCTGGAGAGGGATGGAGCCGCAGGCAGCTCATCCAGGGGGCACCAGGGGGGAGAGGAGTGGGGGCGGCTCCCTGCTGCTGCACACACCCCTGGATGTGAAAAACTGCCGGGCTACATTCCTGGCCGTGTGCATGGTGGTTGTGCACATGCACAAGGCATTTATTTTATCAGCGACATTATTGGCTCCCCCCGCCCCAAAAGCCAATTGCCAATAATGTTAATTTTCCTGTTATCAATGCCAATCTGATATGAGACCGATATATCGATGCACCTCTAATGTAAATAAAGGCAACATTACCAGCATGTTCTGCAACACAAAAGTGTGAGTCTGGGACTGACCAACCAGTTTGGAGCTTAAGGCAGGCCACAACGTGCCATGTTACCTTGACCGAGGTGTGATCTACAGAGCTTTTTCGCTTTAATTTTTGGAATTGAGAGGGTATTAAAAAAACACAAACACAAGAAGTTTTCTCCTCCTCCTTGTGTTTGTACTTTTTTTTTTTTTTTTAAGAGTAAGAGGCAAAGCCTCCCCCAACTACCTAGCTGACAATATCTACCTACAATACTCAGGAGAAACAACTAAACAACTTATGCCTTTTGGCAGCAAAAGCCAGTAAGTTTTCCTCTTGTATACTTCAGCTCATTAATACAACAGGTTTTCAGAAGCACGCAGAACTCTAGGAACAAGTATTTGGTCTGGCAATGGCCTTGCAAAGACTTTCTTCTTTACTATTCCCTTATGATAAGAACATAAATGACATCCTGGGTGAGACCAGTGATCCATCTAGCCTTGTATCCCATCTCTGACAGTCAGAAGTTGACACTTCAGAGGAAAAGCACTGAACCAGGTATACCTAGACTGATCTATGCCCTCCCTCTTCATAACCCTCCTTGGCATCCACATTACTGGTTTAGAGATGCCAGAGGAAATGTCTCCAACCATTTTGTTTAATAGTTGTTAATAGATATATTGTCCAAGCATGTGTTTTGTCCCTTTTTTGAACCTGGCTATGCTGTCTGTAGGGCTTTGTTTAAATCAAAGGCCCAGCTCACAGTGTGAGCTTTACACCTTTAATCTTGGAGCTCCCCCAGTGCTGAATGGTGGCGGGGCCCTGTCAGCCCTGCTGCCTGCTCCTGATGGCTGGGAGGAGAAAACTACGGTTTTAAATATGCCATGGTTTTTGCCTCCCATCCGGTCAGCAGCAATCAGTGGGACGCAAAAACCACAGCATATTTATAACCACGGTTTTCTCCTCAGGCCATCAGGAGCGAGCAGTGGGGCTGACAGGGCCCCTCAGGCAATCAGTGGTGAGGTGGTGCAAAGGGAAAACTCCAAGATTAATGGAGATGCCTTGAACTGGGCCTGCAATTTAAACCAGGCCCTAGCTATCTGCCTCTATAGCCTCCTGTGGCAATGAATTCCACAAGTTAACTATGCAGCGAATAAAAAGTATTTTCTCTTGTTAGTTTCAAACCGTCTCCTGCTAATGTCAGTGGCTGCCCCGTAGCTGTAGTATTCTGGGACTTGGGGAAGTAACAGTTTCCTCTTCACCTGGTCCACATCCTTCACAATTGTATAGACCTCTATCCAGGGGCAGGCAATGATTTCGGGAGGAGGGTCGCTTAGTGAGTTTTGGCAAGCCATTGAGGGCCGCATGACAGGCTGCCAGGGGCAGATAAATATTAATTTTCTAAATTTTTTAGGGGCCCGGCAAGCCAGACAGAATGGCTTGGTGGGCCACATCTGGCCCGCGGGCCGCATTTTGCCCATTCCTGCCTCTATCATATCCCCCTCAGCCATCTCCTTTCCAAACTGCAGACTCCTAGCCTTTTTGGCTTTCTCCCGGTATAGCAAGTCCTCCATACACCTGATCATTTTGCTTGCTCTTCTCTGTACTTTTTTCTCAATTCTACTACATCCTTTTTAAGATGTGGAGATCAGAGTTGCACACAGTATTTAAGATATGGATGAACCATGAATTCACACAGTTAAATAAAGATAAAAATAAGAATAAAAAAAAAAAGGTGTGTGGGGGGCAGGGGGAGAGTAAAGAGTATAACATTGTATCTATTTAAATTCTTTAGTAATAACAGGAATAATAAACCTGGTTTCCCCTGCAGGACACAGGATTAATCCCACACCATAACTCAAACAGTCTGCATCAACGCATAAGCTAAAATGCTTGAGTAAAGTATGAATCACTGGGGCATGAATGTGATGGTTTCAAGAATCATGCCAGGGCTAAACCATATTTCCTGAATTTCCAATTCTGGGAATCCATTATGTATTCTAACTATTCAGGGTGGTAAAGAACAAAGCTGACGGTGAAGAACTGCAAAAGGTTCTCAAAGTTGAGTACATAACAGATGAAATACAATATTGATTAATAGGGAGTAGGGGAAGGGCACCTATGCGGCACAGCAGGGGAATGGTGCCTGCAAGAAGCATGGCCTGAGAGGTCTATGGCTCATGCTGGTGTGGCCTGTGGACTATGTATCCCCTGCCTCCTTCAGTAGCTGAACAGCCTTGCTTTGGAGGACAGGTATTTCCCTTTCTCATGCTGAGCTCAAAATCCACAAGAATTTGCACAATAGGAATTTGAATCTCACTTACTTCTAGTTTCCTTCTGGCCTCCTCCTGTTCTTGTTTCTCTTGGGCCATTCTTTGAGCTCTCTCAGCTTCTGCCTTCTTTTTATCTTCCTGTTGCTGTTCCTTAGCTAGATTTTCAAAGTTTGCTCGGATGCTGCTTGCTTTACTATTCACTACAACATTACAAATTTAAAAAGTAAAACGTAATCAAACTTAAAATGAAAATTTAAAAGCAAAGTGCTGTTCTTATTGAATGTCTACACAATACAATGCAGTGCTGAGTAGAAATATCTTAGGTGGGTAAGGTACCAAAAGTAGCATAGCTTCATTTTCATCAGGGTAAGTTAGGCTAGGTAGAGGGTTGTGCTAGTATGGCAAAGTATACTAGGCTACTTTTAAATCCAGGAGTTTAAATCCAGAATTCACACAAGGGTCCTCGTAGCTGTTGTAGGCTGAGGTCACTATCCATACCAGAATTCTCTCACATATCTACATTCTCCCCCAGTTAGCTGTGTGTGAAAGCATGGGAATTGAGAATATGGCAGAGACTCCTGTAACCTTCCTACTTGCTGCTCTATACCAGAGACTTGTACCCATTCTTCGCTCTCTCACATGTCTTTAACACTCACTCCACTCAGAGTTCAACGAAAGATCTGGCCCAGAGATTGTAGAAGGCTTAAGCAAGATTCTGAGCAGAATAAAAACATTATGTTAGTTAGGTCACATTGCCAATTTTTACCTAGTGCAACTGGAACCCTAAGCCACAACATACTTTTTGTTCCCTATTTGGATGATCACAAGATCTATCAGTAGCTGTAAAAAACACTTCTGGTGAACTAAAAGTAATTCAGGCTAATGCATACAAGAAAGCAGCTTGCCATTTTTATTCAGACCAGTATTTCTATGCAAGGAAGCAGACTACAGAGATTGTAATCCCTCTGTAGCCTGCCACAACTTGGGTTTGGAGTGTGGGGCAGCAACTATAAAGTAAAAGAAAAAAAATCAGTAAGTTGATATGCACTGGAATGTAGTATCAATATTACTTACTTTTGCTTTTTCAGTGAAGGCCTTGTCAAGACAAGACAGTTGTACTGATTTAGTGAAGTCAGTACTGAAACCAAACTCGTATTGATTTAGGTTGAACTAGCTAAATCATGTGAACTGAAATGAGTGTTTATATATGGGTGTTGTATCAGTTTTAACTATTAGCTTTGTTAAAACTGGCTCATTTCTATCCTGAGACAAGACTGAAGATTTCTATCTCCTTCTAGTGAAAATTTGCACATAGACTATGTTAAAAATCAAGGGAACTTTTTGTCCTTTTTATTTTGCTTCTGGGTCCTGTTTCCATTTCTCAGTGAGATAAAGTTCTCATTTAAATTCCACTGTAATATAGATTCAGCTGTTCATACTGAGAGGAGAAAAAATGCCACCTGTCCATCCCACAAAAAGAAAGGTACTACAGCCCAGATAGGTGGAAAATAAGGCAGAAGAGATTGTTAATGGTCTGTCCAAGATTACCCAAACTCGTAAAAATCTGTGTTATGGTTAAATTCAAACTTATCAATATGAAAGGAAATTCCATGTCAACCTGAACTTTATTTCCTGACTTTTTGGTGTAGAGGTAGGGTGACCTACTGGTTATAGAAAAGGATTCCATGAAATACAGATATAATCTTACCAGCTTCTACTGGCTTTGTCTTCTGATAAGTTGATGATGGCTTCTCAATATCTTCAAAAGTTGCTGCATTCTAACAGTAAAGATATTAAAGTAACTACTGAGAAATCATGGTTTCTCTTATCATACGTTCACAAGGCACTGCATGATATTTTACTGCAACACTGAATCATGACACCTAAATCCAAAAGCAGGATTTTTGTTAGGAACCTACTATACTTTTGTCTTAAAATGTGACAAAAAGAATGACAATTCTTTCAATGTACCAGATTATTTAGAATTAACTTCCATTCAGGGACAGATGCAACATATTACTAAATCTAGTAATAAAATGAATATTTACATCATTCATATACTGATGGCTTGTAAAAATGAGAAATAAAATAGCTTGTTAAATGTTTATTGTGATTATTTGTTGTTCTAAATCTGTGTAGCAGAAGCTGTTTCTACCACGATAACATATCTATCCTAAAAGTAAATAAAAGGAAATCTTGAACAGAGATAAGTATTTTGGAGGTAGATATTCCTCAAAGGTTCACTGATGTTTGAAATCATGGGAAAGACAACTTCCTACAGACATATGAGGTAGATGAATCTGAAATGTTGAGACCTCTTTAAAAAACACCTCAGTACACTCGTTAACAGTGCTTAGCAAATCTTATAAAGAGCCCTTCATCCTCTAATTGTTTTTTAAATGCTGCTTCCTTTCACATCATAATGAATCTGGTATGAAAAATTAGTCAACAGATTCCAAAGATCCATTATGATACTGGATATTAATCAGAACCATTCCAGTTTATGAAGTGGGAAGAGGTTTCTAGCTACCCTATTCAAATTTTTCAGAATATTTATTGTGGTAGGACAATGAAGGCTAGAAACTCCACTTTCTCTGTAAGTTTGTTTAATTATGGATGGGGAAAGTAGGTGGACACAAGGATACTGATTTCCCAGTCAACTAAGATGACATTCACAAGGTGTAAGATGAGGCAACATCTGGTGGCTGGAGGAGAAAAGTGACCATGTAGAGAGCAGGCTTTATTTTTTAACCTGCTCCACCATGCATGACTTGAGTCACTGGATAAATTTTATGTTTTGGAGTTCCCTTCTTGCCTTTATAAAATGCAGATCATGTCTGCAAAACCTTTATAAAATGTTTCAAGATCTGCCAAAGAAGGAAGAACATTTTATGAAGCACCTGATAGGATAGTTCTTTGAACAAGATACAAATCTAGAGATCGCAGCATTATATATCCAATCTCTCCAATCAGTAGGGGGAAATCTTTAAATGGATACACTACCAAATTCATGATTGCTTTAAACTACTTACCTTGTCCATCCGATCTTTCTGTACACCATACTTTCCACCAAAGCCTTTTGAATAATCTGAAAGCAGAATAAAAATGATTGAAACAGGTTGTTTAATCTCCTCCCTATTTAGGTCAGTCAAATGCAAGTAGCCAATTCAAAAGCAACTGCATGCAAACTTCCAATGACAGCAGCCAAAGAAAATGGAATTTGTTCTTACATGTGGAAAAGAATATGTATCTAGAGAAGGCATCCGATAATATTTCAGCAGATGAGAAAGATACTGTGGGCCATGGGCATGCTTTATACATTCTGTGAGTGAAAGTTAAGCTGATGATTACCATGTTGATAGGTACCAAGCAAAGAGAAAAGGATGACTCCCCTCAATGCACCACTTCGGTAGCACAGGCTTTCATGGCACTTATAGTTACTCTGCGTAGATCATATTACCTAAACTATTTTCCTTTGCTCACAATAATGGTATTAAATTCTGCAACACTTGGTGTCAGAGTAAAAATATCACTTAGAATATTTATTTACGTGGCATTTAAAGAATTTATTTCAAAATTTCATGATGTTGCAGATGTTGTAGTTTAGCAGGTTAATGCAAAAGTAAAACAGCTACCCCCTGTATCTGCAGTGGTAAGGCACAATGCATAATATATTCATCCTATAGACTTATTTGAATAATGAGTTATCATGTAAATGAGGATTGCTGCACCAAGTTATATCCTCTACCTTTACTCTTCTCACCAAAATGAACTAGTATGATTTCAGCATGTGTACCTGAATTTAAGACAGCCACCTTCATCTTAAAATGTTTGGCACTAGACTACTACAGTACACAAATGCTGGCTGGTATCAGAAATACCAACCCAGCTATCTTCCTTTTTTGGTATGTTGTTTTTATTTCCACCCAAAATGAATGGATGGCTTTCCTAGTCACTTTTTAACTGGCAATTATCCTATCTCACCCTATTTTAGGATTTCCAAAAATACTCTCTCAAAATTCTCACTTCCCAGAAAACTAGTTGTAAAAAGGTTGTGCCCCAACTATTTCAGTTAACAACTGCAGTTCTGAAACATGCTACATTTTGGTAGTATTTCAAAGGTTTACAATTACATTTCCATCTGGCAAGTGTGACTGAATGCTGGTTTGCAGCCATTTCTTCAATGGTGGAAAATTGTTTTGTTTATTTTATTACCTACGAAATCTTAGCAAGCCATAACCTTGCAGATGGCCCAATAAAAGATATCACTAAAGAAAATCCTTTCCTCTCACATAATTCCTGGACCATCATGGCTACAACATCACTCCAATATAACCTTAACATGATCATTTTTCAGAAGATGCTGGTAGATAATACAAGGGGTCAAAGCTTAAGGTGGGGTGCAGCATTCTGATGCGACTCAAAGTCTGTGTTAGAAGTGGCTGCACTGCTAAGAAAGTTATGAGTGGAAACTGTGCCTTGTTGCGATTCGTGCTTGGCTAGTTTCTCCTTGTATTCAAACCCCACAGCAGATGGGTCCTGCCTCTCTGTTTGAACACCAAATTTCCCTCCGAAACCACTCTTATAGTCTGAAGAAGCCACATGTAATGAGTGAAGAGGACAAAAAAAAAAAAAAAAAAAGGAAGAAAGAAACAGACAAATTTAGTTAGAAACACATAAATATCCATCACAAAAATTCTGAATTGCCAATAATTTTAGGTAATGAAGAATCTTAATGAAGATTTAAGATCACTATTTACTCAAATCCAAGATAAAGTGTTTTCTCCATTTAACAAGGGGAGGGGGAAGCCTCATCTTGGATTCAAGTGCTAGGGTGGGAGCTGCTGTCACTGTTGCTGCTGTCTGGATGGGGCCAGGGTGGTTTGTGCAGTGGGAGAGGGGGAACACAGTGTAGGGGAGGGCGGGCGGGCATTAAGGAGACCACACAGTATAGAGGGGAAGCCTGGGGGAGATGTGTGGTGGGGGGAGGGACAGAAGGGAGCACAGGACAGGTCACAGGGCGTGCAGTCCAGGGGACATGCAGGGGAGACTGTCGCTGCTATCTGGCCAAGGCTGGAGCCAGAGCCAGAGCCACCACAGGGTAAGCAAGCAGAAGGGAAGCAAGCGGCTCGGGGTGGCAGGTTTGGCAAACACCTGGAGGAAGTGGGGCAAGTGGCAGGAGTCAGGATGCTTGCTCCCCAGCTGCTTAACTTCTTACCATTTGCCCTACTACCACTGATTTCCCCACTGCAAAGGTGGTGGAGACAAAATGAAGATGATCTACCAATAATTAGATTCTATACACGACAAATTATAACAAACATAATTTTCCATGTACAGAACCTAATTATTGGTGGGTCGTCTTCAATTTCAAGTTGTCTTACATACAGGTAAGTATGGTATATTTACAATGTTTCCACTTGGAATCAGGAAGAGATGAACACCAAGTATTGTTCCTAGAATGGTGTCCTTAATTCCTATGTTCTTAGCTAGAATGTATAGCTCTTCCCAAGCTGAAAACACCATTTCTCAAATCAGTATTTTTGTTGTATGCCCATGCTCACATTTGATCAAGAACATATTATGAACAAAGGCTTGTTACATTTTGCTTGAGTACACATTTCAAGATGTGAATACCACAACATTTAGGAGTGAATTCAGTCATCATTTGTATTTTATAGCCCTGACCTTAAAAAGACACACAAGAGTAACATCTGCCAACTTGATCAGTAGAAAAACCCCTTAAGACAGTACAATTGAATATTGGTCAAAAAAAGGAATATTTGTGTTCTGCAGAGACTAAATCTGCTCTCAAAGCTGTGTTATGCTGATAATTCTGCTATACTCAGGATCTATCAACTTTTAAGTAGACATCAAGGGTGAAATCATAATAAAATTCTCTAACCACATTAGGGACCAACCATCTTCTTATTTGTTATTTCAGGTGCCAGTGCAGTACAGATATGTTATTTAGTGTGGCTGCAAAGTTTGAGAAAAGGTGCTCCCCTTCTGTTGAAAAGTTTGGAAACTCAATTGTTTGACCAGGTGCAGGAACACAACATTGACTCTGTAGATGATATGTGAGTGAGACAAACAGGATTTGCCAATTCACATACAAGAGAAGTTACTTCTGACCAAGTCTTCACTGAAAAATAAAGACTCCAGACTACTTGCAGACTCATCATAAGGTTATTCCATGATCATATGACACAGTGAGTCAATAGTTTCAGTTACTCATTAAGGCAGTTATGAAGACATGTAACCAATATTACTGGACACAGTAACAGAATGGAAAGGAAATACAATGTTAGCTACCTTAGTAGCATTTTACCAGAAGTAGTCAGAGGGGAGAGGTGCATGAACCAGGTGCATGTTTAAGAAGTAGATAAACTTTAACTCAAATGTACCTTTCTGAGATTCGTGTAGTTGCACTTTCTCCTGATGATCCCAGCCAAGTGCACATTTGTCTTGCCTGTCTGTTTGGACGCCAAACTTGCCTCCAAACCCCTTCACATAATCTATACACATAAAATTCCATACGCCATTATTGCAATAAACATACATATATTTTGACTAAACCAGTGATATTGCGGATGTGATTTTCCCCCCTAGCATTTTATTAATGATACTGAATTACTTTTCAGGGTCTATCTCCCCCTACAAAGTTATCTTACCAATGGGAAATCAGGAATCAAAGCTAACTTTATATACAGAAGAGGAACAGGTCAGCTGCATGCAACTCACCTCTTCCTCTCCACCAAAAAAACCAGGATTATGATATGGCTGTTTACCTGGTTATTTGTATTATACTTAATAAGGCCCCAGTTCTTCAAACTGATCTGCATCTGAAGGTTCAGACACCTTTGCAGAATTCCACTTCCTTATGTGACATTCCAACATGAGTATATGCTCTCATGTAAATCAGATTGTAAGATCAGGGATGGATTTTGTATTTCTTTCCATTTCATTAAGAAAGGAATCAGTGGAAAGAATGTATTTTTATAACGCAACTCCTAGATTTGACATTCTTACATAAATGAGAGAATACTTGACTAGAATATTTGACTCAACCCAAGCAGATTATTATTAAATAAATTAATAAAAACCTTTCTGTGATTCATGTTTTTCCGTTTTGCCTTGATATTCAAAGCCAACAGCACTTTTGTCCACTTTTTCCTTGTCAACACCATATTTACCACCAAAGCCTTTGGAATAATCTGGAGACAGGAGTAAATAGTTTTATTTTTATAAATGTACAATTATAATATACAATTAAGACTTTACTGAATCAGCCATAGCCACTTATGTTAAACTAATGCTTTAGAAGAGGTACTAACATCCCTGGCTAATCTTGATCTAAGGTATTAAACCTCAAATTCTTCAATTATTAAGTTAATATTTTTCCTCAAGGAAGAAAACAAAAAACAGCAGTCAAAGCTATCCCAAACACTGGATGATGCCAGCACTTCTAATCTATACAACATTATATCAGAGTGTAGTTATAACTAGGTATTAACACACTGAAATTACAATGAAATTTTAACACTGTCAGGAGCAGTCTTATTTTAAGAAGTTCTAATTTTGGGTGCCAATGCGATATATACACAATAGTCAGAGTTATCTAGAAAATTCAGTGTGGGAGCAGGTGATTTTTGGGGGAGGGGAGGCAGAGGGAGTTTGCTCATTTGTGGAAAAAGAACTCAATTTTTTCACCAATTATAGTAAAATAAAAAGTGACTAGAAATTCCCAAGTATCATTTATAAATAAAATTTAATTATTTTTCTCAGGAAATCTGTCCCTGCTATAGTCCATAGTTTTAGGGTTCTAATAATAGAATGATTACTTTTTCAAAATAATCAGAAACATTTTGCAGAGTTGGTCAAGTATCTCTGACTGCCATATATTTTCAGTCTAACCTACACTCAGTTTTGTACTTGTTTGGACTTTATTAACCAAGGAACTTGAGTGTGAAACTTGTTTGGACTCCCAGCAGACCCAGGGATCCTTCATAGGCTGGATCCAGACCCAGACCTGCCACATTGGGTGGTAGGGCAAGCAGCAGTGGTGTTAACTGCCGCAGGTACCTAAGCAATTGCTTTGGCTCAGGGCGACGCTTGTTAGTAAAATCATTGTTTGCCCAGCTGTTGCTGCTAAAACTAGTTCCTAGTGGGGCTCTGTACCCCAGAATGTGGTGGTAGGGTAAATGATAGTGGTATTAAACAATGACCCTCTGAGCTGCTCTGGGACCTGTGGGAATTAACACTGCCATTGCTTTCACTGTCCCTGAATTTCCAGCCCTGCTAGAATTTCCAGCCCTGCTAGAATTTCAGGCTGGCCATCCCTGATTCAAATGGTCACTTTCACAAAAAGTTTTCCAAGGTATCCTATGATTTATCCAGTGTGTATAGGGAATGTATTATTTATAAATATTTTGCAAGGTTGCACCTATGAAACACTGAAATGGAAAGAAAAACCTTCACATCAACTAACCTTTCTGTGATTCATGTTTCTCAGTTTTACCCTGGTAATCAAAGCCCACTGCACTCTTGTCCACTCTGTCCGCCTGTACACCATATTTACCGCCAAAACCACTAGAATAATCTGTGTCCAGAGAATAAAGCACAATTAAGCCAAACGAAAGTGTCTGTCAAAGCAGTGCGTCAATACATAATTCCAGGATACTATTTTGGGGCAAAAATAATCACAATTGTAAACAAAATGTGGCACAATAGTGCTGTAACTGGCTCCCAAACATCCCCTTCCCTCTGTATGATACGGTGGAGTCACAAACCTTTTCTATTTTATCTTAATATATCCTTGTTCCCCTATGCTAAAAACAAGTCACATTCTTGAGGACAAAAATAATTTTGTTAAAAAAAACCAAAACAACTTGTGGACTTGTGCAATAGTTTTTTAGCCTGTTTATTTAAAAACAAACATTTGAAGAAGTTGACCATACACCTCAGAAACATGAGAGCTATCGATTTATAAGCAGTATCTGATATTGATAAAAATTATTTATCTAGGAACACACACACATACCCTGCACACCTCAACACTTTACCTTTTTGAGAAGCATGTTTCTCAGTTTTCCCCCGGTATTCAAAACCTACAGCCGACTGCAGGAAAAACAACACACACTTAAGTGTTCTAAAAAGCCAAACAATAGCAGCTTAGTAGCTTCTGTGTCAATGGGCAAATGTTCAGTGTGAAAGTAGTGAGATTTTAAGCCACGCTCCAAGTCTATTTGCTATGCAACATCATTGTCTATCTAGATTTATAGGCTATCTTGATCTTGAGTACCTTCAAGACATTAGAGACGTAGGCCTAATAGGCTTTCTTTCTTAGCTCCTGCTAAAGCAGATTGTATAAGCACCTCTCTGTGGAAATGAAGGAACTCCATTATACAGAATCACTACACCTACCAAGATTCAAATATACTGCAGGGAAGAATCATTCAGCCAAGTCGTTAATTTTTCAGTACCTCCTAAACCATCCCAAAATTTCATTCCCAGTATTTACAACTATTTTCACTCTTATGTAACATAACTTAACTAAGGAAAAGGTTTTAATCTTTCCTTGGTACTTGGGCCTTCCCTTGTGTCTTTTAACAGAAAAGTGCCAATTTACGAATAAGCACTAAAGAAAGAGAGCAACAATTACAAATAGCACAATAAAAAATTAATAACCTAAAGAAATGGATAAAAGCAACTGACATGGGTAACTGCAGTGCCATAAGAAATTGCTTACCTGGTCAACCCTATCTGTTTGTACACCAAACTTGCCTCCAAAGCCTTTTACTGAATCCACTTGAGAGCAGTGCTTAGAAAGCTTAGTTTGATATTCATGGCCAACAGCTGACTAAAAGAAATTAGAAGATGAAAATGTATTATGTGCAAAATGTGCTTCTAATCACACAAACCACACACATACTCCCACTTAGAGGCAAGTTATTAATTTGGGTGGATCTTTACACTATTAATTTTTACAAATATTTGTATAATTATTCATATAGGATTTTTCACATGTAACAACTATAGTATTATGTCCCCAAGCTGTCAATGCACTCCTAGAAAAGAAAGTGATCAAAGCCTCAGGAATGATTCTGGCACCAATGGCCAAATTATGAACTTTTCAACTGGGATTTATAAATTGAACTATAGGAACAAAATAGAAAAAGCATGGATTCAAAATCTATTGCTACAAGCCAAATGTTAAAAGGGACACTCCACTGCAAGGTAAAATATAAGACCAGATAAGGGACCATACACACAATACTGGCACGTGTATGCTTATCATAAAAAAGGAACATTGTAGAATTCTGCAGGCTTAAAGCAATAGGCTAACATCAAAGGATGTCGCACCATTCATACACCAAGACATGAATCACTGGCTAGCAAGAAAATTGTTCCAAACTTACAAAGTGGTATTAGATAGCTGCAGGAACTTTTATAGCCTAAAAGAAATCATCATTAAACCTACAAAAGCAAAATGACAATTATAAAAACTAAACTTACACATATGTTGCAGACAGAATAATGAGGGAAGCCATCTCCTACATCAATGAAATGTTGTTAGCTATGTAAATCACTATCTGAATACCATGAAGGTGAAAATATGCTCCTAGGAATATGAATTTTATTTCACTTCATTGCACAATTATAGTACTGCCCTATAGCATGCAATTTAATAAGAGCTTTGCAATCCTAAACAGGGTGGATTTGATTTAAATCAATTTGATTTAAATCATGATTTAAATAACAATCACTGGTAAGGAAGCCTCAATTTAATTATTGTTTTCTACAAAAAGTGCATTCTTGTTGTTTGATATCCTCTATCTATTGAAACTTTTTACTTTTAGAGAGGAGTAAGGGCTTGACTGTATATACAAACTTTCAGAGAGACAATATGACTGATCAGGTCTGTTTTCTCTCATCTCCATATATGACCGTTATCTCTGGAGACAAAAATCGTTTGAGAACTGAAACTAAGCATCACAGATGCTTAATGGGATCTTCTAGACTGAGCACTGAGTCCCATTGGGTAGAGTGGTTTTCTTTAAATCTTTACTGATCTATAGAGGAGCCTCTGGAACCCTATAAGATTGGGCCTATAATATAGTCCATGGCCTGTTGTGACCTATTTATAAAACTTTTCTAAAAATGTTACGTGACTATATCATCTCAAATAGTATATAATTAGAAGTTATAATCTCTATTTCATGATGATATCTTTGAGCTTTAACATATCTTAAATTCAAATGATCTTTATATGAGTTTCTCTTTTTAACAAAGCATCTTAACAAAAAATAAAAAATACAATTCAATAAAAAAATCTGATTTAAAGCAAAAATCTGATTTTTTTTAAAATAGAAATCATTGATTTGTATCCACCCTGAATCCTAATCAATTAAAACCAAGCAAAACCAAAAAATCCACAACCCCTTCTCCCAACACACACCTTGCCATACTCAGCTGTCATTAACCACTTGCAAAAACTATATATAATTTCAACATAAAAAAGTACAAAGTTAATATGCTCATAAGGATCACTGGAGTAAATAATTTGCTTTGCAATATGAATGCGTGCATCTAATTATTAGAAGATTTTTACTACAGTAAACATTAAAAACCAAAAAAACTAAAGTCACCAAAGTTGCTGGCATATTTGCTTATAAGCATATATACCCTCTGGCTAGGTCCATCATTGGAATTATTTTAGTTAAGAAACCTTAAGGGAGACGCTTGACATAGGGCAGGGGTGGCCAATCCGTGGCTCCAGAGCCACATGTGGTTCTTCAGAAGTTAATATGCATCTCCTTGAATCTTTGCACAAGCACACGGCAACTAGCTTCCATAGCCATTACGTCACGTCACGTGATGCGACTGCTTGCAGCAAGCACTTTACTCAGTTAGGACTCAGAAGTCTGGACTCCAGATCCATGGGTTGGCCACCCCTGAATAGGGCCTCGTTACATCTTACACTGTAAACCAAACAAACGTTAATAAGCTTCTTGGAGGAGTTGCACCTTAAGGTGAAAAACCTCTCTCTGACTGTCCCTCATCTGCACAGCTGTGATTTGTTACTAGAGGGCTGGTGAGCAGAGGCTGGTCTAGGAGCCAGGGGCAGGAGTGGCTCACTGCTCTCGCTGGGCAGACAGTGTGCTGCAACCCCAGACCATTCAGTGGCTGTGGTGCTTTCTGCCACCGCTCAGACCGGCTCACTCTGCCCAGGAAGCAAAGCCGGGCCAAATTGTGGCGGAAGGCATCATGGCTGCTGGGGGCTCCAGTGCTTGCTTTACCCAACGTGCCCAGGGGGCAAGGTGCTGTGCTCTGGCATCTTAATTCACCGAGTCAGGAGGAGCACTGTATCCTGTGAGGCTGAAGGACTTCATCTTGGGCAAAACAGATGTGGAGAGTGGCCACACCTTAATGGAACAGGAGTAAAATTAGATGGATTAGAGATAATCCTGCCCTGGAGTAGTGAAACTTTAAGATGAATGAGTGCTTTAAACCACTTAAAAGGTGCTAATGTGCAACCAATCCAGGGGTTAAGAGTTCCAGAAGCCGCCTAAAATTACCATGCAACAAAGCTCATAGTTTCTTTTCAAAATGAGACCACTGTTGCTATGCTCTTCCTTTCTGCTCTGCAGTGATCCCTGCTACACAGGATGAAACAGCAGTGACACAGTATGAGGCATATTATGCTCTTATCAGTCAACAGTTTTTCCAAACCCTGAATTCATGACCGTTTTCTGGCTTAATGCCTTTTTTGCTGACTTCCTTTCCGAATAGTCACTGGAACCTGAGCCAGCCATAACAACCAAAGGCCCAATTACATTACACTGTCCCTTCAAGTAAGACAAAAGGTGTGAAATTACATACTAGAAAGTGCAACCTACCATATCTACTGTTAAGGCTTCAATTTTTCACTAATGTAGCAGTAGTATAAATCTCTTGATCCAGCACGCAGTACATAGGTGAGTAATTTGGTTAGGTGCTGGGATATGTAATGAAGGGTATGGAGGCACATACACTGGGAGCCATTTCCAAAAGGGAGACTGAGGGATGGTACATTCTCCAGGACCCATGCTCATGTGGTGCCCATCCCAGAATACCTAGGGAGGGGAGAAGGGAAGTCACCACATGCCTTGGTGGTCCCTGACTGGCTGGAGTGGATGCCACATGTAGCACGCATCTTGGGCAGTCTCAGACAGGCAGTATGTGTGGCACATGTTCCAGAGCAATGCTGTGTGCAGCACACATGCTAGAACCTGTGTGTGGGGCTGTTCTGGTGTGCATCATGTGCTGCATGTGGGGCTACTCTGGACCCGAGGGCAAAACAAGGGACTGGATAATGGGACTCCATTATTTGGATCTGGCCAGATCTTTTACACCCCTTATTTAGATTGAAGCAAACAGATCCTTACATCATCAGCTATCCCAATGTAATACATGTGCTTTTGATTTGTTTTAAAATAATCCATACCCAACTCTGACAACATTTAGCCCCTGAGGATTAAGTGTCCTGGAAACCTTTAGTTCGGCAGCACACTAGTAGCTTTTAAATGAGTTCTGGAGTTCTAACATAAATATTCATGCAAGCGGTTCCTTAGGCCGGCATCAAGCCATTCTGGCTTTCAGACATACAGAGTGAAATCTTGATGTACTGAAGTCAGCAATTCACTCCAATGTTGTTTAGATTTCACTCACAGTACACACCCATACAGAAACTGTCATAGAAGAAGGAACTATAGACTGGGGTACCATATAATACTACACCTCATCGTTTTAAAACACCTTAAAAGCAGCTTCCTCCAGTACTAGTATTACTTGAACAGTGACTTGTGACAATTAAAATACTGCTCTTTTAAAGATTTTAAGTGCTGCAAATATAGCTACATTTGCTAATATACATAGTATAGTATACTATAGTAGTTTGCTAGTATACATAGTTGGTGCTGGAGCGACTGAAGATTACAAGGTAAATTTAATGTTTAATCTACTCAATAATACTCCCCTCAGCTCTCCCATTTACATTACCCCACTTCAAGGGTTCACTGGGATTATGCAGCAAATGTCTATGGAATACAGGGGACAAATTTAAAAAAAACCAAACTGAACATGTTGGATATATTCAACAGGCAACGGTGCCAAGAAACTAAAATGTACTGACTCCTGCAATAGTTCTAATTTTAGTATAGTACGCTGCTGGGATGATATGCCAGCATGGATCATTATACATGGGCAGACAAGCAACTGAACAGCACCTTTTCATATGTCTATATTCAAGTCACTCAGGTGTTTGATAAATAATAAGAATAGTTATTTGTAATCAAATGGCTGTCAAGCCCATATTTAAAAATAATGCAATGACTGTTGACCAAAAATACACAGCAGTTTTCTGAATATCTAAGTTATTTGTCATTATTCAGTTTATCATACTTTCTGCAAAGAGGCCTACTTTCTAATTTGAGAAAAATGCATACATTCATTCATTCTTTGACAGCTTCAAGCAGACAAAGAACTGATATAGCACGTGAAATAGGAAATGGATTTATCCATAGCTTAGGTGCTTTTTTAATTAAGAAACTTTCCTTCAGAAATCTAAATATTGACTTGAAAGAGAACAATGCATCTGCACATGACATAAGTCAGGGGTTTTCAACCTTTTTTAATAAGTGTACTCCTGATGGTCAGAAGTGGAGGGGGTTGGAGGCTGGGGGTGGGGAGGTGCATGGCTGCAGGCAGACTGGCGGCAACATGGGGTGGTGAATGGCAGCGGCAACTATTGCCACATGTAAACTCCACACTTCCCCCATGTCCAACTGGCTGGGTGGCACCTGTGCAGCCCACAATGGGGTATTACTGTCCTTGCCCCAGGTCTGCTCATGGGAGGTGACAGCACAGGGTGGTGGCATTCTGTCCCTGCCCACCCATGCATACACTCTAGGGCCTTCCCAAGTACCCCCGGGGGTATGCATACCCCGTTAACAATCCCCGACATAAGCAAACACCAGGAGTACACAGGCACCAAGCAGGGATGTGTGGAGGGAATCTATAGTCCTTATGTTTCAGTGCATCAGTTCTCAAAAAAACCCAACAACCCTTACCTCTGTCAATCAAAAATCATCTATTAATTCTAGAGGTGCACCAATACATCAGTCTGATATCAGATCAGCACTGATATAAAGAAATTTACTATATTGGCAATCGGCCATATCAGGTCCCCAGCCGCAACGCGGCACAGGTGGCAAGGAGCACAGCCCCGCAGCTTGGAGAGCTACCTCCAGCTGGTAAGTCTGGTGTAGTGGAAAGGGAGGAGGGAAGGAAGGAGCTGCGGGGGCAGATCAAAGCCTCTGTGGCGAGTGAGGAGTGGAGCTAGGATTGGGGCAAGCGCTGCCCAGCCAGGGAGGGACAGGTGCAGCTCGTCCGGGGGACGCAGGCGGGGCATGGCTCCCACCGTTGAGCACTGCTTGACTGGGAGCCACTGGTCCGCTGGCTCGTTTAGAGGCTTCCGCCACTGCTCCCACCACTTGTCTAGGAGGACGGGGGGGCGTGGCCCCGGATCTGCACGGGGTGGGCCAGAGCCCGCTGTGGCTGGGGCTGCAACAAATTTGTGGCTGCAGCCCCCTCCATAGACCTTTCCAGTGCAGCCTGCCCTGCCAGGAAGAACTTGGCACAGCCCCGGCCCCACCCTGCAGATCTGGGGGCGCACGTCCCCTCGTACCTCAGCCTGTGACCCAAACCCCACACCCTCCCTCACCGTGGGGCCCTTGATCTGCCCCTACAGTCCCTTCCCTCCTTTCTCCCCTTCCACAATACCAGACTTACCAACTGGAGGCAGCTCTCCACGCTGCCAAGCTGGGTATCGGAAATCAGATCAGTATTGGCCAATATGCCTCCTTAATAATCGGCTATCGGTATCAGCCACAAAAATCTTTATCGGTGCACTCCTAATTAATTCTCAAGAGAGAAGAGACACACCGATATTTTGCCATATCTGAAGGCTGATCAACACTTAAGAGTTCTACAGGTATAGCTATGAAAAAGGCAGAGATTACTTATCATGCTAGTTATAGAGATAAAAGCCCCAGAATGGACAGAACTGTGCCAGTATAAAGGTGGTTTGTTCTAGTGTAATTTAGTTCAGTTCCCAAACTGAAGCAAGCGATCTCCCAATTCACTGGTACAATTAAGAGAGCAAAATATTTCAGAATAAATAAATTTAATTTGCTTATATAGTTCCACTTAGTACAATGGGACTTACTTAGATGCATAAGGCATGAAGAATAAAGCCTAGTCACCATATATTTCCTGGTGGCCAGAAGTGGAGGGGGTGGGAGGCTGGGGTGGGGAGGTGCATGGCTGCAGGTGAAGTGGCGGCAACATGGGGTAGTGAATGGCAGCAGAGAAGAGGCTTTACACTTACTTTGTCCATGCGGTCTTGTTCCACACCAAATTTCCCTCCATAGCCATGGGAAGCTTTTGGTCCTGTTGCAAGCTCTTTCTCCTTGAGGTTCTGGTGTTCTTGGAACACATTTTCCCTCAGCTGGTGAATACTTTAAGGCATAAAGATCAAGGAAGTATGTAGTAAGTTTTACGGACACTTACCATCAAAACTGTCCCAGAGCAAAGACTTCCTACTTGGTGTGCTATTTTGCACACAATCACCTGAAATTAACCTTTAGGATTACCACAAAGAACAGACTTACAGCTCAATTCCCTAGGCCAGTAGTTTTCGAACTGTGTTTCATGGAACCCTGGGGTTCTACAATATATTAACAGGGGTTCCACAAAGAGACTGGGAGTACTGGCAGAGCAGGCTGGGACCCACTGCACCAACATTGCAGGGTTGGGTCACCTGGCTCCGTGTCAGTCTTTAGGATGGGGCAGAGGTTCCACTGAAGAAGTGGTATGAAAGGGTTCCGTGGCTTTAGGACGTTTGAAAACCACTGATGTAGGCTATGTACTAGTCTATATGTGTTTTTACGTAGGTCTGATCACTTTGTTCCCCCATCTACTTATTTGGTTTGAGCTCTACCCTGATGTAGGCAAAGGTCATCTCTTACTAGGCATTTGTGAAATCTCTAGGCCTCCACAAGGCCTTGATCCAGATAAAGGATTCTTACTTATGATAAAGTTCAGAACAGGAACGCATTAAAGGCAAATTTATTTTCTCTCCCTTCCTTTATACTTCTTGAAGGAAGAAAACTGCCTGCCTCCCAAAAAGGAACTAACAGTTCATGCTAGAGCTAGAAAAAAACAGTAATCTGTGTTTCAAGACCCTTCCCACCTGAGTTGTAGCTGCCTCAAGCACAACTCTGGAAACATAAATGCTTTATGTATAAAGCTTTATAAATGGCCAGTACAGCCAGTAGGTGTCAGCAGTACACTCCTAGGATCAGTTTTTACTCCTATGAAGTAGGTCATTTGACTACCAAAATTTCATGTGCTTAACTCTCTCCACTTGCAAGACATTTTATACTTAGTATCCAAGTGCACCTCAACTGCTATGGTGATCAGTACTCTATGAATGATAAGCCAGAAGGAAAAGTAATTAACCCTTTTTTGACACTCTAAATGGAAATCATTCTTCAGGGTAAAATATTAACCATACTTCCACTAAATAGTGAGCAGCTGAGAAGATGGCCAATAAGGCAATCACACAAGCTCTTGGACCTAAATGGCCCACTAAGATGCATATATTTCTCCTTCTGAAAAAGGATTCAATACTGGCATGACATGATTGGTATGCTAGAATTTGTATGCGTTTGGCAGGCACTATTTTAGAAATGAAACTGTCATGTGCTTCAAAATTTTCTATAACATGTGACAATGTACTTTCTTGCACTAAAGCAAAACAAGGTCATTCCCAGACATAAGATTGACAGAAAGAACTGAGTTGCCACTGAAGAAAAAAAAAGAAAAGAAAAGAAAAGAAAAGAGAGCATTACTTTTTATCTTATTTTGCTACTAGAGGTGACAGATAGATAAGCTTGGAAATAATTTTTTAACTGCTGCTTTATAGAGGCTCTCTTGTGTTTCTACCATCAGGATGCAAAACACTGAACATGTGAAGTGACTAAAAATTACCTCTATTAGCAGTAACAAGAGAATGGAAGTAATGAAAAAGAGCTCATTTACTTGATGTGCTCCTGGTGGCCAGATCCTTTCACTGTTTTAGCACCCCAGCGTTGCTCCTTCTCGCTCACATCATTCTATTAAAGACATTTAAAAGAAGTTAAAAACCATTAGTTTTACCCAAGGTTTTAGAGTTCAAATAGTTCAAACATGCTAAAGGATCTCTAATGTCCCTGAAACTGCAAAAGTTAAAAGACATCCTTATTGCTCCATTTACCTGTCACTGCCTTAGCCTGTTGCTTTTCTGTTACTGACAGAGCATGGAATGGACTCCTGTTTTCAAGTCATTTTGCTCTCTACCTTCAAATCCTTCTCTTATCAACCCCAACACATGGAAAATCCCCACTGAGTCATTAGTCAAACATGTACTTGAAAAATTATTCCCTCCTACAGTGTGCCCTGTATGTCAGGACCAGTCTGCATCCAACTTGCTTAGACATCATCTTTTCAGGACAGGGAATGTCTTCACTATGTTATATTGGACTGCTATGGTTGAATAATAGTTTGAAAGCCATACCACAAAATCAGGATCTGTTTCCCAGTCATCAGCTCCATCATCCTGGCTGACAGAAATCGAGTGTCCTGCTGTAGCCTTCCACATCTGAAACACCATCAGAAGTAATTGTCATGCTAGACTTTATGTTTCTCATTTGATTAAGGTTTGTTCAAAATTCCTGATATACTAGAGAAGCACATAATTTAACTAGACAATGCAAGCATTACTGGCAGAAAGAGCGGATTGGATTAGACTCACAATAACACCTCTTCAGTCGTATACTCAAACTAGTCCACTTCTCTGTGAGTTTTTTCTATTGGTATTTTAAAAAGGCTAGGAATAATCACTGGCATTGTTTCAGAGAGATCAAGTAAAGGGTTGTTTTTTTTTTGATAGTCAACAAGAGCATTTATTTTATTCATGAGTAATGTGTTTTGAGCTTCTACCTTTAACAGTTCTTTTCAGATCTGTCTTTTAGTTAAAATTCACTTCAGAAAAAAAAGTACCTTTAATCCTCAGATCCTATGCATGCATCTATTTTACCAATAACATTTTTTCTAGCCTTTATTAAATGACAGGCAAGGATACTGCTTAGCAAGCAACATTCTGTCCTTTTTTATATTATACATTAAGGAAGTTCAGTATCAAGTGTTAAAAAGAAAAAAAAGCAATTTAAATGTCATTTTCCTTCACTAGACTTTTATCCACTTGCATGCAATAATGTAGCACAAATTGCAACATTATTAAAGCTATTCCTTGCTTAAGTTTATGGACATACTTATTATTATCTTCACTGAACACTTCAGGATAAAGCAAAAGGCAAATTCCGGAATACTAGGAGTAAAATGCAATAGATACCGCTTTTTATTAATATTTAAAAACAGTAGGCAGAACTTTCAAAAGTGACTAGTAATTCTGTAAGTTAAACTTTGTACGCTATCAAGGAAAAAAGAGCATATAAACTTTCTGAGGGAAAAAAAGGTATTTTTTTTAAATTCTCCTTCTTTTACCAGCCACATGGAAGAAGTCTGCCTATCTCCCACTACTGAAGACCTTACATATTCCATCATATTATGCTACCTTTTACTCTTCTTTCTAATTGAACGTAAAAGGTAATTGATGATGGATGATAATTTATGATTATTTCTCACATACCCAAATAAAATCCAAAAGAAAGCAAGCTCCTCATGAGATCTAATGCAGAAAAAGATTACTACTTTCTGCACTTGAATTGTCAAAGAATTATAGCTTTTAAGTGAAAAGACACTGTTTGCAAGCCCATAAGACACAGAGGCCCTACTGGAGTAAAGCAGGAGATCCACACAGAAATTTTATTGGAATAGATCTCAAGGTAAAGATGCAACAAACCGGAGCTCTTCTTTATTCCACAGTTTAATTATATGTCATTTCTTTCATTCTCATCTGCAAGCAATATAAACTTTGAAGCACAGGGTATTTTTTGTTATAAGGCATAATGTCTAGCACTCTGGGGTTCAGATATTAAGTGCTACCTATAGGCATTGCTACCATTCAAATACAAAGTAGTCATCAATTCTATTATTTTACCTATGATATTACCTATTGACTGGCTATACAGTCTAACAGGAACAAGACCTTTCCATCCATCAGTAAGGACATAACATTTGAAAAGAAAGAAACGAAACATTTTGGCAAATCCAGGATTAGTAATTGTAGCAGTATGAAGAAAATCAAGATACAACGGCTAGGTACAGACACTACACCCATCTCACTTTTCTTTAAGTGAGCTGAAAGTGCTCTAAAGCCATAACTGAACATCCGTTCATGACTCTTAAGAGTGCTTGAAAAATGGTGGATTGTGCTCTAAGTTAACCCTCAACAGATGAGACAGTAGATTAAAAAGCTTTCAGTCTGAGCGCTTTATCGAACATCTGTGTCAGATCCCATTGAGGGTTAACTTAGAGCATGATCACTGCCATCGCAGGTGGCATTGTGCAGGGCTGTGCTCTGCCCAAGCACCAGGCTTCTGTGGGGGGAAGAGCTCTGGGGTCTCAGGAACCCCAGCCAGGCAGTGGCATGCTGCTAGTTGGCCACCGGGGGCAGGGGGGGTGAGAGTTGATAGGGAAGTGCTCTGGGGTCTCCCCATTTCAGAAGCGAGGCCAGGCACCGCTGTGCTGCTAGCTGTCTGGTAAGTGGGGGGAGGAAGAATGGGGTTGCAGAAGAAGGGCTCTGGAGTCTCCCCACTTCGGAAGCCCTTGCCAGGCAGCGACACACTGCTAGTTGGCTGGCAGGGGGAAGATTACCAGGGAAAAGCTCCAAGGTCTCTCCCCCGCTAGCCACTGCTGACAGTCACCAACCTAATTGATCTCCCCATCTCTACTTTCTATGAAATGTATAGAAAAGCATCGATTTTCATATTACACAAAAATAACCACTATAAACGTAAATTTTAAATACTAAGTTTCCTGCATGTACGATCCTATTTTTAATATTTTCCCCACTCAACTTTAAGCCTTTACTAACCCCATATACCAAGCAATCACTTCCTCTCTAATATTTTCCAAATAGTCTTGATTGAAGACTCCTTTTTACTCCAAATATTGTTTACATTTCAGCATTCTTAAAAATGGTAACCAAAGGAAAAGACCAGAATCTGAAGGACCTTTTAAGGAAATGGATAAAAAAAATCCTGATCTGAAAATGTATGCATAACAAACGCCAATATTTTTCTTTTTTCTCAATCCAAGGCTCAGCTACGTTAGATGTAAGAATAATAGCAGTAAAAGGAAAAAAATCAAGTAAGTTATCCAAACCTCGTCTGGATAAAGTGAGCAGCAAAAAAATCCTTAAAAAAAAATTCCATAGTAGTTTGCTGTCCTGGCAGATCTCTTTCAAACTAGACTTACAGAGAAACATGATCTGTTCTGTATCCACAAGGTACTGACTCACTCAGTTCGGTCAAATTTCTGGAAAAACAGAGCTACAGTTCAAACATGCTGAGACTATATGTTTTTGATTTATCTGGCCACTTCTGTCCTTTATCAAGCTAACCGATCAGCAGCCCCAGCATTTTACACAGAGTAGGATGGAGACAGTCAGGAATGCCCCTCCTTCTCTCACTGCACACAGGGTAAGAGCAACATCCCTGAAGAACAACGGGAAATGCCAGTCAGCTCTGTCAGCAATGCTACATTCAGAAAAAAAGTAAAAACAGATGTGCCTATCATGGTTACAGGACTACCTGCAACTGATGCTAATTCAATACAGGGCTGGCCTTTCTGGGGATTTCAAATTCCCTCCTAGAAAGTTTGGCCTTTCTCCCACCTATATACTCAGTCCTGTCCAGTACCTGTTATTTTCCAGGAGGTCCAACTGGGTCTAGACCAGGGGCGGGCAAGGTCCAGCCTGGGCCCATGGCCAACTCCCAGCAGCCCCTGCCCATGTCACTGCAGCTGGTTTCCATGGAGCCCCCGTAGCTGCAGTGCCAGGACAGCGCAGGACCAGAGTTTCCATGGAGACCGGCCCTAGCAGCGCTGGCAAAGCAAGGATAGCAGCCACGGATAGCAGCCCCAGCAACACTGGCAGGGCACACAGATGGGCAAGGAGCTGCTCTGGGGCTGGGGTCTTGCGGTGGTGATGCCATGGTCTAGAGCCAGGGTAGAGCTGTGATCCACCGCCCGCAAGCCCTGGCCCCAAATCCCAGCCCTGGCCCTAGAGCAGCTCCCTGCCCATCTGTGTGCCCTGCCAGTGCTGCTGGGGCTGCTATCCATGGAAACCCTGGCCCCACGCTGTCACAGTGCTGCCAGCTGCAGCGACGCAGGCAGGGGCTGCTGGGAAATAGAGTCCGGCTTCCAGTTGGATCCACCGTTTTGCCCACTCCTGGTCTAGGCATCTGCAATTCTTCCATTCAGATGCCAAATGATTATTATTTCAGTAGTCATACAAAACATAAGGAAAATAAAGGATTTAAAAAAAAAAATTGCATATGGACACCTAAAGGTCTACCGTCCTCTCATGGTGACCTTGATAAGCTGAACTTCTTCAAATAACTAAAAAAAAAAAAAAAAAAAAAGTTATATATCTCATCCCCCCTCTACATGTAACATTTATATTGCATGTAGAGGGGGCATGAGATGTATAACTTTTATATAAATGTGCTAATTACAGCATAACTAGCAAGAGTGCTGCAATTTAACTTAAAGTGCACTCAATTTAAGGAACCAAACATGGCAAACCAGCCATAAAAATGTTCCACACATAATTACAGACATATTCAAATTGCAATTCTGCCCAGAATTGCTGGGGGGGAAAAAACTTACTAAAAATAAAGTGCTAGCTCCCCAGTGGAAGCCAGTGGCTGCCGCAACCTAGCCTCACAGCCCACTCTGGTGGGGAAGGTGGGGAGCTGCTGGCATGAAGGACAGCAGCCAAGATGGTGGCCACTAACTCTGCCACTGATTGGCTGAAGTTGTGGCCCTGCCCCTCTCTGCCAATCAGTGGTGAGGGATGAGGCAAAACACAAAAGACAGTCCTCAACCAATCAGAGACCTTGGCCAACAATCATCAGCTCTTGCCCCAGCCCACACTGGGTCCTCTCTGAGATCCTGGGGCAGTTCCTGGCCAGAGCCAAAAATCTGATGATAGTCAGCCTGGTGCTTGACCTGCAATGGCAAGTAGAAAGGGCAAGGTTGGGATCCAATTCTTTGATCCCAAATTTGTGCCTCCTGCCATGCATTTGTGACATGACAGGAAGTCTAATTGTTGGGCTTGGGGATCAGATCCCATAGTACCTTTAAATGAAAGTGACCCAGAGGCCTCAGTCTATCTCCCCTGAACAAATATTTGCCATCATTTAAGACAGGGTTTCTTTAAACGTTCCTAGTATTTTTGTTTTCCCTCTGCTCTGAGGTTTTGAACTTTCTGGGTAAAAAACAACTGTAAAGCAGGCAAGTCATCAAGACTAGCAGCACTGGTATCATCTCTTAACTGTCTGGCTCAAGGACGCTTAACTGTGCAGCCTTCAATCCCTAGCTACCTCTGTGCTGTGCTTGGACAGCCCTCTGCTGAATAAACCTGACGTAGTAATACAGTACAGACATCAATAACGGGGCCAACCAACAGAATTTACAAATCCATCCCATTTCCCAGATGTTGAAGTCTTAGTGAGAAATCACCAAGGAAATCAGTGAAAAACAAAATAGTTGGAAGTACAAGTTTTTCGCTCTCTTAATACCGCAGCTGGATACTGAAAGACTCATGCCTGCAGCTGCAGACCTATCAAGTTGGGATATTTGAATGAATGCTCCTTCCACATATGAAAATAGCCCACGAGGGAGATTTTAAAAGCATTTCATCAAATCGTATGAAGAATTCTTTGTTGCCTGGAGACATGCTAAAAAACACAGATTAAAAAAAATCCCTAGCAATAGTGACTCCTTCCAAAGGAGTAAGACTTGGCAAGCCAGCTATTTTTAATGCAACTTGGTCCAGCACTTGCCTGATTCTGGAGGGAGAGGCACCCCATCCCCTCCAGAAGTCCTATCCAGAGATGACTGCTGTTAACAGCCCTGCAATCAACCACACCACACCCACTGTGGCTGCCTGGCTTCTAGAGAGCATAAGCAGCTCTTCTTCCTACACTCTGCTTTCTGCATGGCCTCTCACAACATCTGATGAAGTGAGCTTCAGCTCACAAAAGCTTGTGCTATTGATATAGATATATAATACAGATATAGATGTATTCTGGGGGAGGGGAGTTAATCTTTTGTCTGGGTCTCTCCTCTGGGATCTTCCCTGGGATCCTGGGCTGGGGAAAATGAACATCCTCATGCTTCCTTCTCCGGGTCCATCCCTTTGGAACAGAGGAGCTGAGTCACTGGCCAGTGCTCCCTTTCCTTGGGTGAAGCGGTAGTGTTGGCTTTGTCTGTATTCTGTAGAAAGCCGTAGATAGCTGTGTGAATCTGTACAAGAAGGACATTAGGTAGCCAAGAAGCCAAGTAGAAAGCCATGGGAAGATTTGCACCTTATAGACTTACCAAAGCATATCTAGATATATCTCTATCTAGATTTAAATATATGTATAGACATATTAATTTATCGAGCTACAGAGACCTCTCTCTACTTAGGTCTATCTGGGTATAGATGTCAGTCGATCTAGATATAGAGATCTCTCTCTACTTAGCTCTATCTAGTTGTAGAGATCTATCTACTTAGTTTCTATCTAGAAGTTTGGTTATATAGATGCAGGTCTACCTAGATACAGATGCTGATCTATCTACTTCGGTTCTACCGAGATCTAGATCTCTATCTACTTCGGCTGTACATGTCCTTACAGAACGATCTAGATCTAACCAAGGCGGATACAGACACCTCTTTAGATCTAGATAGCTAGATCCAGATCTCCAAGCTGAAATGAGTGTGTGTCTCTCACCCCTGAACGAATATCTATGGAGATACCGACCTACCTAGAACTAGAGGGACACCTATATCTAGGGATCTGCTTTGGCGAGCCTACAAGGTGCAAATCGGCTCGTGGTCTTCTACTCGACTTGCCGGTTACCTGATGGTCTTCATTTGCAGCCTCCTCGGGCCTCCTGGAGAAGCGGCCAAAGCCCCTGCGCCCTTCCCGGGCAGGGAAAAGGGGGCAGGGCGGCGACCCAGCTCCTCCCTTCCCTTTCCCCTTCCCCAGCGGCGGATGAAGGGCGCGGACGGCCGTTGCCCGGGAGGGTCCCTCGGACCAGAGATGCCCCCGCCCACCCCGCAATGACACACGCCGGGGGCCGGGCGGAGCTGGGGCGCCCAGCCAGGGGCAGGCAGAACAAAGAAAGTTGGGAGCGGGGCAGCAGCAGCCCCGCACCGCCCCGCCCCGCCCCCGCGGGCAGGGCAGGGCAGGGCAGGGCAGCGCGAGGCCCGGCCCGGTGTGGCGCAGCCTGTGCGTGGCGGGGGCGGGAGCGGGATGCACTCACCGCGCTGCTCCGCCGGCCGCGGCCGCTGCCCGCTCTGCTGCTCGGGGTGCGCTCGCCGCCGCTGTCGCCGCTGCTGCAATTTCCGCTTCTCCCAAGCTCCCACTTCCTGCTCCTTCCTCACAGGGCGGCGGGCGTCAGGTGGGAGGCGGGAGCGCTCCCGCCTCCCCGGACCTGCAGCGGGCTGCGGCTCTCCTCGGTCCCGGCGCCAGGGCAGGGGGTTGCTTTGCTGGCTCTCCGGAGTCCGCAAACATCAGCCCCGCAACCGGCTTGTGCCGTCCCGGGGCCAGGGATGCAGGGGCGCAGCACGAGCACGTCCCCCTACCCCGCGCCCGGCCGCGCTCCTCAAGCCTCTGGCTTCCTCCGAGGCGGTGCTGCCGCAACAGCCGACTGCAGCTGAAGCGGAATAACATTTTTTTTAAAAGTAATAATCATCTTTTTTGTTTAACAAGGCGGCGGCCTTTTATTCTGGACGGAAAAAGAGTCTATTTCCTCCCCCCTCCTTTCATTTTTTTTTCTTAAATCTTTATCAAGGCCCAAATCCGGCTGAGCCAAACTCAGTCTCCAAGTCTACCAGCGGGCGGGGATCCTCCCCTCCCAGACCCCTCAGTCTGGGGCTTCAGGTATTACTCCCTGCATCCAGGCAGGCACCCTATGGGCAAGCCCGAGATCTAGATCTAACCCAAGGAGATACAAATTTAGATCTCTCTCCAGATCTAGGTAAACCAGATCTCTAAGTTTAAATGCATATGGTAAATTTGGGGTTCAGATGCCCCCCCAGTCTAACTTGATCTACAAAATGGCTTACCCCACCTCGTGTTTTGGTCAGATGGGTTGCATCTGCTCCGTTTCTTCTTCCAACTCCAGCTTCTTCCACCCACCCCGAGTCAGAAATGACTCCTTGCCCTGGTGTCTACAACATTTGAATGAAGTAGGTATTAGTGTGTGTCACTGCTCCTTCCACCCCACAACCCCCCAAATACTGCTCACACATTGATTATTTTAAAAGTATTATTTTAAAAATACTGTTTTAAAAGAACAGTAAAGCTCGTGGCGTTCTTGTCCCCACCCACCACCCTAATGGAAGGGGAACTAGACAAATGTGCATGTCAAGAGTCAAACTTAACAGCTCTCCGTTTTAAGTAGCTATCTGCCTGTCGGATAAACAGATAAGATTACAGCACTATAAGGCCCATTCGAAGCTACTGCAATAAACAGGAGTCTTAACTGATTGCAGAAGGTTTATCACACCCTATTTACACTGAAAGTTTCTCAGTAGAGGAAATACCCTGAGCACTGCAAATTCTAGGGCAGCGGCTCCTAATTTGATACACCGACAACCTGTCACTGGTATATGCTAACAGATTTATCATAAGTACTTTATACAACAGCAATTTGCTGGTGGTACTTAGGTTGAACCGAAAAATTTGCTGGTGATACTTAAGGTTGTATCTTTTTAAATTGGTGGTGTGCAATCTATCAGAGTTTGGGAACCGCTGTTCTAGGGTAAAACTAGATGATGAACACCTGTTGAAGTGTGACCTTCCTTGGACCTAGACTGAGGCCTGGGTATTCTATTTTTTCACATACACCACAACCCTGTATGTAATAGATCTTGATTAATAGGTAGGGCAAAGAAAAAAAAAAAACATCCAAAAGAAACAGAATAGCAAAAGGTAAGGAGCCATGACCATTCCCTGGCTTGCTATCACCCCACATGCCAGATAGGGCCCATGGATGGACCCAGCATACAGGAGTCCAACCCTGCACTATGCACTGGGTTCGAAGGGTTTAGATTCTCAGTGGCAGCACATAGGGGGTGCACAGGGGTGCATGTGCACCCCGCTGAGAGTCCCAGTGCATCTCCAACTCCCCTTAGCTGCAGATCTGGGAGGAGCCAGGCAGGGTTATTTTGCCCCAAGTGGCACTCCTCCCAAGGCTGGAGACGAGCAGGGGAATAAGCTGGGGGCTGGAGACAAGCCCCTGGAAACAAGCTGGAAACATTCCCTTGCTCTCTCCAGCCTCCTGCACCTCCTCTGCTACTGCCAGCACGTGTGGGGGTGGGGTGGGGGGGCTGGGAGAGCAAGCAGAGGGCTGGGGGAATGAACGGGGAATTGAGGAAGGTTCCCTCCCCTCTCCTCCTGGCCCCCAATCCCCTACTTACCTGGCAGAAGCCAGGTCCAGGTCCCTGCAGCTTGCACTGCTGCCTGCCCCGCACAGGCAGGCAGCGTGCTTCAGGACTGGGGAAAGGGTCAACCACAGAGACACTCTGGCAGGCTGCCAGAGCATCTCTGTGGAGGACTGAGCCGCTGTTTTTTCCCCCTCGCCATTGTTTTTTTCCCTCCGGGGTATTGTTTGACCCCTGGATATCCTGGGGTCTAATTTTGCTCCTCCACTGCAAATTTGCAGCATGGGGAACGTTTTTTTGTTTGCACACGTGCCTCCTGCAACATCTCAAAGGGGTTTGAGACGCTGCAAGAGGCACGTGCGAGCTTCTCTGGACACACTAAGTCAGTGTCTCAAAGTAAGATACTGACTGATCAAATGATCTGGAACTGTAAAGGGGGAAAAATGTACCATAAATGGTATCAAGTTATTTTCCGGACATTAGTTTAAATACTGTTACAAATAACATAGTCTGTGTTATGTAACTGATCATTTGGAACCTGTGACAAACATGAAATCTGACTTTCATCACAAATGAAAATCATTAGGGGTGCACCAATAAAGGTTTTCTTGGCCGATACTGATAGCTGATTAACCAACCATATAAGCCAATGCTGATAGAATAACCAATATTTAGTAAGAGTGCAAGGCATTGTAAACTGCTGACATAAACAAACATTTTATTTTTAATTTATATTTTACACACACACACACGTGCTTCCTGCCTCTTCTGGCCCTCAATGAGGAAGGTGGAGACCACCTTATTCCCATGCACTTTGCCTCCTTGTACATGGCTCCTACTCAGTTCCGCTCCCTGTGTACCCTGTGCTGCCATCCCATTAGACAGGACCCTCATGCAGACAGCGGCACTGGGCAGATTTGGAGCCCCAGAGCACACCACTGCTTCAGCGCTGGCAGCTCCTGTGCAGTTGAGATCCCACGGCCACTTGGGAGAAGCTGCTTTTGCAAATGAAGCTGGTGCCTGGCTGAGCAGAATGTCTCTTGTGTGGCACCTTACCCCACCCACGTGCAGAGATGTGGGGCAGAAAATTTTCCAGTGCTTTATTTTTCCGTGGGAATTTTCCATTTCTAAACATGGAATAATTAATGGATGCCAATACAATATTAGGCAAGCTTGGTAGTTTCAAAGTTGTAATTAATGTTTTTTCAGATGATTATCCCTAGGAAGTGTGAGAGAGAGTACATATATGTTTTACTGATTTATAAACAGGAGGGTAAATATACTCACATAATAATCCAAACAAAAAAAAAAATCAAATGATGAATTAACCTAATTGGCAGTGCAGGTCAAATCAAAACCAAAGCATAGCATATCAGACACAGTTCTTTGGGTGTGCTAAAATTAGTGTTATCAGCTTTCAGTGCCTTCGTTTTTTTTCCCTTAAATTTAAACAAACAATGCAAGGGAAGTGCATGCTATTGTGTATTGTCTTTGCATTTTTACAAGTAGTCCAAAAATAATTTCTTTCCACATAAAGCTTTGAATATAACATTTAAACCACATTAGGAAAAAAATTAAATGCAGCACACTTAAATCAAATATTTGAGTTAAAATACTTGTGGCTATTGAGACATAAAATTAACAGGGTGGGTGCTTTTTTCAGTTTTGTTTACTAAATTTGTCAGATAAAACATGCTACATCAAATCACACTGTGTTTGAGGCATTGGAAAATTTTCCAATTCAAAACTTTCCAGAAAACCCACATCTCTGCCCATGCACAGTCAGCCTTCACAACAACCCTGGTGCTCATGCCCCTGCTGCATGCATGGCATTGCCAGGGCAGTGGCAGCAGCAGCTGGTAACAGTCCCTTTGTTGCTGAATAAAGCACCATGTGCCCTCTCCCTGGCAACTCCTCCTGCTTGCCAGGACCTGTAGTCTGCCACAGGCTTGGGCTGACTGCAGGGCGTGAGGACCAGACTACACTTGGTAGGGTGCTCCAGGCATGCGGCCATAAATTAATCAACTACAACCAAAAGAAGCCAGTGACGTCATTTCGCCTTTTATCAGTGCCAATCTGATAACCAACCTAGAAATCAGTGCACCCCTTAAAAATCATTACCATTTTCAACATAACTTTTATCCAATGAAGTAGAGAATTACTTAGGTGTTCATCTGAAGCGAGATCTACAAGGGCAGGACTCAAATCATTAGAATGCTTTATTGACAACTCTCCAGCACTCAACCACAAACGTAGCCTAATTCTGTATACAATTAGAGCTTAGTTTTTTTTCAACAGCGTTTTATTGGCAGTGGAAAATGCTTCAGTACTTTATTGAAAGAAAGCAATAAATAATACTGTGATAAAAATAGTCCAAAAGTACTTAGGCTGTACATATTTTGTTACACAAATCAGAAAATACATAAAAGATTAATAGAAAAACAGAATAGTAACAATAAATCTCAGTTGTACAAGTAAATTAAAAGAACAGAAAAAAATAAGAAAAAAAAAGACATGCTATATATTGTTGCATAATAAATAATGCACCGTGATCTGAACACATTTCCTGCTGGCTTTTTAATGTGCCATTTAAAATGGATACATTTTCTACTCAAACAGTCCATAATGGCTACAACCATCAACATTTTAAAAAACCCTCTGGAAACATTTTTAGAACAAGTTTACAAACAAATGCAAAAAGACGACTTACATACGAAAAATAAGGCCTTTATTAGAAGTTGCACTACTTTATTCTTCAGTATATTGTACCTTCATCTTCTTTTATTCCTTTTCTTTGACATGAGTTTGCAGTGCTTCATGACTGGTCCACTAAAAAGAGTTGCATCAGCGCCTTTCCACAAATGTTTTCAATCAAAAGGATATGGGAGGAAAAAGCACTTCCTGTGGTCTGTGGATTACTACCAGGAACTCATTACAAAGTCTTTCTTTCCTGGTTGAGAGAAAACGTTTCTTAGTTTATGGCTTCTTGTTCAGTCATTGTAAAGATAGGTTACACAAAATACAACGGAGACTGGAAGTCCTGAAGGAGTTAACCAGTTCTAAAGTGTATTCCACAGTGTTCTACTGTTTCCCAGTTTTCAAAAATCAAGTTATATTTTAAATACTTAATTCATACTAGTTGACAGATTTTTCTTTGTGAAAAAGTTATTGCTCTGAACAGAAACCAAAAATCATGTACCATTCTTGTTTACTACAACATATGCTTGACTGAAAAGGGTAGGTTTATTTATTTCATTTCATTTTTAGAACTAGCTAACATTTTCAAAAGACAAAATATATACTGCTTGATGTCATACTTTTACAAAGGTATTAAAATCCTTTTCACCTTCAGTTTCATTATTAAAAAACATTAATGATAATTACAATAACTGCATAATTTACAAAAACCCTATATTACTTATAGGGGCATATACATACAAGCATTACAGTACATTCAGTTGGAAAGACTAACAAATTAAGGATAAAAAAAATCAGCAATGATTTCTTTTAAAGACTGAATACAAACAGAAAGGTAAGTAATTATATAAATGAGAAGTCACATAAATATAAGAAACATTTAATTCTAAAATATTTTCTCTATGGTACTCATGAATTCATTTGCTAATTAAAAACTCTGTAATAAAATATTTCAAAGTGTCCATTTAACAATTATTAACAGATTAAAGATTCCAATGATTTGTAAAATATGGTCTGAGTTCAAAATGCTGCATATCACCGGTAGAAATAGTGTGGGTAAACTGTAAAATAAAACACAAAAAGAAAATCCTTTTACCATCAAAAGACAAAAAAAACCAAACCAAAAGAGCAACAAGAAACCCAGCAAACATGCAAACATTGCATTCTAAGTTCCTCAGTTAAAACTGCTCATTATTGTGGCATTCATGCACTGAATTACTACTACAGCATGATGTGGACCAGGGCCCACAGGCCAGATCCGCCAGCAGAGCCATGTCATCTACCTTGCAGGGGTCTGCAGGGGTCCACAAACTTGACAGCAGAAGAGTGATGGCAGCAATTGACTCTCCCCTGCCACCAAGTTTCCATACCCATGGGGAGCCGCGTGGGCCAGACAGCATGCTAGATCTGTGCACGGTGGTGGCCCAGGGCCAATCCAGGGATACAGGGTTTCTAGTACAGGGTTTCCTTCCAGCTGGAGGTGGGGTGGGTTCCAATCCTGCACCTTGGGGCTAAAGGAAGCGTTGTGGAGCCTGATTCAGCTAGCAGAACAACCCCAAGTCACTCATTCAGCCTGTGCCAGCAAAAGGTGTAGGCAATTATATTGATAATTGATCAATATACACCATTGATATAGGCAATTATATTGGTTTCCTATACTTTTCGGCTGAAATGTCTTCAGGTCACAAGCTAAATACCTTCAACTTATATTTATCAGAAAAAGTGTTTTAACAAAGAAATGTTTTAAAAATACTCAAGTTAAACATCAATGGATCTATCTAATCTAAACTATTCTTTGTCTTTAGGACCTTCATTCTCAACATTCTTTACCAACAAGCTTCATCCTCAGCATTCTACCACACATAAGAATGCCACCGTGGACCAGATCAAACATCCATCTAGTTCACTATCCTGTCTCTGACAGTACAATTATTGGATCCACCGCAAACCCCTCATCATGGGGTGGGGGTGGGGGGGAGGAGGATATCTTGACTGCTATTGGACCTACCCTACATAATCTTGACTAATTCTTCTTTCAACCCAGTTATCATATCCTGTGACAATTATCTGTACAAGTTGTGTTACGTTAAAAAGAAACCTTCATGTTACTTGTTTTAAACCTACCATTCAATAAGTTCAGATGCCCAAAGTTCTTGTATCATGAAAAGATGATTTTACAGACCTTTTATAGTATGCTCCATCCTTTACTCATTCCTTTTTTCAAGCTGGAGTCCTGGTTTTTTCATTTTTTTTCTTTTTCTTTTTTTTTAAGTTTCTTCTCATATGAAGGCAATTCCAAACCCTGATCATCTTTCTTACTTTCTGATAGTCCCAGTACCTTTTCTAGTTTAACTATAAGCTTTTTAAGAACTACATATAGTACTCAAGACACGGGCACGTACAGATTTAATATAATAGTACACTGGCAAACCTTAGGATGCTAACAACTACTGAGTTTAAAACCCCAGCTATACTATGGAGGTGTCTACTGCTGGGCCTAAAGTTCATGTAGATGGACCTCAGCTGATTAATTTGGGTACAGCTAATGTTGAGGCTGCAGCAGCAGAGAATGCAGCCAGGAATGCACAATGGTTCCTGAGAACCCAGGTAAAAACCAGGGCTGTTGGCTGCAGCACAGAGCACAACACAGGCTGTGACTGCAGCTAATGTGTGCATACTGAAGCTAGCTTTCAATTAGCTGGCCTGCTGCAGGCCAGGTAACTGACGGCTAGTTTCAAGGTACCTACATTAGCTACTGACACGATAGTGACTGCAAACACAGACATACCTTTGAAAATTTACCTACTATTACTGATGATTATTCATAAATGACTTCCAGCAAGCTTGCACTGAAAGCATCTTAAACAGTACAGATCAGCAGCTGGCAGCCTTTAACAAGCTGCAGACCAGAACAATCTAGTATGATGCTGGCTGAGTGGCATGTCAGCAGCAGGGGGATTTGCCTGCTTCTGTATCAGGGACAGGCAGCTGGGAGCTGCAGTTGTGTCATTGCTGCTTGCCCCAGTTCCTCCACCCCATAATCCCCACAGATGCAGCTTCCAGCAAGTGAGGAGCAGCATCACAGCTAGGCAGCTAGAAGCCATGTCTTCATTGCCACCACTTCTCCCTGCCCCTGTACCCCTCCACCTTTCAGCTGCTCCTGTGTTGTAGCCAGGCAACAGGGGCCTAGAGGAAGTGGCAGAAGTGGGGGCAAAGCTTCTAGTTGCCCAGCTGTAGCACAGCTCCTCGCTACCTGGCCCTACCATGGACACAGAAACAGGCAGAGTCTCTTATGACTCCATGGACCAGATCTAGCCTGCAGGCCATGACTAACCCTTGGTGGAGATAACACTCAATATTACTACTAGAAAAAGTCTACAACTTGCAAGTGGTGGACTTAAATCAGACCACTTCTGAAACTGTCTGCTTTTCAAAATAGCAACTGAAAGGCTAATTTGGGATTTGTATTTTATACCCTAATACAGTTCCTCTTCTAGTTGAGTACTGGGTTCTCTGTATTGCAGTTGGAGGGTCTTTTCTGCATGCCTATTACAGCTGTATATCTGGAAAGCTACAAGCCACACAGAAAATGATTCGTGCACCAATACATTAATAGGAACCAACATTTTCAATAATTTCTCCTCTTCCCTCTCTATTAAATCCTGTTCATTCTTTCTTTCCAAACTTTCCCATACCCTAATCTAACTTATTTGAAAGCTTCACCAAGTGTTTCAGGGCACTACCACAATGTCATAGCACCTGACCTATGGTTCCTGTTATCCATCATCCCCTCTTCCTATGAGGTAAGGAAATTTGAAGTCATGAAAGCTGCCTGAAAATGTAAAGGCATATATTGTGCATCCTATTTGTTTGATTAGTACTTGATATGGGCCGCAAAGGGTTACTTGCAAACCTGTAAGGAAGAAGGCATTTTCAGATAGCCCTGTGAAGAGGTCATTGGCTTTGAACAAGTACATCTGAGGATAATGGGTTAAAAAGTTGGCACAGGGAACAGTCCATGTATGTAACCACAAAACTGATCTAAGCTAGAAAAACAGGGCTTTGAACAGATGATCCCTGAAGAATACAAGCGAAGAAAGAAAAGGACTGCTAGGATTCAGACAGAACCCCAGTCCCTAGTGTTCAGGGCCTCCAGAATAAGATGGGCCTATCTAAGCCTTTACGTAAAATACATATGTGTAGACAAATTCCACTGAAAACGCTTTCCCCTTGGCAAGCTTCTACTGTTGAACAAGTCAGGTCTCAAAAGAACCGACTAACCAAATTCAGGCAGACCTGCTAAGGAATCATAGCTGGTACGCAACTGTAAGTAAGAGAATCATAGGTTTTAATCTTAAAACAGTGGCAGAAACCCTCATTCATACACTGGTAAAATGCACTCAGAAAATCAAGGCAAGGTTAGAAATACAGGTACCCCACCCATGATGCGCTATACTAGAAACCTTCTCTTTTCTAGCAGACTATCCCTTATATCTACCTTTACAATAACAACTCTCCCTTTCCAATTTTTTCCTTACTCCTCTAATACAGCTATCCTCCATCTACCAGCCATAGATGAAAGCAATATTATTCTGCCCTATAATACTTAAAAAAAAAATCGTATCTCCTCTCCAACTAAAGTTCATTTTTTCATTATCTGTGAGGTCATAATTATTCTAAGTGGACCAGATGGCACTATGGAGTCTTTCAGGGGAAAAAAGTACATTTTCTAATATAAAGAATGAACCAAATAATCTCCATTTTATTTTCTTTTTTTGCAAAAAAAACCCCTTCAGCATTTTAAAGGAACATGCCATAACATTAGCTCTGCAAGTTAATTTAAAAAGTGCATAAATGACAGCCTTATCTACATTTACAGGGAACAGGCTCAGAAATCTCAATGTATTATTTTATATTGTAAACAAAAAATTGGTTTGTATTTAGCTATTAATACTTTTTGGAAAAGACTAATTTAATTTTAAGTTAAAAAGTTACTTGTTTTATTCTATACTAGTCAATTTTACTTACCAACAGAAGGCTTTAACAGGAATAAGTCCTTACTGTAGCAGAATCCAATCTTTGTGTTCCTGATACATTGCCTGGTTTCAACAATCACATAAGGAAGACATGCAGAACACAGCATGCATGTTAGTTTTAAAAACCAATTCACACAGCAACCTGATTGCAACTACCATATATATTCACTCTATAAGGGTATAAGTTAGAAAAGCAAAACTCAAAACAACCCTGGGTTATATCTACTCTTAATGAAGCCCTTCATCAGTGGACTGAATGATATTAACATAATTTCTGAAAACTTTTATTTCAATTAAAGTGACTCACAAAAAAGCCATGCCTTTTACTAGTATGTAATTATATACACACATTAGTACTAGAATTTATAACGATAACCTCAAATATTTATGTAACTATTTCTTTGTTTTCCAATAATGAATTATTATTTTAATGAATTAAGAAACTGGCTTTACTGTATTTTTATTCATACAGATTAGAAATTTACAGCCTGTGCCCACACCTTTAAGGAGGTACAAAACACATGAAAATTCTGGTGGCGTGTCACCTTGCTTCCAGTCAGATATATGGAAACTAAGTATTCCTAAATAAGAAGATATTTTACAATTTTATTTAACAAACAAAGTGAAAAGGAACTGTGCATCTTGTAGAACGTTCACAAGTGATTACAAATATACGTGATTAAAATGAAAAGCTTTATACATAACAAGCATGCATATGGCAAAAATATTCTGCATATGGATTCACTACAAACAAATTCCATCATGCTCAATATAACAAAAAGCCGTTTACGCACCATCAATTTGCATCTTCTTTGGCTGCATAGAGGGTGAAGACATTGAGGTGGTAACTCTGAAATTTGCAGGGAGAGTCTCTGCTGATCCAGCAGCTAAACCTCTAATGTCCTTTGGTCTAAACTTCTTTCTCCATGAAGGTGCTCGTCTAAAGCTTTTATCATCATCCTGTCAGATTGTATCATTAGTAATTTTTAAAGCAGGCAATTATGTCACAAGCTGAAGTTCAGGCAATGTCAGTAATGGAGTAATAGGCATCATGGCCTGAATTTTCAGGGCTCGAGCCGTAGAATTTAGACCAGATTTTGTGAAGAAATCAAAATTAATCAGCTTCCACAAATCTGATCATTTAAATTTTAGGTACCTAAATGGAAAGAAAACTTTTTTTTTTAAATAACTTGTGATGCATACCAATTTTCCAGAATGGAGGCCCTTCAATTCCAAAAAGGTCTGTGGAAACCAATATGCTTAGCATCTCTTGGAAGATACAATAATGGCACCCATTATTTTCACTGTGCATTAATGTTTATTTATGCTTAAGGATTTATGATGTTAAAACGTTTTATAATCTAGCAGCAAAAAGTAAATGAAAGTGATGCAAGAGGGACAGATAAAATGTTTTAGTGACTTTAACAGTCATTTGTGCAGTTTTTTTCATTTCTAATGAAATAGTTACATCCATTTTGGTCTCAAATTCCACATTTGCTGGAGTACCTATATTGACATATAGCATAAGGATACAAAGATCACAGAAAGTGGACTGACTTCTAAAAGAAAACAAATACAAAACCTGAAGTGCAGAAGTTATTTGTATATCATCACCTATATGTACTGTTTCATTTAAAGTGAATAGATTTTTTTTAACTACTTGGGACAGAATGCACCCCCTATTTAAACAGTTTCTCCCTGGTAGCATATTCACATCTTAAACTATATTTGAATTGTATGTGACACTGCACCTAGTAAATATGATCTTTTGCCACACTTATGAAATAATATCTGGTAAGAAAAAGATACATATCACAGTTTGTATGTATCCATGAATTGTTTATCCTAAGTAGAAACCTGTGGTATCTCAATGTTCATTACAAGATTAATCTAAGTTAACACCAAGGACTTAGAGAAGTCAAAGGTAGCTTGAAGCAACTATAGCGATTCCCTCTGCTGGGACTGCAAGTTCTCTGGGGTGCTTCTGAGGCATAGCATGGAATCTCATCCTGTGTCAATAGATAACTGAGACAAATTTTTAGAATTTGTATTAAAATGTTTTCTAAGTTGGAAGAGGAGGAGATAAATGAAGCAGTTAACACCTTTCTTTCTGAATGATTCCAGCCTACCTAAAAGATTTAAAAAAGAATAATTAATTTACTAGCAAGGTGCAACCATCTCTTGTAGCTATTATGCTGCACTTCTACACAATATGCAATTATCCAAGCTGGAATTCTGCCTGAAAGCTAGTGTCAGTACTTACAAAAAGTACCATCTGTGGTTATTAAAGCTATTTTTGGCAAGCCCGTGGGTTTTGTATCTTCTCTGAAAAAGAGACACTTCTCATCTAGAGTCTCTAGCAATCAGGGTATATGCTACTTGTTACATTACTTGCTACTGGTTACAACTACTGTACTAAGTCAGGAGTTCTCCTTCAGTTTTACTTCAGACAACCCTGTATAGTTCTGCTCTCCTTCCCACCCTCCAAAGGAAAGGGAGGGAGGGAAGGCAAGCATCTGCCTCCCTGTTAGTCCATCCATGGGTGAGCTGTCAGGGAGGCTTGCAGGCTGCCCTGCTCCTGTTGCTGACTGGTGGCAACTGGGTCACAGCTGCCACTGGCAGTGTCTGCCTAGATGGAGACACTGGTGCTCTCTGCTCTCTTCAGCTACTTGCTTACCCTGTAAAGATCCCAGAGCACCTGCAGTCTGGAAGCCAGGCACACCACTGACCAGCATGCCAGGCTCTGCAGTTGCAAGCACTATGGCATTATTAATGGAACAGATGCAGTTGAGCAGCAAGGTAGAGGGGCTCCCCATAAGTGGCAGCATGGGCTCACTGGGGGTGGGGTGGGTCTGTGTAGACTTTGCTGCAAACTTTGTAGCACTACAAACCTAACACCTGCACACAACCTAAATTGCTGAAAGCAGGACTCTAAAAACAATGCTAACATTTAAAACTAGAAAAAAGGAGAAGGACTGACTCGTTCCTATCTTCCTAGATATTACATGGCCTCAGAAGAGCATTCCAATGCTTTTCATACATCTCTATACTCTGAGTCTTTAGAATACTGTAATATTAGATAACATCATATTTTGCTGGATACAAGTGCTCAGTAAACATTCTCGTTACAGAATGTATTGGGAAAATCCACTTCCTCTGAGATGCTTTAAGTTAGGGGTGGCACAGGCAGCCTCTGCATAGTATGCAGCAGAACTGGGAGGGGACAAGCAACATGGTGACAAAAGCGGCACGAAGCAGAAAGCAGAGCAACGGATTGGATACAGGAAAGGGATTGGAATGGCACTCAGGGAGCGTGCACGGCTAATTTGTGGCATGGCTTTCAAAAAGTTTGGCTCCCTCTGCTTTAAGTGGTCCTAAAATCCCTCCACAGGTTCAATCACAAAACAGTAATTTCTTAATAAAATACACTACTACTTTGTTCACCTGAGAGGATGAACAAACCCACAATCATACTGTTCGCTTAGGATGTGCTTTGACCTGAACATATGTATAATCCCATCCTCAGTGGGTTTCATTCTTGCTCTTCTATTTTCAAAATTTGATCATATCACTTCTATCTTTTCATTTAACCATTCTGATCCTCTACACTTTGACCATGTTTTATAAGCTTATTAAGATATTTTTATTGCTGGAAGTGACTTCTCAATCAAGCAACCAAAATGTGATTGTACAATAAGCCTTATTAACTCTCAATTCTAGAGCAAAACCGAGTCATGTCATTTTCACCTACATTGCTTTAAAATACCTTATCTTGCATTATGGGCCCTTTTAGAGTACATTTACTTCATAAAATAATTAGTTACAAAAATTACGTAAGTTTAGCAATTTTACCTACATTTATGCTTTGTAATTACAAAGAGGCCTACCAGAGGAAAAAAAAAAATAAAAAAAAAATCACAGGTTACGAATGAGGTACTTGCGAAGAGCTATCTGGGAAAAGCTTACTTAACAATAACAATTTATACTCTACTAATAGTATATAAACAAGATAATACACTAGAGTGTATTAATAGCTTAATAATTAAGAGGCTACTTATGCAGAAGCCAAATTTCTTAACAGCAATAGAAGAAATAGATCAGAATTCACACTTCTCCACAACGCAAAGTAGAACAGACCAATAGTTTAGACTTACTTCATCAAGCCTTCTGTCAGTGCCCATAACAAGAAGGTTATTGAATTCTTTTTCCAAAACAGCACGAGCCTAAATTAAAACAAAACACAATGACGTTAGTCTTGAAAGCTAGTAATACAAAATCACGTTATCACTTTAAAATTGCTACTATCTACATATTTTTAAATGAATTTGTGTTAACACTATTATTGCTTTAGTACAGCATTAATTTAGTCTTTGCCAAGTTACAGTAACTTACTTTCTAAAGAATTTAAACAGAATTAAATCCTGAAATGTAGTCATCGGCTAGACTTTCCCTATAATCATCATAAGTTAGACTCTCCCTACACCTGAAAAAGGGTATTTATGTCTGAAAGCTTGCAAAGAACAATTTTTTCAACTATTTAGTTAGTCTAATAAAATATATCACATTTATCCAAAGAACCTTGTCTGTCATCAGCTACTGTATCTGTAATGGACAAACTCATTTTATCACACTGAAAATGAAATGGTTACAATAAAACTTCTGGAAGTTTTTTGTTGTATTTGTAAAGCAAAAAAACATGTCACAGGTGCAATCAAAAATAAACAATTGATAAGTAAAGGATACATCAATTTAGAGAAGACAGACCAAAAGAAAACCAACTCTTGTTTAAAATACAAGGGTGAATCTAGGGAGGCTACCAAGGTGTGGTCATATCTCCCTTCCTCCACCACCCTTGCCACTTTCCACAGCTGACCCAGACACAGGGGGAGCCCCAGAACCACTCCTGTCCTTCTTCGGCACTGAGCTGCAGCTGGGCAGTGTGCCAGGTTCAGAAGAGGATATTGGAAGCAGGGGTTTTCTTCTTCCTCTGCCTACCCCCTGCTCCCCACAACAGATGGCAGCAGGCACTGGAAGGAGGAACCCCTTCCTTCCATCCCCTCCCCTCCCCTCCCCTCCCCCCTCCACTTCTGCAGGCACAGGGGGAACCACAGGAGCCACTCCTGCCCCACTCCACCACAAGATTATAGAGAGCAGCTGTGCAGGATGCCAGACTTGGCCAAGAGCAGTGGCAGCAGGCATGTCCCCTTTTCCAGGGCCTGCTCCTTGCCAAGATCCCCAATGTCCTCAAGCCAGCCTCAGGGTTCCAGCCACATCTCACCCCATTGTCTGAAAGGCGGTGTGCCACACCCCTCTATTGGAAATCCTAAATCCACTCATGTTGAAATATAAGTTAATTAGAACATACAGCATATATAATGGAAAATATAAGAATTAAAAAAAAAACAACACCCTGGTATGCCCACAGGTATCTAGCAGAAGAGACTAAAAACAAGTTTCAAATATTTAAAATTCTGTATTTGTTTTCATAAAACAAACAGGCAGGATAGCATGTTTTATTAACACGTGTAGAAAGTCATCAAGTTACCATAAGCATTACCTGCGTGTTCTGAGTGGGTATTTGTAACAACAGAGCTAATGCATTATAATCAAAAGTTTCATCTAAGGCCACAAGTGCACCATGAACTCCACTTTCTATAAGGTTATTTGCATATTCTTTAAGACCAATTGACAGTACCCAGTGGATCATTCTGTCATTGCTCCAGACGAGTACATCTATAAGACAAAAACAAACCCATATATAAACATATAGTCACTAGTCTCATTTCATCTACAATTTACTGGTAGAGGGTCAGTCTGTCACTCAGGCAGTCAACAGTAAAGCCCCAACTATACCCTTATATAGTAAACTTATTTGATAGTCAGTTCATTTTATGCTACAATTAAAAAGGTCAAAAGAAGTGCCAGAGCCAAAACAGAAGGTAGGTAACAGCAGGGGAACAGAGGCAGCAAGGGAGGTACAGAGGGTGATGAAGGCAGCAGCTGTAGCTCTGAGAACAAAATCAGGTCAGGGCTGGAGTAAGAGCTGCAGCAGCTACCTGCAGCCCCCCCCCCCCCCCCCAACTCCTGTACTCCAATCCAAGACAAAACTTCCCCCAACCCCAGCTGAAGGGGGAGAAAAGGGGGAGGAGAAAGAAACCGTGTTTTATATTTGAGTAAATACAGTAACACAAGATTCCTCCCTAAACAAGGGAGAAAACTGTTTTCTGGCATACCCTTTACATATTGTAGCTTACTGAATGTTGTGCTTTAAGGGAGGACATTGGGTGCTGGTGGGAAATAGCTCAGCCTTCTCTCCTGCTCCCTCCCAATATACCTATTTTTAATTTTTTTTAATTTTTTTTTTTTAAAGAGAAAGAAACATTTGTGACAGCAGTATAACCATTCAACTCCATAGATAATATAACAGCAAAATTAGGGCAATGAAAACACCATTAGCTTCTTTAGTTCACACTTGGAAATTTGGTTGTTTTTTTTTAAATAAATATAATTCCATGGCATATTTGAAACAACTTGTTTAAATATATCTGAGCTCTTATGCATCCCCTTCCTGAACGTTGATGCTTTGTTCCTTCCTTAAATATGATCTGTCGCTTTCTGCTACTTCTACTTTATGTAACTGAGTTAGTGTGGAGATGAAAGAACTTTAAAAAAAAAAAATCACACATAGTAAGCTGAAGAAAATGACCTAAAATGTTTCAAGTTTGGGGAGGACTTTCATAATAAACTACTGTGAAGATTCTGCTATTAATATATACCCAATTTTAAAAACTGTTTAAAAGAGAAAGGGAGGGGGGAAAACCCCATTCTGACAACTGACATATGCACAGTCATTCTGAACGTCAAGAGGGAAAGGAAAAGAAAGTATTTGAAGAGTTGGAGAGTAATAACTGAGGCTTTTGACAATAGGGGAGGTATGAAAAAGTTTGAAAATCTGGATAGCTGATGCCCAAGATGGTGGTTAAGGCTTTTGGCATGGGGAAAAAAGATAAAACTCTCTCTCCTCTTTCCAAATGGAAGATTCTTTTCTTTTATGAGAGTGTTTAAGCCATCGCCCCATTTACTACTTCTATCCTCTGTTTTATGTTCATCAGTGAATCCAACAAATAGAAAAATGTCAGAGATGCTTGTCATTAAGATCACTAATGCACTAGTTACTTATTCAAGAATAGTAACACAGCCATCAGAATCCAGAGTTAATTTCAAAACAACACAGAAAAACATAACACAGAAAAATGGGGACGTCTATCAGTTTAGGTGATGTCTTTTAAAATAAAATGTTATATGTTTCTTTGGTTCACATATCCCAGATTTCCTTCAGAACAATAAGGGGTGTTTTTTTTTTGAAGTAAGTAAAAGCTCAGGTTTTGACAGCTGTGTGCACATGGGTGATTCCATAGCCAAGGAACTGTTGATGATAAGACCCTGCTGTCAAACATCTTGCACCTGAAACTTCTATGACCCTGTGAGAGAGACGCCTTCCAAATTAAAGTAACTGTGCTTATTTAAATAATAAAAATTGAGTCATCTTATAATGAGATTAACCTTTTATTTCATTCTGGCTTTCTTCTCTTTTTCTTTCAAGTTCTTTTCGGTCATAATTTAATCTTCGCAGACACATAATACCACACTGGAAACTATTCCTATTTAGAAAAGAAAATAGATTTCAGATAACAGCTGAAGTATTTACTGAGGAGTGTGATCTCATGAATATTTATTTTCTCTTTACCTGTGAAAACTGTCAACCATTTTAAGCTGCCCACGGAGATCTTTCTTAGTCAAGTGATCCAGCATTCTAGCATCAACGAGACATTCCATGAAGTAGCTGCGATACTGAGGGAGCCCCAAACTAGGGAGCCATTCATTACCAATCCATTCGTGGTTCATATCACCATATGCTAAAGTCTGTTTTTGAAAAGGTAAGATTTAAAAGTAAATTTACTCAATTCAAAAGGCAAAAAGATCCTAACTATATGCTTTCCATTGATATTTCAGAATTAATGGAAAGGCAAAACTTATAACTAACTTTGTTAGTTTGTAAAAAAAAGAAGCTATTGAAAGGGTTGAGTTGAAATATGCCACTTTACTTTTTTTTTTTTTTTTTAATTAAAGAATCCTTAGGGAAAAAAAGGAGTATTGATATTCAATAAACTTTCCATTGATTTCTGGTTACTTTTTCATGAATTTTTTGCACATTCCTCAAATTCAGACAATATAATCATGACAATATAACCTAGACCTTTATTTTCACAAGCGATGAATATACCATGTCTCATGAAAAAAAATTGAAAAAACTCTATAAAGGTGGTATAGTATAGTTTTATATTTCTTATGACAAATCACAAAGTTAAAAAAACCACCTCACTGTGGAATATGAACATATTAGGAGTTTTGTGGAATTTATGCTAGTTAAAAATAAATAAATAAACAAACCCCCCATATGATATACCATGCTATGGACTCATAAAACTTTAACTGCTACTCCTTATTCTACAAGGTGTGAAAGAGTCCTAAACAGTTCCACTGCAAGGTTTTCCAGATATGTCCAGAGGCAACTGGAAATTATACAACTAATCATGTTCTTCTGCCTTTGAAAAGTCTGCCCCCTAACTCCCCAATATGTACTTTCATGAAACGGGCAAAATGAGAACTACCGTATTTACTTGAATACAAGATGAACCCTAATTAGGATTCTACAAATGCAAAATGTATAAAATTGGTTATAAGTTTCCAGATGCAGAATCAAATTATTGGAGGTTGGCCTTGAAGTTGTCTTCCCTGCTGTAGCAGCAGGAGAGGGACAAATCTGGAGGATCAGATTTACCTTTTCCCACCCAACTTCTTCCTGCAGCCCCTTTCCACCCCGTACCATCGGATCCTGCTCTCCACAAGCACATGGAAGTGAGGGGCAAATTTGAAAAACACTGGCCTTGAAATAAATATGCCTCTAGTATTTTTCATATAGTACCCACAGACTTAGTTCTTCCAGAATTGATACATTTTATCTTTTTGAAACTGCCTGAGGCATACCTGTTCTAAAACTTGAAGCACACTTTTAAGTAACACTTTGGCACCTACTTATATATAATACAAATGATGCCTAACCTTATTCCAAAGCCAGAAGGCTCATGATTTACCATACAGATCTGGCTAGGCCCCAACAGAATCAACAGCATTTTAAGTCATGGTGACCCCACAGCTCAGCATGTGTGTGTTCTCCAGATAACAACCACAAAAGAGCCATTTGCCAATTAGCCCCACCTCCATTCATGACTAGAACCAGGTGTTCTTGTCACAAGTCCTAAGAGCCTCCAAAAAATGTATAGGCAGATGTGGCAGAGGGCAACCTGGTCCAGCTCTACCTTATAGAGGGCAGGGCCACACTAATCAAATGTGATAGGCTAAGGAGGTGACAGAGGTATTCTGGGTGAACTGTTTGGGACCCCATTCAGTGATGTTTGTCAGACTTTGCAAGCTGGTGAAAAAAACTGGAATCATGGGAAAAGGGAAAGGCACAGCTCAGCTGTGAAGAGGAAGGCAAAAGATATTTAATGTAGTGGCTCACCGTGACTTGGAAAAGAGTCAGCAATGAAGGGGAGTATGCTCAATGGCAACTATCATTCATCTTATTCAGATGGGCTGCGCTAACTTATCCTTGTGGTACATTACCATTGGCTTCTTGACCTATCAGCTAAGATCCAATGTAGCATTTTTGCACCAAGGAAAGGCTGCCTCTGGTCCTTCTGGTGCTGGCCTGGTATTGTAGTACCTCCAGGCCTGGTGCTAGTTCCCTGTGGAGGGAATTCCCACCCATGTGGGACATGGCCATGTGTTTTACAGACATGGACAGTGTGGACTGCATTCAATCAACTTTATGGTTGGTTTCCATTACTAAGCAAATGCTGCTTTTGGCAGTAGTTTAAGGCTAGGCAAAGTGTGAAATGGGGTTTCTTTGCATGTAGATATAAGCAAACAGGCTTTTTCCCCCCAGGGTGAAAAAGCCCTGGGTGGGGAAGGGCTCATCTTGTATTCAACTAAATACAGTATTATCATTTCCATAAGAACACTATGCTAGTCTAGCCAGGAAATGAGATACAGTACAATTCAAAGATATGGGTCAGACATGTCGTGGAAACACACACAGAGTACTTTTGGGTCAGGTCAGCAGAAGCTTTTATTCAAAAGAAACTACAGCTGTAGGGGGAGTTCCAAAGTGACATGGATTTCCCAAGCACTTGGAAGGGGTCCCCCCCCAAGAGCAAAATCAGGAGGCTTATATACTTTTTAACAGTCGCTTACAACTCACGTGATCATATAGTGAAATTAGCATGAAAAGCGGCTATAATATTACTTCATTATTTCTTTGCTGTTATCAGGATGGGAATTATGGGGGAGGTAGGGTTAGTTCACAAACCTCCTTCTTGCACCTGGAAATCTACTTTGTACATACTTTTTTTTTCTACCTTCAAGGCTGCGGTGAGCGAAGCATTTGCAGAAGAGTTACAAAGAACAAACACTTGCCCTTATCTGTTCTACTGTACCGAGCCAGCAATTCTACACAAAGCGGTTATGTCATCTTATAACTAAAATAATCAAAGTTTAAGGCATATATTTTTTCTGATTCCACAGACAGAAGCCTTTGTCAATTACAAAATTTACCATTTCTTATACATAAAGGAGGATTGACTATACTTCTGGACACTTATCCATCCTTACTTTAAAAGGTACAAAGAGGATTTATCAGAGCTTTAAGGCAAAACAGTTATCCAAGATGGACTACACAGGTAACACAAAAATATGCTGGGCTTGGACTGCTGAGCATCTCTTAAGGATGGTGATTATGCTAGTGATGAGGCTGAATAGGGCTCCTATAGCAGGCAGGTATTTTCCTTGAACCATTAACCTGCCACAAGCCTTCAGGTTTTAGAGACCAAAGTTATTTTGTTTCTAACATTGTGGTTTGAACAACAAAACAAATCCAATGTCACAGACGTCAGGTATGTAATAGTTTTCCTATTTTCTGCAATATTGCAAACTAGAGAACAAGTACATCAGATGACTAACGATAACAGTGGGGTTGGAGTGCTGTTATAGCCATAATGGGCCAGGAAGTATCTGAGGCACAGATGCGTGTGTGGCATATTTTACTGGACCAACTACTTAGCTGAGAGAACTGCTGGACAATATTTTAAGTATTAAATGCCCTTCCTCAGGTTGCACTTCCTGAGTAAAGGTACTTGATGCCCAAGAACCTGCCCAAGAGCTATCCTACTTATAGACTGGTCCAATAAAGCTAAATGCAAACATTCTAACAATAGCAGGATGTTTAATGTTTTATTCAGTAGTTTTAGTGATAAGAGGAAACACAATATATATTTTTTTATTTATAGCCTCTGTGGTGCCCACTGCATTGCAATTAACTCCCGCCCCCAGTTTTTCAAATTTTAGCATGATGTGTTGGCAAGTCTTAAAGAACTATAACATACCTTGATGACTCACTAGTAGAGTTTTTCACATATGCATTGATATTTTAAAAGCTTACTATCAATAAAAACTATATTATAAAAATACACACCAAAATAAAGATTTTTCGTGCTCTAATTGCATATGATGGTTTACTTATATAGTATAATATATTGTGTAAAATTTCCAACCTGAGCCCAGCTTCCCTCCTCATCTTCCTGATGTTATGTGGTTAGAAAAGCAAAAGAACACACAAATGTTAGTATTTAAATTTAGTAATGAAACTATTTCAAGGGTGCAGTAGAACTGAATCAACTATGAGACGCACTAAAAAGAGCTAAAGAATGCAAGTACCATGCATTAAAAACAAAACCCCCCAAAAATCAGTTTTCATGGAAGTCGGAAAACCCTTGCACTGATTAGGTTTTCTGTAAAGGAAAAAAAAGATGTTTGCAAATCACTGAACCAGCCTCCATAGCACAATAAGTAAAGAATTTGGTAATCCCCGCTTATGAAATCTAGAAAGAGTTCTCCAAACATTTTGCCTATGTTAAGAATTGAGATTTTTTTTTCCCCTACTGAAAAAGCGTAACATGATGCAATTTATAATTTCACACAAGGTTAGTAACTAAAGAAAGTTATAATCCTAAAGAATTTAACTTGCTTTAAAACTGCTATTATTTTAAGAGATTAAGAGAGAGACGATTCAAGCATTCAAAAAAGTGGGAAAAGCACTGTAAAGAACAGAAGTGGCAGTGCTGTAACTAACCGTTTGTGGTGTGGCTGTAAGATTTTCCATTTCTTCATGTGTTACCCAGACATTTCCCGTGGTCTAATATGACCCCACAGTGAATCAATCACATCCAATGAAAGGACAGCAGTAACAAAAGAGGAAAGGTTGCAGAATATATAAGCAATAGGTACATATAAGGAGCAGGCATGGGCAAAAGCAATGCTTTCTGAAGTTTTACATTTAAAATTTATTTAAAATGATAATGAAGAATAAAAGCCCACTGACATGGACACCTCCCTTCAGAGATCATTTAACAAACCATGGAATGCATTAAGCAGATTTTACCAATGGAATCATAAATTCTGACAACTACTGCAATCTAAGATATACACTGACCTAAACTCGTTCTAAATTAGCTGGCTCATAGCAACACAATCCAAAATGATATTTTGGATAGCACTGCATACTTAGTTATATAGTGTTATGCAAAAAAAAAAAATCAAAAGCATCTAAATAATTCCTGCCCTCATTTTATCATCTATTTGTTCTTAACTATACAATTTCTGTCAGTGTGCCTCTGGCCAATATTCTAACAAAACTCAAGCAACAGATTCTTCTACCTCTGTACATTCGTAAGCTTTCTTTTATTCAACCTTTTCACTAGGAAGACAGGTTTTGATCTACTAGATGTGTCACATGCACTTTACCAAAATTATCAATAAATAAACAATTTTGGCTTTCCACACAGGTAGGCACTCCATTCAAAGGTTTACAGAAAAAACAATACAATAAAGTCAAATTAATCCTCTGAACTCAGGACCTATACAAATCGCCTTTACAGTGAACAGAAGATCAGGTGTGGTAAGAATGCATGATGAGACCCTGCATGAGATTGCACCTAACTCATTTGAGAATCTAGTGTTGTCATATACAGCAATGTAACTTGATCTTGGTCAAAAAGCCAAGATGCAATTATTACTGCAGTTCTTCCATATCTGTATAAATCTATTAGCAAATTTTTATCTAATTGGAATCACCTATGAAGAATCTACACTAATAATTGGAGAACTGTTTATATTTTCAGATACACTGTGGCATTATGGAAAACAGTGTTTAGTAACTCTCGTCTTCTGATAAACTGTTCTACTTTTGTTAGAAGTTGGTAGCAGCTGCACGAACAAATTTCTCTGCAGCAGTTGTTTATTTCCTTATAGGATATTGAAGCCATGTCCAGATATGGGACACTGCAGTCAACAAGGGTTTATCTACATGATACAGTTTGTAGGATCAGAGCAAAAATAACCTGGGACTGAGATGCTTTCATGACTCAAAATTGTATCAGACCTTTTGTTCACTTAGTAGTTTATTTTCTGAACCACATACACTTTGATATCACTATCTTTCTGAGATCCCAAACTAAAATTCTCTCCTTTATTTACAGTTTATTTTGGCCAACAATATTTGCAAAATAAACTTGTCAAATTACACACTTTCTAAATACTTCAGCGGACACTGACAAATGTAGCCATGCTGAGCTGAAAACCAACCACCTGCGCACCTACTAAAAATCCAATATATTTCTTTATTTATTTCTACAGTACTATATAGCATTTGCTTTACATTACTAAACATTTTAGCAATGAACAGATTATCAAATCTTACAACTGTTATTTGACATGAAAAAGAAAATGATCTACCTGTGCTGCTGCTCAATTTAATTTATGAAGCCCCAATGTTTACTAAAGTAAAATATGTTTTCTTCTGTTTCAATAATGATTTTTCTCCTACAATATATTAAGTTAGTTCCAATGATTCTTACCGTTCGTGATGTAGGAGGGGCAGACGGACTTGTTAGGGACATGATCTCTTGAATGGCAAGCCTCAGTTTCAATCTGTGTAGAGGATTACTGATTCCAATTTCACGCTGTATTTCTGTATCAGACAAGGCTGACATGATAGCACCACTTTTCACATTTGCTCGACAAGCAGCCACATACCACGCTGGCATTCCCACCCATAACTGGCAAACAAAAAATAGGATACAAATGGAATTTTATATTTTTCCCCCAAATCTTATGCTACAAGATTACATAGAATAGTTTACATTTAAAAGGGATTGTTTACCTCTAACCACACAACTACAGTAGGTCCGTCCCATTGTGCAAAAGGTAGACCTTGCCTTCTAGCTTCCTCAAGCAATTCATGCCTAAAATATAGGAGTAATTATTATAAGGAACAGAATATATTAGGGTGAATACTAAATTTAAATGCATTTCACTGATTCACAAATTATTTTCCTCCTTCACTTTTTTTCTTCTTTTAGTAATCTTTTTAGTTAACTTAAATAGCCTCAGGAAGAGCCAGTCATAACAAATGCTGAATTGCATGCATCATTTTATAACGTTATCAGAGATGAAATTTCCGAAATACTGCATCCTACTTTTTGGAACTGAAAGATCCTCAATGTTGACACAGAGGGCCACAATCCTCTTACCCTATTTCTAAGTGAGGGGGGGTCTCAATTAATTGTGAGGCGGATTACAAGGACTACTGATATCAAAGGCTGAGAGCCACTAATCCATTCTAGTGAGACACTGGTCAGACATTTAAAATAGAGATAACATACTCTTAGTGCAGCAAAACTGCTTTATTCCCTTGTAAAAGATTACTGTGATTCACTAATACAATATATTGCTCTTAGTATAGCGTCTTAGTAATAAATACTTTACATTTTAAAATATTCAGTAAATTATCTGAAAAAAATCTGATGTGCTTCTTAATTTTAATTTATAATTGTACATGTCAGATGCACATGAACATCCTTTTCTGCCAAAAGCAATTTCTTCAGGGGAGAATTTTTATGCATCTGAAAGCACAATTTGGACAAATCTGTTTAGCATTTAAATGCTAATATACTTGGTTTTAAAAGAGTAAAAAAAAAAAAAAAATGAATAAGGTGGACTAGTCAAGGATTCTAATGTCTATATTAAAGTAACTGTAAACCAGTATTTGTGAAAACAATATCCAGAGAAGTAGTTCCAGGTATGATTTCACTACAGTTATATTTTTTACCTGGGGAAACTTATGTAACACCTTATATAATGAGATTCAGTTTTAAAATGTTAAGACTATAGTAGTGGTTTCTCCTCTGCAGGGAAACTATGAACATAGAATGAACAGTATAATCTTAATTATTTGTATTTAAATATCCATAAATGCATTGTATGAGCTACAAGGACAGCTGAAGGGGTTGCAAAAGGTGGCAATCACCTTCTATCATGACTAAAACCCAGGCAGACAGGAAGATATCTGTCATGTGAAAATGATTACATGTAAATAGTGCCAAGTACCTGCATAAAAGTAAAAGTGAAGAAAAAAAAAAAAATCAAACGAAAATTTAAATCTGGGCTGACAGCATGACTCTAGGAGTTGATGGTGTAAGTTTTTCCTCTCCCCCTCCAAATTAGAGCTAGGTCTTATTTGAGGACTTGTGCTAAAACACTTCAGTTATTTTCCCTCTTCCTTGGTCATCCCAGCTTATAAAGGTCAGGCAACTCCTGTTCGTGTATTTATGCATTTTATTTATTTTTAAAATATAAATATTTCACCCAGAAATTTCTTTAGTTTCATAGATGCTAGGGTCAGAAGGGACCTCAACAGATCATTGAGTCTGACCCCCTACCTAGGCAGGAGAGTGCTGGGCTCAGATGACCCCAGCCAGATGCCTATCCAGCCTTCTCTTAAAGACCCCAGAAGTAGGGGAGAGCACCACCTCCCTTGGAAGCCCATTCCAAATTTTGGCATCCTTACTGTGAAGAAGTTTTTCCTGATATCTAGCCTAAATCTGCTCTCTGCCAGTTTGTGACCATTGTCTGTTGCTACCCCAAGAGGTGCCCTGCTGAACAGAGCATCTCCAATCCCTTGCTGCGTCCCCCTAATGAATTTGTAGGCAGCCACAAGATCACCTCTCAGCCTTCTCTTGAGGAGTCTGAAGAGATCCAGGTCCCTCAGTCTCTCCTCACAGGGCTTGTTCTGTAAGCCCCAACCACACGAGTGGTTCTGCTCCAGACCCTCTCAAGTCTATCAACATCCTTCTTGAAGTATAGCACCCAAAACTGGATGCAGTACTCCAACTACGATCTGACCAATGCCGCATAGAGGGGAAGTATCACCTCCTTGGTTTTATTTGTCATGTATGTGCTGATTCATGATAAAGTGTGGTAAGCTTTGCTGATGATTTCATCATACTGATGACTCATGTTCATCTTGGAATCCATTATGACCCTGAGATCCCTTTCCACTTCTGTGCTGCTGAGAGGGTCTCTTCCCGGCCAGTAGGTGTGCTAGATATTTTTGCACCCTAGGTGCAGCACTCTGCACTTGTCCTTGTTGTACTGCATCCTACTGTGTTCTGCCTGCTTTTCCAACCTGTCCAGGTCTGCCTGCAATCATTCCCTAACCTCCGGAGTGTGCACTTCACCCCACAATTTAGTACTGTCCACAAACTTGGACAGAGTACACTTCACAGCTACATCCAAGTCACCAATGAAGATATTGAAGAGTACAGGTCCAAGGACTGAACCATACTATACTAGTTATTTATCTGCCTCTAGCATAGTATTGAAAATAAAGTTTGCAACAGCAAGATGCAGTATTTCTTCACTCTTTCTATTTTTAACTATTAAAGTCAACAGCAGTGTCCACACTTAAAGAACTATGAAAAAGTCAGAGGTTTTAGAAGATTACCACACTAGACAGATTTTGAGAGAGCTTACTTATAGACTCTTGTAGTTTTACATATCATAAGATTATTTTAAATTAGAAACACATTATAACATAATTATGCTCGGGGTACACAGAAGCTTCACATATCAACATCTTAGGAATTCCAGTAGACAAAAAGACTATCCCACATGAAAAACAGAAGCTGCCATCACTTATTTTATGTTCCTCCCATGTCTTTTCATCTACAGACTATAGGCTCCCCAGGAGGACCTTGTTCTTAGATGGCTACAGTAACTGGTATGCAATTAATTAAAGAATCGACTTTAAGAACAAAGAATAAAGCCTGACATTATGCCTCAAGTCCAGTTACTATTCCAAACCATATGATTTTCCAAATATGTTTAATTAGTTATGTATTGCCCCATAAACGTATCGCTCTCCCTTTATAAGGTTACCTTTCTTTATGAAAACCCAACCTTTCAGGACTTTCAAATTAGGACATAAAAGTTAAAATAAAGTCACCAGGAGATTATAAAATCCCTGTGTTTCCTATTGAATAACTTTCCAATAATCTTATGCTACTGTTATGCATACTTAATAAATGTACATGAATATAGCTGTCAAATTATTATAAATAAGGAATTAAAATTAGTCTCACTTGCAGAATGGAGGGTAACATGGGTATTATGTTTTTTTATTACAATGTGGATTGAGCAGGAAAAGCATTAAGTTCTTATGCGATAAAGCACAATAGCCCAATTTACAAATAGACAGCCCTAACATTGAAAAATGAAAAAAAAATCTAGTACTATTAAACAGCTTTCCAAAATACAACTGAAGTTCAAGTTTTAAATAATGCTGTATAATAATTTAAATTAAATAGCAAATACTTCACAGTGTAAGACAAGATATTGACAGAAATATTATAAAGCCATTTGATTAAGTATCATTGGTCTTTCACTATGAATACTTTAGCAAAGTGTTTACTGCCTAACATCTCCTTTTGTGGGGGAAACAAAAAGCACATAATATACTGAATAAATAGAGCATTTAATACACCAGAATATAATTTTCAAACAAAAAATTCTCATACACCCACAACAATCCTGATAAAATAAATATAAACTTACCCTGATTTTGCACTACCACATCAAATCGTAAACAAAAGAAAAATAAAAAGAAATAAAGGAAAAAACATAAAACTAAGATGAAACTGAACTCAAAATACAGACAAAAATATAAACATTTAAATACAGTAACTGAATTTAAATACAAAAGAGGATTGTATGCATGGCTTCAAATAAAGCAGTAACAAAGCCTGCTTCACATTTGAGTGTGGATGCAGAAATTAAAAAGATGTCATGATGCAGGGAAAATGCATATAAAATAGCTATTTAATGATTACTACTATATTTAATGTCTATTTTAGGATACAGAAAATAAACAACTCTTAATCCATTTAATAAAAGCTACCTTTCTGAAGACAGTAGTGCAACTGAGGGGAAGAAAGAGGAAGTAGACTCAGACAGCAGCCCTATATGTCACCTTTTGGGGGTGGGACAGGACAGCTGCAAAAACAGGTGCGACCATGGAGACAGGTAATTGTGCCTCTGTGATCAGCACTGCAAAAGCCACTGCTATTCCAATAGTTGAGCAGCTGCCCAAGGGGCAGAGCTGCCTGGCTACCCTTCTGCCTAAAGGTGTTACTTATGTTTATAAATTATTTTTAAAATGCAATGTGGAAAAAGTTGTTGACCCAGTCTGATATTATTCACCAATTATGTTTTTGAAACTGAGCAGTTAGCCTTGAGAACTTGCTCAGATTTTTTTTTTTTTTTTAATGGCTAGGGCAAATTGCAAATCATTGTAGTTGGTGGGGGGGGGTAGTTTATGGTTGTTGTTTTTTGTGACATGACTATCCCCATAAAGCCAACACAGGATAGTCTTTTGATATTTCAGACATATTTTTCTTTCTTGTATTCAGTGAATGCATATTGTCAGGATTTTGTAACAGAATAAAAACTATTTTCCTAGGTCTATGAAAATACTAAATCTTAAGCACACACAGGACTAAGAGTACTATACTTTGCCCCTCACGGGCAGTAAAATTAAAAATAAACTACACAATTGGGGTTTTTTTTTACATCAACAAAATCTTACTATCATAGCCTAAAATTTTACAGGAATACATCTTATTAATATGAAAATCACTATGAAACCCACATTAGATGGAGCAGTAAAGCAAATAACACTGTTTAACATCACTGGATGCTCAGAATTAAGAATTCTAGTACAAGATAGATCACAATGTCTTGAAGTTTGATCTTAGGTAAATCACTGAACCTCCAACAATAATTCATCATTTGTAAATTACACATGTAATTGCTATTCCGCACAATAAGTAGTTTTAAAATAATGACAACACTAAAGACACATTCATTTGCAAAAGAAAGTTCTGAGATTTTTCCTAGAAATCTTTTTCTTGTGGCTTTTGTTTATTTTTAACTAGAGGCCAAGCAGAATAGTAATAATATGACCCTGAAAAAAAAATGTTCATGTTCTAAGTGCGATTCCACGCTCGAAGCGAGAACTACAGTCCAACTATGGAGTTGGATGGTAAAACCACACAGCTGTTATTAGCAGTAAAACTGCTGAGCCTGGCCAAAATAGCCAGCACAATTAACACAAGATAACCAATGCCTTTACCACTGAAATCTAGCAGGATGACAAATGGCTGATGATACATCCCTGATATAAACAGCTGCCTGTATTATTATTCCTGGGTGTTTTAAGTGGTGGGGAACCCTAAAATAAGGAAACTTCTCAAATCCCCCCCCCCAAAACAAATAGGAACAGCTATGGTAGTAGTATGAGGGAAGGGTGGGGAGGTTAGAGGGTGGGAGAGGAAACGGTTCCTTGCATCAAGGCAGTTTTAAGAGCAATGTATCATGTCTTTAACCTCAAACAAAAAATGCTTGGCACAGAAGTTTTTTTTAAATATTACCAACAGTCTTGACAAAGCAAGCATAAAGCTTTCTGCATTTGCTAAGGAACTTGAATATTTTCAGCCTTAGAAAAGCCACTGTATTTAAAAATAATAAATGTATAAAAGGAAGCACATTTGATTTTTCTATTATTTCTAAAGATAAATAGAGAAGACTTTCAGATTTACACCTGATCTTTAATTAGGTTACAGCCTTAGCAGACATCACATTTTTGGTGCAACTGAGGTACATGATTAACATGCAGAGCTGCGAAGGAAGGCAGGAACTGTGTTGGCATGGGCAGAGGTGGAAATCCTTCCACTGGGTCAGGCAGCCCCGTGTCCTGGTTCAGATCTCAGGGATCAGCCATGGAATGGTTATCTCAGACTTGAAGGCTACCCCATGCCCAATCCTGACATCAGCTGATCATAGGGATCTGAATGGGAGTATCCCCAGAGCTGACAGTCATGCAATTGTCATTTAAAGAATTTTATGCTTGATCCTAAAAATAACGCATCCTGCCATGAATATCTGGCATGGCAGATCATGTGATTTTTGGGATTTGGTATAAAATCTCTCAGATTCTACTTGTGTGATTATTTAATCATCTGTCAGGGGCCTCAGTTGCTGACCGAGAAAGCTACTGTATTTGGGTCAACTAAAACCAGTAACAATCTATGTAGGGGTGCATGGTCTCGATTTCGAAATATACAACTCAGTTACAGTCAACTAACACCTTGTTAACTAGGTCAGTGGGAAGGATCCACGGAATCTGCTCAAAAGGGTTCAGAAGCTTTTAATTCTACCAGTTGAGTATTATCTTACAGAAGAATACGATTTAAAAATTCTCATTTACTTTCTGTATTCTTAGTCTTTGCTTACTTTGTTGCTGTTCTTAACATGATAAAGATGGATGCAGTGCATCTTCAGAAAGTAAACTTCAAGAAAGTCTCTGCAGTTCAGCACATATTGGAAAGATTCCAATGACTAGCAAAAACAAATGTCATTTAAAATTTAAAATCCGGGAGAGACTATTAGGAAAGAAATGCTCTGTAAATTAAATAAAGAAATTCAGGGGCAGATGATATCACCGATTAAAAAAAAAATCACTTTTTATACAAGCCATTAAAAAGAGTGCAAACATAAAAATATGAGAACTGCCAAAGGTAGAATTTTAAAAGTTAGTGAGTAGACAAAATGAAGAAGCTGTTATGACAGTAAAGTTAACTGTTGCACAGTCAATTATTAGAAAGAAATCAGGTGTTATATGGACTAGGCATCATCTCATGTTGTCTATACTAGGAATTTAGTTGTTCTCAAAAAAAAAGGCACATTTACATTTTGCAGCTCTCAGCTGGGCAGCCAAAGAGATTCTTGCAGATATAGGGATGAACTCCGGGAGTATAAATCTAAGGTAACAAACCACTGTATGTAGATGCTTTTAAGTCCAATTTTACTTTCAAAATTAATTCGCCATTTTTTTTTAATTTTTTTATTTTTTTTTTTTTTACAGTAGCGCTTTTCAGTGCTGAAAGATCCCATTTCAAGTTTGCCAAGACCATAACATTTTTAAATACCCTATATTGGGATGCAGGTAAAAAAAAAAAAGGGGTCCTTATACGATGAGGCATACTATTTATAAAGGCACTTTTACATGGATTGTCATGGGATTTCATTGCAGCAAAAGGGGAAAAAGATTAACTTACTTTTTCTGTAGTTTCCTGTTTTTTTCTGCCTGTCCCCCAAGTTTGTTGAGTCCTAAGGCATCCTGAGATGAATTATCTGCTTCTGCCATGCCAACTACAAAAAAGAAAGAAAGAAAAACTTTTTTCAGATTTTGCTATTGCTAACATGCTTGCAGTTGTAAACCAGAATTATCAAATTAAACAAAGTAATTAGTTCTTTGCAAAATTAGTACGCAGTAGGCATCCAATTATGTTTCTAGCAGCATCTCTGATTTTTCATTAAAGTTTGCATGCTAAAGAAAAATTTTTTTTTTTTTTGGAAAAAAAAAAAGGATATTCAATAAGAGATCTTTTTCTTGTCCTGCAGGGTCCTAAAAGTCAAATCAGTCAAAAAAGAAATTACTTGCCTACAGGAACTCTGGTTCTTTGAGATAGAGCTATCCACACAGATTTGATTCCTGATGTGCACTCCTAAGCATACAAAATCAGGCTCTTTTTGAACAGCCTGTGCCCCTCACACTCTCCAGGATATTCTAATGCAATATAAATGCTTTGGCTGAAGTTCCAGATAGCAGCACTACAAAGTTTCAAAGATTGAAACATCTGCAAGAGAAACTGCAGATGCTGTGCAAGCCTTGGCTGAACGTGCTTTGACAATATCCTTGAGCATACTCATTTGCTCTCTCATCCTAATACAGTCTAAGAACCATTTAGATGATCTCTGGATATAGATACAATCAGAGGAAATGCTCTCTGCAAAAGCCACGAGCTTGGAAAACTGCCAAAAATGCCTTTATTCTGTCCATTTGGAGTGTATATGGTTCATTCCAACGCAAGAGAAAAGAAGGTCTTGTAAGAAAACTGGGAATCATATGGATGGACTGACAGAGGTGAAATCTAAGACCATCTTGGGCAATTATTTATGGTAGAGCTTAATAAAGGTGAGCTTTTTCTTTTGAGAGAATGCATCTTCCATGCAGGCATAAGAGACTATTTTGCTGAATCCAGTTGGCTTGAAAGCCACCAAAACTTCCATCCATGGTAGAGGAAGTAAATTAAGATGAGCCTTTCAGAACTTGCTGCAGCAGCAGGCTGATCTTTCCTGGGCTCCTCAAGAGATGGATACTCAGAGCAACAGGAGTTTGTCCAACAAAAGTTCTTCAACTGTGCCTTGTCTTGACCATCTTGGAGAAGAAATGTTCATTGGCACCAAGGATGCTAAATGGTTTATGCTCATTCTCTTGGATCATAGTCTAGATGTCCAAGGCTTCTGCTATCCTTAAAAATAATCCTGCAAGGCCCAAATTGACAGCGGTCTCAGAGGAAACAACAACAAAAATAAATCAGGATTTCTTATATAAAGGAGGGCAACTGAGATGTGATCTAAAGCCACTTCTGTTTCAACACTGACAAGTCCTAGTGCAAGGACCTAGCTATTAATATTAAACCTCTCTCTCAACATGTGATGGGTCTACACTTCAGGACCTTTTGAAAAGACAACCCCAATAGGGCCAGTATGTCTACTGTGGTTAAACTGAACCAATACAGGCCACACTGTGGTTGGCTCCTGTACTGTCAGTGTTATGGGGCATTTGTGTGTGTGCTTGAAAATGAGGAATAGTGGAACAGAATCTGACTGTACAGGTGCCACTGGATGTAGATTCAATGCCAGTTCAATGATGAGAAGCCAAACATAGTGCCTAAAAGTACACTGTTGGCTGGCAGATCCTTGCATCACCATTAGTGCCAATACATGCATTCTCTTTACCCTCTATGTGGCTGCACCCTTGCTTCAGTATCAAGGTGGGTTTGCATGGATAGCCTTCGGAGAAATACTTAACTCCTGAGACATTTATAGTTGGGGTATGCGTATGTGCGCCTCTCTGCACCCGAAGGGGACAGATTAATGTTGGACCTCAACATCCCCAGTTGGTGCTGATGCACTCAGCAAAACAGCAAGCACAGATACTGGTTGGATCTTTTGTCAGCATGAGTAGAACTGGCATCCTTTAATACCTTTTTTCCTTGATGAAACCAGAGCTATGTTCAGTTTAGGACACAGATCAACTCCTGCTGGTCTTCAAGCATGCCATGCAGATGACTGGTGCGTAAAGCATCTCAGACTAATACAGAAGGGTTATAGGAGGGTCTCCCCATCCTTTTTTTCTGTTCTTGGAACATCCAAGAAAAAGAAACAAACAGAAATTCTTTTCCATTTGTTCTTCACAAAAACATTCATTTTGAAACTCAAAAACCAATAATAAGTGTGAGATGATGCAGGTTCTCTTTATCTGCTGTTGAAAAGAAGAGGGAGGGTGGTAACTACTCTATTATTGATATCCCCACATATATACACAACTGGTCCTGAGAGACTGCTATTCTCAAAAACAGAGATTGTTTTGAGTTTTTGCACATGAGGAAAATTGGATTCATGCTGATCTCTCTTTGAAGAACATAAATGCATAAAAACCACACAAACATTACTTAAGGGAACACATTAACTTTTTTGCAGTGAACATTTTAATCTTGTTCTTCCCCTTACATTATTGATAAATGCAAGTTAGAACATAAACCAACCTTGTCCCAATGATTCTTTGCTGGTTTGTCCGGGCCGACCCTTTTCTTTCTTACCAAACAAGCGACCAATAGAGGATTTGATCCCTTTCTTTTTAGGAGCTTTGTGAAGAGAATCCTGGCTACTATTACTGCTGCTGGGGTTGCTTACTTGCCCATCTTGAGAGCCTGTTGAACTTTAAAGAAAAAACTTTCAGTTCTTAGAGAATAAATGAAAAGCAAATCAGCCCACCTTTCACTACTCAACATTTGTGATGACAATTTGAGGTATTTGTGCAAGCTAAACACTGTCAAGCAACCTTATAAATTACCAGTTTCAGTGCATCTCCCTTAAAAAAAAACTTGTTACAACATCACCACAGAGAAGTTACCAAATTAAAAAGGAGCATGACTACACACACGCACACACACTTAACAACACATAAGCATCTTATCCGTTCTTGTGAGGTATCATGGCAAGAAATTGTAGGTCATTCAGATATCCTCTAAAATTAATCTGTAGTGTAATTTTCCAAATATCAAAATTCTTTATCAAATCCAACTGATCGTAAATTGAATTTATAACAAACAAGTAGAAATAATGTGCGTACTCAATTGAAATGCCACTTCTTATCTACCTTTCTTCTCTAAAATTTTTACATAATGTTAAAACGCGGGACAATACTCTGGTACCAGAAAGCTTTGCCCCACAAAACCACTGCCGAACTATGGGTTTTGCTAGAGACTATTAATTCATTCTAGCAAGTCAGTATATTATTCTGGCTTAGTGATTTACTTTTCACCAGTTTAATCTTAAAAACATACAGGCTGAATAACTTTATAGTCAACTGGAATAAAAGAATCTTAACCTGAATTATATTATCAGAATGTCAATATCTTATTTACTGTAACCTTATTTTGCTTACTTTCTTATGTCCCTGATGTCTTCATGGCTCACTGTATGCAAAGCTCCTTTATGGACTCGGTCCAAATGCAGAGATCGAGGTGAAGATGGTGGTGATGTCTCGCACTTTATCGTGGTCTTGTCATCTCGTACTTCTTCTCTAGAAACTGGAGACTAAAGAGGGAACAATAGTTTATGTTGTGTAGTCTCAAAATCTTACACAATCCAATAAGAATACTGTCCAAAGAATTAAGAGGCAGAAGACAGGGGAGGGTGGCAACTTAGGGCATTTGTACACATATATGTACCGCAGTGCCGGGTGCTGCATCACACACATTTTTATAAATTGTGAAATGAGCATCAGCACTGAGAAAATGGCAGTGGAGTGCTTTTGAACTAAAACACATTTTCTGTGCACTGATGTGCATTTTGCCATTTATATAAATACATGCGACAGTGCCAGGTAGGTCAGCTTGTGCGCTCCAGACTCAATTAATCAAGTCGGCTCCAACGCGCTGGATTTCCGGTGCATCAAAGCAGACAAAGGTAAGTGTATAAATGCCCTTAGGGACTAACTTTTTCAGAGAGAGGAAAAAGTTTTGCAGGTGATACTATAAATGTTTAATCAGATGCTATGAACTTCTAGTCTACCCAGAAAAATTAAAGAAAACCTGTTCACCTTTTTTTTAAAGCTTTATAGCTATGAGGCACCAAAATAGAACACAGAGCCTTATTTCTGCTCCTTCCCTCTCTCTGCTTCCTGCTACCTTCACAAGCAGATAATATTACTGAATTTACCCCTTAGCTGAAAGTATGGGCTATGGGCAATCCTACTTAGAATCTGCTGGTTGACTATAGCTAGGGACATAAGCATTCTTAATAACTCCACAAACCCATTAAAATTGACCCTACATTAGTTCTAAAAGTAAGACCACCAAGACATCTGGCCAGGTAAAGCCTGTCAAAGTGTGCTTTAGCTTTACTTAGGAGAACAAGGAGAGTTTTAAAGTTGGATGTTGTGGTCTTAAAAGATTACTGAATCAGATGTTTTGAATTAGAAATTTAAAAAATCAGTACTTGTGTGCTTCTTTCAAGTAAAAGGTTGAACAGAAATTAAATGTCTTGTGTGTTTGAAGATCATTAAATTTCAGCAGAAGTACACTTTCATATTAATAGAAGAATAGCTGCTTGTAAATGAAAAACAACACATTAGCCCTTACTTGGGATAAGAATATCATTGTAATTTAGATCATTTTGCTCTACAGCAGACCTCATTTACCCTCATCTACTTATTCCAAAGATGGTAAAAATGCATTAATTCATATGTTTTAATGCCAAAGGTTAAAATCCGAACATGAAGCTAATTGCGTTTATTCACAAACATAATACAGCCCTACCACACACCTGTAAGAGATCTTGGTTATATTAATACTTTACAATAACAAAAATGTCACTAAGTTGCTGAAGATTTTACCTTTCTACGGTGTTTCCTTAAATCACTAGGCTGTTAGATGCATGAAAAGAAAAAAAATTTAAAGAGAAACCTGATTTATTACAAACTTGGAAGCACAAACAAAAAACCAGCACACTACAAGATTAGAGATAGTAATGCTATATATCCTAAAGGCTGATATGTCTTTTAATTACTAAATATTTAAACAATATATTGCTTGAAAAAAAAAAAGAAAGAAGAAAATCAAGGTTTTCAATGGACATACTATAGATGCTTAACTACGGTGGTCCTTGAGGATAACAGTATTTCACCCTCATCTACAAGGCAAGTTAAAATAGAAAAAAAATTGAATGAGAAAAACACAATTACATTGTTTTACTTATTTTTAAAACAGAGACTAATTTTGGGGCAAGAACTCTTTTCACCACATAACCAACTGGTACTCAAGATTAAGACTGAGATCACTAAGCTGTCTGAGTGAGATCCTTAGACTTAAGTCACTTAATTCTCAGCTCTTTTTGTAGTCATATTCTTTCCCACACAAAATAGGAACACTGCACTATTAAATTCTGAAGCGATGAGTGTTGGCAGCAATTCTTTCAGTAAGTTTTTTCAAAGATTAAGGTGTCAGAATGATTGGGGCTACCATGACCATGTCTCCTTGTCCCACTAAACTAATCAAAAACCATTAGGTCCCACTTCAGACCCTCTCCACCTATGCCAGTACACAGAGCAAAACAAAAAAACAAGCAATTCATTAACTTAAACTGAGGGGCAAACTGTTACTTCAATTAATGTAATTTAATAAGCAGGTTTTAATTCAACTTAAGTGGAGAAAAAGAGAAAGAAAAAGAAATTCTGAGACCAAAAATAGTCATGAAAAAAAATTCAGTTAACTATTTCAAAGTAAAAATCTTGAGAAAGGGAGGATTAAAAATAAGCCAGGTGTAAAGTTTCATGCACTTGTGCAAGGTATGTATACATACACACACACACACACACACAAACACACACTATATATACATACATACATACACACCCACCCACTTTATATACACATACATATAAACACACATACACACTTTATATACACACACTTTGTATACACACACTTTGTATACACACACACACACACTTTGTATACACACACTTTGTATACACACGCACACTTTGTATACACACACACACACACACTTTGTATACACACACTTTGTATACACACGCACACTTTGTATACACACACACACACACACACTTTGTATACACACACTTTGTATACACACGCACACTTTGTATACACACACTTTATACATACACACACACTTTGTATACACACACACATACACACACTTTGTATACACACACTTTATACATACACACACACTTTGTATACACACACACATACACACACTTTGTATACACACACTTTATACATACACACACACTTTGTATACACACACACATACACACACTTTGTATACACACACTTTATACATACACACACACTTTGTATACACACACACATACACACACTTTGTATACACACACTTTATACATACACACACACTTTGTATACCCACACTTTATACACACACACACTTTTTATACACACACACATACACACACACTTTGTATACCCACACTTTATACACACACACACTTTTTATACACACACATACACACACACTTTGTATACACACTTTATACACACACACACTTTTTATACACACACATACACACACACTTTATACACACACATACACACACACTTTATACACACACACACTTTGTACACACACACTTTATACACACACATTTTTATACACACACATACACACACTTTGTACACACACACTTTATACACACACACACTTTTTATACACACACATACACACACTTTGTACACACACACTTTATACACACACACACTTTTTATACACACACATACACACACTTTGTACACACACACTTTATACACACACACTTTTTATACACACACACATACACACACTTTGTACACACACACTTTATACACACACACATACACACACTTTGTACACACACACTTTATACACACACTTTATACACACACACATACACACACACTTTGTACACACACACATACACACACACTTTGTACACACACACTTTTTATACACACACATACACACACACTTTGTACACACACACTTTTTATACACACACATACACACACACTTTGTACACACACACTTTATACACACACATACACACACACTTTGTACACACACACTTTTTATACACACACATACACACACACACATACACACACACTTTGTACACACACACTTTTTATACACACACATACACACACACTTTGTACACACACACTTTGTACACACACACTTTTTATACACACACACATACACACACACTTTGTACACACACACACTTTTTATACACACACATACACACACTTTGTACACACACACTTTTTATACACACACACATACACACACACTTTGTACACACACACTTTTTATACACACACATACACACACTTTGTACACACACACTTTTTATACACACACACATACACACACACTTTGTACACACACACTTTTTATACACACACATACACACACTTTGTACACACACACTTTTTATACACACACATACACACACACTTTTTATACACACACACATACACACACACTTTGTACACACACACACTTTTTATACACACACATACACACACTTTGTACACACACACTTTTTATACACACACATACACACACTTTGTACACACACACTTTTTATACACACACACATACACACACTTTTTATACACACACACATACACACACTTTGTACACACACACTTTATACACACACACTTTATACACACACACACATACACACACTTTGTACACACACACTTTATACACACACACTTTTTATACACACACACATACACACACACTTTGTATACACACACTTTGTAAACACACACATACACGCACACTTTGTATACACACACTTTATACACACACACATACACACACACTTTTTATACACACACTTTGTATACACACACTTTATACACACACACACTTTTTATACACACACATACACACACACTTTTTATACACACACTTTGTATACACACACATACACGCACACTTTGTATACACACACTTTATACACACACTTTTATACACACACACATACACACACACTTTATACACACACACTTTATACACACACACATACACACACACTTTGTATACACACACTTTATACACACACACATACACACACACTTTGTATACACACACTTTATACACACACACTTTTTATACACACACACATACACACACACTTTGTATACACACACTTTATACACACACACTTTTTATACACACACACATACACACACACTTTGTATACACACACTTTATACACACACTTTGTATACACACACACTTTTTATACACACGCACATACACACACACTTTGTATACACACACTTTATACACACACTTTTTATACACACACACATACACACACACATTGTATACACACACTTTATACACACACACACTTTTTATACACACACACATACACACACACTTTGTATACACACACTTTATACACACACACTTTTTATACACACACACATACACACACACTTTGTATACACACACTTTATACACACACACACTTTTTATACACACACACATACACACACACTTTGTATACACACACTTTATACACACACACACTTTTTATACACACACACATACACACACACTTTGTATACACACACTTTATACACACACACTTTTTATACACACACATACACACACACTTTGTATACACACACTTTATACACACACACTTTTTATACACACATACATACACACACTTTGTATGCACACACTACACACACACACACTTTGTATACACACACATACACACACACTTTGTATGCACACACTACACACACACACTTTGTATACACACACATACACACACACTTTGTATACACACACACTTTTTATACACACACACATACACACACACTTTGTATACACACACACACTTTTTATACACACACACATACACACACACTTTGTATACACACACACTATACACACACACTTTATACACACACATACACACACACTTTATACACACACTTTTTATACACACACACACTTTATACACACACTTTGTATACACACACATACACACACACTTTGTATACACACACTTTATACACACACACACACTTTGTATACACACACTTTATACACACACACACACTTTGTACACACACACTTTGTATACACACTTTATACACACACACACACTTTGTATACACACTTTATACACACACACATTCACACTTTATACACACACATACACACTTTGTATACACACACTTTATACACACACATACACACTTTATACACACACACACTTTATACACACATACATACACACACTTTATACACACACATACACACTTTATACACACACACACTTTATACACACATACATACACACACTTTATACACACACATACACACACTTTATACACACATACATACACACACTTTATACACACACATACACACACTTTATACACACACATACACACTTTATACACACACACACTTTATACACACATACATACACACACTTTATACACACACACACTTTATACACACATACATACACACACTTTATACACACATACATACACACACTTTATACACACACACACTTTATACACACATACATACACACACTTTATACACACACACACTTTATACACACATACATACACACACTTTATACACACACATACACACTTTATACACACACATACACACTTTATACACACATACATACACACACTTTATACACACACATACACACTTTATACACACACACACTTTATACACACATACATACACACACTTTATACACACACATACACACTTTATACACACACACTTTATACACACATACATACACACACTTTATACACACACATACACACTTTATACACACACACTTTATACACACATACATACACACACTTTATACACACACATACACACTTTATACACACACACTTTATACACACATACATACACACACTTTATACACACACATACACACTTTATACACACACACACTTTATACACACATACATACACACACTTTATACACACACATACACACTTTATACACACACACACTTTATACACACATACATACACACACTATACACACACATACACACTTTATACACACACACACTTTATACACACATACATACACACACTATACACACACATACACACTTTATACACACACACACTTTATACACACATACATACACACACTATACACACACATACACACTTTATACACACACACACTTTATACACACATACATACACACACTATACACACACATACACACTTTATACACACACACACTTTATACACACATACATACACACACTATACACACACATACACACTTTATACACACACACACTTTATACACACATACATACACACACTTTATACACACGCACTTTATACACACACACACTTTGTATACACACTTTATAGACACATACATACACACACTTTATACACACGCACTTTATACACACACACACTTTGTATACACACTTTGTAGACACATACATACACACACTTTATACACACGCACACTTTGTATACACACTTTATAGACACATACATACACACACTTTATACACACACTTTGTATACACACTTTATACACACACACACACTTTATACACACACTTTGTATACACACTTTATACACACACACACACACTTTATACACACACTTTGTATACACACTTTATACACACACACACACACTTTATACACACACTTTGTATACACACTTTATACACACACACACACTGTATACGCACACACACACTTTGTATACACACTTTATACACACACACACACTGTATACGCACACACACACTTTGTATACACACTTTATACACACACACACACACTTTATACACACACTTTGTATACACACTTTATACACACACACACACACTGTATACGCACACACACACTTTGTATACACACTTTATACACACATACACACACACTTTGTATACACTTTATACACACACACACACTTTATACACACATACACACACACTTTGTATACACACTTTATACACACATACACACACACTTTGTATACACACTTTATACACACACACACACTGTATACGCACACACACACTTTGTATACACACTTTATACACACATACACACACACTTTGTATACACACTTTATACACACACACACACTGTATACGCACACACACACTTTGTATACACACTTTATACACACACACACACTGTATACGCACACACACACTTTGTATACACACTTTATACACACATACACACACACTTTGTATACACACTTTATACACACACACACACACACTTTGTACACACACACTTTTTATACACACACACATACACACACTTTTTATACACACACACATACACACACTTTGTACACACACACTTTATACACACACACTTTATACACACACACACATACACACACTTTGTACACACACACTTTATACACACACACTTTTTATACACACACACATACACACACACTTTGTATACACACACTTTGTATACACACACATACACGCACACTTTGTATACACACACTTTATACACACACACTTTTTATACACACACACATACACACACACTTTTTATACACACACTTTGTATACACACACTTTATACACACACACACTTTTTATACACACACACATACACACACACTTTTTATACACACACTTTGTATACACACACATACACGCACACTTTGTATACACACACTTTATACACACACACTTTTTATACACACACACATACACACACACTTTATACACACACACATACACACACACTTTGTATACACACACTTTATACACACACACATACACACACACTTTGTATACACACACTTTATACACACACACTTTTTATACACACACACATACACACACACTTTGTATACACACACTTTATACACACACACTTTTTATACACACACACATACACACACACTTTGTATACACACACTTTATACACACACTTTGTATACACACACACTTTTTATACACACGCACATACACACACACTTTGTATACACACACTTTATACACACACTTTTTATACACACACACATACACACACACATTGTATACACACACTTTATACACACACACACTTTTTATACACACACACATACACACACACTTTGTATACACACACTTTATACACACACACTTTGTATACACACACACATACACACACACTTTGTATACACACACTTTATACACACACACACTTTTTATACACACACACATACACACACACTTTGTATACACACACTTTATACACACACACACTTTTTATACACACACACATACACACACACTTTGTATACACACACTTTATACACACACACTTTTTATACACACACATACACACACACTTTGTATACACACACTTTATACACACACACTTTTTATACACACATACATACACACACTTTGTATGCACACACTACACACACACACACTTTGTATACACACACATACACACACACTTTGTATGCACACACTACACACACACACTTTGTATACACACACATACACACACACTTTGTATACACACACACTTTTTATACACACACACATACACACACACTTTGTATACACACACACACTTTTTATACACACACACATACACACACACTTTGTATACACACACACACTTTTTATACACACACACATACACACACACTTTGTATACACACACACTATACACACACACTTTATACACACACATACACACACACTTTATACACACTTTTTATACACACACACACTTTATACACACACTTTGTATACACACACATACACACACACATACACACACTTTGTATACACACACACACTTTGTATACACACACTTTATACACACACACACACTTTGTATACACACACTTTATACACACACACATACACACACACTTTGTATACACACTTTATACACACACACACACTTTGTATACACACTTTATACACACACACATTCACACTTTATACACACACATACACACTTTGTATACACACACTTTATACACACACATACACACTTTATACACACACACACTTTATACACACATACATACACACACTTTATACACACACATACACACACTTTATACACACACATACACACTTTATACACACACACACTTTATACACACATACATACACACACTTTATACACACACATACACACACTTTATACACACACATACACACTTTATACACACACACACTTTATACACACATACATACACACACTTTATACACACATACATACACACACTTTATACACACACACACTTTATACACACATACATACACACACTTTATACACACATACATACACACACTTTATACACACACACACTTTATACACACATACATACACACACTTTATACACACACACACTTTATACACACATACATACACACACTTTATACACACACATACACACTTTATACACACACACACTTTATACACACATACATACACACACTTTATACACACACATACACACTTTATACACACACACTTTATACACACATACATACACACACTTTATACACACACATACACACTTTATACACACACACACTTTATACACACATACATACACACACTTTATACACACACATACACACTTTATACACACACACACTTTATACACACATACATACACACACTATACACACACATACACACTTTATACACACACACACTTTATACACACATACATACACACACTATACACACACATACACACTTTATACACACACACACTTTATACACACATACATACACACACTATACACACACATACACACTTTATACACACACACACTTTATACACACATACATACACACACTATACACACACATACACACTTTATACACACACACACTTTATACACACATACATACACACACTATACACACACATACACACTTTATACACACACACACTTTATACACACATACATACACACACTTTATACACACGCACTTTATACACACACACACTTTGTATACACACTTTGTAGACACATACATACACACACTTTATACACACGCACACTTTGTATACACACTTTATAGACACATACATACACACACTTTATACACACACTTTGTATACACACTTTATACACACACACACACTTTATACACACACTTTGTATACACACTTTATACACACACACACACACTTTATACACACACTTTGTATACACACTTTATACACACACACACACTTTATACACACACTTTGTATACACACTTTATACACACACACACACTGTATACGCACACACACACTTTGTATACACACTTTATACACACACACACACTGTATACGCACACACACACTTTGTATACACACTTTATACACACACACACACACTTTATACACACACTTTGTATACACACTTTATACACACACACACACACACTGTATACGCACACACACACTTTGTATACACACTTTATACACACATACACACACACTTTGTATACACTTTATACACACACACACACTTTATACACACATACACACACACTTTGTATACACACTTTATACACACACACACACACTTTATACACACACTTTGTATACACACTTTATACACACACACACACTGTATACGCACACACACACTTTGTATACACACTTTATACACACACACACACTGTATACGCACACACACACTTTGTATACACACTTTATACACACACACACACTGTATACGCACACACACACTTTGTATACACACTTTATACACACACACACACACTTTATACACACACTTTGTATACACACTTTATACACACACACACACACTGTATACGCACACACACACTTTGTATACACACTTTATACACACATACACACACACTTTGTATACACACTTTATACACACACACACACTGTATACGCACACACACACTTTGTATACACACTTTATACACACATACACACACACTTTGTATACACACTTTATACACACACACACACTGTATACGCACACACACACTTTGTATACACACTTTATACACACATACACACACACTTTGTATACACACTTTATACACACACACACACTGTATACGCACACACACACTTTGTATACACACTTTATACACACACACACACACACTTTGTATACACACTTTATACACACACACACACACACTTTGTATACACACTTTATACACACACACACACACACTTTGTATACACACTTTATACACACACACACACACACTTTGTATACACACTTTATACACACACACACACACTTTGTATACACACTTTATACACACACACACACACACTTTGTATACACACTTTATACACACACACACACACACTTTGTATACACACTTTATACACACACACACACACACTTTGTATACACACTTTATACACACACACACACTTTGTACACACACACTTTATACACACACTTTGTACACACACTTTATACACACACACACTTTATACACACACACTTTGTATACACACACACTTTATACACACACTTTGTATACACACACACTTTGTATACACACACACTTTATACACACACACTTTATACACACACTTTATACACACACACTTTGTATACACACACTTTGTATACACACACTATATACACACACACATACACACACACTTTGTATACACACTTTATACACACACACACACTTTGTATACACACACTTTATACACACACACATACACACTTTGTATACACACACATACACACTTTGTATACACACACTTTATACACACACATACACACTTTGTATACACACTTTATACACACACATACACACTTTGTATACACACTTTATACACACACATACACACTTTATACACACACATACACACTTTGTATACACACACTTTATACACACACATACACACTTTATACACACACACACTTTATACACACATACATACACACACTTTATACACACACATACACACTTTATACACACATACATACACACACTTTATACACACACATACACACTTTATACACACACACACTTTATACACACATACATACACACACTTTATACACACACATACACACTTTATACACACATACATACACACACTTTATACACACACATACACACTTTATACACACACACACTTTATACACACATACATACACACACTTTATACACACACATACACACTTTATACACACACACTTTATACACACATACATACACACACTTTATACACACACATACACACTTTATACACACATACATACACACACTTTATACACACACATACACACTTTATACACACACACACTTTATACACACATACATACACACACTTTATACACACACACACACTTTATACACACACACACTTTATACACACATACATACACACACTTTATACACACACATACACTTTATACACACATGCATACACACACTTTATACACACGCACTTTATACACACACACACTTTGTATACACACTTTATAGACACATACATACACACACTTTATACACACGCACTTTATACACACACACTTTGTATACACACTTTATAGACACATACATACACACACTTTATACACATGCACACTTTGTATACACACTTTATAGACACATACATACACACACTTTATACACACATACATACACACACTTTATACACACACTTTGTATACACACTTTATACACACACACACACTGTATACGCACACACACACTGTATACGCACACACACACTGTATACGCACACACACACTTTGTATACACACTTTATACACACATACACACACACTTTGTAGACACACACTTTATACACACATACACACACACTTTGTACACACACACTTTATACACACACACACACTTTGTACACACACACTTTATACACACACACACACACTTTGTACACACACTTTATACACACACACACACACACTTTGTACACACACACTTTATACACACACACTTTGTATACACACACACATACACACACTTTATACACACACACTTTGTATACACACACACTTTATACACACACACTTTATACACACACACACACTTTATACACACACACACTTTTTATGTACACACACACTTTATACACACACACACACTTTATACACACACACTTTTTATGTACACACACACACTTTATACACACACACACTTTTTATGTACACACACACACTTTATACACACACACACTTTTTATGTACACACACACACTTTTTATGTACACACACACACTTTATACACACACACACACACACTTTATACACACACACACTTTATATACACACACTTTTTATGTACACACACACACTTTTTATGTACACACACACTTTATACACACACACACACACTTTATACACACACACACTTTATATACACACACTTTTTATGTACACACACACACTTTATACACACACACACACTTTATACACACACACTTTTTATGTACACACACACACACTTTACACACACACACACACTTTACATACACACACACACACACACTTTACATACACACACACTTTTTATGTACACACACACACACTTTATACACACACACACTTTATACACACACACTTTTTATGTACACACATACACACTTTATACACACACTTTATACACACACACACTTTATATACACACACACACTTTATGTACACACACTTTATGTACATACACACTTTATGTACACACACTTTATGTACATACACACACACTTTTTATGTACACACACACTTTTTATGTACAAACACACACTTTTAATGTACACACACACTTTTAATGTACACACACACACTTTATACACACACTTTATACACACACACACACACTTTGTACACACACACACACTTTGTACACACACACACTTTATACACACACACTTTTTATGTACACACACACACTTTATACACACACACACACTTTATACACACACACACTTTATATACACACACACTTTTTATGTACACACACACACTTTATACACACACACACTTTTTATGTACACACACACACTTTATATACACGCACACTTTTTATGTACACACACACATTTATACACACACACACTTTATATACACACACACTTTTTATGTACACACACATTTATACACACACTTTATACACACACACACTTTATACACACACACTTTTTATGTACACACACATTTATACACACACACTTTATATACACACACACTTTATACACACACACTTTTTATGTACACACACACATTTATACACACACACTTTATATACACACACACTTTTTATGTACACACACACATTTATACACACACACTTTATATACACACACACTTTTTATGTACACACACACACTTTATACACACACACACTTTTTATGTACACACACACATTTATACACACACACACTTTTTATGTACACACACACATTTATACACACACACACTTTATATACACACACACACTTTATACACACACACACTTTTTATGTACACACACACATTTATACACACACACACTTTATACACACACACACACTTTATACACACACACACTTTATATACACACACACTTTTTATGTACACACACACATTTATACACACACACACTTTATATACACACACACTTTTTATGTACACACACATTTATACACACACTTTATACACACACACACTTTATACACACACACTTTTTATGTACACACACACATTTATACACACACACTTTATATACACACACACTTTTTATGTACACACACACATTTATACACACACACTTTATATACACACACACTTTTTATGTACACACACACACTTTATACACACACACACTTTTTATGTACACACACACATTTATACACACACACACTTTATATACACACACACACTTTATACACACACACACTTTTTATGTACACACACACACACTTTATACACACACACTTTATACACACACACACTTTTTATGTACACACACACACACTTTATACACACACACTTTATACACACACACACACACTTTATACACACACACTTTATACACACACACACTTTTTATGTACACACACACACACTTTATACACACACACTTTATACACACACACACTTTTTATGTACACACACACACACTTTATACACACACACTTTATACACACACACACTTTTTATGTACACACACACACACTTTATACACACACACACTTTATACACACACACACACACTTTATACACACACACTTTTTATGTACACACACACACTTTATACACACACACACTTTATACACACACACACTTTTTATGTACACACACACACACTTTATATGTACACACACTTTCTATGTACACACACACACACTTTGTATGTACACACACTTTCTATGTACACACACACACTTTCTATGTACACACACACACTTTCTATGTACACACACTTTCTATGTACACACACACACACTTTTTATGTACACCCACACACACTTTATATACACACACACTTTTTATGTACACCCACACACACTTTATACACACACACACACTTTATACACACACACTTTTTATGTACACCCACACACACTTTATATACACACACACTTTTTATGTACACCCACACACACTTTATACACACACACACACTTTATACACACACACACTTTATATACACACACACTTTATATACACACACACACACACTTTATATACACACACACTTTTTATACACACACACTTTATACACACACACACTTTATACACACACACACACTTTTTATACACACACACACTTTATACACACACACACTTTATACACACACACACACTTTTTATACACACACACACTTTATACACACACACACTTACACACTTTATACACACACACACACACTTTTTATACACACACACTTTATACACACACACTTTATACACACACACACTTTTTACACACACACACACTTTTTACACACACACACACACACTTTTTATACACACACACTTTATACACACACACTTTATACACACACACACTTTTTACACACACACACACTTTTTACACACACACACACACACTTTTTACACACACACACTTTATATACACACACACACACTTTTTACACACACACACTTTATACACACACACACACACTTTTTACACACACACACTTTATATACACACACACACACTTTTTACACACACACACAAACACTTTTTATACACACACACACACTTTATACACACACACACACACACACACTTTATACACACACACACTTTATACACACACACACTTTATACACACACACACTTTATACACACACACACTTTTTATGTACACACACACACACTTTATATGTACACACACTTTCTATGTACACACACACACACTTTGTATGTACACACACTTTCTATGTACACACACACACTTTCTATGTACACACACTTTCTATGTACACACACACACACTTTTTATGTACACCCACACACACTTTATATACACACACACTTTTTATGTACACCCACACACACTTTATACACACACACACACTTTATACACACACACTTTTTATGTACACCCACACACACTTTATATACACACACACTTTTTATGTACACCCACACACACTTTATACACACACACACACTTTATACACACACACACTTTATATACACACACACACTTTATACACACACACACACTTTATACACACACACACTTACACACTTTATACACACACACACACACTTTTTATACACACACACTTTATATACACACACACTTTTTATACACACACACACACACACTTTTTACACACACACACACACTTTTTACACACACACACTTTATATACACACACACACTTTATATACACACACACATTTTTACACACACACACTTTATACACACACACACACACTTTTTACACACACACACTTTATATACACACACACACACTTTTTACACACACACACAAACACTTTTTATACACACACACACACTTTATATACACACACACACACTTTATACACACACACACTTTTTATACACACACACACACTTTATACACACACACACACACTTTTTACACACACACACTTTATATACACACACACACTTTTTACACACACACACAAACACTTTTTATACACACACACACACTTTATACACACACACACACACACACACTTTATACACACACACACACTTTATACACACACACACACACTTTATACACACACACACACACTTTTTATACACACACACACTTTTTATACACACACACACACTTTATATACACACACACACACACACTTTTTATGTACACACACACACTTTATATACACACACACACACACACACTTTTTATGTACACACACACACTTTATATACACACACACACACTTTATATACACACACACACACTTTTTATGTACACACACACACTTTATATACACACACACACACACACTTTTTATGTACACACACACACTTTATATACACACACACACTTTATATACACACACACACACACACTTTTTATGTACACACACACACACACACTTTTTATGTACACACACTTTATGTACACACACACTTTTTATGTACACACACACACACACACACTTTATGTACACACACACACTTTTTATGTACACACACACACACTTTTTATGTACACACACTTTATGTACACACACACTTTTTATGTACACACACACACACACTTTATGTACACACACACACTTTTTATGTACACACACACACACACTTTTTATGTACACACACTTTTTATGTACACACACACACACACTTTTTATGTACACACACTTTTTATGTACACACACACACACTTTTTATGTACACACACTTTATGTACACACACACTTTTTATGTACACACACACACACTTTTTATGTACACACACTTTATGTACACACACACACTTTTTATGTACACACACTTTATGTACACACACACACTTTTTATGTACACACACACTTTTTATGTACACACACACACACTTTTTATGTACACACACTTTATGTACACACACACACACTTTTTATGTACACACTTTTTATGTACACACACACACACTTTTTATGTACACACACACACACACTTTATATGTACACACACTTTTTATGTACACACACACACACTATATGTACACACACTTTTTATGTACACACACACACACACACACTATATGTACACACACTTTTTATGTACATACACACACACACACTTTATATGTACACACTTTTTATGTACACACACACACACACACTTTATATGTGTACACACTTTTTATGTACACACACACACACACACACACTTTATATGTACACACACTTTTTATGTACACACACACACACACACACACACACTTTTTATGTACACACACTTTTTATGTACACACACACACACACACACACACACTTTATATGTACACACACTTTTTATGTACACACACACACACACACACACTTTATATGTACACACACTTTTTATGTACACACACACACACACACACACACTTTTTATGTACACACACACACACACACTTTTTATGTACACACACACACACACACACACACACACACTTTATATGTACACACACACTTTATATACACACACACTTTTTATGTACACTCAGACTTTTTATGTACACACACATTTTATATTTATCTACACACGCATATATATGTATATATATAGAAAGTTTTCCTTAATCACATAAACTGATTAAATTAAATTTCTCAAATTTCATATTAGAAGTTTAAAATCATAGCATAGACTCAATTTACATTTTATTCACCTGATGTGTCTGGTTTTAATAAAACTATAAGTTAACATCCTACCATAGTTCAGATTAATATTAGACCGTGGGATCATTAATTAGACCATCAAAAGACTACTGAAAAAAAAATTAATGACTGGTAGCAGGAACAAGTTTAAAAAAAAAAAAAAGCACGATTTCCCAGTTTTAAGTCTCAATAAAAATACTGAAGGTTTGGTCCCACGACTGAAATAGTCTGCATTCACAAAACTGAAAAACTTGACAATGATAGTAAACTACTGCAACCTTTGTTATATATTTAACTCTTGCTAGCTATTTTTTATAAATACCATATGATTTTTTTAAAAGTAAAAAAAATGTTCAGATGATAATAAAATTTCAAGCTTACTACTAGCTTTTTTTTTTTTTTCCTTCAAGTTTGCATCTTATTTTTATGCTTAAAAAAATAAAAAACTTCAGCTATTGGGTAAGCAAAGAGTTCAAAACTACTGCTATACCTTACTAGATTACTGCTTTGAAATTATGAAGTGGTCATTTCTAACTAAAATCTGTTACTTCTGAACCATATAATCCATGAGATTTCTAGATACTTTAAAACCTAAAACTAAATTTTTCAATAAAAATAGGGTAAAAAGAGGAAAAGAAGAACAGCTTGGCAATAAATGCTCTGACCCATTGTCATGGAAACAGATGTTAAACTCATTTTGAATTGGTTTCTGCAAGTACAGGATTTAGACTGGAACCTACTTTTAACTGTTCTCTCTCTAAATTGCTGGGTCAACCTTTCACATTTCAGCTCATGTCATAGCTATGCAATTAAAATGTAAATATAAATAGCTCAATTTTAAAAACTATAGGTTACACATATTTGCATTGTATGTTGAACATTCAACAGAGCTGTGGAATTTAAAAGAAAAACTTGTTTCAGGAACAAGCAACTGCACAGAGATAACACTAGAGGGAGATATCAGAGGGAGTACTTTGGCTTATAGCATTAGAAAAGCAAAGAACCCTAACGTTTCGGAAACAATTTTTGAAGATTAAAAGATAGCAATTTAAAAACTTTATAAAAAAATGAAAGGACAAAATTGGAAAGAGAAAAATCATAATGTTTATTCCTTCCCTTAGATTGCAGATATTCTGTCTTCAGAAGAAAAAAAATACATTACTTACCAGCGTCATGATACCTAGTCTGTCTACTTCCCGTGCTGGACTATGTGGAATCCGTCTTGGTGTGGAGCGACCACTGCCAGGAGGAGAGGAACCAGCAAGGGAACCGCCAGGAAAAGGAGCAGGAATGGAACTCATTGAACGAAATCGACCAAGGTTGTCCAGGCTCCCACTACCAACTCGGCTTTCAATTTCCTCGGCCCGCTGTTCTGTATTTTCCTTTTCTTCTTGTATCAATCTATAAAATGTTTAAAGACTGGATGTTTTATTCACTTCCAGGGTTAACTATTTCCTTGTGTAATAAGCTTTATGAAAAAACAATGCAAGATTCAAATAAACAGTCACATACAGAGAACAGGGTGGTGGAGAACGATTATTTTCTTTTTTTAAACCTGAGAAAAAATGAGACAGCTGCAACAAGGGAAAGAAATTGATATTCCAGAGGACAGTAATATGACAAAAAACAAATGTGACTGAGTAACAATAGTTTGCATAACTATCATTAGTACAACAGTGTTTTTAGGTTCTGCCAAATCAGTAACATTTCACTGGAGGCAACAACAGGGATTGCTGGCTTTTAGGAGAACAACAGTTTAAAGGAAGAACCCCCCAAATTTTTTTAGGCGTAACGAACTGGGATAAAGAAGGAAAGCTGACCACAGAAAGCTGTATAGAGCGACCATTTTTTTTAAATATATTGCAACACTTCAAATAAAAAAATCAATCAATCAATAAACAAACAAATAAATGCACTAAAAATAACCAAGCAATGGTTTAAAAAGAAAAGTCAGGCTTTGTGGCTAGCACAGCAGTTCTCAAATTTATTAGATTCAAAGCATTCTTCAGAAAATGCCAGCTCTTAAGTTTTCACTTGCTTTTTGACAACAGAAAGATAGAGCAATTCTTTCATTGCAAAAAAAAAATCAGACCACAACAGGTCAGCCTGCTTTTAACACTATGTATTCCCACTTAAAATCTCTGGGTTCATCACATTTGCACACCTAACCAAGATAACCTGTGTGGCATCCACGGTACCCTAAGTTGAGAATCACTGGGCTAGAACATCAGATTTCTTCTATAACAGAAAAAACAGCGCTAGAAAGGGCCTCAGGAAGTTATCTAATCCAGCCTCCTCTGCTCAAGGCAGGATCATCCCTTTCTAAACTATCCTACGCAAGAATCTGTTGAACCTGTTCTTAAGAACTTCAAGAACAAACCTTTGCACACAACAGCGAGGCATGGTGTCAGAAGCTTCAAAAACAATTTTTAACTTGCCATAGGTAAAGCAGAGGGATGAGAGCACTGGTAGTGTCCTATCACTGCAAGGACAGGAAGTAGTTGTTAAAATATGCTCAATATATCCAAGGAAGAAAACCAGGCTCCCTGCTAAAGGGGAAGGCAAAAATTCCCATAGTCCATGTCAATTCATGGACAAGTCTAACATCCCTCTATGAGCCACTTATTTGTAAAGTATTTCAATGGTCTTGGATGAAAAAAATTACATCCAAAGTATGTAACAACTATTATTCAACTAATATTTTACCATTTAGCTAAAACCTCAAGGTCATATTAAAGCTGCAGAAACCAGAGAAAACCCCTTTTCAGTATTACTCCATTATGTTCAATTACTTCATATCTTATAAAGGGGTCTACTCTTGACCCCTTTACAAAACTTTATAAAAACAGTAACAGTTGCTAGAGTTAAATGTCAGAGAACAGTCAGCCACACTGGGTGCATCTACATGTGCAATTAACATGACACAAACTCCGCAGCCGTTTGAACTGGAGTCCACCACTCCTGGGTGCGTCTACACGAGACCAGGACAGCAGCAATTTGAGCCATGGCAGAGCAGCCCTGGGCTGACAGGGGAAATGGCAAGTCAGCCCTGGGCTCTAGGTGGTAGAGGGGCTGGTAGGAGCCAGGGGTCTCGCCCATGGCTGCCTGGGCTGACCGGGCACAATTTGTCCCTGGCGGTGAACTTAATAATCTGCTATAAGATAGTATTGTCTCAGAGCAGAGTGTACTGAATTAATTAATTTACTGAACTCTAATACAGGAATACATGTAGACCAGGGATAGGCAACCCCTGACATAGGTGCCAGAGCATGACATGAGAAGGGATTTTGCTTGGCATATGTGCCTTGGGGTGGACAGTGGGGAAAGGGGCCGTGGCTACGCTGCCACAACATGGATAGGTCCCCTCACAGCTCCCCCGCCAGCATCTTATCAGTCAAGGTTGTGGGTGTTTTTGGCACTATGCTTCAAAACCATGGCCAACCCCTGGTATAGAGTGTGACACTTTACTGTGGAGCTAATTAGTCTACTCTGTGGGAAAGTGCACATGTAGATCCACTGAGCAGCAATTTAGTACACTTAAATTTAAATTAAGATTAAGCACCATACTCAGTTGCTAACAGCATCAGCGACTAATACAACCAGCACAACCGAAGTGGTCATTTTCATTTATATGCATCAAAACCATTCTACGAGTTTGGGCAAGTATTACCACTTATTTTTTTCCATCTCCACAAGAATATTAAAAGTGCAGAGGCTCAGTGCATGAGATCTTAAGAAATAAGAAATTAAGAAATTTAAGAAATTTAGCCTAATAGTAAATAGTAGGTAAACCATACCTAATCTCTTTGTTGATTGCATCCAATTGCTCTTGAAGCATCATGGCTAAAGTCTGAGCATCAGCCTGACCACTAGGTGACAAAAGATCGACTGAACTGAATATAGTTTCCCTGTCATCCTCACCATCCGACACATCAACTTCACTCTCAAATGCTTGTGCTACATTTGCCAACACGCTTGCTTGCTGTGCTCGTTCCCAGTCCTGTTCATTAAGGGTCTGAACCTGTGAAAAAAGGAGAGACTAAAAATCCAAATCTAATGAAGAGAAGGATTTACTATTTAATTTTCAAAATGTTAAAATTGATTAAAAAAAAGTAGTACAATTTCACTTACATGCTGCAGATATCCATCCAGATGGCAATATTTAAAGGACGGTAAAAGCAAAACCAATTCTTTAGAAAAACTTTGTACACCGACAGTAAGGAGTTACAAGCTTATTCACTTGTAGAACAAAAATGATCATCAGAAATATTTTCTAGCCAAATGTATCCCAAACAATTCTAACTAATTTAATCAGAATCAGACTCTTTAAGAACTGTTAAATGTTCTTCTGCTTCTTTCTGAACATACTAGACTATTAAATCCTATCACAAACTTTAAAAATGTACACAAATTAGAAAGAAAGTTTCAGACATTTTTCAAATTGTGAATTCAGGTTCTATCTTCTATTGCACTTTTTAAACAATCAATGATGTATCATGGGTTTTTTTTCCAGTTGCTTAATTACATTCTGAACACACTCGTAATTGTATAGTACTGTAGTAAAACAAAGAATCTAGTATAAGCAGAACATAACAAAGACTACTTTTTAATACACTGTATAACATCTTATGCAGCAGTCATTCAATACGTATTCCTACAGAATAAACTTCCTGCAGTTACCCAAGAGATCACTAAACTAAAACACAGTTTGCTGACAAAGCATTACTCTTAATGTACCATTACCTTTGAAGGTTCATCTCTGAGAGCAGCCAAACGCCCTTTCTGGGGACGTCTCAACACTGATGAGGTGTTATAGGGATCTGTATGACTGTCGGTCACAGATGAAGGTGGCATTGGATATCTGAAATCTGGTACACTACCCAAATGTTGCCGGCTAAAACATGAACAAAAGGTTCTTTTAGAGATGAGAGAAAGACTAGCCCCGAGTCCTCAGTTTTAAATTTTAGAAGGTAATACTGTAACTAGGAAAAAAAGTTCTTTATGAATGCACCTTATAACAGCTTTTCCAATTCATTCTCTATTTATTATCATTAAAGTTTAGAAAAGCTGAATATAGTGAAATAATACTCTTATCAAATGGCTCTACCTATGATGAAGGGAAGTGGCTCTGATTCTCATTTGGTCATTTTCCATCCTCATTGTTTCAATATTTAGTACCAACTGATCCTGCAAATAGAAGAAAAGAAAGTCGTCATGAAAGTTTGTATGAAACAGCTATGCCATTACATTAATTTAGAAAAAAAATGCATCTTAAAGTCCCTAAGAACTTTTCACAAAGTTCAATGATTACATTTTCAATGCCTCAGACTCTGCTCCTCAATGAAGCGTTATCTCTGAAAACTTCTTATATTCTTAGTGGCAACCCATTACATCACCACCATTAGTCAACCAACAACAGAAACATTATCTGAAGAGGTGGGATAACCAAGACGTCTTTATATGATTACTCTAGGTACTTTTTGTTTATTTACTTAAGCTGAAACTGCTGAATAAGATGTGATCCGCACGTAATTTGCATTTTGCTTAGATCAGGGTGTCAAACGCATATGGCCCTATGAGTCAGATTCATAGATTGTTAAGGGCTGGAAGGGACCTTGTAGATCATTGGGTCCAGTCCCCCTGCACTAGGCAGGAAAAGACAACTGGGGTCAAGTGACTCCAGCGAGGTGACTGTCCACTCTCCTTTTGAAGATTTCCAGGGTAGGTGACTATACCACCTCTGCAGGAAGTTTATTCCATAGTCTGGACACCCTGACTGTGAAGGAGTTTTTCCTGGAACTGAGCCTGAAGCGGCTCTCCAGGAGTTTATATTCATTGCTCCTGGTCTTTACCGGGGTACCCTGGTAAACAGCCATTCACTGACTTCTTGATGTACTCCCCTGATGTAGTGGTAAGCCACTACCAAGTCCTCTCTTCTGTAGGCTTAAGATGCCCAAGTCCCTCAGCCTCTCCTTGTATGGCTTGTCTTGGAAATCTCTGATCATATGGGTGGCTCTTCTCCGGACCATCTCAAGTTTTTCCACATCCTTGTTGAAGTGCAGCACCCATAACTGGATGCAGTAATCCAGCTGCAGTCTTACCAGTGCGGAGTATAGTGGGAGTATCAGTTCCTTAGCTTTGCATGAGATGTAACGGTTAATGCATGCCAACGTGTTATATGCCCTGCTGGCCACAGCATCATGCTGCCAGCGTGATGGTTGATCAGATAAGTGTCCCTAAGCCTGTCTGCAAGCTGCACCAAAACAAACCCCCCATGAAATGGCCACAGCGTCATGTCTAGTCCACGCGTTGTGCAGCCAGTCCATCCCTGTGCACCATGTGCAGCGTGCACTGGCCCCAGGGCTCACTGTGCACAAGGCACAAGAGGTTCAGGGTACGGGTTGCATGGTGTCCTGGACCATCTGCCTGTGCTGTCTGCAGCGCAAGCACTGTGGAATCCAGCCCACAAACCACATGCAGTGCCAAGACTGGCACATCGGGTTGGTCCAGTGACCCACAGACCAGATTATACAGCTTCATGGGCTGGATACCATGCCTGTACTGACTGGTTCTTTATTATTCAAGAAAATCCCATGCTCCTGGGAAATTCTCTGTATGTAGGCCCAGGACATGGGAAGACTGTAAAACCCAGGTCCAATTTTCATAGATACCATCTCTGACAAACACCTGAAACTCTGAGAGATGCCATATGTCCTTCAACACAGGGCCTTTGCAGGGACTCTTCATCTCCCCAGCTCCAAAGTCACAACTCTAAGACCAGCTTTCGAGGGAGGTCTGCTGAGGCCCAGGAAGCTGCAGGACAAGAGACTTGAGGTATCTTGCCTAGGAGGACCCTGAGAAAAGTTCTGTCATCCCACAGGACCCGTGCGCCAGATCCTTCAAAAACTGGATGTGCAACCCAGTTACACATCATTTTCTGACATCCCTGGCTTGCAGACACCCTGGGATCAGGGAACCTCTCTCAGACCCCGGCACACTGGGACCTTAAAAAAAATAAAATAAAAAACAAACAAGTGTGCAGGTAGGCTGCATGTGAGCTTTTCTAACATCAGAGTGCACGGGGCTGGTCCCAGTGAGATTATGGGCCTGGGACTCACAATCTGTGGATGGCCACTACCAGCTAGAGTCTCAAACTAGCTCTGGTGTGGTCCCAGGCTCAGACCAACTCCTAGCTGATGGTCAGTCACAGCTCCAGGACCACACTGTTTCCTATATAGCCGTGGGCACCCAGCTATCAACTTGCCAATGCAGAGGGAGCCCAGGATCATGATCCCAGGTGCCGCTTGCACTGACAAGCAGTTTGGACCTGATCCCCAATCACAAAAATCGCATGTTCTACCATGCAAGTAGAACCTAAGTGCCTAAGGTTCTAAGTGCCTAAGTAGTTGCTGGGAGGTGGAGAAAGGGGACTGACAGATGGACAATGGGACTGAGTCCCTGGCCTGAAAAGAGGAATTAATAATAACAATAATAATGCCCCAAGAAATCCAGACTGTTTAAACAGCATGCTATACAAAACTAGAAAGTTAAATGCGAGACAACCTCACATCCTATACCAATATGTTCCAGTGAAATAGTTACACTTTGATATGAAAATTTAATAGTACCTTTTCATGTTGAAGTTCATCTATTTGTTTCTTTGCATTTTCAATATCTCGAAGAAGAGAGTTCTAAAATAAAATGTATTGAATGAGTTAGGTTACTGTTAAGTCATAACAAATTTATAAGGATTAAGAATAGTTAAATTCTGAAAAATGACTAATGTCTGCTTTATAAGAAGTGACTGCAACAGCTTGAGTCTCATCTACTGAAACAAATGCATTTATCATACTTAGCACTGTTATGCACTTACTAAAGCCAAAAGATTCAGCATCCTGAATCTGTGCTCCAATAACAGACTAAATTACTAATGATACAAATGAACAAAACATAACTCAATCAATTAAAGGACTGCTGCACTGTGACAGATGTATGGCCATTCTTTATTATTAGATGCTTTTTATACCAATTTTGTCTCTGATGTGCTTACTGATACTATAATCTTGCAGAAATACTCCGTATAGTATTTTTAGCACAGTGCTGTTATATGCATCATCACCAGGGATCCAGGCTGTGGCTTGGGAATGAGGGGCAGTGGCAGGGAACCGGCATATCAAGGTTGCTCAGGGGAACAGCCGCAACTGGATTCACATTCTGGTGAGCAAGAGGGGCAGGGGGAGCTCCAATTTTCCATAATAAAAAAAAAAGTACAAACCCCCAAATCAAATGCCAAAATATAAGTATTTAGAATGTATTTTCTTATAATGATTGAGGCACTGATAGGCTTCCAACTGCTTGAAAATTGTAAATATTTTGTAAACATTGTGTTAAAAATGCATCAATATAATGCACGCGTGCACACACACACACGGTGTTTCATTTTAAATTGTGAAAAAAAACACAAATTTGGGGGGTTTAAATCAGAGAATCTGGGATTTTTAAACAGAGAAAACCAAGATCCCTCACATAATACGTTACTGAGAAACTGTAATATACACACACATTTCTATTTTATAACTAGGTAGTGCAGTCTCTCTGCTTAAATTCTCCCCATACTCAGATTTCTAATTCATTTGACAGCTACAAAGTAACCCTCACAAAATCTTTTTAATTCCATTCTGGGAAAACAGAAGCTTTCTAATAACCATCTAAGATCCTGGTTTTCTCTGTGGTCACAATGGTAGAAGGTGACAGTGGGGGAGGGGGAAGGAGAGCCTAGGTGATGTACTGGGGGGGGGAGAATGGGGAGGCAAGTGCCCCCTCCCAGATTTCTACACCCACAGATGGCACTGGGCTGCAGGCTGGATGGAGCCACCTCCACAGCCCAGCAGGTGGGATGCAGGGCAGGAGAGCAGAGTGGGGCTGCATGACTTCTTGCTGCTGCTGCTCCTGGGAATCCTGCACCAGTTGCATCTCCAGCAGTGCAAGGAATAATAGACTGGCAGGCACAGGCATAAAAAATTATTTGGGTTGGCTGAGTGCATGCACGTGTCGTGTCCGTCGTATGTCCCGTCCCCGTGTCCCCCCGGCAGGTAAGTCTGTAGGGGAAGAGGCGTGTGTGGAGCAGGGGGCAGATCAAGGCCCCCCGCACTGAGGGAGAGGGAGGAAGGGGGCAGGGGCAGGGATGAATGGGGCTGTGGCTAGGCCAGGTGGTGGGACAATTCAAGCCTGGGCGGCTCATCCAGCGGTGCACAGGGCCTTTTGCCACTGTGTGTACCCCAGTGACAGCCTGGGAGGCACGTGCCCCCGATCTGTGCGCAGGGCAGAGATGGCTGCTGCTGTGCTTTGCACCCCACTGCAGCTGACCCAGGAGTGGCACAATGCCACGTGCGAGGTGTGCACAGCGGCAGGAGCCCCCCACCGCACCCCTGGACGAGCCACTCGGGCTCCAGTTGTCCCATCACACGGCCCGACCTGGGCCCCATTCACCCCAGCCCCTGCCTTGTTCCCTCCCTCACTGCTGGGGCCGTGATCTGTCCTGCACCCCACCATCTCCTTCACAGAGTAGACTGGTACTTGCCTACTGTGCTGGGTAGCTAGTCATTCACATGCCAGGCTGCAATCCTGGCTGTGTGCATGCCCCTCCCCACTGCAGCTGGTCAGAGCCTGCAGCCCGGCTGCCTTGCAGCTCTACGTGCTGCCCCCATTTGGGGGAGCTAAGCCCTGTTAGCTCCGGCCTTCCAGCACCTATGTTGGCAGGGGGGCAACACTGACCTCACTTCCTTCCACTGTCAGCCCCTCTTGCATAGGGCTGCGGCTGTACCCTGCAGCCATGGCCTGGCTGCCTCTCCCCTCAGGCTGCAGCTGTACCCCAGAATGGAGGTAGGGTGGGGGGCAGCAGTGTCCAAGTCATGCAATAAACAATGTCCAGGTCATGCAATAAAAGCATAAATAGTATATGGACCCTGGGACTTTGAAGAAAGCTACTTAAAAATTTCAGTATAAATTCCCCCAGGTAATCACCCCAAGCTAAAAAGACTAGAAAACTGCATACTTGAGTGAAAGTAAACTGAAATTAGTATCAGAGAAAGAGAAAGCACTTCTTTGGTGAAAGAATCCTTCATGGAACACACAAAACACCCTTTGGAAGAGAAAACCATGGACAGCTAAATATGAAAGTGAACAAGTACGTCTAAGGTCCTGCAAACTGCACAATACCCATCTGGAAAATGAACCAACTTAGCAGGGGAAAGGCCAGGATATTGAGCGGGGTCTCAAGTTGCAATAAATGGCTATGGAAATAAACCTACACATCCTCATAATCATAGTAAAGTAAGAAGTAAAGGGGTCCTGCTGACAAGATTACCATCATGTCAGGGCAGCTAGAATCTGGAACCAACTTCCAAGAGAAGTGGTGCAGGCTCCTACCCTGGAGGTCTTTAATAGGAGGTTGGATGAACACCTTGCCTGGGTCGTTTGACCCCAGTACTCTTTCCTGCCATGGCAGGGGGTCGGACTTGATGATCTGCTCAGGTCCCTTCCGACCCTACCAACTATGAAACTATGATCCGGAAATAACCAGGACTAGGTAAAAAATATTAGCAGGGAGACAGATTTCAAATACATTTTCACTGTAAGTTCTGGTCATGGCTCTTCAACAAACTTACTGTATGACCCTGAGCACGTTCAGTTTTACGGTAGGGAACAAAAAACGTTCGTGGGCAAGCACTCAGAATGTTTTGCCTTAAGAATTATGTTCATGACATACAATTTGTCATAATAACAGTTCAAGAAAACCAAGAGCTTTTTTGAAATCCATTAAAAAAAAAAAAAAAGTCATGCCAACAGTATAACAGTATCTCTAAATGGATGTTATTCATCAGTAAAGGATTAATTAAGGACTATTCAATTAATGTTGTATAATGCCATATCAGGATATGACTAATCAATTACATTTGAACAGTCTTCTTGAACATGTTAAATTAAGTTCTACCTTATCTTCCAAGGCAGCCATCCTTTCCTTCAGATGAAGCTGAAGTCTCTCATTGGATTCAGATAAAAGCTTGTCAACTGTATCTGATAAGCGTTTATTATGTTCTTCATTCATCTTCTCTCTTTGTCTAGCCTGAATTATTCAGGAAAGATTGACAGTTTTGTTAGAATAAAACTTGCTGTAATCTGTCCCAAAAATTATCTTAAGAGCATCGCACAGGAAAATCTGCCAAGTTGTAAAAACCTTGAGCTACATTAACTCTCACTTACTCATGTCTTCAAAACCTAGATACCGAGGTACCCCAAGACATGCTGGGACATTAAAAGAGCTTTAGCTAATCAGAAGTACTAAATCCATAGCATTTTAAACCCAGGTTTATGGTCTGATGACTGAGCGGATTTCAAAGCTGAGAGAGTCAACACCACCCATTTACATTCTTCCGGCTAATTTTCCACCATTTACAGGGTCTAGACCAGTGATTCTTAACCAGGGTGCAGTAACACCCTGGGATGCCACAAAATCCTTCCAAGGGTACCATGGGGTGCCTCAGTGTTAGCACTGTTAGGAGAGCAAACACGATTTACAAGATACCCAGAAATTTCAAAGAGGAATCCAAATTCAAACAGGAGTTTCAAATAGGTCCCACACTGGCCAGCTGACTTCAGCAGCGCATCAGCAGCAAGTGGTTTTCACCATGCCTATGCTTGGTGGTGTCCCCCATACCACCATCACTTCTCTCAGCTCCCCAACACCCCAGCTATGACACAGGTATAGCTTCCAAGCTGAGAGAAGATGTATGGGGACCAGGTACCTGCAAACTCTACGCTGCCACTTCTCTCTGCTGCTGCAATATGGTCACAACTAGAAGCTGCCCCCGCACTACAGCTGGAGGGGAGGTGTTTGGGGAGGAGAAGCAGCAGCAGCGTAGGCATAGTCTTCAGACACCTAATCCCAGCACAGTTTCCCACTGGCCTGAAGTTGCACCCACACTGCAGCCAAGGAGTGGGGGCTGGAAGAAGCAACAGTGATGTGGATGCAGCTCCCAGATGCCTGGCCCCAGCATGGAAAGACCTCACTGCTGATGTACCACAAACCACCTGGCCCATGTCAGACTGGAACCATGACAGCAGAGAAGCAGCAATGGTACAGGCACAGCTGGAAGCTGCCTGATTTACACAGCTGCTCATTGCCTGGTTCTGGTGTAGGTTCCTGCTCTAGAGGATGTTATTATACCTAATCATTAAAGGAAGTGTAATAAATTGGCTCCTTCAAACTTTTATTTCAAATTCTAGCTGGGAACTCAAACCTGAAGATTTAAATTTAAGATTTAATTTAAGAAGAACAAGTAATTGGATCTCCAAGCAACCATAACCTTTGGTCTGCAGGCCATAGGTTGCTGACCCTGAACTAACCCATGGAGCCAGTGGACTTCTGCAGCATTACAGCAATGACGCTTTGCCCAGGCGGCAGGGATAAGTGGTAGCACTGCAAATGGAGCAATGGCTGTAACAATTAAGTGCCCCCCACCCTCCACAAAATGTTACTGATCACTGGCATAAACATTTAGTCCTATATTAGAGTTTGGATATATGAGCAAGGTAGCTCTCCCAAGAACACAGCACTAAGCTGCCATGCAGACATGGAATCAGAGCTTGATTTTTTTATACCAAAAACATGTAGATAAATACCCTTTGCAATTCCTGATTCTTTTCCTCCAGTTGTGCTTCCATCTGCCTTAACCGCTCTTCAATGTTGCCATGCCTTTCCTCTGCCTGCCAATTTGAAAACAAACTAGAACTACTATTCAAAAGTCATTAACAGTATAATGAAAACTGATGCACTAGCAACAAGCATAACATGCTCTGCGCAAACAGCTATATTTTGTTCATATAAAGTGCGAAGCCTATTAATGACTGCCAGGACCTAATGAGGCTCCATACATTAAGATGGAGAGTAGTTAATCCTCATTAGTATTTAATTGTTCAGCTGTCACTGGCAACCAATTTCTCACTATGAAAATTTGCATTCTCACCTCCACCAATGCAAAATATTTATAAATGCGTTGACATTGTTTCCTCTCTACTCTCATCACCATTGCCTTCGTTAGAAATTAAAAAAGCAGAAAGCAGCAAGCAGACAAGGACTGATGTACAAATTCTACCTTCCTAAGCTTGGAGTTAAGTTCCAACAGTTTAGCCTCTTTAGCAGCAGAGTTTCCAGAAGACAAAAGGTCAGACTACAAAAGCCAATAAGGAACAGGAAAAACAGAAAAATGAAACCAAGACTTGAAAAGCACTTGAGATTCATTTGCAACAGCTAGACATATTTGCTGTAAGTTACTTTTCAACCTGCAGCCATTTAAGGACTTAAAATGGAAGCTGAGATTTGACTATGCATTTATTGTCACCTTAATCTACATTTAGTTCAAAAAGAGAGGAAGAAGACTATCCTCTTCCTATTCAAGATAACTTAATATTTGTATTAAAGAACTCTGCAATTTTTATTTTTTTATTTTTATTTTTTAGCTATTCCTACTAAAGCAGTTCTAAAATATAGCAAGAGACAGCAGGAAGAAAAGAGGCACTTCAACACACAAAGCTGATACAGGAATTGCACAAGCTAACTTCATACCACAAATACAGAAACGGTAAGTCACTTAAATGTAAAGGGTTATATTAGATTATTAAAATGGTAGGAAAGAAAGCATGAAAACAGAAAATACTGACACAGTTGGGATAAACAGAGAGAACAACAAGAATAAAAGATTTGACAACAGCATTCCTGTAGTTGGAGTAAGTTAGAAAATACTCTTACAATGCTCAGACAAGGTTCTTTGGGTGAATCTGATATCTTTTATTAGAAGATATCAGATTCACCCAAAGAACCTTGTCTGCCTATGTCCTTAGACCAACATGGCTACCAGCTACACCCCTCTTACAATGCTCTGTATTACTGGCCCACCTTTGAAAGTGCTGCAACTCTCTGTGCCAGTTCAGCTTCCACCTCAGGCAAAGTTTCAGCTTTTCTCAAAGTCTGCTGCAACTTCTGTTCAGCCAGTTCCAGCCGTTCTTGTAACTGCCTGTTTTTATCTTCACTCTAAAAAGAATTGCAACAAGCACCATTTGCTACTAAAGTGAAAACTAAAATTTGTTCATCAAATATTGAGACAGTAAACGTGCACTTATACAACTGGATTTATTATTTACGTAAAATAATTTTTCAGCACAGGTTTCACTCTCCCACGAAAGAGTAAAAGTGCTGCTAAACCTGAGCAAAGCAGGTTTTCCCCCACAACATTTAAAAAATAAAAAGTTGTCATACAAGCATTTTCCCACAGCACTAGAAACTCAATTCCTGGATCAACACAGCCACAGAATAGAGGACTTGGTAGTGACCAATATCATTGTATTGAGATTTGCCATTAGAAAAGGAAATAAATTCCTTCATTATAAGTGAAAAAATACAGGCCAGTGCTAAAAGTTAACACTTAGTTTATGAAAAGTTAAAAATAAATGTAACCAGCATTTTAAGGGTTAAGCTACTCTTATCGACTTAGTATTGACTTCTTTTCTTTCAGTTAAGAAATGACTGGCTTATAACCAATCCAAGTTCATGTAACCATATAAAGTATCAGAAATAAGCCATTTTTCCCCAATAAAATAAAGTAGCTCTTAACATTAGTTAAATGTAAAAGGCTCTCATAAACACTACCACCTGCTATTAAAAGCAGTAAAACAGTGAAGCTTACGCTCATCATGTTGTAATCAAGCCTCCACTTTCCTGGTAGATTCTCAATACTTTGTGTTTCATTCACCAGCCTCTTTCCCTTCCAGAACCTTAGAAACAACCAGATGTCCATCCTACTGTCCCTCAGATCTGTGGCTCTAGCCGTCAGTCAACTACATGTGCATATGTTCTGCCCCAACTCTCCTGAAGGTTTTCTAAGGTTCATAAAATGAAGTTATAAACAGATTTCACAAATTTTGGGGAGAAAACTGAGGCAGTCACACAGACAGCAGAGGCTGGTAGGGGCCCTACACCAGAAAATAGGGATTCATACAATTATGATGGGTGTCACGAGTACAAAAGTAGAGCTGAACAGCAGGTTCAGTCAGTGAAACTGTTTAACTGGGAATGGTTGAGTAGCAGCAATTCTTCCTTACTCCCATGTCCTGTTAAATTTCAAAACACATTTGTAAATAATAGAGAACACAGTTGTTCCATCAGGCCAGAGGGTTCAAGTTGAAGTACTGAAAGTATATGAAACAGAGGGAACAGATAAGGGCAGAGGATTCCTATGAGATATTTAAAAAACTTTTATAAATACTGATCAACACGTAGCGAAGCATCTCTCCTCTTCCCTTGTATTTTACTCCATTACCCATCATTTTATACACATTCCAAAATACATAGTTCTCACCCATCACATACAAGTAAAGGCATAAATGAGGGGAGCACTATATCGATTATTAGCCTATTAAAATATAAAGTTTGTTCCATTTGGTATGTACATAGATAAGGTTACCTGTCGGTGCATAGAGTCTTTAGTAGCAATTTCGTTTTCAAGTTTATCATTGAGGTCATGCACAGATGTAGTTTCACGCTGTGCGGCGAGGTAGCGTTTTTCAAGAGTTGTAATTCTTTCTTCCATATCTTCCTTTTGGGCCATAGCCTACATTATCAAAAACATTGGTCAGAATCAAAAAAATTACATTCAGTTAATCAAATATGAATTACTTGTTTCATAATCTAAGCTGAAAACACGTCACGCAGAAATGATAAAATGTATCAGCACTGAAACATTTACTTAAAAGTATGTTGCTATTAAATTATGAAATTTACTTTAAATCATACATGTTACTAGAACAAAATCAAATAGCTTTATAGGATATTGCTGATCCAGCAGTGTTTCACTTGGGTATCAATGTCTTTAGTAACACATTCTGAAACATTTTAAAATCTAGCTTTAAAACACATTAATTTTGCATTTTGGGAGCTAGATCTAAATCCTGATTCTAAATCCTGTCCAGTGTTGATAATTAGGAGGATTCTTCTTGTTTTCTTCCTGGCTGGAAAAAAATATTAGACCTTTTGGAAAATGTCCACACAGGTCAGTCAATTAGCAGCCAGCGCTCAAGTCACTTAAAAAAAATGAAGCTACCACCATTTGAGGGCACACAACTGAAATAACGTTCTTTAAAGAACTTTAGTAGTCATACAGGAACTCAACAAATAGTCTGGGATGTAAATGATTACAGTAAGCGTTTTAAAAAAAAAATTGTGGGCTGTGGAATGATACTGAAGAAAGAAAGACTCAGCTATTATTTAAAAGATCTAGGTAATTATATAGTTTAAATATGAAAATAAAAATATCACAAGTGCATGGGTTTTGTTTTTTTTTAATAAATCAATTGGTTAAGGATTATATCATAAATTATTTTTTCTACTCTTGATTCATATTTCAAACCACAAAGTAGTCTGCTTAAAAAACAAGATGTAAACAAAGAGTTCTAGGACATTAAATTTAATTTAAAAACATTTGGTCAATTCTTTCACACCTCACCTCTCGTACATCTCTTTGCAACTTTGTGTTCATTTCTTCAGATTTTATTAAATCTTTTCTAGCTGTGTCAAGATCCTCTTCCAGCTCTGCTACTCTGCTAGAAAGAGCGGTGAGACGTTCTTTCATTTGGGTCTGCTCCTTGTTCTGCTTATCTATGATATCTTGGAGTTCTATAACTTTAGCAAGGTTTTCATCATGACTTAACGAACCATCAGAAGATCTCTATTAAATAAAAAGAAGTATTAAGTGTCTACTTGGCACAGATATTTGAAATATGCTAGACTGACTATATGGCAAAACTAAATTTAGTTGTACAAATTGACTTCTGCCTTAATTATACCATTGAGACTGAACAATCATTACAGTTTATATATGGCAATGCTGCACAGTTATTATAAATTGCAAAAAGCAAACAAAGAAACAAACAAAAAACCATCAAAAAATCCACAAATTTACCTTCCCATTTGTGCTTGGTGTATTTTCCTGATCGTGATTTATATCCAATGCCCCATCAGCTAGTGTTCTTTTTTGACTGTTCTGCTCTTTTAGAATCATTAACTAAAACAAAAAAAATGTTAAGTGTCAGGGTAAGCTACATTACACTAGCAGCATAAGTAAGAACTAAATGCATCGATAGCATCTTGAAGCAGAGGAACAAGCTTGTGATAATAAATATTATTGATTTAAATGTTCAGAAGATCAGTGCTTTTAAAATGAGACAGTTCCAAACCTATCATCAGTCCTTTTTAAGAAAAAAATAATTCTGTACAATGTTCATTGTTTCCCGCATAGTTCTAATAAACTAAGCAAGGTAAAGTCAAACTCTGCTTTCTGGGATCAGCTAAGAAATCCATTCAGTGGAAGAAAATTAGTTTAGAACCATTACTATATTTGAAGAATACTGTTCAGATAGAAACTCCCCCAAACATGCCCTATAATTCCATTTAAAAATTGAAACTTACCTCTTTGTGTGTAGTACCTAGTTCTTCCTCCAATAAACTACATCTTTCAAGTGCTACTCGTAACCTTTCCCTTACCTGAAAAAATGAACAACTTGAAAGCTTTTATCACAAAGCAGTTCTGAACAATACTGAAGTTTTAAATTGAGCCATGCCTATAGACACAGCTTCACACTTCAATATGCCCATTTTTGAGCTAGTGTTTTAACAACCGATAAAGCAAACTCAATTCTGATGCCTTAACATGCACCACAGAAAAGATTTTCTTAGAAAAATGATTACGACCTTCAAATAAAAAGCCCTAAAGCACTGCCCTATCAGGCACGCAGGCAATGTATTTGATCCCTTTTAAAACATGATTGTACTCAAATTCATCTTAAAATTTACCTCACTTTTTCAAGTTCAGAGAACATACAACATTTCTAGTATTTAAATTCTACACAGAATATAGTGGGTTTCATTTTAATAAATTATACACATCTTATAAAATTGTTTACCCCAACTCCACACATAAAACACTCTACCACACATAAAACACTACCATTTGTCCACCACCTCATACTTAAAGAAGTAGCTCCCAGATTGTAGTCTATTTGGCCATGGTCCACATCTGATTTGCAATCCCCCTTTTCAGTTACAAGTTTAATGATAGGGATGCATACAGGCCTATGAAAAGTTTCATGGCTGCCAGTAGTCCACTGGTACAAAATGTTTGGGAACAACTTTAAGAGTATATATACTTTAGAAAAAGAACTATTTTGTGCATGCACATAAACCAGCATAAAAGGGCTCTAGTCCTCAATTAAAAGCTTTTTTTTATAGCAGTAATGCACAAAGTGTATTAACTCTTAATACAGATATGCTGTACCTACACAAAGTACAGCTTATACTAGCAGAACTTTTGTTAAGTTACTGTATTTAGCTGTGCTGGTGGCAAATACAGCTTTGCTTTACTACCTCTGAATTAGCAGTCTGCACTGCTGCTGCAACTGCAAAAGTATCAGTAGTGAGCAACCTTTAAGACTGAGGACTACACTGACCAAGTTTGGGTTACAGACAGATGGGTAGCTAGCTATGTGCTAGAAAACTCAGTCACTGCCACATGCACCAGCATGGGGAGAACACTGCCCCCCCCCCCCAAACCGACTGCTCCATATCTGTGGGCTGGATCAAATGGCTCTGCGGGCCATACATTGCAACCCCCTGGCTGAAGTTGCCTTGAAACAGCTTTAAGTCCAGTCATGGCACCTACCCTTTACAAAGTTTTACACTGTTTTCACATTCAGGGAGGGGAGGTGGGACAGTAGAGAGATTTTTCATTACCTTTTCATCAAGGGCTTTGTGATGTTCAAATAGTGATTTTAGTGCTTTGAGAACTTCAACTTCACTAGAAACTCCTGCTGGAGATTGAGCTTGTCTCTTTACAACAGTCATTCTAAGAGATCTTTCATGCCTGGATACTAGGCATTCCAAATGTTCTAGTAATAGCTGAAATAAAAACAAAAATACATTAAAAAACCAAGATGTTTACTCCTTTGTGTCTAAAATTAAGTAACTTTGCTTTCGAAAACATTTCATTTATATTTTGAATTTGAAATCCAGGAGTCAAAGACTAAATAAATATATTTCCTTGCTTTCAAAGTTTTATCTAAAGAATATTAGTAGAGCACAGATACGTTAAAAAAACTGAATAAAATTGATCACTCAGGAGGTAGGAATTAATATTAATCTGTACTAAATAAAAAAGAAATGCTATAATACAGATCTTGACTCACTCTTTTACTTTCATATCTAAATAAGTCACCAGTTTTGTGAGAGCTTCATTTTAAGCTTCTTTTTAGCAAAGTCTTAGATTTTCCTCTATCTGAAGATTATTTGCTAATCACAAGTATGTGCAATAAGAAATACCTGGCAAGTTCATACCAGCAGGAAGGGTATCCAGAAAACAAGAAGAATTTTTAGTCTGTGTTACTTCTCACTAGCAACATATTGCAAAACAGGCAACATGCAATGAATCTCAATAGTAAAAACTTTAAAAAAAAAACCTAAAAAGTGAATAAAGAACACCAATAAGAGAGTTCAGGCAAGTAACTAACCCTTGTATTATTTCTTTCAGCTTTCAGTTCAGCTATTTCTTCTTCCCTTTCAAGGAGTTGTTCCCTGCACACATTAAGCTCTTTAGTAAGTGCTGCAAATTCCTGCAATGAAGCAAACCAGTAATATATCAGTATATTACACAGCATGTTATAGCCATGTAACATCAAATGTGAAGGATTCTCTGAAGAGAGAATTCATTTGATAGTTTAATACTGAAAAAAGCTAGCCTAAGTGCATTTATAATATTACTAATGTTGAAAAACCTCATATTGTTTGATACAATCAACCCCTTTGAAAACGGCATCAAATCTTACTTTTTGGGGATTTTTTTTTAAATTCCAAACATATTCATGTAAACACTTCATTTACCAATTAATCCATTTGAGTATCATCTATACAACCCAATAAAAAGACCACTTGGTTAATGCAGAAATATTAAATTTTAACCTAAGGCAACAAGTGATATTAAAATATACATATATTTATAGACATATGAGACATACGTGAATAAATATATTCTGTGTGCTAATATGCATCATGTTTAGAGTATACATAAAAGGCAACACATTACAAGGATGTGCAATGCTACCAAAATGAAAACTAGGGAATTCAGATATACATTGAAGCTTTAAACAAACAAAACAAAAATACATTGAGGTATGGTAACACTAAACAACTTTTAACTCTATCCTGTGCTGCAACAATGCAACAATTATAGAATGAAAATTAAGGATTTAGGATACTAAGAGTGAAGGTGGCATCAGGAGAAGATGAATGAAGGGAACCCACAGTAATTGCCCCACACGATTTATTTAAATTTTTAAACAAACTAAAATACACCACTCATCTCTTAACTTTTGATGATAAGCTGCAGACTTCATGCTCCCTTTGCCAGAGTGAGTTATACCAAAACTGTAACAAATGTATGTTGAAACAGTCACTATCCCAACCTTACTATTTTCATTCTCAGCATTCACAAAAAGCACCCACTTCCAAAAGGTTTTCAAGATTACACCTAACTAAAAAGCATGGGTATGCCGAGAAAGGCAATTATGGTACCTACTTCAACAACTCTGTGGGCATTCAGAAAACATGTTTGTAACTTTTCTGTATGTAGCAGGACACTAAGGTGCCTGCTACTGAGAGAGCCCAGAGGGCTCCTCAGGTGCTGGTTGCCAGGGCAATGGGAGGCAGCAAACGACCCACACCTGCCAGCAGTCAGCTAGCTATAAGGGGCAAGGGGGGAGCTGAGACCAGAGGCAGGCAGTTCCTGACTGGCATTTAAGACAGAAGGAGTTCCCTGCCAGCAGCCAGAGAGAGAAGCTCCTGGAGCAATGATGCGGGGAGAAGCCTGACTGCAGGTACTGCCTGCAGAGAAAAGGGTAGCGGCTCCAAGATGGCTGAGCAATGTTGGTACAGCCAGGTGGCTTAGGTTTAAGTTGTAGCCAAGAGGCTTGAGTTTATGTTGCAGTTTGTTTAACACTGGTGGTTTGGGTGAGGCTATAAGTGGATGGAGGAGTCCTCACAGGGGACTTGTGGTAAAATGAGGACCCCAGCTCCAGAGCGGAGCCCAGCCTGGTGAGAGGGCATCCTTGCAGAGAAGGCCCCAGTGAGGGCCTGGAGAGCCCCAGTGAGAAGGGCAGCATTACGGAGAGGCCCCAGTGAGGGCCTGGAGAGCCCCAGTGAGAGGGGCAACATTATGGAGAGGCACCAGTGAGAAGGGCAGCAGTACAGAGAAGGCCTGCAAGGCCACAGTTATCCTGCTCCGGGTGTCCTGCGTATCTAAGCCAAGTGGAGGAGAGGTAGCCTCTCTATAAAAACACTTATCATCAAAGTCGTGGCGGGTGAGAATAGGAGGGTGCAAGTCCGAAGCTTGGCACAGTAGAAGAGGCGGCAAGGGCTAGCATGGTGACCCTGCTGTCCCTACTGTTACACTGTAAGTGTAATCTGAACTATAAATTCCGTGATCAGGCAGCAAACCAAGTGTAAAAAAGTTTGCATTTGAGACTAAAACCTTCTGGAAAACAAAGAAGATGGGGGGGAAAAAGCAATTTCTAGCCATTGCTGCTAACTGAGGCAGATGCAGACATGAATCAAATGCAATTCACCACCCATTCCTCAGTGCCTCCACCTCGCAGTTCACAAGAGACTGAACAACAGTGAAATTATTAGCCTAATCCTATTGTCTGAGACAAAGGAAAAGCAAAAAGAATAGCACAGATGAAAATCTGTATTTACTATTTACAAGTCATTAATATTAAGTATTACACAATACTTAATTAATCACAGGATAAGTTATTTTATTAAGTGTTCCTTAAATGAAGCTCCATAAAGAAAAGTATAATTATGTGCTTGTAAATTGTTTCTTAAAACCCTTTTCAAGTTCAGCAAAATATAGATCCTACTGAGCGCCATATAATATAACGAGTCAAAACTAGATTTAAGTGATTTTGAGAGAAACTAGAAACATCTGAAAACAGATGCTAACAACATCAGCAAAGCTAACCGCACTTTATCATGCATCAGCAGATACATGACTAATAGAACCAAGGAGGTGATACTTCCCGTCTATGCGGCACTGGTCAGACCGCAATTGGAGTACTGCATTCAGTTTTTGGTGCTACACTTCAAGGATGCTGATAGACTTGAGAGGGTCCAGAGGAGGGCCACTCATATGGTTAGGGGCTTACAGGACAAGCCCTGAGGAGAGACTGAGGGACCTGGACCCCTTCAGCCTCCACAAGAGAAGGGTGAGGTGGATCTTGTGACTGCCTACAAATTCATTAGGGGATCGCAGCAAGGGATGGGAGATGCTGTTCACCAGGGTGTCTCTTGGAGTAACGAGCAACAATGGTCACAAACTGGCAGAGATCAGATTTAGGCTAGATATCAGGAAAAACTTCTTCACAGTAAGGGTACCAAACTTTGGAATGGGCTTCCAAGGGAGCTGATGCTCTCCCCTACCTTGCGGGTCTTTAAGAGAAGGCTGGATAGGCATCTGGCTGGGGTCATTTGAGCCCAGCACTCTTTCCTGCCTAGGCAGGGGGGTCGGACTTGATGATCTGTTAAGGTCCCTTCCAACCCTAGCATCTATGAAACAAACTCTAGTATCATTTCTAGAACTCTAAGACAGAATGACAGACACAAAGCTATTTCATGCAGGTTTCAAGGATTCCTAATAAATTAAGCTATTAAAAGTCACCGTGAAAGTGAGAACAGTATTACTGCCATCACTGACATAACCCATGACCATCACCTACCCCTCCCTCCTCAAAAAAACATCTATTCACCAGAACAAGTGCAGTTCCAAGAGATTTCTTCATCAGACAAGACTGTTCTTTTGTATGAGGGGAACACGCACACAGAGCAAAGCATTTTTACTCCCATTTCCTAAGTTCTTTGCCTTTTTAAAAAAGTTACATTCTTCAAGAAGGGAGATGATTCTTTCATCAGCTTTATTAGTTAAAATGTAGAAGAGATCTCTGGATTTGATCTATTTTTCAAACTGCCAACCTAATTAATTAAAGTCTTGCAGTACTTTCAGCATACTTGCTTACTAAAGTAAGATGTGCCCCTACAAGTTCTTAATTAGTAAATCATCAATGCCAAGCAAGATAGACACAATTATTTCCTCATACCATTTTTAAAACAACACAAGGGAAAAGGCAGCTCTCTTCAAATATTTAAGCTATAAAACTAGTAAGGGTTTCCAGAAATTAGAACTCCCACTACATAGAAAAGTCCAAGTTTTCCAAGAAAGTTTTGTTCCTAAACAATTTTGTTTTCTTTAGAAAGCCTTAAGTGTCATTTCAGCTCTTAAAGTTGCCTGGAGCCAGGCCAGATGCATAGCAAGGCAGCCTGGAGATCCTAGAAGCCAACACTTTAGGGACAGTCTACCTGGCAGGATGCCCCAGGTGACTCAGGGAGCATGGTGTGCCAAGAGGGGAGGTACAGGGATTAGTGGGGGCAGGGGCGGTGGGTAGCCAAGCTGGCAGGAAGCCAGGATGTCTTGATTTCAACAATATCAACATGTTACTACTACCTCTAGTAACTTCTGTTCATGAAATTATTTTGTCACATTGAATATTTAAGGGGTTTCTGTTATACTGCATTTAGACTGAATATTTTTAAACTGACATATGGTTTGAGAACAAAACCCTCTGTAGGTACCCCCAAAACAGCTGTGTTTACACAAGTGCCACTCATTTTAAAATTATTCACTGAGGTATAAGGAATCTGGAAATGTCTTAAAGTGGAATACAGAACACATTTTCTATTTCAAGTTTAATTTGGGGCCTAACTAGGGATAATTCTGTCTGTGAATTTTCATTATAGGACCCTCCATGTCAAAGTCTTCACAACTGAGTGTTCCAAGCCACCCTGGCAACCAGACATGGACCAAATCGTTGTAGCCAATTTAGGCTTAAGATTCTTGTTCAGAATGCATATGCTAACTGCATAACACCGTGGGTCCCAATTTTTGTCTATTGCTTACACTATTAAAAAAACCACCACTGCTGATCTGCATAATTGGTTCAGTGCATAAACCATTTAAGTACATAGCAGCACAACGCTCTACTCTATAAATGTAACTGCACTCCAGTTAACGGCATAATTGGTGCCAACAATAGTAAAAATGGAAAGCAGCTGCTATTAGAAGCCTTGAAAATGTTAGGCGAGTCAGTTTCAGGGCTGCTAATAGCACAGAGGTGGGTTATTCTGTACTTAGTTTTGTTTATATTAAGGTTGGGAAAGTACAAAGCTTTTTTTTCCAAACTTACAGCTAGGCATTTCAATGGAGTTCACTAAAATTATTATAGATTTGGAAGCTAACGCTAAAACTAAAAACTTTGCCTTGCGCTGAAGATTTTCTTTTTTTTTTTTTTGTAATGTCATGTTAATCTAGCAAAAAAAAGGGATTAAAAAAAGTAAAAAGAAGTTTGGATAATCTAGTTGTCTAGAGCAGACTAACAACATGAAAAATTTACAAGTGAGAGAGAGTTTTCCCTTTTATATTCCTCCAGTCTTCACCGTGGGATGCTGAAAGCAATTTAATATCTTCTGTTCACTACAGGAGACTATCATTGCACCTATGAAAGCTGCACTGAGAGAAGGAACCCTCAGGAATTACACTGCTTTTCTGGTATCACTTCTCTTCTGAACTGGTTTTTATGCATTAGAGATGCATTTTCTCAGGTAGCAGATCAACCAGAAACTGCTCTCGTAGTAAAAAAAAAAAAAAAAATTCTACAAATGCAGAGGATTCTAACTGAAGGAGCCTTCCTGAAATTCTTTTCCTAAAAATTTTCCTCTTGCCATGAAGACACTTGGGTTGTAAACAACATCTCATTTGAGGCAGTCCTGATTTCAGAGAGAACTGTTCCTGGAAGTTTGAATTTATACTGCTGCTTCATAGACTTCTTCTTTTATGCTGATTTTCCACGGAAAAAAAACCCCTTGAAACGGAGAGCAGACAGACTTTCATGCCTGGATTTTGGTTTCCTTGGAGGACTAGGGGAATCTTTTTAAGCAAGATTTTTATTCAAGTAGGGACTTGGAAAAGGAAGTCAAATAATCCCTGTAGCTCCTTCCCATTTTCCTTTTTTCTAATTTGTTCTCCAAGTGCCTGTCACTTTAAAATCTGAGATCAAGAGAAAACTCTTGCTGGGAGAGGTAAGACACACAGTTCCCAACATTTTTAGATTCAAGGCACCCATCACTAGACAGAAAGCACCCCAGGGAAAGTGCCAGCTGTTAGCTTTCACTATTTTTTCACTATGGAAAAACAGAGCAATTCTTCTGTTGCAAAGAACTCAAAAAAACCACTACTGATCAGAATGTCTTTAACATTATGGATTCCTATTTAAAATCACCAGGTTTATCTTTTAAACTGAGTAGCATTTGTACTAACAGTGCTAATATTGTGCTTCACCCTGGCTGAGAATCATTGGGTTGAGCAGGGTGGGGCAAGGGGTTTCAACCCTGACCCTGCAGGCCCAATCCAACCCCTAATGCAGTGTCATCCAGGCCACAGGGCTCCCCATGAGTCTGGAGAACCCTGTGGGCCACAGCTGTGTGCTTTAGACCAGGGCAGCACATGACAGTGCATGAGGTAGCCCATGGCCTGGATGGGCCTGATACTGGTGCGCAGGATCAGCTCTGGCACAAGATCAGCTCATCTAGTCCATGGTACCAAAATGCTGAGCACCATTAGGTTAGAGGATCCCTTAACAGTTTTAAAGAAATATATGCTTTCATAGATGTCAGATGATGAAATAGACTGTTGCCTACAAAAGGTTATGCCTCTCTGAGCCAATTACTTTAAGGTGCAACCATACTCTGTCTTCTTCCCAGCTTCAGAGTAACACAGCTAACTACCTCCTCCCACTGAAGGAGGAGGGACATCCACTCCCCTGGACCTCATTCTTTTTTCTTGCTTTGAATCTAATTTGCATATGCAAAGGAAAGCTTTGACTCAGTCTGTGTAACTGTGAATGCCTATAAGAAAAACTGCTAAACTGGTTCCAGGTCTATGAGGTCACCACTCCCCTGCCTAACATTCTTGAACTGAAAACTTCCCAGAGTGATATTAGTTTCCCACTGGGTGTGGAAAACACACCTTATGATTGAGTACTGCAGGAGAAACCCCAAGTGTTTGAGATGGTCCTGGACAAACCCTACATGAGTTTGTAGAAGGCTGCTCTGGAAAACATTAGGAGCTCTATACTGCCCATGTCCCGAGTACTACTTGTAACACCGCCTCCCCCCAACCCTTTCATCTTTTTCTCAACTTGGAAAGGGAACCAATATGTCCCATGGATACAGCTATGTTCTCTTACAGACTGACAGGACTGGTTTTGCTTATACAGCTACATGCAAGATGAGATTACCAAATTAGCAGATCCAATATTCCTGTATAGCAAAAGTCAATACCCTCTTTTCCCCCTTAAGAATGGTCTGAAAAACTTACTAATGCAAGCAACATACCTACTATCTTCAAAGATGAACCAAAACACGAGAAAGTAATAAGCCACGAAATGAAGTTTGAAAGAGTTGTATAAACAGCTGTCCAGTCAAATGTTTATTGTAATCACCGTGTACACAAAGAATTAGAATTATTCAAAAAATCTTCTAAATGCCAGCGTACAAATATCACTTCTCTAGTACAGTGGAAGTTGCTACTATAAATCAATACTGAAAACAATTCAGTACTACCTTAAGAACACACAGCAATGTAGCAAATAGCTTAGTGTAAATTAATGTAAAAAACTAGACAAACTTATTAACATGAACCAAGAGGTTGACACACCCAACACAGCTTTAAAACAGGTTTCTATCAACAAATTATTTATTGGGTACTGTGAATAACCATCTAACTTTGGGGACCAACAGAACTACTGCATGATTAAAAATGCAAAAGTTCTTTCATTCTGAACTCCAGATGGCTGAAGGGACCCAAACCTTGCTCTGTCACTACATTCAGGAAGTGTGAAACTTAACATTAGCATACTAAGCCTTATTTTCATCATCAGTCTTTCAAAGAATTATATGAATTTTTACTTTTATTCCCCTTCCAAAGCTGGAAGTTATTTGCAAAGTTTGCATGAAATTAAAAAAATTCCTGACCTTTTCAAAAGCCAAACAAGTTGTGATTTTGTAGCCGATGCATTAAAAATAAACTGCATTTGATCCTCCGAGGACAGATTTAGCAAAGGTTACAAAGTTACACATTTAAAACTGAAATTTTAGAAAGACGCTTGAATTTTTAGAAGCACGCACACTCAAAACTAGCCACTAACCTCAAAATTCAGACCTTGGAAATACATTAAAGTCAGACCATTCCCTCTGTTCATTTAACTTTCTGTAACACTGATGCCTTTTGACCAAGGGTTGGTAACCTACAGCCCCCCCATTGCTTGGATCTGGCCCACAAAGAGGTCTGATATTGCAGGGGGAGAAAAAAAAATTCACCACCATAACACTGTACCTTGCCACTCATCTGTTCTGCAGTGCTCCCCACTGCTACAGGGCCTGCTGTTCCACAACATCTGAGCCTCCCTTGCAAGGTGGCTGGGAATTTAACAGTTGGCCATGGGGAATAGGAAAGCCACAAGAGACTTCTGGCATGCAGTGACATTCAAGTCAGAAGCTCCAGCTTATGCTGGCAAAAGGCTGCTGACCACTGCTTTTGACCATTCCACAACCCTAGCATCCTCTAAGAATTAAGAGAAAGAAAAAAAAAAGATGGTCTTGCAGACAAAGAAAATGCTTTTGGATTTCATCTATTGCATTATCCACTGGCATGTACCAGTACAAAATCCTGGGCTGTCATAATAATTGCTTGTTATCAGGTTGAATTATGTCATATTTCTCAAAAATTTTAAATGTTTTCCAAGAAAAATAATTAATTAAAAAAGCTTATTTTGTTCCAAGACCACCTTCAATTTTCAGAGATGGCATATGCAGAGGTTAACATAACCTGGTAAAATAATAAAATGGATTGCAAAAGTTATTCTTACTTAAGAACAATTAAAACTTTAGAGTTTTGATATTATAACATTTTAATATTATACACTTTATAACATATTTGAGCAGTCCCCCCACCATGCCAAAACAGGATGTGCTAGAGGAAAAGCTTAGTATGCGAGTGCCTGTAATGTTCTGTCCCTTAACTTTTCCACCTTCCTATCATATTTTCCTTACATTTGGAAAGTTATTATAACATTCTCTCTCAAAAGGGCAGAGCCCATTTTTTCAGTGGGCTCTAAAACCAAACTGCAGCATTGATAAAATATCAAAGGCATTAAGAAATATTTAAATAATGTTACCAGATCTTCAATCATACTGTCAATAATTTACTTTGTCAACTCTACTGTTATCTTATATAACAGCATAGGATAAAGAACTACTAGTCTATTAAGAGACCTCAAAACTAACAAAACAAAAAATGAAAATACTAAAACTTTCCACATTTCTCTCCATTGATTTCCATATTATCCAAGAATACAGCTCATTTGTTTCCTAAGGAACTAGGCTTATGCAAGCTACATTGTTTACTTTTAGCACTTTTCATTAGAACATGAAGATCTGATCAATTAATGATTTGAATGACATTAGTACATTCTATAAACACACCAAACATTAAATCCTTACTTATTCTCTTAGCACTGTTTATATTTTAAGCAAGTTGTCTGCCCGTCTACTTAGAATAAAGCTGAATCGTCAAACCATGCAATTCTCCATTATGAGGGGAAAAAGAAAAGATGTGTCACTGTTTATGGGACTGCTACCATATTCACCACATAACATGCACCTTCCCCCCATGCCCCTCCCCCACAGAAAAAAACAGTTGATGGAGGTTGCAGTGTACATTACATGCAAGGAAATACACTAAAAGCAGTTTTGCTGCTTACCAGCCAAAAGCAAAAAAAAGGTCTACAGATAATCAACAGGCAGCAGAACAATGAGTAGGCTTGGATCCCTAACTGCTGCTACTCACTTACTATAAGGAAATATCTTCTTTTTCACTCTGCCTTTAAAAAAAGGTGAGTCTAATGCCAGGGCATTTTGTATAAGAGAGAATAGAGTATTATTTGACAGTCATGTAGATCCCAAGGTTACTTCAAATTAGTGATTCCTCCGAGAACAACAAATAAGAACTATAACCTTAAAAGTTATTACCAGGATAATTCCTGGGTCTCCCCCAGTTGTATGATTATCCAGTACAGACCTAAGAGACTGGGGAATGAACAGTCTTTCTTGGCTGCAAAAGTATTCACCACTAATGCCAACTAACTAACTACCTGGTAAGACCTGCATGAATGACATCAACACACATAAATGTAGGCTGTCAAACTTACCTAGACCCTGGGCCAGTCGAGACAGCAGGATCCTTGTGGACCAGATTCACAAGGCACGTGATGGAGACACGGGCTAGAAGCTGCATGCCAGCTCCCATGGCAGAGGCAGCACTAGAAGGGCTGTATTAGCCTTCTGCCACCAACGACTATGTCCATTGAGGCCACAGGTTCTGCAGCAGACCACACCCTCAAGTTCCTTGGCCTGCCACGAGTCGCCAGACCCCATAGGTCATATGTTCAACACCGCTGGGGTAGAGTAATTCACAAAATAATAAGATCTGAGCTTTGCACTATTCAATACAGAACTACACAATCAAGGGACTGCAACTGTTGCCAAGCAACTGCATATTGTACAATACAGAAATGCAGCGCATTACAGCAAATATAAATCTCTTAGGGTAACACACCAGTATCTTTAACCTTCATGTGGGGAGGAAGAAAGGGAATCCTAGCAATCTTCTCCAAGATGATCCCTTATTATAAAGGTGCCATACTCTTGAGAACTTCTGCTCTTAAACTATGATAGATGCAGCAGAACCACTGCCCCCTCCCTCCTCTGCACAGGTGGCTTAATTAAAAATCAGCTTCATGGGATTTATTAACTAGTTCAGGACATCCACTGCCCTTTTGTGTATGTTTACGTGAGATCAGTTAAGCCCAGAGCCAGAAGCTCCAGGTCAACAAGTTCCGAACTGGTGCAATTAAAAACAAAACATACACGCGGCAAAACAAGGGCTGAACTGAAGCAAGTTTTCAGCATGCTGTCACAGTATATGGGTGGCTCCAAATGATATGCTGAACCTGAGATATACCCAGGCACTATGAGGCCAAACCCCAACTCTTGGCAGCTGTCAGAAAATATGCACTAGGCATGTTCCTTTCTCTTCACCTGCATTCTGTATAGACTACATTTGACATTTCATCCCAAGACCAAAGTTTCCAATTTTAAAGTCTTTTTTAAATGGTTCCCAAACCCACATATAGGCTCCAATTTTATTGAACAGAATAAGTTTAAGCAAATCTTAAACTTCCCTCTGCCCTTCCTGCCCGATTCCTGCCACTTGCCCCACACTGGTGCCTGCCCCCGGCACCCTCCACAGCCACTTACCTTCTGCTGCAGCTCTGCACAATACTTCCCACATCTCCCCCACATCCCTCCACCAAGCTGCACACAGAGGTCTCCCCCCCCCACATGCTCTGCTCCTCCCCATTGCGTGGTCTCCCCCAGTTACCAGGCCCCTTCCTACTGCACAAGCCACCTCTGCCTGCGGCAGATGGCACCTAAGCTCCATCTTAGATCTGAGCGTGGGGCCAAAGGAGGAGCTGAGGCACCACCTGCCCTGAGCCAGTACTCAAATCAGAGATTGAGCTTTTTTTTCCCCTCCACCCATATTGCTTAAGGGGGGAAAAAACGCATGGTGGTCTTGGATGCAAGTAAATACTGGGCATGTCCACACGTGCATTTACTGCACAGTAAGTGGCTTTTACACCGGCATCTACACGTAAAGGCACTGTGTGCGCGCCAAGACTTGGGAGTAAAGTTACTCCCAAGTCAGTCCACACAAATGGGGTTACTGTGCAGTAAGGCATCTGCACATGCCTTACTACACAGTACTTAGGAGTAAATTCACAGGTAGCAAATTGAGTCTTGAGTCAGTGTAAGTCGCTATAGTTACTGTGCAGTACAGGTGCATCTGTGTAGATGCATCCCCATAATGCACAGTAATTTTCAGTTACTGTGTAGTAACAATGCACGTGTAGATGCACCCACAGTATTCCAAAGGAGAGTGAACAAGTGAACTGATGTGACACACAAAATCTCTGAGAATTTTTTAAGAAGTTAGGAAGTTAAATTTCCCAAAACATGAACTGAGTTCCGGTTGCCAAAATGATGCTTCATGCTCCTCCAGTGCAGTGTGTGACTAAACAAGCAACTTTAAAACCAGGAAATGGAAAGACAAGGTACATACTACTTGAACTTTGTAACTTTGGCTTGCTCAGAGAAGAGCAAATTAATTTCACACATACCATCACTAAACTCTTACATGTACCCCCAGAACCTTTGGAAAGTCTTTTTCCTGGAGCAAAACACTTAAAAAGTAAGTCATGTCATGTATGGCAAACAGGAGCCACTTGCAACTAACTACATTCAAACACAAACTACCATGCAAAATACCCTGGATTCAGAAAAATATCACCTCCCATTCACTTCTGTTCAGAATGAATAAAAAACAATTAAAAAAAAAAATCAGATTTTATTCTGTTAAAAAATTTTTTTAAAAAATAAATCCTTTAAAATGAAAATCTAATTAATATGGATTATCAGGTAAACTCTTAAAACACTTTATAAATGTGTTTATACATTATACATATCCCCACACAATATCCACATGCATGCACTTTATTTTGTATATGCAATATGTACACATACACATCCATGCACACATACACATGTAAATGTACAGCTGACCATATATTTATGAAGTTCTTCACTAGTAAAAGCTTGTCTTTAACCTGTTGTTTTATTAATGATGCAGCCTTTTAAGGAAGCTGCAAAGCACTAGCATTTTAAAATACTTCATCTAAAAACAAGCCCGAGTCTCTCTCTCTATGGGCCTTGTTACATGTTGCACTTTGAACTTCTCAAACATTGATCAGTGTTAATGCTAGTTTGAGTTGGGAGCAGTCTCACCTGAAGGCTAAAAACCTTCTGTCCCCCACCTGCACAGCTCTGACTTGCCACTAGAGGCCTGACTAGGAGCTATAGCTGAGTTGACACTAAAGCAGGGGTGGGCTGGATGCAGCCCGCCAAGCCATTCTATCCATCCTGCAGGGCCCCTAAAAAGATTTAGAAAATTAATATTCATCTTCCCCTGGCTGCCTATCATGTGTCCCTCATGTAGCAGTGACCCCCTAATGCCCAGCCCCAACAACAGCTGGCAGGGAAGGAGGGAGGAAGGGGAGTGGGGAGGCGGGGGAAGCTGCGCTGCTCCAGGCAGAGGCAGGTGGCGAGGGAGCTGCCATGCCAGAGGCAGCGGAGGGACTGCTGTGACCCTGAAGTGCGAGTGGGGGGAAAGGGGAGGCACATAAACACTCCCTGGAACACTCTGTCATTCATGGCAAGCAATTGGCTAGTAGGCTTATACACCTGCTTGGGGCAGAGTGGGGGAGAGGGAAGGGGAGGCAGAAACATGAAGCTGGGAGGCAGTGAGTTAAATGGTAATGGGATTGAGGTGCGTAATGAAGTGGGAGGTGGAAAGGAAATGGGGGTGAAAGAAGAGTGGTAAACTTAAGTCAGCCACTTAATGGGAGGGAGGGAAGGAAATAAAATAAAGGACTCATTTTAATGAATTGGGGTCTGAGATTGGCATGTGGGGGGTGCAGGTCATGCTTCCTGAGGTGGCTAGGAGCTGGGAACAGTGAATGAAGGCACTTGTTGGGGAGCTACTGTCCCAGGAAGGAAGGCGCAACTCATGGGGTTCTGATCCAGACCCCTACCTTGTTCCCACTCAGCCCTCACCCTACCTAGACCCCACTCCTGGACCTGTCAATGCTCTGTAGGTTGCTTTCATGTGGCCACATCTTGAAGGAGGGAAGGGTTCACGCTCCCAGAGGCAGGAGGGGAAGGTGGCTTGGTGCCAGAACTGTCCCCTCAGCAACAGAGTACAGGGCATGGAAATTTTGTCCACAGTGTGGGGGAGGGCATACTGCATCCTGGGATAGGCAGCTCATCTGTGGGAAGGGGCTACACATTAATAGAACGTATCTGTGTAACAGACCAGTGATAAGCCTGTCCTGGAATGGCATAATTTTAAGCTGCCTAAAGTATGCTTAAAATTAATCTCAGGGTTAAGAGCTCCAGAAGCCACCTACAATTTGTGTGTAACAAAGCCACCCCTTTCTAATGTTCATTTTATTCACACACGCACACCTGTATACATCTATAGATTTCTAAACATATCATAAACAGGTATGTAAATTACTATGCCAAGTACATTAGTCTTTGCATTACACTTTGGTTTACAGACTCAGACACCAAAGGTTACAAAAAAAACAAAACAGGAGTGGAAGATCTCACATGCTCATTGAATGGACAGTACAATGCTGTATTGGCTTCATTCTTTACAAAGAAATGAAACTGTTCCCAACATGTTTAAATAAAATACATATTCCTTAACAGTATTAGTAAAGGATTAACAAATGAAAGCATGAAGCTTGATGAATAACTACTTATTCAGATTTTCTCCCTCATTCAATTCTCTTCTTAAAATGCTTCCAAATCCTAGCCTAATACAGCAGCAACATGATGCAGCACTTGGAACATAGGAACTCAAATTCAGAAGTGAAGCTGTATCACAGCCAACTTTAAACCAAAAGCTGGTTAACAGCAAATATCACTACCCCAAGCACTCTTTTGAATTTGAAGCAAAGCCTGAATAGCTATTCATATTCAACAAGTGGTAAAACTTTCCTCCTTCACTATGACTTAGACTAGATTTTTTTTTTTTTGGGGGGGGGGGGGGGGGGGGGGGGAGGAAGGAAGCAATATATTTACCTGAACTAGCCTTAGTTGTCTAGTGTATTGCCACTGATGATGTTGCTACTGTGCACACTCTTGTTTACAACTACGTGTCTGAACTTTTTTTTTTTTTAGGATGCTAAATTCAATTGCTATAAAAGGGTGCAACATTTTGATTTTCATACCAATCACTCATGCAAACCTGTTAAAAAAATAACTCTTCCCTTTGAAGAGATATGGTGGTTGTGGCTTGGTAAGCAACATCAGTGATAGTCTAGCAGTTTTGCTTGACACAACAGCATGGAGTAAAAATTAAATGGCCAGCCAAGATATTCACAATGGCCTGAATTTGACTCTTCAATGGTGCAGGGGCCAAGCTTCTCACAAACAAGTGCATTTCTAATTACCACTTCAAAAAAAAAAATAAAAAAAAAAAAATCAGTGAAGTCAAACTCCTAGGGGCTAAAAGGAACATTTCCAAAATATCACAATAAGAACATTCATACTCCCTACTCCCATCCCCCATCTCAAATAGTTTGCTTTTGGTTGGCAACCAATGCAGTATGACTTCTCAGTTGTAGCTTTAGGCATTCCCATCTACGGAACTCATCTGTGAACAAACCTCCACACCCATCACCACTACGGCAAAGGATACAATTCTAGCTTAATTAAAAAGAAAAAAAAAAAAATCCTGTGCTACCTGTTTAACAAGATGTGTGGCAAAACCATTCTTAATTTTAATAAAATCTTTAAAGAACACCCCCTCCCAAGACAAAGTTTGTTTGAGATCTTCTGGGATGCAAGTGCTTGACTTCAAATCCCAAAATTCTAAAACCTCTATACAATTAAAGCATAATCCATGCTCTAACAATGTAATAAGAGCAACAATTCTGCAAAACAAATGCCATGGGCATTGTAATATTAAGTATTATGACATTCAACAGATAAGTGAAGCATAAGTTCCCCTGGGAAAGAATTAAGCACTCTTCTGTACGTAGACCTCAAAGCACACTTTCTGTGCAGTAAAATAGTGGTAGCATCATTTAACTTACATTTTTGTATTTATTTAATTCTACAGTTAAAAATGGTCTTCTAGATACCGAAATGCAGGGTGCTGCAGTTATTACTCACCAGAACACTATTTAATAATTAAGTATTTTGCAACATCACACACTTGACAAGACCAATTATGACCTGTCATTTAAATGACCGATCCTTGTTTGCAAGAGTTATGAGCAGCAGCTGAGGCACTGCCGAGGCACTGCCCAGCCCTGCCCTGCCCTATACTCTCATTCATATTAGCCTCTGGCTTGCAGATTTAGGCTTATGGCTAGCAGTTTCATTAAACATTTTTCAAGCTGTATTAAGAAGGAATGCTCAAGAATCTCCAAAGCAACTAACACGCCACATGTTAGACAAGTGTCAAAGAAAATATTTCCCCTCAGTGCTTGTATACCTAATTTTTGCCAAGTGAAAGACAACTTGCTTTTACAATTTCCAACTTGTTCAAGCAGGCAGCACTCAATGAGGACATATACCATACACCTAGGTTTACATTTATACTGCAGAGATTTACAGGACCCTAAATTTTTAGTTTTTATATTTGTGCTACATTATATAAAAAAGCAATATTATCAAAGTTTACATAGTAAGAAACAACACTGATTCAAAAGCTAAGTACTCCATTTTACCTATCTACAATACAAGTTACTGGAATTGTACATGCCAATGTCATCTCAAGAACTTTAGTTTGTTTGTTTTTTAAACAGGATTTTTCAAAATCAATTTTTAAACACAGACCCAGTTAAAATAAAAAAATCTTAGCTAGTCAAGCCTGTAACCTCTGTTGCATGTGACAATAAGCTTCTTCCCAGGAAAAATACATACAAAATATTTTGCTACAATCAAACATATTGGAAGAAAAAAGAAAAATAGAAAAGAGACAAAAATGAGAATACACTTTCTTTCTGTCAAAAATCCTGACATATATACACTTTGGTATACAGATAAGTACTACATTTAAGAATAACTTAGTTGAAACTTCCTATCTGCTCTGAAATTGAATTCTGTATATACAGTTGCCTGGAGAACCTGAATTCCACCCATCCCTTCCATCTATTCTTGTACAATGAAGAATGCAAAGTCCTGTGACAATGACAGCTAAGTGACCTTGAAAGTATAAATTATATTATTTACCTTAATCCAAGACAACTTTGAATTTAAGACAACCCCCTCCACCAATAATTAGAATTTATACATGGAAAACTTATTGTTTTGTTGTGGCACTGTGGCAGGGAAAGCAGCAACAGGAAAGCAACAGGCCAGACCACTGCCCATTGCTATCCTTGCCTGTACCTACAGCCACCTTTTCCCCTTATGCCTCCCCCGAAGCCTCCCCATGTCAAATGCCTGCCTCCACCCCCCCACCCCACCCCGGCCCATACGAAGCCTGCCCATCTACTGCAGCAGCTCTGGTTCCAGCTCCAACGCAGTCAGCAGTGGCAGCCCTGGTTCTGGCCCAGCCTGGACAAGCAGAGAAACAGCAGTGCTAGCTCTGGGCCTGGCTGGGTGCGGACAATTGCAGCTGAAGCTGAAAGCAAGCAGCAAGGGAAGAAGGGAGGGCAGGCTGTACTCCAGCCCTAGTCACACACTCCAGGGCTCCGCTCCCCTCCACACTGCTGTCTTCTCCGCCCTACCCCCATTGCAGACCCCATCCCCACTACATGAGCCACCCTGGCCCAGAGTGACAACTCAGTTCTGGCTTTAGGCCCAGGCTGAAGCCTTAGCTAGGGCAGTCTGCCCTGAGCTGGTACTCAAATACAATATAAAGCACCTCCCTCCATACCCCCAAATGTTTGGGGGGGAAGGGGAGAGAAGAGAAAGGAGGAAGAGTGGAAAAATTACTCAAATCCAAAGTGAGATTTTATGGTACAATGCATGTGTATGAGGGCAGGAATTAATATTGTATGATGGACCATACATCTAGCATTTAAAATTCTGAGTACTTAAAATGAAGCAAATTACTTAGAAACATAGGCTGCTTGCAGACATTAAAAAAACCCACAAACACAGCACTTTACCAGAAGCAGCAGTATGTTAGTTGGACCCGTCTTTGCAGCATCTGTAAAGATCAGGTGCTTCAGCTGAGCTTTTTGGCACTTTTAGCTAAAGATGATTTGATCAGCTATTGGATAAAAGCACCAAAAAAGTGATAAAAGCACCACTAAAGCACCTGATCTATAGAGATCAGGGCAAGCCAGGTCCAACTAAGGCATGTTCAGAGTTCTTCTGGGCATGTGTGGGGCTTGACACAGGAACGTGTGCCTTTTTTTGTCTCTTCCCCCCCCCCCCCCCCAATGTCTGCAAGCACCCATATTTTGTATCCTTCGTTTAAAAAGGAAACATATAACTAAGAGCTCCCCCAACCTTATCATCATGGTTTGAACTCAGAAACCTCAGCATTGCACAACATACTACTACTCGAGTTAGAAAACTAATTACATTAGGTAACACAAGGAGAAGGATCTTACCCTGAGGGTGGGATGAGCATGGGAAAATAGGCTGCTAGTTCCATGCGTTGGATCTCAGAACTGATTGTGAGAAGCCTGCCTCAACGCAGGAGCCTCTGTTCTACGATGTAACCCCAGCTGGGGACAGAGAAAGGAACACGTGGGGGACATATGCTGGTGGTTTGGGTGAAAGAAAGCCTGGTCTGTTTCTCTCACCCCTTACTCCAATGGTGATATTCTACCAGCTTCCAACCCTTAAACATTATTTTGATCTTTCTGTATCCCCTTCACACCCACTGCCCGCACATCCCTGTAATGGGCAGGGGCATGCAGAAAGCAGATCACAGCTCTGGCCCATCCCAGCCCCCAACTGTCACCGCCCCATTATCCCAACACCAAGCCCAGAAGTAGCTCCCCAGGCCTGGGCTGGTGACAGTGCAGGTCCTGCAAGCCCTGTGGAGAAGAACTGGAAGGAACTTAGCCTCCCCTCCCTCTCCCCTCACCCATCCTCTCCCTTGGCCTGGGGCATGTAGCCCACTGTTGGAGTTGAGAGGGATGTGGACCCAGGAGTGACCATATGCCCCACTACTTTCAGCAGCCAGGACCGGGGCCAGGGAGGTAGGTGGCACTGGGTCCCCCTGTACTGTGCCAGCCAGCAGCTCACCCTGAGATGCTCACACAGCAGTGGAACCCCCCATCCCCACCAGCTCAGCATGGGGCAGAGCAATGCAGGGCCAGTAATGAAAGCAGTAGTGAGGGTGCTGTGTCTGGGACTCTATGAAGACTGACCCCTGGCCCTGGATACAGCTCCCTACCCAGTCTCAGGACCCTCACCAGGGCTCCTACTACTGCCCTCACGCTGCTCTGCCCAGCTCTGAGCCAGCAGGGCTGGAGGCTGCCCCCACTGTGCAGGCATCCCAGGGCAAGCTGCAGGCTGGCACAGACAAGGGTTGCCCAAAGCCATCTGGCCTGGCCGAGTGGCCCACCGTGGGCCAGGCAAAAAAAAAAAAATCTCTACAGGCCAGATGGCCCACAGGCCATATTTTGCTCAGCCTTGGTGTAAAGTGTAGGCTGGTGCACCTAAAGAAATTAATGGAACTTTTTTTTAAATGAACCTTTCTATTCTCATTTAAATAAAATCTTACTAGTTATAGAAGCTCAACTTCAGGTGGAGAAAGTGCACATTTACTCCATGATAAGGGAAGCAGACTATGGAGCACAGCTGGAAGGAGTGCACCAAAGAACTGTAACACATTATTATAATCAAGATAATGTATTCTGGCTATCAACCTGCTGGAAGATTTATCAAGTGCTGACTATTGTAGCATTTTAAGCCTTGAAAGTAAGGGGGGGGGGGTATGCAATGGGTAGGAAAGACATGAATCCTTCTATTTAATATATTACTTTTGTTGTTAGTAATATAAAGCAAGTCACACTTCATTCACAACTAGCATTCCTTTTTCTGAAGAGAGAAGGAAGAATCTTTAACAGTCATGTCACTTCTATTAAAAAAAAGTTACAGGTTCTGGGTGTCACTTACCTGCTTTCAATTGAAGGCTATCCTATCATCCCTAATTTTATACATAAAACTGCATTATCAAGTCTTGCATTTTCACTTGATATTTATTTTGAAAGATGCTCCCTCAGTCTCAATCCAGCAGAAAAAAAGGTTTTATAAAAACTCATAATGAATAAGTAATCTGAAAGTTTGGACATGCAAACAATGCACCATGAGAGAAAGGCATGCTTCAACACTTTTGCTTTGTTCTTATCCTATGAGAAGTAGAAGCTAAGCTAGAGTAACTTAGCCCTCTCACTGAGTTTAGCTTCCACTTACCATTTGGTAAGAGTGTATGCAGAAGGAGTTACTATGGAACAGCTGACATATGGTAAACCTCCATCCCCTTTTAGCCTGCAGTAAATTATTTATTGAAATTTATCTTAAGTGATTTTAAGGTTTAAGCCAGTCTCTAAATGCTAGAAAACAAAGGACTTTTGTTGGATGCAGTATTGTGCCAAATGTTCCCAAACAGAGGTTTTGGTACCCTCCCCCAAAATTTTTGATTCTGGCTACTTTGATAAAGGATTCCCGACTAGATAGATTGCTAGACAATCTAAATACAGCTGACATTACACGTGTTGTGTACATATACAGGAACATTATGTGGTTGTGGGACCTCTTCATATTCATGTATTTGTAATATTTTCTATCAGTTGGAAGTCAAAAGAACCCTTTTTGGCTTATATAAAGTCTGGCATAGACATTACATGGGCATCAGGATAGAGTTAAATGTTTTCAATAGTTTCCTTGATTTTTAAGGTTTGTATTGGGCAGGAGAATCACACTACCCAAGTCATTTAAAATAAGAAAAAAGTTTAAAAGATTTTTCCTAAGTTTAATGTGACAGATATAGAACGGTTTTGAAGAAAGTAGATAGAAACTTCCCTATAACATACAAACAATAATGAAACAGCAATCACAAATCAGGGATTAAACACTTGTATGAGAAGGCATGGTAGTCTGTCTCCATAAACCTTAACTACAAAAGACGAATGTTGATGAGGCAGCTTTCAAGAGCTACCTGACCTATACAGATCAGGGCAAGCCAGGTCCAACTAAGGCATGTTCAGAGTTCTTCAACTACTACATCTGTTCAACTGTACCTTGGAGCGCAAAAGCCCCGGTCAAAGTTGCAGAGATTCAGTAATTCTGGAGAATCCTCAATACTACAGAATACAACCTCTTACCACAACAAGTGTAGGCAATGCTTCTCAGCTGAACTGAATTTGGGCTACTAACCTGTGTTTTCCATGATTTTAGCATAGGAGGAAATCTGTGATTTCAGCTCCAATGGATCCATTTTTGGCTTCCAGTGTGGAAAGCAAGAGATCCCTACATCTCATTCTCATCCATCACTTATCTGCTGTATTCCCGATAATTTAAAAGACACACTAATTCCTTTTAAAGGTGGTCCGAGTCTTATATTTGAATTAAAAAAGTAAAACTTTAAGGCTAGTATAAAAGTAAACAAACAGTAAAATGTAATAGTAAATGCTTATACAAGGACACAATGTATGTAGGTAAGAAAAAAAAATCCAAAAAACAAAGCAAGCAAATACTGCATGACCACAAAACAAACCTAATTATTTCCAATGTAAAGATACTGCATTGGAAACTCCAGCCACTGGACACTTGTGTGAAAGCTGTTTAAAAATAAACTTAAAAATCTTTATCAGAAATGGTTTGTGAATGGTTAGGTACAGCTGAAGCCAACAGAAAGTGTAGCCTATACAATTCCTTCTCTTGTATAAATGAACTACTGAGACATGGGATTCAGTAAAAAACAGAGACCTCTGGTGTACTCATTGGGGGCAGGGGGCAAGTGTGGGGGGAAGGATCCCTAAAAAGCCCAGCAGAACAGAGAATGCTATTAGCTGGGAGAGTCAAAGTTAGAGAGAGGATTCCTCCATCTCATACAATAAATAGGAGATTCATGATGTTGTGTGTGTAGCATGTAATTGCAGAAAACTTTTTATATAAATATAGTTGCTCTAATATGCAGTGTGTATCTATGTAAATTTTATTTTTTTTCTTCAGTGTCAGAAAATTGTGTGTACCTTAAAATTCAAAAGAATACACTTCTGTAGCTAGTAGGTATTAGCATGCTGGTGGAAAAGTGGCAGGGGTACAGGGGGAAGATGTGATAGCAGAGACCTCCTGAAATGACCTCTTTACTGTCTAGGGTGTGGATTCAGCCGCATGAAAAATATGAAACTGAGGCCAATCAGTTTCAGCTAAAGGAATTAGGCTTTAAATGAACACTGAACAGTTATCCAACAGTGAGTTTTAACTATAAAAAGCCAGCCATCTGCTGGAAGCAGATGAGGTGGCGCCATGAACCCAACATCAGGAGCATTTCCCCAGTCTCAGGCTCACTACACCCCAGACTTTAAAAGATGGGTGAGCAGCTGGAGGCCCCAGCTGCACACCCAATTCTTGAAGTTACTGGGGCACTTGTAGAAGTAGCAGCTGTGGTGACCCCTACTTCACATCTGCAGGCACTGCTTCATAGCATGGGGCACAGGTAGTTGGGAAGCCAGAAGCTCCCAGCTCCTCGTGTCTCATACAGTGGGCAACATGGCAAAGGGAGTTTTACAGAGCACCAAGGAAGCTTTCCCCAGCTTCCCTGCTTTAAACCCCATGCCTGGCAGCCCTGGCTGGGCTGCCAGGTGCAGGGAATCAGAGGCTCCCAGAGGACTCTATAAGTTTTTGAAAGGCATATAGTACACTTTTTATAATATGAAGAACAACTCTAAGTGAAAAATAAACAAAACTCATCTTTAACAAATGGGTTACCTTGCCTCTGCCCAAGGCATAAATATACTATTTGTATTGGACATATGTATTATAATGGATGTTTTCTTATTCAAACTATATCTTGACCAAAATAATTCCATTCTTTGCATAGATTCATAAATGTAAGAGGGAAGCAGCATGCTTTGTATTATTTCTACTTAAAAGGGGCTAGAAAAGAACTTAAAATGGACTAGAAAATTTAAGAAGTTTATTGTCAATGTCACAGTTACAAAGAAATCAAAAACAATTTGTTAAGCTAGCCTGATATTCAGCTTAAGTTTTTAATAATAAAAAACATGCTTCATAACATTGTTCTGGTAATCTCTGATCAGGCAAGGATCAAATGCAGCCCAAAGAGGTTTGAACATATCTACTTAACTTTTTATGGTAGTATGGGAATTATCATTTGTAAACCACTAAGACCTTTGTAATAGCAAGGTATTATTTCTAACTGTCCATAATTCTGAGCCCACACCATTTCATAATGATCTGAATATTCAGGACAGGATATACTTGACCACTGCAATTTATTTGTGTGTATCCAACAGACTGCAATTACATGAAAAAAAAAATTTCAATGGCAACTAGAGTATGTTACATTCTGATCAAGGCGAACCATTAGAGATAGAAGAAAGGAAGCAGGCTATATTTCTAAAAAAGATTTTATATAAATTATAGGCACTAGGGGAACAGGTTATAATTTACTTATTCTGACTACCAATCAGAAACCTACAAACTATGAAAATATATAAATGATCTTCAGCATCTCAGTTCATCTTGGAGGATGCAGACGAATGAAATCCTGAGACTACTACACCTTTATACTAAATTATTTTTAGTGGTCTAGCAGAGTAGAATCAATAAAATTAAGACTGCCCAATCTCTAATATGCACATATATTAATCACAATATTTCCTTGTCACTCTGAACTAGGAAGGTAATCCCACATGATAAAGAGTCAGTGATGTATCCAGCTCTATTCATACAGCCTACAAAAGGTTGCAAAACCTCTAACAGAGAGGTAAGGTACAATTTTTTTTTTTTTTAAACTGTTAGTATACTGAATTTTTTATTTTTCAATCCATCAGTAATTTTACTTTACTGGCCTTCAAGTGGGGGGAAAGGAGAAAGCCAGAACCAAGTACAGGCAATTAATCAGTCTACTAAAATCTAATACCTACAACTGTTTTCAAATAGATATGCCTGATACCACTTTAAATACACTCAGCTGGCAGTTTTCTAAAAGGGCGCCAACTCTTGAAATAAAATTAAATTTGTCTGTAAACAAATTATTGTAAATTTCAAAGGACTGAATAAAACAAAAAGTCAACTATTCTAAATGAATATCAAAAAGTCAGAAGCCAAGTTAGAAACCAAACAATCTATTGAAACTGAAAAATTACTCATTTTTACAGAATTAAAAATTCATTTACTTTCATCTCAAAATCAAGTGAATGACAGAAGTTTTATTCACATTTCTAGATGCTATTTGTAGTAATGTGGCCAAGTAGTAAGAAAGTAAGGGGTTTCAGAAGTGATGTTATTCCCCCAAAACTGCACTTAAGGCATTTTGATTCCCAGGGAAAATTGATTGAAAAGATTAAAGTTCTGCCGCATGATAGCATATCCCCAAATAACTGTAAGCAACAAATGCCAACATATACCTCATCATCCTGAAATGTTAAATACACCTGTATTATAAGCAGTATCACCTCTGCTTACAAGACAATAGAAACACACCTGATGAAGTTAAGAAAACTGACTCATTTTTAACAAGTCATTGGTACTCTTTATTAGCCTGCCCTTGCAAAGTATTGCAGTCACACAACAATAATTTATCATCAGGCTTTAATCCAGAATTTTGCGGAAAGGATTTTTCAAAGAAAGAAAAAAAGTGAAAATAAATAATTCCCTTACACACACTTCCACCTACACCAGGGGTAGGCAATTATTTTGGGCAGAGGGCCACTTACTGAGTTTTGGCAAGCCATTGAGGGCCTCATGACAGGCAGCCCAGGGCAGATAAATATTATTTTTTTTTAATTTTTAGGGGCCCCGCAAGCCAGATAGAATGGCTTGGTGGGCCACATCTGGCCCCCGAGCCACATTTTGCCCACCCCTGACCTACCCACACTGATTCATTTCACTGCCTCTTTTAAGACACTAGCCAGTGTATTTGAATAGAATGGGCAATAGTCCTCCCTCAAAAATATAATTTAGCAGTGATTCCACATTTAATGTCTTATTTCTTTTAAAACTGATAAAGACTACGATGCTTACCACAGCGTTAAATAAAAGATACAGTAGACTAATTCGGAACATAATAAAAATTAATTTATTTTCTTCCACTCAATTTGTTAAATTGGTCTGTCCTGCAGCAGCCTGGGTATTAGAGTTCTACTTTAATGATAATTCCATACAGGTGCAGGATTTATCTAGCTTCTCCTCCTTAAAACCACTGTTTAAAAGCTAATTATTCCCTACTATTAACAAGCAATCATAACTAATTACAGATCAGTTGACAGGTAATTGGGTTTGTGCATACTAACAGAAGTAAAATATAGAGGAGGCTTAACTCATGTCAGGACTACATTGATAAGGGGCTTTTTCTAAAAAGAAGAAATACTGGAATGTACATCTAACTAAAAAACATGCCCCACCTATAAAAGAGTTATCCAATATTACTTTAAAAAACTTGAAGCCATTTTCAGGTGTTTTTAAATATATTTTTGTCTGAGGATTCAGTGACATACCATAACACAGAGGTCACCTCCAAAATATCAGACTACTGTATACCCATTTCTTTTAGATCATATCTGGTTAAAAGGAAGGTAGGGCAGGGACTCCGTTCCTAGCATGTGATGAAATAGGTTTTGCTTATGAACACTCATGCCTCCCCAAACCAGTTAATCTCTAAGGTGCCACCCTGCCCTAGCTTCTGCCTGGCTTCAGACTAACATGGCTAACCACCTCCATAATCTAGTCAAATGGTCATTTAAATAACAATAACTTGATATTTAATAAGTATAATACACATAGTAATGTGGTATTAATGATGATCCCCCTCTTCTTTAGAAATAATGGAATCAAATGAAAAGCCAATTAATTTTTAACATTTAGGAATCAAGTAAGTTTAAACTAGGGAAATAGAACAATCAAGCTAAATAATATTACTAAATAATATGCAGAGATCAAGAATACACCCCTACAGACTCTGGAGTACTCAAATAACTCATCCTTTGAGAAACAGAATCATAGAAAATTAGGCTTGGAAGGGACCTCAAGAGGTCATCTAGTCCAGCCCTTTGCTCAAAGCAGGACTGTACCCAGTTATATCATCCTAGCCAAGGTTGTCTAGCTGAGTCTTAAAAACCTCCAAGGATGGAGATTCCCCTACCTCTCTGGATAACCTGCTCCCATGCTTTAATAATCTCCTAGTGAGTAAGTTTCTCCTAATATCTAACAAACTTGCTTTGGTGCAACTTGAGACCATTGCTCCTTGTTCTGTCATCTGCCACCAACCACTGAAAACAGTATAGCTCCTCTTTGGAACCACCCTTCAGGTAGTTAAACGTTGTTCATGAATCTCCCCTCAGTCTCATCTTCTCCAGACTAAATAAGACCAGCTCCCTCAGCCTCTCTCATAAGTCACGTGCCCCAGCCCCTTCACTATTTTTGTTGACCTCCACTGGACTCTCTCCAATTTGTCCACATCCTTTCTGTAGTGGGGGGCCCAAAGCTGGACACAGTACTCCAAATGCTGCTTCACCAGTGCCGAACAGAGGGAAATAATCCCTTCCCTCAATCTGCTGGCAATACTCCTACTAAAGCAACCCAGTATGGTGTTAACCTTCTTTGGAAGAAGGGAACATATTCATACTCTGTTGGCTCATATTCATCTTGTCCACTGTAACCCCCAGGTCCTGCCCAGCCAGTCAGCCCCCAAGCCTGTACTGGTGGTACATGGGATTGTTCTATCTTAAGTGTAGCACTTTACACTTGTCCTTATTGAACCTCATGAGATCTTTTGATCCAATCATCCAATATGTCTAGGTCTCTCTGAATCATAGCCCTACCCTCCAGCATATCTACTACTCCCTGCAGCTTGGTGTCATCCATGAACTTGCTGAGGGTGCACTCCATCACATCTTCCAGACCATTAATGAAGATAATGACCTCAACTGGGCCCACTTGATACTGACTACCAGCTAGACCATTGATTACTGCCTATTGAGCCCAACAATCCAGCCGCTTTCTATCCACCTTACGGTTGTTTCATCCAGCCTGTACTTCATTAGCTTGCTTGCGAGAATATTTTGGGAGACTATCAAAAGCCTTGCTAAAGTCAAGGTATATCATGGCCACTGCTTTCCCCACATCCAGTCATCTTATCATAGAAGGCAATCAGGTTGGTCAAGCACGACTTGCCCTTGGTGAATCCATGCCAATTGTTCCTAAATACAAGTGGTCTTTGGCTTCTCTGTTTAAAAACCCCAAATTCTCGGACAAAAACACCAAAAATCCATGCTTTTCCTCAACTAAAATGAAATGCCCCTATATATCTATATCAGCTGACCACTATGTTTTACTGATATATCTACAATTTTAAAGCAAATTTGAAGCCTACTGCTTCAAATCTATTATAATAAAATAAATACTAAATACCTATATCTTGGCATTTCATTTTGTTTTGTTTTATCATGGAAAATCAGAGCTCCCCTCGCTTCTTTTGCCTACTACAATATGGGTTCAACTGTAGCTGTCTCCGCAGCTGCTTTGTAGTATTGAGCACCCCTGATATGCCAGTGCCCTTCACCCCCGACCTGCAACCCCCAACCTGCTCCAGTCCTGCTGGTGGCCCTCACTCCTGATCCGCTGCCCCCTGCCCCAGTACCCCCTCCCTCCCCACAAGTGTGGGGAAGTGGGTGGATGTGGGGGAGGGGTCATGGGACAGGATGGTGTGCCTGACCATAGGCGATGCATTGGGAGGACATGTGACCCCCCATAACCCCCAAGATTTGCGCACCCACAGTGGCCAGACCAGCACCTGGTATGGGACGGTGGAGCAGAGGTGGTAAAACTTGCTTCCTTTTTGTTTTATTTCACTGAAGAGTTCCCTTCTAAGCCAAGATGGTTTTCTGCCATACTTGCTAGTCTTCCTGAGCACTGGGTTGGTTCGTTCCTGAGCCCTCAATAAAATTTCTTTAAACTACAGCCAGGTCTCCTGGACTCCTTTCCCCCTCAGGCTGGACTCCCAGGGGATCCTCTGAAGGCAGTTCAGGGCAACTGTTCATGTCCCATGAGCCTTTCACATGGGTCTTGCTAACTTCCAACTCCATGATCCTTCCTATTTTATTTAGAAAGTTGTTAAACCTCCTAATGGTTCCCAAGGAACCACAGATAGTAAGAATTCCCAATGCAGACAACATTCTGATTCAAATATCCATCTCGTTCATCAACATACCTGTAGATATGTCTACTCAGTAGTTACAGAGCTACTAAGCTGGAGCTGGATAAGATTCAACAAATAGATTCAACCCAGACTAGACCAAGATAATACTTGTGGCTTAGGGAAAGCAACTGTGAACAATTTCATTTCATTTTTACTATTCTTTACAGGAGGCATCTACCAGCTCCAAACACACATCTGTGCAACAGACATATCTTACTAGTCCCCCTGTGTAACCAAGATCCCTTATTAGGAGTTATGTCCAAATGCTTTTGTTCTTAACTATGTATCTAACTACAAAACTTGCTGAAGTAACGGTTACAGCTTATGTCACCATAAAAACTGAACTGATGCAGCAAGCTGTACATAGGATTATCTCTACAGATCTTGGGGAAACTTCATCTGGTAGAAAATTTAGTAGCTCACATACTAAGCTTCCTACATATATTACATCAAATCTGCAATTCAAGATATTGGTTCTTCATGATATTATAGATAATTTTTAACACAGGACGCCTGAAGCCTTGGCAAGACTGGGAAATTCAAATGTTGCCAAAAATTCAATTATTATGAAGATGAGATAACTGGATGCAGACCACAGAAACATGCATACATTCAGTGCAAATTATTGTCTTGAAAACGATTTGAATATTAGTTCGGCTTGATTTTGTAATGTAAATCTTAACCCAACATATTTGTGTATACTTTCCATGAATATGAAGAAACAAACAAAAAGGTTCTTAGTTACTGTCCGAGACAGATGTTTATGTTGAACATCCTGGAAACTTCTCTTTCACAACTGCACCTGAACTGACTTGAACAGAAATACTAATATACATGATCTATATATTGTTTTTGCCTACTTGCATGCTAAAAACATTTAAACCAAAGAGGGATAACAACAGAGACTGTACACTGGGGTTTAATGCAGTTATCTCATTTCCCACCCCCGCACAAAACACCACACGCACATACCCTACGTATGGTTGCAATAAAATTAAGAATCAAACTAAAACCATTAAAAGCTTTATCTTCTATCCAAATTCCACATTACATTAGAGGTTTAGTTACAGACACACACAAAAAAACAATTAGCCGTGCTTTATATAAATTTGGATTTCTTAAAAAACAAAAAATCTTAATAGGACTATCATGAATACAAAGGACAGAAGATTCAAGTCATAACATGCTTTCATATGATTTGAGATATGAAAGCTAAAGTAAGAAGATTATTAAGATGCTTCTGAAGATTGGAGCCAGGTATCTCGACACTTCCATTCCCAAATTATATAGCATAGAATGAGTTCAAGATGCTGAGTATGATTCAATTATATTCTCTTTCACTTGTGACAAATACTTGTGTTCATGTAGATTCAAAAGTCTAATGCAACTCTGACCAAAGCCAAGCACATCACTGGCTTCCACACCCTATTCTACTAATAGGAATCTCAATCCTTATCTGCTTTACCCAACTACTTTATAACCACACATCTCAAAACAAAGAAATGACACCTATGCCACATCACACAGGGGTTTTTTGCAACATGTATAGCACACAGGAAGTCACCATCACTATTTTATAACACACAAAGATATAGTGCATAATGTTACACATTTAAAAGTTAATAAAATGTAGGAAACAAATCTTATGATTTTGTACAAGATACATTTTTCTATGAACTTACACATGTGCAACTCTCTAACAAAAACAAACTACATTTCCAACTGAAATTAAACCAAGGTAAAAAAATCAATCTGTGCATGTTTCCAATCCAAGTAGTAAAATGCTTATAAAAGTTATGAAGAATTAGTTCTTCACACTGCATGAAGATAGGAAAGAGGAGGTAAGACCTTTAAATTAAGGATTTGCTATGAAATTTTAACAATATTTAAAAAGTTCACCTCACTAATTCAGAAGGCATTTATAAGGGCATGATCTACCTATTGTAGAAAATCAACTCCTAAAAAGACAAACATTGTCAAGTGAAGAGAACGTAAATTTCAAATCAGGACAAAACTGAAGACTAATTTAATGACAACAAAAAATAATTCTCTGTCAGTTGATTAACTTTATTACTGTATGAATGTATAAAACAGCACTATTTAAACAGACAAATACTGACTAACCTCCTATCCTGCAGCTTCATCTGCACAGGTGGGCCCCTACACCGAGCCCCTGCAGAAGGAACAAACAACTAAGCACATGAATGCCACTACAGATTCATGGCTTGTATATAGCACCTTCATGTTGAGCCTGGGGGCATCAATCAGCATGTACCACCCACTCTCCTCCTACACACCCATTAAAGAAAAAGAAAATAAAAAATAAAAAAACAACACACAAATCTGGGAGCTTTGCTGCCCCTGAATAGCCCTAAACATGGATAAGCATTTCTGAGGCTACTCTAAGAGTGCCTCGTTTCTTGGATTTGGTAAGAGTAAGAGCATGAAGCATGCTTCTCAGCAGAGCACCAAATCCATGAGAGAGGCAGTGAAGGCAAGCCCTCAATGTATTAAATCAGGAGCCAAAAAGATACTCAGATCAATTATCACAGTTATCATAGCACTGCTCCTTTCACACAACAGCATCTCTGGAAGTTAAAAATAAGAATAGTCTATTGCTGAAGACTTAAATACATCACAAGACAAAATACATTACCACCACCGCAAAGACAAGGTAAAATAAATGATTTCGTAGGAAAGCATCTTGCTGTTTATCCCATATTTTAGTAATCCATGTAACTAAACCTAAGTATTCAGCCACCTGTAAACCAATCCCTGCAACATTTTATCCTAAGTAAGAAAAATTACTCAATTTGTATTATGTTTATTACATTTGACAAAACCAAATGCAATAAAATGAGCTCTCATCACAGAAAATACTGCTAAAGAAAGCTGCATGTCTACATTGATTTTACTTTTATGTCCACCTGAAGTTAACTGCAAAAGAGTCAAACCGTACTGTTAGTTTCCAAGAGCAAGTTAAAGTAGTTTCCAATACCACCCCTTGCCACAAAAGTTCCCTGACCATCTGTGTGAATTTACCATACAAGTTTCCCCTTCTTCCGTCCCTGCTCTTAACTGTTCCATGAAAAGTTCTCATGTAAGAAAGGAAATTGACTATAAAAAAGTTACACAAAAAACTGAAGAAACTATCAGATCCAAATTAAGAGAGATGCATTCCCAATTTTATTCCCAATTTTTAGTTACTTACAGCAGTTGCAAAAATATTCCATGGGGGTGAGAGAAGAATATTATCTCTAAGGATGCAACCAATTCTCATCTTCTGCAATTCTTATAAACTCACTATGGTATAAACTAACATGATATTTTGTTTGCTGGTATACATATACAAGTTCCAGTAAAAAAGGTAAACACCTTTCCTGTTTCTTTCTAAAGCCAATCATGCAAGTAAATTGTTTCTTCCTTATGGTTTTTACTAGTGATGAGCTTGCAAGATCACCTGCTCAACTAGAAGATGTTTACATACATTTGTAGCATTATGTTTTTAATCCTCTGATCAATTACAAAATGTCAAAGGACATTCTAAGTATAAATGGTCAAAAAAGTCCATTGCTATGAGGGGCAGGGAAACAATCTGAGAACTTAAATGCTGTAGATGGACACCTACCATTTGTTTAACGCAACAAATTCAAGCACTTCTGCAAATCCATATATTAGATGATAGCACCCAATGCCTTCCAACATAAGCCTCGCATTGAATCTAGACTCATCTTCCAAAAATAATATGTTGACATTAACTTAAGAATTACTATGCTGAATAATGTGGTAGGAGAAATAAAACTACAAGAAATGGGCAAATCAGAGCCCTGCACATGGCCCCTGCCACTTGGGGATTTTTGGGAGTTCCTGGAACAGAAAGGAATGAGGGGGGGCTTATAGGCCAAATAGAAGAATGCAAGGAATCCCTGACTTGTGCAATAAGTTTGTCTCACACACCCTACAGTGCATTTTTGACTCGTCATTATTTGCATTTATAAAAATGCTGAAAAGGAAGCTTCCTAGATACTTTAAGCAACTTTGTCATCACTTCAAAAATGTGAGCTGGGCATAATTTAAGATAATCAGTGACAAATCTTACTCTAACAAATCCCCTTGCTTCATGAAAGAAACTGAAAGGCTGCTGGTATCACATTTAAAAGTTCTCTCAGGACCCACTCCTGTCACACCTAGAAGAACATGACTTCTTGATTATGGGAAGGGTTGTATGTGGCTTGAAATTAGTTAATACTTCAACTGGGGGGTAGGGGAGACAGGACATCTAGCTGTGACCAACCACTTGGCCCTCTTATGATATGTTTTTTGTTAGCCAGTTTTGTGGGTTTAAAAAAGAGAAAAAAGTAGTCAGCTCTTCAGGGAATCTGCATAACAGACAGCATACAATGATGGGAGTCTATTGACAATAAATGAAAAATTCCATGAGTATGCCATGTAAAACAGTACTGATAATTATAAAGTGAGAAAGAAAAAGCTAAATGAAGAGAAGACCACCATTTTTGTGGGGGGAAAAAAAAGGCTTTTTTTCAGTATGCCTATTTATGACTGAAGATATTTTTCCATGCGAGAAAAACATCACATTATCAGAAAGAAGTTGTGGGCAATATTAGCTGTTGCTGCTGCTATTTGTAAAGAGGGGATTGTTCCTAGATTTAAGAAATAGATTAGACAAGCACTGATATGGGATTGTTTGGATAGGAATGATCCTGTTTTGTACACGGCACTGGACTAGATGACCTCCTGAAGCCCTTTCCAAACCTACTCGGTTTTTTAATGAGTCTATAATACTTGGGGCACAAGTCACAAAACTAGCATCCAAGTTTCAAAGAATATAAGGTATTGTATTATACAACCCTTAACTCACATATACAGTCCCAAACACTTCATGGGTGCTCTTAAGTAGAGATTGCTACTTAGCATGAATAAAATTTGCAGGCAAGACTGACATAATTACCCCAAAGACTTAAATCTATCCAAAGATTAAGCATTAGGCATCAATTAAGCATCGATATTAAATCTGTACTGTCAGATGATTTCCAGCCTACTTTGCCATGTTATGCAGATCATGCAGTAGTTTTATTTATGACAGGAAGATAGCATAACTGGAAGAATTTAGAACAATTGTATTAAAGTTTATAAATAGTACTCCAATATTTCCAGAACACCTGAAAGTAATTTAGGTTTATTTGGAAAAAAAAATGTTTGCTACATATCAGTGTAAGATCATTATCAGCATACTTGGAAAAAAGGAGAAAACAGGCATGTTGGGAAGAATGCAAGGTCATGGAGAAAGCTGTGCACTGTTTATTGTAAGGTTGCAGCTAAAACAGATCAGGCTTTCAAATAGTTAGATCTTTGAATTTTATTTTTTTTTACTTTTTTTTTTTTTATACAAAAAAAGTTGCAACAAACCAAGTACAAAACTGCTGCTATTTGACAGCAAGTCAATTATTTGGTTTCCCAGTCTTAAATTTATTCCTTTTAACTCGAACTGAAAAAAAACCCAAAAACCAACAAACACAGGAAGTTGAGTAAACAATGCTCAGAATTCTGGACCACACATCACTCTGCCCATTTATCACGCTGTAGTTATTTATTACCCACTTTATTTTCCTGATTTTCAGTATGCTGCCTCCTCCACAGCTGCCAAAAAACTCTCACACTCCAAGGAGGCAAAACACAATCACAGTCCAAAACAGATCAGATTAGTTGTACAGTATACTCAGACTTTCATTACCATGGCAATGCAGTATGAATTAACATGGAAGTAGTCTTCACCTTTCCAAGTTTCTGTCAGGTGTAATTTATTTATGTTTTTGCTACTTATCTCCTGGATCTTAAATAAGAGACATCAGAAATGTACCTTCCTTTCAACAGCTTGCCTACATGCAATCTTCGGAACATTTTTTCCAAGTGAATACATTCAAAAGGATGAAAAAGTAGAACAATTTAAGGTTATTGCAAGACATTGGGCATTGAAAACATCCGTACCTGTGGAAGTGCAGTATTTAGCTGCCTCTGCAAGGAATCTCTTTCATGACCAACTTCATGTAGCTTGCCCTGTGTCAAAGCTAGTGTCTCTTGAGTTTCTCTTAGTGTTTCCAGGAGACGATCCCTCTCTTCCAGCATAGACACCATTAACTGCTCAAAATGGGAATCAGCATCCGATTGTAACGGGGAGCTTGAACCATGGCCTCCATTTCCCCCAGAGGGAATCTCTGCCTCACTGATGGTTGGCATCACCTCACACATCATCTTGAAATTAAGAAATTAAATTCAGGCCATTAATTATTAGCAATAAAGTACAGAATACAAATCCAAAAACAAAAATGTTCATAAGCCTAGGGAGATACAATGATGTTTTTCCCCCCCAAGAGTGAGGCCTGTCCCTTGCATTCTGGGCAGGCTTACCCGAGAGTTTTCCCAAACGTGGGAAACTCGACTACACAGTTGCATAGGAAAGTGGGACTGCTTTCTTGCTTTTCCTGGCTCACTCCTTGATCTTTTGGTTAGGAGCAAACAAGACTAGGGGGCATCTGAACCCCAGGGTCTCTGGGCCCTGGGCTTGCATGTAGGATGCCTGCCAGAGTTTCGGGGAGTATCCGAAGCCCCAGACTGACGCGTCTGAGAAGGAAGATACTTCCCCAGCGGTAGAGCCACATGGACTTGAATGACTGAGCTCTGCTCAGTTGAAATTTGAAACTTGGCTTTTGAGATTTGCCCAAGTGAATTTGGAACTGATTTGGCCCTTGAAACAAGATACATAAAATGAAAAAAAAAAAAAAAAACTATTGAAGAATCTTATCTACACCACATACGTGTGTATCTGTAATACACCATCTGTTTAATCCCACCTGTGACAGCAATACTAGAAGCTAACCTAACCTAGATAAGACACCATGTTGTATGTGAAGAGAGAAGCAAAGCCTAAGACCAAACCTGAAACAAATTCCCCTGTGCCAGCTGCAGGAAAAACAACTGGGTTGTATGTTGGACAATATTAAAAGATAGGTTTTTCAAAGTGGGAGAAAATAATTCTCATTCATTCAGAAGTAAACTGGTCACTCTGAAAAGGGCATGTATACAGAGTGGGGGATTTCCCCCCTCTACAAATAGGACATCCCGACTTGCTACAGCTTAACCCTATGCACACAGCCAAACATCTATAGTTTACTGGATTTAAGGCTATATAAACCAGTGTCTTAGGTTTGAAAAATATTACTATTGCAGTTTTGTTACAGTATCACTTCCTACCAATGCCAACTCTGTTGAAAAGCTACACATCTACCACACTATTTCTGATGCCAATTTATAAAGGATGCATGTGCTTTGTTTAAAAAGTTGTTTGGACCTTTAAACAGTATTAAGCACGCCTCAACCCAAAAACAACAACAAAAAAACCCACAAACCACACATATTGAAGCCTATATCATACTTCTTTCAAACTCTTGATACTGCACTCCACCATCCTGGGAAGAGGCACTACTTTCAGCTGCCACCGAAGCCACAAAAATCTCTATTGGACAATTTTACTGCATGAAAATTAGCAACAGCGGATTTCTGCACCCGGATGCAGCCACAGGGAAAGCCAAGAGGTCAACCCGGAGAAAGTGAAAACGAAAAGAAAGGCTGTTCAAGGTCTTAAATACTAAACAAACAGGACTTGACTGCTAGCCAGCACGCTACATCAGCAGCTGTCAGATATAAAAAGAGGGACTGAGACACACGCAGAGAGTATGATAAAAATATAAACTTGGAAGTATCGTTGTTGTACACCCCACCATGCTTAGTAATGGCAAAAGCATAAGGCCTCATGCTGGAGGGATCCTACATTTTACAGCCTGGTTTGAATCCTGGGCCACCCAGACTTCAGAACCAAGGGAAGTTTCTGTCCTCCTGCATTTGAAAAGCAACGAAATACATAACCAACAGTACCACAGTGTCAACTGCCATCAACTTTTCTCACGGGAACTGAACAAACGATGGTTTATGAAGCTGCACGTGCAACTTTTAAACTATCCCTAACGAAAGTACGGTGCCTACTTCCTAATATTGGAGTTCCTAAGGCAGTTGTTAAACTTATTTGTGACAAGCAGAGCCCGCACTTCTGAATTAATGAGAAGCTCCCCGGGAAGGCCTGTCCCAAGCACCAGCACTGTTTTATACTGGGGCTTTTAAGCTGATCTGAGGCAGGCGCCAGCCACCCACTGCTCGCTGCTTTACCTTGGTCGATGAAACAAAGCGGCGTCACCGTGGGCCCAGGGTTTCGGCAGCACCAGGTCTCCCCCGCGGCTTTCTCCTCTCCTACTGCCGCTGCAGGAGCCGCGAGCCCCTGTAGCGGCGCGGAGCTGCCATCCAGCGCCCTGCAATATCCGTCCCGGCGCCCCAAGCCGGAGCAAGAGGCGGCGGAGCGCAGAGCAGGGCCCCCGAGTCCCCCAGGCACCAGCCCGGCCTCAGCTCCTCTCCTCCCCGCTGCCAGCCCTCGGCGCCGCCGGGACCATGGGCGGGGGAACGTGTCCGCTGCCGCCTCAGCGCCGCCCTCGCCCGCGGCTCCGGGCGGGGGAAGCAGCCGCAGCTCCTGGGCGCTGGGGTCGCAGCCGCGGGATCCTGCCCTTCCTGCCGCGTCGCTCACTCATTTATACCCCGGGCGCGGGGATGGCGGCGCCCGCGCCTCGTCCTCGCGGGCCCGGCTCCGGCTGCTGCTACCCTGGGGCGCTCCGCGGCGCGGGCCCCTCACCCGCACTCTCACCGCCGCCGCCGCCGCCGCTCCCGGCGTGCCCCGCGCCCGCAGCAATCACTGCGCGACCACAATGCACTGCGCGCCCCGCGGCTCGCGCCGGGTCCAGGCCCCTCCCCCACGGAGCCGAGACTCGGGCCAGCGGCAGCCCCAGAACGCTGGGCTCCAGAGCGCGGAGGGCTGCGCTACTGTGCGCGTGCGTGGGACGCTGCCCGCGCCACACACCCGGCGAGGGAGGAGGGGGACTGTCCTGCGCTCCGCTTCTGCCCACAACCAGCGCCTCTGAGGGGCGCGCTCTTGTTTTCCAGAGCAAAAAAAAAAAAAAAAATGTTGGCAATCAATTAGGTGTCACCGCCTTAACGCCAGCAGTGGCTGGAGACAATCCTACCACCCCCCTGCAGCCAATGGTAGTGCCCTCCACGTCCCGCGGCCAATGGTAGTGCCCTCCACCCTCCGCAGCCAATGGTAGTGCCCTCCGCCCCCCGTCCCGCGGCCAATGGTAGTACCCTCTGGTGTCGTGTCCTACCTCCTTCCCCCCAGGTAGTGGTAGCGTCCGACGGTCGGGGGCGCGGTGTAGGGGAGGGAGGAGGGTCTCACCGCTACTGTGCCCCTCCCCCTCGCAACTGCCCATGGGAGGTCTCTTCCAGCGCTGCCCGCCGCCCTCTGCTCCTCAGGCAGGCTGCAACCAGCAGCCTGGAGGGTGAGCGAGAGATCAGGACAGCCCCAGGGCTGGGGAGATCACACGAGTGTTCACTGGCACGAGGTTGGAGCCCGGCTGGGTTCAGCGGGGGCTGGTGATGGAGCAAGGAGCAATGGTCCCAAGTTGCAGCAAGGGGAGTTTAGGTTGGATATTAGGGAAAACTCTCCCACTACGAGGGTAGGAAAGCACTGGAACAGGTTCCCCAGAGAGGTGGTGGAGTCTCCATCCTTGGAGGTTTTGAAGACCTGGCTAGACAAAACTTTGGCTGGGCTAATTGACTTGGGAGATGTCCAGCTTTGAGCAGGGGTTGGACTTGATGGCGTCCTACAGTCCCTTCCAGCCCTCATTTTCTGTGAAAACACCTCGCCTATTTTCGAAATAGTGCTGTGGTGATGTTCTTGACACAGATATCCTTATGAAGATGATCCTGCGCTGCTCCCTGTGTTCACTTGCTCCCTCCTCAAAGGGAAAGCATGCCTAACTGTACTCCAACTCTGCCCTGGACCCAATGAACAATGGAATGACCCCCCCCCCGCCCCCGCAAAAAAACAAACAAATCTTTGCCTTGTTATAATGGTTACTCATTCCAGTCTTGGTAGCAATACCTCTACCAGCACAAAGCACCTTTATGCCAGTGAAACTGCTTTCATGTGGTCAGATGCACTGCCTTACAGCCCTAAGGCCTGCTTTACACGACAACGTTTTAGTAGCATAGTGTCTATGAGTAGCTACTTAAAATTAAAAAAGCAAGCCACTAATCTGATAAAGCAATGTCAGTAAATACCAGCATGTTAACAAAAAGTCCTTTCCTGCTATAGCTTATTGCCATCAGGGAACACACTTAAGCCATATCAGCAAAAGAACTTTCTCCAATATAAACTGCATCTCCACCAAAGAGCTGTCTGTACAGGGACTCCTCAGCAGCACCAGTCCCTCAGTACCAGAATGACAGTCTTCCAGTAAATAGGGAAGTCATTATTATAGGGACTGAGGAGATCCATAGACAACTGGTATTATAGTACACTGAAAGCTCTTTCACTTTGGTGGAGGGAGCTTATTTCGTAAAGCGTGGGGAACAGTGTTAGTCTTCTAATTCAAACCTCAAGTACAGGCTGATTGATACTACATGGTATTATTTTAAATATTTGCCTTCAGCAGTGCTGATTACTGATGGCAGCATTTTCAGACTGGTTCAGTCCTGTTAAACCCAGAGCCTCAATTCAGCAGAGGCAGCGGCAGGGCTGTTGGAATGCACAAAAGGAAACAGGGACTGCATGAAACAGCTTGTTACAGGTTTGTGTGAGACAAGTGACATTAAGCATGGTACTGAAATTAAGCATACACTGAGTCTGTCCCACAAAGAATTGTGATACTGGCTTTAAAAAAAAAATCTTTAAAAATAAATATGTAACGAGAGCATCTACATGTGCACTTTAATGTGCTGTAGCCTATTCTACTGCGCATTGAAGCAGCACTTAAAAACCATGCTAGTAAGCTAATGTGCAGTAAAATAGGCCAGCAGTTCCCAACCCCCGGGCCACAGCCTGGTACTGGGCTGCAAAGGGTTGGCTGCTGGTCTGCAGGAAGGTTGACTGCTGCAGACCAGAAGTGACTGCGGACCAGCAAACTGCAGACTGGCCAACTGCGGACTGGAAGTGACTAGCATACTCTGGACTGGCAGCCAGTTTTTATACTGAGTATAAAAAAGGGTTTGTTTCCTGCCCACAGTATGCCAAGTCACTGCTGGTCCGCAGTTTCCCAGTCCACTGTTTGCCGATCCTCAGCATAAAAAGGTTGGGAACCCCTGAAATAGGTTAGTGCACATTAAGCATCACCTAAAATGTGTGTGCTTGCACTACCATGCATTAGCACAACCTGATGTACATTTATTTATTACCTCATATTGGAGGTACTAAATTTAATATGCTTTAGGAAAATCACATTAATGCACATGTAGACATGCCCATTGTGTTCTTCATACCTGCCTTTGGTATCCAAGCCATAAAGGTGAACACAGGTTTCTTGAAGCTTTTCTCTGCAACCAAGTAGTTTAAAACCTTTTTAAAAATAACAGCTAAGATTTTCATGGAATCACATAATTCTGAAATTTGTGGCTTTACTAAAAGCACCACATATTGGGCCACTTCCTACAACTTACAAAAATCAGGCAACATTGGTCAGCACAGATTTTGTGTTGACTAATCCACAAACCAAGTTTCATTATCCAAAGTAATAAGATCTGGTTTTCTAATGTAGAAAAAGAGTAAATATTCAAGCTGAAACTAATTCATGTTATTCCTAGAAGAAAAGAAAACTGATTTTGCTAATTATACCTGTGCTGTCAAAATGATCTCAGTAAAACTTTATACATAATCATTATTAAAAGCACAGGTTTTAACGTAAATGTTGGAAAACAGTCACTTTTGCTTCTGATTTGCTTCAGATTTATTCCTTGGCCCCCATCCTTTAAGTGGGTCTGCACTGAAGCCCAATGATGCCAGAGGGGTTCCGTGTGAACACAAGCTTTACTTAGGAAGAAATAGCCAGAAGATCAGAACTCTTGTTATAAAACAGGGGTGGCCAACCTGTGGCTTGTGTATGTGGCATACAGCAGACTAGTTATGAGTGATGGCAAGCAAATAATCTAGAAGCCCAATAAAATTAAATGGGACTACAATGAATTAGTGGATTTTCTCCCCCAAGTTCTAGTTCTGGAACTGCCTCTATATAGGTAAACCATTGCACTTACAGGGAATTATTTGAAGAGTAAGCATCCAATTGTTAAAACCCCAATTAATATAAATGTTTTCAAATTAAAATATTATGGAAAAAATATATATTCCTATGTGGAGGCTATGAAAATATACTTTTAAAAATGCACTGTACATAGCTCTAAGCTTCAAAAAAATCTTATTTGATTAGACTGGAATTATTTGGGCTTGTATATTTTCCCTCCTGCAGGTTTTACCAGGAAGAGAAGAAAAAATAATCCAAAATCATCCCAATTTAAAAACTAGGAAATTTTTAAAACCAACAAATTTTTCTTCTACTCTGTTTTGCCCATGCTTGGAAATATTATGATAATTCTCCACTTGGATAATGAAAAGCTTTCACAAGTCCCTTTTTTGCCTGGACAAGGTTTAAAAACCACAAGGATAAGAATACTCAAACTGATCCCTGTCTATGGCTTACACCAGTGGGTGTGGCGCCAGCAGTGAATTATTGATCTATAGGCAGCCGTATAAGCAGCATGTGACATTGTTTTCTGTGCACCGCACCTGTACGCTTTAAGAATTCTGCCTATTCACAGTGGAAAGAAACATCCTATTCTGAAACGATTCAACATGTTACAAGGAAGACCGAGACATTGTGTTATCTTCTTTGGACTTTTGTCCTTTCTTGTTTTATTGTTTTCCCTAATGTAAACTGAACTTAAGTTAGACTGAAAGTTGTCCAGTTTTCTGTATGCAGGAAACACTGCAATACCCCCCAATTGGCAAAAGGTCCCAGGCACCCCAAGAACCCACAAGGAGTATTGCAACTGCTTTTCCCTTCTCCATTTTAAACTGTGAAGCAGCTGGCTTCACCAACATGGCTGCATACTGAACTTCCCCCCTCTGAATGGGAAGCATCAATATACAATTTAATGTGTTCTGCTTCTAGAAGTAGTAATTTCCACATAGGAAGCCACATATGTTGAAAGCAGAACATATTGACCGTATCAGTTGCCTCTCAATCCCAGCCTACACCAACATACATTCTTGTCCCACAGATAAGTACCATGGGCTCAGATCTTAGATGCTTCTCTCTCTCTCTCTCTTTGGATGTGTTAGAGTTGTATCTGCACGTTTGTACTACATTTGTCTTTCCTTCATGTACTGACTAAAAAAAGAAAGAGTATATGGCATCCTAAGTATTCCAGCAGTAGCACCTATATACTACAGAGATAGTTACCAGGAAAACATTTAAGAGCCTGACAGAGGCATAGCTGGGCACCTCCATGCACTGTCACTGTGCCAGTCTTGGTGGCATGGGGTTATTTTTGCATCAACTCACAAGGGCAGCAGCCAGGGTCCTATTCCATCAGTCTGAGCCATGCAGTTGGAGCCATTCCTCCAGGCTGAGCCTGATTGAACTCCATATGGGAATAAAGGTCTGCCCATTGCAGTAGATTTCACAATCAAGACTAATGTTAGCAGATTTTACATCATGCACATAATATCCTACATACAAGTCCTATGAAACCTATGGGATAAAAAACCATGCAAGTCCTAGTTACATGTCATAAACTACATAAAGATTCATAGCACTCCCCACTACTTAAAAAAAAAGCCCTTTTTTGTAATTAATTTGTTTACCAGAAAAATAACTGGAGCACATACCATAGGAGCAGTACATGAAGAGAAGAAAGCCTTAACATGCCGTTGCCTTTTAAATTAGTAGTATTATACTGTGCTATACAGTTTTAGTATGAGGTCTGGAGGTTTGTTTGTATCCCAATAAGATGATGTTGTATTTTTACCTATTTTCATAAAGATAAGTGGACAAAAAAAATTCCAGGTTAAATGTTTCATTCCACTCGTTATGCCATAAAGATATAAATAAACATAATCAAACTGAAGCAAAGGGAGTTGAAACATATACAAACTTTCCATTCTTATATGACAAGCTGGATGTACATATTCAAGCCTAGCAAAAGAGCAACCTCTTTCCTCTTATAGTGCTAGTTAGGTATAAACAAAAAGGTCATTGGTTAACTGTGGTTATGCACATTCCTCCACCTCCCTGCCCTATTTGGCCATCCTGTCAATGTGCATAAACACCTGCTTGAGGATCAGAGACCAGGGGTTTTAATGCAACTCTTGACAGCTAGCTCTAAGGAAGCCTATGTGACCAGACTTTGAACAGGCAAGAAGCACTATTTTTTCATCGCAGTATATCACTGAATCAATAATGCAAATGTTGCTGATAAAGTGCTTTTTGGTTCATTTGGATAGAAATTTTCTGTGTTCTTCAAAGTCAAACTAATTCTTACATTAAACCTCCACTGAAAAAAATTATAGATTGCCTACATACATTTTTCCTCCTTGAGCTCAGCCTAAAGTATCTTATTTGCTCCTTGTCTTTTATAAATGACTTTGACCTAGCAAGGAAATGCATTTTGTACACATTTCAAAATCACTGCATGTGGATATGAAAGGATAGAGAAAACAGTGGGGGGAAGGAGGGAGTGTTCCCTTTTTTTGCCAGCGGCACTGATTATTCTTTTGTTAGTAGAGAGATAGATGTGACCTACAATCTTCCTTTGCCATAGAAAATGCATCCAGAGGTGGTTAGAAGAAAGAGATCATACCCAAGGGAAATGGAATAAGATGGGAAGAAACCAGAAGACAACCTACAGACAAGAGGACAGAGGGACTTAATGGCATGTGTCCATTTATAAAGATAAGTGCATTCTGATGTATGTCAGCCCTTTGGCTATAGGAGTCATGTTTTCTAAGAACTAAGGCTGGATTCACCTAATTTATATCAGTATAGCAATGTAGTCATTTTTTGGCTTAAACTGAATGACTTCTAGTTTACACAGTTGTAAATTAATCTGACTTGAATGCTTTTTTCATGTAGATTCATGTTATTATTATATAAATCAAAGAATAACAGTTATATCAGAATTATATTTTTCTTTGATATGGCTATAATAATAATAAAAGGGCTTCAGATTTCTGGTCATATCTTGATGTACGCTGATAGAATTATGGCATGATACTGTTGGAAGAGATATTTTCTAAATTTTGCCTCTGTTCCTCTAACAAGAACTGTACAGACAACCCCAAACTGAGCTTCACTGAACTCAAAAGTTATGCCTAAGGAGTTGCTTGTTGGATTCTTAGTTCAGGGCTGCATCCTTATTGGTTACCCTTATTTTGTGTTATTTATACTTGAGAGAGGTCCCTCCCAAATGGGAAGATTTTTAAATGCACAATAATTTACTGTATCTTAAGTGAGAATTTACCAAAATACAGAACTATATGATGGACCATAAATGAAGAAATGAGTTTAACAGATGTTCAAATAGTTTCCTTGAAAATATAATGAAACTTGTAAAAGTCTAAAAATTCACTTGGTTATAAAGTCAAGGAGCTAAGGTTGTACAGTCAGGATGACGGAAGATATTCTTTTGTTAATTCATTTTTTAAAATAAAAAATCACATTTAGGAAAGGCAAGATGTAACAACAACATGTAACAACAACATTTGCAGTTAATAATAATGAACTAAGAAATGCTTAGAGTTAGGATTTCAGAAGCAGCTGTGATAATATGCAATGGTTCTTGAATAACTTAACAAAATGTGCAGATGTTTTTGAGAAATAGTAGTGTGTTTGTAGTGGAAGTGAGCAAATATGAACTTGAAAGAAAACAGAAGTAAGGTATTTTATCTAGTCTAATTGCTTATCAAGGCTTATTGCTTTGGATTTGGCCATTTTTAGGAAAATCCTAATGTTTTTATTATAATCCCATATGCATGGTGGAGTTAGAGTGTGGTGTAGCTATGATGGTCAAGCAAATGTGTGAGGCAAGGGTTCTTTTGTGATATTTTTATTGGACCAACTGGATAGTTGAGAGAAAAGCTGGACAGGCTTTCTGGTACCAACTACCCTTTCTCAGGTCTCCTATACTTATGACCTTGAAGTAGAGCAACTATATTCTCAAGATTAAGATCCAACACAGTAGAACGATGAGGTTTTTAACAGTGTTTTTTCTATAAGCCTGATCTGGCTTTCACATAAAAGTTAGTGAGAACTTCTTGTTAAATAGGTGAGCTATGATCTTTACTCCACTACAATCCAGTAATTAAAAATAAAACAAAAAAATTACAACATATAGTAATATAGTTTCTTATCCCATTGTATTCCAAAAGTACTTTACAAACCTTTGACCTGATCCTACAATCAGCTTCATGGAAGTAAAGCTATCTACGTGCCCACTCCTCAAATCAACAAGGCTCCAAGAGTGTGGGGCTCAGTCTTCAGGAGGTCACTGCACAAACAAGGCCCAAGTTTGTTCAGTCCTTTTGGATCCTTTGAGATAATATAAAACCCTACAGAAATAAGTTAAAAGAATGTGTATGCATGAACTCATATGTCTGTGCAGAGCCCTGTTGACTTCCCCAGGACTCTGCACAAGAATAAAGGCCTGGCCATATGGATCTTTGCACAGTATTTTGCGGGGTTAGATTCATGGAATGATCTATCTGTGTTAACTACTATAAAAAAGCCTTCATCTCTTGCATGTAGTAGCTTTTGAACAGCACACAGCAATGACTGATGCACATAATTTTTCCCATACTCTCTTTCCTACGTAGTAACCTTGGGTAGTTTCCTGTGGCAATGGAAAGTTTTTGGAAAGGTTACATATATTAGTCATGTTGTTAAGGATCCCAGGAACTTAACTATCATGCTTGTTACTAAATTGTGTATCTACCATTGTTTCTAATAACTCCTATTTGTAGGAGGGGAAAAATTCCAATTTCTTTTCAATTTGTCCACAAGAAAATGTTTTAACTGACTTTGATTCAGGCCTAAAATGCATTGAACAACACTGTCTGTCAGTGTCTAATACTGTGGTCCTTCATGCAGCAGCAGAACATTTAAAAAGCAATTAAAAACAGAAAATGTAGTTGGGGGCCAGGTTTAGTTCTTGAAAATGCTTTAACTTGTATTAATTTATTTTAAAATTATTACACTTCAAGTTTATAGCATACATTTTATGATAGGTACATTATTTATGTGACAATATCAAGCAGTTGCTAATCTTAATCATACAGAACTGAATTGGATTGGTACATTCACCTGCACATATACAGGGAATTTCTGACGTATCCCAATAACACTAAAAAGTATCAGCCACAAAGATTTCCCCTGTCTAAACCAGACAAAAGGCACTTTCTGATCAAGTTTTCAGACCATATCCAACAGTTACTTTACAGAAATGTTTTCCAGTAAATCTATTAATTCTTGTGTATATATAGTAGATAAACATGTTTCTTTCCATAATTTCAGATGCTTTTCTCCAAGCACCGGATAGATGTTGCTGATTTGCTAAAATTAAATGGCTATGATATTTTTAAGCCCCTGAAGACAACACCTAACCACAGTAGGAAGGCACTAAGAGCACTGCAATAGATAACATTTTAAAAATAATTGGAAAAATTAAATTGCAGTGACAACAATATACTTGGCCAGAAATGAGCTCAGGTTCCAAGGTGATCCCAAGGTTCCTAATGCAGTTATCTACCAACAGCTATGTCCGATTAAATTGCTAGCAAAGCAAGTTCATACTCTAACAATGTTGTCTTGCTCCTATCAATAATGATGCTATCTTGGCTGGATTAAGATATAGCCAAACCATGTAAATCTGAATTTCCCCTTGGGCATTTAGACAAAAAGTCTGCTGCACCAGAATCTGACATGAAAGATAAGTATCATCCATGTAACAGTGAAAACTCAGGTCATAGTACTTAATAGTAGCTACAAGCAGGCACATAAAACCTAAGAACTGGAGCCAAGAAAAAACCTTCAGGGACAACAAGCAAAATTTCACAAAGGGCAAATTTCTCTAGCAAATACTGTTGCTAGAGAAAGAAAATGAGACTGTTGGGAATAGTACTCAGATCAGCCTGAAGCAAATATAAAATGAAGGAAATATAGCAAGCACTTCTTTCCTTTGCAAAAATACAGCAAATATGGGTACTGTTATAGATGTAGGGATTATTAGTGGGGGGGGTTTCCACCAATCACTGTTTTTCTTTAATATTTCCTTTCTGCTGGCTTTTATACAAATCTGCCTCCACCTATGATCAGTAAATCAACCATGCCTCACAGCCGTATGTGCTAAATTTGAAATGTTAAATAGATTTTTAATTGAAAGAACACATTGGCTGCAGCTCAGCAACAACTTGACATAGAAACTGATTTTTAACATACTTTTTAATCTGGACTGTTCATTGTGAGTGAAATAACACTCATAAAGCCGGAGTGAATAGATGGCAGTGAGGGTGAAGCATGCAGGGGAAGAAGAATCCAGGCCCAGGAGATAGGACTGCATCACTAACCCTCTACTTCTGCTACTCCAGCCTATGAGCTAGACTAAGGACTTCCCCTTCACCCAAAGCTACTCATAGATCCAGTGGAACTAACCACCTACACATCTTTCTATAAATGTAGTTATCTTTTTGAGGTCTTGTTTGAAATGACTGTTTTAAAGTGCTTGGATTTGTACATAATAATAAGTACATATTGGGGTGTCTAGGGCCTTGCCAGGCCAACCCTACCTTTTTAGTTTTAAATTTAAATAAATTTAATAGGTCCACTAGCCCCTCCTCTGGCCTTCTCTCAATGATGTGTTTGAAACAGGGTTGGCCAAGCTACCCTCCCAGTGCACAGGGGATGCAAAGGGAAAACTGTGTGACCATGCACATGATGAGACAAGTCTAGTAGAGGCATAGCAAACTTCTTCTGTGCCCTGATGGGTGGCTCTCTGCACCTACTCCCTGGCTGCCCCCTCTGGGCAATAGGGAAATGAGGAGTGGGTAACTGAGACATAAACCCTAGGCACCAATCCTGGTGTGGGGGCAGTTGCAGAATGGAGGTGGAAGGCCCCCCACTGTGATGGCAGAGGGCTGGATTTGGCACTGGATCACCTAGCAGCTGTTAACTTTGGCTGGGCAGAGTGGATGCCTTGCTTCCCTATGGCTTTTACAACCATGACATACACACAAGTAAGACTCTCACCACCACCCCCTCCCATTCCCACCCTATTCCCCTGCACTCAGCACGGCTCCTCCATCTCTATGCTCAGGGCATAGATATAGCTAGCTATGCCTCTGGGCCCAGGGGTTCCAGCCCCAGCTCACTTCCATGTCCTGCATGGTCTCAGTTCAGTTCCTGCCCTGACTCCACAGGGGATCTGGGTGTCCAGGGCCTCAGGGAAGTGTAGCTTCTACCGTATCTTCTGATGCCAGCCTGAGCAGCATAAAGCGCATAATAAAGCAGCTCGAGCTAGAGGTTGCTATAGCACAGATCAAGGTGCAAGAGAGGCACTGGGAGATGGAGGTTTGCTGCCTCCACTTCAGTCAGTCACATCTGCCATATACCTCTTTTCAAAATTCTAGATGCTCCAGCTTTAGAGTGTAGATACCAATAAATATCCTCCGAATTACCATTTACGCATCTCGCAGAGTCACAGCTGAATTTTCTGTGAAGCCACAGACTATCTGCTTGTTTAGAAGTCATTTAAATGCAGAAGAAATGCAAAGTGCTGCACCTAGGGAGGAAAAATGTCCAGCATACCTACTGCCTAGGAAATGACCTGCTTGGAGGCACAGAAGCGGAAAGGGATCTTGGAGTTGTAGTGGACTCCAAGATGAACATGAGTCGGCAGTGTGACGAAGTCATCAGAAAAGCCAATGGCACTTTATCGTGCATCAGCAGATGCATGACAAACAGAACCAAGGAGGTGATACTTCCCCTCTATCGGGTGCTGGTCAGACCGCAGTTGGAATACTGCGTGCAATTTTGGGCGCCACACTTCAAGAGGGATGTGGATAACCTGGAGAGGGTCCAGAGAAGGGCCACTCGTATGGTTAAGGGCTTGCAGGCCAAGCCCTATGAGGACAGACTAGGGCACCTGGACCTCTTCAGCCTCCGCAAGAGAAGGTTGAGAGGTGACCTTGTGGCTGCCTATAAGTTCATCATGGGGGCACAGAAAGGAATTGGTGAGTATTTACTCACCAAGGCGCCCCTGGGGGTTACAAGAAATAATGGCCATAAGCTAGCAGAGAGCAGATTTAGATTGGACATTAGGAAGAACTTCTTCACAGTTAGAGTAGCCAAGGTCTGGAATGGGCTCCCAAGGGAGGTGGTGCTCTCCCCTACCCTGGGGGTCTTCAAGAGGAGGTTAGATAGGCATCCAGCTGGGGTCATCTAGACCCAGCACTCTTTCCTGCTTATGCAGGGGGTCGGACTCGATGATCTATTGAGGTCCCTTCCGACCCTAACATCTATGAATCTATTCCATGGCAAGTATAGTGTGTCACAAACCTAGAACTCCGGCTTTGACAGCAATTCTTTAATAACACCATCAGAGATCAAACTAAGTAACTAGCTTTGCTTATTTGATTGATTTTTTAGGTCTGTAATATCTATGGAAAGATTATCCTTAAAATAATTTCATTCATTGAAATCTCAGTCTATTCCTACCAGTTTTAATAAGAACTCTCTCTCTCTCTCTCTGCTCCTGTCAGAGATTTTTTGACTTAGGAAATATCTATCATCCACAACCTAAAAGCATATACAAATATAGTTAAAAACTGCATTTCTAGATATGGGTCTGTATAATTTGTACTATAACTATACATCTTCTGTGCTTATCTCATCTTTTCTGGTGAGAAGATTCTTGTACTTTCTTACATTGTACTTTGGACCAATTTTGTTAACCTTAAATGGGCAAATCTCCCACTGAAATCATTGATAGATGTTGTCCTCAGCAAGAGTTAAAAACTATGTCATTGTGGGTTGGTTCAAGCTTTTAGTTCTTTCATGGGTTTTATACAGCTTTTATCAAAGTGGAGCAAAAAGGTGGTGACATTTATTTCTCTATGTAAAAAGTAACAAATAATCCCAGAGGCTGACTATGAAATTAATAGACCTACAATTACTGGAGGCACAAAACAGGGAAGAAATATGTGAAACATTGCCCCCTCTCATCCCTGCTAGGATAAAGCAACCAGTTTTCCTATGGGGTAGGACAAGGTCTGGAAAGTCCCTCTCTCAGGGCCACTTGTTATTATAATAATTATACATGCATTTTTTTTTTTAGCACTACACACAGATTAATGATTTAACCATTCTTGATTGCATTATACTGTGTTGAGGGCAGCAAAGGCTTAGCAAATAGGTAGTATGACCCATGTACATGAATATGAAAGGGAACAGAAATCCAACATCAAACAAGGAAGAATCAGGCAAGGAAACAGTCTGTGGTCAATGATGCTAAAGAAAGGGGGATGATGAATATTTTTTAATGATGTCAGTTTGTTTCCAAGCTAAAAAGCTATATGTTCCCCTGAACTCTGCTCAAATGAAAGACATTTTGACTTATGCCATATTATTCACATCATAACTTGCATGCGAAAGAGCCAGCATAAATATTTACTTTTGAATAGGCCCCTAGGTTGGGGCCATAACTAAAGCTGTCAAAACACACAAACAACCCATTTAATTTGTGTGCAAAGAGATGAAGAAATGGCCATTTTAGCTGCTTTTATGTAATGTCTGTAGCTTGTTTTAATTCCAAATGTAGGTCAAATTCCACCTCAAATCTGAATAATATATTATATTGTTTAAGTAGAAAAAAGTCCATATTACATGAAGAACACTAAGAATTTCCTGTCACATACAGAATACAAATATTCAGTCTAGCCCACATGAGATTAGTCTCGTCCCAGATTCCATTGAACTAGATGTCCTTATATCACAAAACCAGTACTGAACTTGGCACCACATGGCATTTTTTTTTGCCATGTATCAGTGAAGCCAAGGGATGAGGAGTCAGAAAATCTGACCTGGCCTCTGCCTTTAGAGACAGTCATTCAAGGAAATATGGAGAAGTCTGTACCACTTTAGTTATATTGCTTATGGACAACTATAGGCCTTCATTCTCCAAAGCTGCCATTCCAGTATTTTATTCAGAAGAACTACTTGGACAGTTTACACAAACAAGGCAAAATACAAGGTGGGGATTTTCCTATGTATTATGTCCTTTCTGTGCTGCTCCAGGGTTGTATGGTGGTCACAGAAGCCCTTCATCAGTAGATGATGGAGATGGTCTCCAAGGGCTATAGCTGCCATGAATGGCCCTATTGTACCCTAGTGGGGGAGAGGGTTCATACCAGTGCTAAGTTTATTTCCTGCTGTAGAATGGCTCACAAGAAGCTTTTGGGGACGGCTGAAAATTAAAGTAGTCTCTAACTACTGTGATTTATGATAGGTATTACATCAGGCCTCCTAACACTTTAAAATTGGTGGGATTTGAAAGATGGCATAAAGATACCATTTCCCACCTTGTGTTGGGCTGTACACTGTGTGTAACATCTCTTGGAGCTGCAGCACAGAATAGAGTTTACGCCAGATACTCCACCTCATTAGACTCAAGGTACCCCTCATTAGACACAGGACAACACTTGGAAAACGCGAGCTCTTAGCTTCTATCCGTTTCTTGACCGCAGAAAAATAAAGAGCACTTCTTCTGTTGCCAAAACTCAGAAAGACCATAACAAGTCAAAATGTTTTTGACACTGTGATGAATTCCTATTTCAAATCTCTGGCTTTATGTTGTGAATCAAGTGGAGGCATTTTCACCCTGGTTGAGAATCACTGGTTTAAGGCTTTGTTACACAGTAATGTTGGGTGATTCCTGGAGCTCTAACACCTGGATGGTTCACACATTGACAACTGAAACTAATTTTAAGCACTCATTAGGTGGCTCAAAGTTACATCACTCTAGGCAGGATCATCTCTGATCTGTGTTACCCAGCTCACATTGCACTAAGGTGTAGCCTAGAGTGACTACACCTTAATGTAAACAGCCCTGCTCCTATTACTCCCTGCTTTCTCTCCCCACTGGATTGGATTAGGCCCACAATCCTTCCCCCAGCACCCCTGATCCCTGCTCACTGCCCCTCCTCCCCACACACTCGTAGCTCAACGGTCTCCAACCTCTTTAAGTAAGAGATCACATTTGGCATTTAAAAGCAACCCAAGATCTACCATGTGCTGCTGCCACCTCCCCCTGCCCAGCAGGTAAGTCTGTGGGAAGGGAAGCGGGGGTGCAGATCGAGGCAGAGAGAGAGAGAAAAATATTTGGGGGCATGCCTCCCCAGCGGGTGAGTCCCACCTGGCCAGGGCCTCACTCAATTTACCCCTGCTCCTTCCTCTGCGGCACTGTCCCTCACCGTGGGAGCCTCCATCTAGCCCCCGGCCCTTCCCTCCTCCATGGACTGACCTGCTGGGTTGGGGCACATGTGTGCATGCACATGGGCACTCAGCCCCCCCACCCCAGCTTCAGATAGACTCAGAGATGTACTGCGAGAGGCTTTGAGATCTACTGGTAGCTCAAAATCCACTGACTGGTGACCACTGTATGTAGCTGCCTGTGATATCTAACCTGGGGTAGCAGGCAGGGAAGAGTTAACCCATCTGCCTGGCCACCACCACTGCTGCTCTCTGGGGTGGTTCCGCTTGGAAAAGAGCAATAGCCTGGCAGCAGTGGTGGTGAGGGCTGGGCAGGCTGATTAACCCTTCCCTGTTTGCTCACCTGGGACAGAGTGCAGGTAGTCACAAGTAAGGGAGGAAAGAGGGAGCAAGCAGAGGGACAAAGGGGAAGCTGAGAGGGCAGATTTAGTTTTCAGTCCTCCTTCCAAGCTACTACTCGCCCAAACGTGAACTAGCACTAACACCTATCAACATCTGTGTGGCTCACAGTGCTAGGTATAACAAGGCCCTTACATATTATACTTACAACTTACCTAAAACTACTGTGTTATTAAAAAAGCTAGGGCTCCCCCTGGGGGGTGCTTCAAGTCCTTTCGTAGATTACTACCTTGACCTCTGATGGCAATCACAAAAACTGAGAGCTAGCTTGATAAATCATCCTTTCAAGATATATTTGCTTTTCAAGTAAATTTACAATAGTTTTACTGAGAAGTATTTGTACATATCAATGCAGGAGATAATACATATACTTCTTCTTTTGTGTCTTGCAGTAACATGCTGTTTTCTTTCAGTATATTATGTAGTACACACATGATATATCTTCTAAGCAAAAGTACCAATATTAATAGTTTTGCATCAGTAAGCAGCTGTTGGGAACAACCTTAACTCTCCATATGTTCAGGGAAACCTCAAATAAGTTCAGCTAATCAATGCTTCATGTAAACAAGGACATTTTTAATGGCACCAATAGATATGAGGGACAGCAATCCTGTTTCAACTGAAGTTTTGTATTATCAAAATTACAGCCAATGAGTGTGTGCAATATGCTGAAAAGGGTTACCTGGGAAATTTGCATCCAGTTCACATTCAGACTGCAAACAGAGAATTTTCTGTTCCAGGAGACTTCTGCTAGGGGAGTGGGGCAGGTGACTACTAACATCACAGAGGGAAGGAAGGAAAGGACTCCAGAAAACAGCACCTGCCATAGCAGAGTAGGGAAGGAGAGAGCTTACCTTCACTAAGTAGTACCTGCTTAGTGGAGGGGGAAAGGATGGGAGAGAGTAATCAGTGTCTGCTATAAAAGAGGGGAGAGAGCAGAAAGGTCTACAGAGAGGATTAGGGGTATAGTGCAGGGAAGGGGATGTGCCAGGCTAAACTGCTTGCTGCTAATCCTTATGCATAGGCTGGATTCCGTCACTTTGGGGCTGGATCCAGCTCACAGGCCATACATAGGCTGAGCACCATTTTCAGACTTGTTTAGTTTAGGGAACTGATTCAGGCCCTTCTTCACCTTGTTTAGTTGAATAACTAGGAATGGTGACTATAGCCTGTGAGAGAACAAGCTTTTCCTCATAAAGTCAATGAATGGACTCAGAAGTTTTTGCTATATTGCGGGATTGGGTTGTAGTTGCCCTGTATTCCTTGAATTGTTTATTTTCAAAGTTACAAATGGGATGAAGTAGCTCTTGGGTGCATTTTTAAAACATTGCATTACAGTTTGGATTTTTACCTCATCTTTTCTAGCAAGTTAAAAATGTGTAATAGTTACAGTGCTGACTACAGGGAGGTCCTTGACATTTTGAAGTTGAGTTTTTTTTGCTTTTTTTTTTTTCCAAGGGATACATAGTACATCTTTCCTATATCATTTTACAGTCAATGCTGTTGAAAAGTGGCATTTTGCTAGTTTTGCATGAACTATGAGAGCCTGAATGAAGGTTTTTTAGCTTTCTATATTGTGTTTCAGTTTTGTAATTTGGGTTTGTTTTCTCAGCCTTCAGTAATTCCATCTTTGTGATACCAGAAATGTGACTGAAAGAAACTGGAGGTATTCCCCAACCAGCTCCCCAGGAAAAAGAAATTTAAAAACCACAGGAAGTTGCTGCTGCTGTAGTATTTGGCATGAAAAATATATCAAAAACAGGATGTTCTCTGCCCTGCTCACAGGTATTGTAGTTACAAAAAAAAAAACCACAAATAAACCTGAAAAAACACCCCTTTTTTATTACTTTAGGTTATTAGATCTAATTTGATCACCTCAATTAACTGCAAGTTGATTGCCTGAATCATCCCAGCAAATTCTGGGCCTTCTGCAGAACTGGGCCCCCTCCATCCTGAAATGCCAGCATTTGACTTGCCTCAAGCACTTGTATCATTGTGGACATAATTTTTCATCTCCTAATATAAGGCACAGGCAGTCTTGCCTAATGGTTAGGCCACTTAGGGAAGTGAGGGGCCAGGGCCTGGGTCAGTTAAAAGCCACATTAGCAAATCCAAGGGTAAAGTTCACAATACAGGCTAGGATTAGGATCCAGGGATCAGATGCCAAATTACCAAATCCAAGGGACAATCCACAGGGCAGAGCCTAAGAACAGAATCAAACTTGGTTCAGGAGCTAGGAAAGAGATCCACAAGGAAAACCAAAGCCAAGGACCAGGAACAAGACAAAACCAAGATCAGGAGCCAGGAGGCTTGCCACAGCAGGCTGGATCAGAACTGCTGGCAGGCTTGAAGACTGTTGCTACAGGTAGGAATAAGTGGAGAGTCTGAATTCCCAGCAGTCAATCAAGAAGCCAGCTGGTTAACTAGCTGGGGTAGAGCTTTGTCAGTCAGAGACTCAAGGCAGGTGTGGCTGTCTCGGCAGTCAACCCAAGCTAGCCTGTCTCCTATGGTCCCTGACACGTGGTAAGAAGTTATGCTTTTAGGGATGGAAATCATAGGCACTGACTCTTATTTTTGCTGAGGGAGTGCTAAGATGATGGACATGTGTAAAGTTTTGCACATTTCAGGTGACAGGCCTCTTCCTGAGAGGGTCCAGGGCCCTTGGATCCCCCACATACTCGGCACCTCTGATAGGATTTAAGGAATTAAAGTTTCCTTTTAAACAGGAAAACAGGACAAGCTTCTGCTGTGCCTCAACCCAGGTCACAAGAAGAGAAGAGAGATCCTTTTTCTTCAGGACCTCAAGTTATAATCCTCCTGGGGCTCTTAGGCTAAGTACAGATAGTTAAAAAGCTAGAGGCTGAATTGATTAAATCTTCACAGGTTAGTCTAAACTGTGTAGATTGAACTGATAAGCAAGTGAACAGATATTCACTTTTGATTCTGGAAATGCAGCCACATGCCAGAAGTCAAGGGGCGCTAGGGCACACCTCTCTGCTTGGCTGGAGCAGACAACTTGGGCCAAGGCTAGCCCGCTTACCCTGTGAGAAGGGGTTTGCAGGGGAAATGCAAAGTATCCTGGGTTCTGGGGGACTGTGAGTTAATTTGAATCCGGAGGGGATCTGGAACTAGTTATCACCTGGCCTAAGATGCAGCACCAGAGCAGGAACAGTAAATGCTACATTTTACCAGTAAGGTCCCCTTGTGGCTGGAGACTTGGGCACTGAAGATTTACAGTTTGTAAAATTTAATACAGCATAGTCTATTGCTGTAGTCCCTTTTAAAAGCTTTATTTTTTCTTGATCATGGAATTTCTGGTAAGTGCACATTATAGTAAGGAGAGGTGAGCTTGGGGACTAAAACAAACATGATGTTATTCACATATAAAAGTAAATGAAAAGCTTTTAAAAATGACTACTGTAAAACTTCATATGTAATTTTAGTACTGAATGTTGATTAAATAGGAATCATATGTAAATATTCCAGCTGAATCTCATTGTAGCTCTACCCAGATAGTCTTGAAATGTACTTGCATGACCGTAAAAGTATATAGAAATCATCATATCTTGAGCTAGATTTGTTATTGCAATCTGCTCAGTAGTCCAAGTGTGCCAGTTGCAGAGCTGAGGATTTCCATCTGGCCTAGAGATTCTATGCTAGCCTCCCCTTCCCATTTCTGAATGAGCCCTATGTGTGAGTTAGAGCAGCAATATGGCTGTTCTGGCCATTGTCTCATCCAAAGATATGGGGAGCAGAAAGATGGTTAAAAGATATCTTTGTCCATATCCAATAACAGCACTAAGTAGAGAATCGGGGGCCCTTGGCCTCGGGTTCAAGACCTATCATACAGTATAACAACATAAAATCACTTTGCTAGCTGCCTAGGCTTCAGGGTTAGGGACAGTTTATTAATATGATGCTGGTTTGACAGATAGAGGATGGCACAGTTCAAATTAATATCCACCTAGGTAGTCTTTACTTGTATGTTTAATGATTGCTAGAATATAGTAGCTCTGCATATTTCATCAGTTCAGGGAATTAAAGGAAAAGTTTTCTTCAATACCATAATTACTTCACTTACATGAAGTGAGTAAATTATGGAATTTGACACTTTAAAAAATAGATATTTATATGAAGAAGAATTATTAGCTATTTGTGTTTTCAATTACTAAATGTTAGTAGAAAATAAGTTGCCTACATTTTATATAGCATAATTTAATGAGGTGATGTATAAGAGAATTGCAAACAGTCTTTAGCTATAGCGTACATTTGAAATGATCTCTGATCAGTTTTAATTAATGTACATTAATTATGCACAAACATTTAGCTAGATTCACAATTGCTTAATTTTTATGCGGGAACATGGATGCAAAAACTGATGTATCCATATTATTTCACAAACACGTTCATAAGGCGATTGAAAACAAAGCTCTTAATTACTACAGAATTAATTACTACTCTCTCCTGTTATCAGTTGTATCTGCTAGATCTTGGGAGCTGATTTTATACCAGAATATAAAGTAGTTACAGTTTCCAGAGGGGCCTCTCCCAGTTGCAATAGCTATGCTACAGGAGACATACATTCTTCAGTCTGAAGGTTGGTTTAAATACTACCACCTTTCACAAACAATATGTTAGAATTTACACTTTATGGATATTTTCCTTTGACCAACTGAAATTCAAAGAGAGAGAAAACTCACACAATTATATTAACGCTCCTTGAGTAGCTTCAGTCAAAGTAAAAGAATTTGTAGCATGCTTAGAAATACTCTAAAAATAAATGTCAACCTCTTTCATTCATTAACACACTGCAAAATGTTCAAATTAGACACGTTTATTAAATGTACAGATTAAAATATTGTGCATAAGAAGCTATGCAGAAAGAAGCTTTTCATCTGTGTCTTTTTTTTAAAACGCTGAAGCCATTTTAGTGATGGTTGTTTTCTCAAAAGTAAAACAGCATGGGGGAAAATAGTTGATGAAATATGCATTCATCAAGCTACATTCTTCATAGAATAACAAGTGTCTGCAAGTCAGAATAGGTTCCTTCATATTATATGCATGCCTGTATGTGTTCCCTCATTAACTTAGAGAAAGCTAAGTTTTACTGTCAAGAATATAGTGCACTTTCTTCCCTATGATTCCCAGAAGCCACTGCCACATACAGACTCTATACAGCTGTAATTGCTCTAACAATGAAGGGGCTACAGAAACGGATTCTTAAAGTTTTCCAGTTTCTACTAGCTTTGGTTTAACATCAGAGCCTTCTCCTTCCCTCAATCTAATTTTTATGGTAAGTGGAAGACTCAGTGAGCTTATTTCTGTAACTTCATTATTGTATTTTAAAACTTGCAGTAAAATCACTGGCTTGGGAGGTAAGTAATAGATCAAAGAGAGAAAGGAGAGCAATTTAAAGTCTAAGTGGAGGAAGTATGTGAACATATTTCAGGGAGTGGAGATGATCCATGCATAGGAAGAGGAAAACAGCATGAACCAGACTTACAAGACTAGAAGAAACAAAGAAAAATATTAGGGAGGGGAACTCAAATACAAGTAGAAATATTCAGGAGAGAAAAGTGGGAGTTACAAGACAGAGGAGAAAGGTGTAGCTCAGAAAAATGCAGCATGTACACGGGCAATGTGCTATTGTGCCATTAATGTTAGAGAACCATGTGAAAAAAGCTAGCATTCATAAAGCACGTTGGTATTTCAGGCCAGTGGTAAAGGTCAGGAGAAAAACAACAACCTGTGCTACAGGGAACAGAGGAAGGAGAGGCAGAACACGCACTGCACTTAAAACCTTGCTGAAAACAATTTTTCATAAAAAGGGGTTTTTAATGATGAATTCCTGAGTAACTACATGGGTTCTTTTAATTAACTTATGAAGAATAGTAGTACACTTCTTTTAATGTAAACACATGAGCTATGATTGATTGGCTAGTAGCCAAAGAAAAGGAAACTCTCATATCTCCTTTCTTCAGTAATGTGAAGAGACTTCCAGAGCAGATATACTCTCTGAGATAAGAGCTGGTGGTGATGTCCCACTATTAGTGCGTTTTAAGTCATGAGCAATCGAAAGTCTTTTCCTTTTCCCTCAGGGGAGCAAGTAGAGGAAAGCTTTAGTAATCTCTTATGAACTACTTGGTACCAGCAAGCTATTAAAATGATAAGGTATGAAGCTGCTTGAAAGGAGAGTGCAGTAAGCATGCCTGGTCTGAGCTCACTGCCTGGACAGCATGAACTCCTGCTGGAGGTCCACAGGAGTAGCGAGCTTTAAGCACATCAGCTGATCAGGGCAGGGTCTGGCCAGAACCGCTGCTGGCTATGGAGACTGGGGGTGAAAGCTGCTGCTGCTGTTGGCCCTTCACCTCTCTCCTGTTTCACCTCCCCATTGAATTCAACTGCAGGAGAAAGGAGGGGGATGAGCGGCAGTGGCAGCACTCACCCTTTGGGTTCAGCAGGCATGCAAAAGCAGGGGCTCTACCAAGACCCCACACTAAGAGGTCACAACACAGTTAAAGGGGGTATGACACTGTCACAACCCCTCTGGATCCACCTCTGAATGGATGTGCCAAGACTCCCATGCACAATGGTAACAGATTATATAAACCTACATCTCCTAAGATCTATACAGTATGTGCAACCTATGGAGGCAATATTAGTATCAGAGATACTATGCTATGTTGATTTAACCTCTGAGCTTATCCACATTTTCAGGAACTTGAACAGGGTCAGATTGACCTCTCTTTTATGTAGGGTTTCTGTTTTTTAAGTGCTGTGCCATCGGTCCTTCTAAATAAGACTCCAAGTCTTGACACAGTATAGGAGATAGGCAGAAGGAAAAGAAAGAATATTAAGACACATTTGTATGCTGTCTCTCTTCTGTGCTCCCTGTACAAGGAGCTTTGGTTTTAAGCTCTCTAGAGTAGGAATGTTTTTACTGCATGTTGGCCTATTACAGAATGATGGGACACATGCATTTTTTCCATGCTGAAAAAACTGTAGTCTTTACAACAAAATTCTGAAAGGGATGGTAATACATCTGTATATCATACTGTTTGATTTTATGAAAAGGGCTGCTGAAAACTGAGGCCAGTGGGGACCAACATTTTTGTGGGTGTGCCACAAGTTAGCTTTGCACCCTCACCAACTACTATAATCCTCTTCCCCTGCCCAATCTGCTCCTTTGCTGCCTGTCCTCTCCCCAGTCTGCTACATGCTATACACAGAAGCTGTCCATGCCACTTTTGTCATGTGTGCTACAGCTCGGTTGCAGCTTGGCCTAGGTTACAAACACAGGTTGTACTATTTCTTATATTTTTAAAAAGTGCTTAATATTTTAACATAAGTGTTTTTAACTAGATACAGAGACTCAAGAACAACAAACAGCTACTCAACTTTCAATACAGGCTCTACTTCCATTTTATTAAAAATGTGAGGTTTGTTTTTTTTTTTAAAGAAACAACATTTATGAAGTGCACCTAATGTATACAAATTCTAAAGCACATGCAGATTTGAGCCAAACATAATTTCTTCAGAAAACATGGCAGTTGTTGGGTGACTGGATGTGCAGTCATATTAACTCCACAAAACAAATGATGTTTTTTGCCCTGGTAAAGAAGGCCAACGAAGAAGGCTGTGCATTACTTAATTCCTTAAGACAGGCTTTAATTGGTCTGTAGGCTTTTTGTAATATTGCAGTGCAAACAGGGAGTACACATTGAAATGTTTCTAATAATTGTAATTAAATGTTACCTTGTCAGCTTATGAAGCAGGTGCACCAAGTACCTTGAAAAAGGTTGAGAAGCCTGTGACAATTTCTGTAGAACACTTGTCATTTTTGTTATAGTTTATGTTGACACCCGTTCTACCACTTTTTCTCAGTCTTATGATACTTAGTGCAGGAGTGGATCCAGAGTGGGTAGGGCTGCACACCCCTTTTGGATTGGACCACACCACAGGAGCTTCTGAGGACTTTTTAAAGCCCTTATGGCTAAGTACAGACAGTTAAAAAAGTTGAGGCTGAATCAATTCAATCTTCACAGGTTAGTCTAAGCAGCATAGATTTAACCAATAAGCAATGGAACAAACATTCACTTTTATTCCAGAAATGCAGTCACATACCTGCAGCGGCCTAGGCCAGAAGTTAGGTGGCACTAGAGCATGCCTCCCTACTTGCCTGGAGCAGGTAGCTTGGGTCAAGGCTAGCCCACCCGCCCTGCAAGGAGGGGGGGGGGGAAGGGGGTTGCAGGGGAGGTGTAAAGCATCCTGGGATGATGGGGTTAACTTGAATCTGGAGAGGATCTGGGACAGAAATTCAGTAACTGACTTAACCTGGATGGATAGATGGAGAAACTGATTTAGGTTATCTTAAACCAGTTTCAGACATTTTGAAAGCAGTTTATACACATTGAACTTCTGGGCTAGGGACAGACAGTACACACAAACCAGTTTAAGTGATCAGAAACTGGTTTAAACCTGTAAAAGAAAAGACATCCAGTGCACATATACCAGTTTCAAAATGGTTGAAACTGGTCTGAGATAAATCTGGTTGAATGTAGTATCAGACTTAACTGATTTGGCTCAAACTGGTTTATGCAATGTCTGTCCCAGATCCCTTACTGGTTTAAGTTAAACCAGAGACCCCCAGCATCCTGGCATGCTCTATAGGCTGGGCTCTCTGCTCCAGGCTGGCCCCACCCCTCTGATCTGCAGCCCAAACAGAGACAGGCAGGGGCAGGGGTCTGGCCAGGGAGGCGTTTAATTCCCCCCATCTCGATCAGGCTGGCAGGTCTGCTGGGCATTCCCCCCTTGCTGCTGCAGCAGAGGGGTACCATGGCCTCTGAAGCAGAGGAGGGCAGGGAGGAGAGTTAGTCTCCCCTCTACCCCCACTGGCAGCCAGGTCTGCCCACCCTTGCTGCTGCGTTCCATGCTCCTCCCCCCTGCCCCCAGGGGCCCTGCCTAGCCATGCCCCCTCTCCACCGCTGCGGTGGGAAGGGGCAGGGCCCTTGTTGGGGACAGTAGCCCCTTCTCAGTGGGGGCACTGTGCTGCAGGGCTGTCAGAGCTGTGGCAGACTGTGTGCAGCAGCATCGGGGCTGGAAAGGGCCAGATGCAGAGAGGCTGCTGGCACTGCAGCAGGGTCTGCATGGCCTGACTGCAGCTGCCAGTTGGCCCGAGCTCAGGGCCAGTGGCTGAATAAGCTCTCTCCTGCCAGGAGGGGGCTGGCCCTGAGCACAGAGTGATGGCAGTGGCTGGGCCAGGCAGACCCCACTGTGGTGCCAGGAGCATTTCTGTGCTCAGGGCCGCTGGCCACTGGCAGCACAGCGGGCTGTGCCCAGCCCAGCGGCAGCTGCCGCTCAGCCTGTGCTTGAGGCGAGTAGCTGAATAAATCCCCTCTTGCCGGGAGGGGTCTTGCCCCGACTAGAGACTGAGCAGTGGGAGCCAGGCTCCACCCCCATCCATCAGCTGGAGCAGCGAGTGACCATGATGGGCAACAGCCTCCCATGGCTTCCTGGAATGCAAGCCCCTTCCCAGTGGGGGCTGCTCTCTGGGCCTGGGAGAGCTGCTGCAAAGTGCAACAGTGCTATGGGGGGAGAGGGAGGGGAGGTTGCAAGGCTCTGGCCCACTCTGGATTCCAGTGCTGCTGCATGCAGCTTGCCACAGCTCTGCTGGCCCTGCAGCTCAGCACCCCCGCTGGGAAGAGGCTTGTTCTTCCCCACATTATGACAGGGACTGCTGCCCCCACCAAGGGCCCTTCCCCCTCCCGCTGCAGCAGCAGGGCAGGGGAGCAGTCAGATACCGACCGGCAGTGCCCCTTGGAGGGGGACGGGGGTGCAGGGACAGGGGTTATTTCTCCTCCCTCCCTCATCTGGTGGAGAGGACAGCAGAGGGTCTATTCAGAGAGCACGGCAGCAATGGCAGGGAGACCCAGCTGCCAGTGGGGGTAGAGGGAAGACTAACTCTCTTCTCTGCCCCCCTCTGCCTTGGGGACCATGGTGCCACCTTTCTGCAGCAGCCAGAGGGGAGCACCTGGCCAACCTGGCTCAGATCCCTGCTAGTGGGATAGAGAGGGAGGAATTAAACCCCTCTCTAGCCAGTTCAGCTCAGACTGGCCATGCCCCCTCCCCAGCACAGCTTCCCTGCAACCGAGGGCATGCTCTAGCACCTCCCAGTGCCTGACCTGAACAACTGCAGTCATGTGCCTGCCTCAGTCTGGAAAGAATGTTTGTCCTGTTACAAACCGGTTCAGCCTAGGCAGGTTAGACTAACCTGCAAAGGTTGAATCAGTTCAGACTCTGGATTCTTGAATGTCTGTCCCTAGCCCTGCTGTGCTACAGACTTGAACCGATTTCCAATCACTTATAACAGTTCACGTGTAATTTCTGTCCCTAGCCTAAAGGAGCTGAAGATCTCTCTCCTCACCTGATGCTGTTGCTTTCCCCACTGTCCTGGGGGCATGGGAAGCACCAGAGCTGTTTATGTCCACCCCAACTGGGCTGCATGTGGGCTGGGCTCAGCTGCAGGTGGGTGGGGGAGATCCCTTTCTCTGTACCTGCTTCCAAGGCATGAGTCAGGGAGAGGGGAACTACTTTTATGCCAGGCTGTTGGCATTGTCCCCATCCCTAGATGAGCCCAGTCCCTGAACAGCTCTGATGCTTCCCCCACCCCTGGAACAGTAGGGAAACCAATAGTGGCAGGCTGAGGAAGAGAAGAAGGGGGATTTTCACCTGCTTTAGGGACTTAGAGTTGTCCCTGGAGGCTCCCAAGGGTGGTCTGCCCACATTGGTATGGGCAGAGGAGGCTGGGAGCAAGAGTTTCAGCCACCAGGGCAGTGTGGGTTGCTGCTCCTGCACCCTGATTTGGGAAATCCTGGATCTACATCTGTATAGTAGCTGTTTAGTTAGACAAAAATAAGAGTGAATTAGGCACAGTAGCTTTTAAAGAAGACGCAGTTTTAATGAGCTTGGGTTAGGGCTACATTTTTAAATTGTAGAAGATGCTGTATTACCTTAAGTTGCCCTTGCTCAGATGCCTCTCAATTGTGGGCTGCTTAGGTCATTGTAAAGGAGCAGAATGAAAAAAGAATTGTAGAAAGCTCATGAGAAAGGAATTGCATCCAGAGCTATCTTCAGTGAGAGCCACGTGTCTGAAAGATCTGATCTTCCCATAGATAAACTATAGAGGACTGGATTGTTATTTCCTTTGGTAACATTCCTTTCTTCTGCAAAAGAAGCTAGTTATGAAAGCATGAAATATTGTTTTTTTTAGTTTCCCCATGGGATGATCCTTTGCTTCCAAAATGAGTAGAATCAAAAGGAGCAACCCCTCACAGGACACCACTCCTCTGGTGATGATTTTGAAGGGAGTCCTGAGAGAGTGGTAAGCACAGGAAGTAAGCTTTAGTGCTTCAGGAGGGCATTTTAAACGCTGTTCCTTGAATCTGTGTATTTCATAGTGTTGAGACAGCACTTTGAGGGTGGGAGAAAGCACTTAGTATAAAAATCTTTGGTTCAGGCACTTTATTGTGAAAACAAACCCACTTACAGGTAAGGAAAGTTACTATAGGAGCCAGGTTCCTCCCACTCAAAACCTCAAGACCTGGTGCTATGGAGGTGTAGTATCCTTCTGTGGAAAATGAGGACTTTCAGCAACTGTCAGAAGATACTTCTTACTTTACCATATCTGGCAGGAGATGTTTCATAGTTCAAAGGAGGGTGCTAGGCATATGCTGCACCACAGATTTAATACAAAAATGGACAAAAAAAAAAACCCAACAAAAAAACCCCAAGAAATCTGACGTTCTTGTTCCTACAGCGGCCGGCCTGAGTATATGTTTCAAGGTAAAAAATTTAAAAGCAACTGAAATAAAAAGCAAATTCCTTGAATAAGATGGTAGGTTGAGATATGGCTATTAAAGAAACTGAAACTTTGCTCTTGAATGCACAAAAGTCAAGATACTTTTGCATAGAGGAAGCCCTTCATCCAAGAAATACAAAACCCTTTATAAGAATTATTTAATTAAGGCTCACGGCATTTTTCTTTGAGATGGGCACCATCGATTAATAGTACTATTCCAGTTTTGCAGCAGTGGGAAGCAAAAATTTCATAATTTAGTGCCTATGCAGGAATGCAAGTACCAGAAATACTCAGAAGCAAAGGTCAGACTTTTCAGAAGATACTACTGATTTTAGGCACCTAACCTGGGAAAATGTAAGGTTTCTCAGAGTGTTTATCCTTTGCTGGAAAAAAAAAAATTAAAATCAGTTAAATAGTCTCAGGGTGAGAATCAAAAACTGAAGCATCCAAACAAATTAGCATCTTCTGATATTGGGCGGGGGTGTAAATTCAGACTAGGAGCTCTAAGCAAATGGCAAAGAAAGGAACAAAAACCCAAAAGAGCCCAGGTCCAATTTGGACGATTAGGCAGTACTCCGTCACTTTGCACCACATTCTCTGGATTAACAAATACATCATTAAAACTGGTTTTGTATGGATTTCATTCAGTTTCATATCTCCAGTTTTGAAAGTTCCTGTTCGATTTTGTCTGCTGCAAGGTTCATTTTACAATCCCGAAGGGTTTTTACTACATCAGCAACCTTAGCTTCCTTTCCTTTCCATTTCTGCCATTCTCGAAGTGACTGCATCAATTGTTCTTGCAAATTATAAGGGTTGGCTGTCATAATTCTATCGATTTTTGCATCAGAAATTCCAAGTTTTCGAATCAACATTTTCCAATCTCTCCCAACATTGTCACATATGACTTCAAAGGCAGCATTCAGCTGACCTGAAAAAACAAAATGGCAAAATTTTGCTTATGCCAAGAGAATGACTTTTAAAGAAATGTTTTATATGTGCTTTTTCTATTAATTATTGTATTATAGGTATGCACAGGTGTATATATATTAACAATTACACTGTGGTTATGGAGTCACGGAATATACTGATACCAATATAAAAACTCCTCACACACGATAGAGTTTCCAGAGGCCTCAAGTTCAGAGATAAAAGGTTTTCCATCAGTGTTGCTAGGACTCTCTGGAAGACTGTTTTTAATGTATACACTCTTACCCTTCTGCTTGGGGTCAGCTCTGCTGGCCAGTGCAGAAGGTTTTGGAGTTCTCTTTAGCCTAGCACCAGAGAAAACATTACAGTTTGGTGTCTTCATTAAGGCTGAGCAAGACAGAAGTTTTGAATAAGTGTCATGCTGGCCTTCTGCACAGGGATGAATTTCATTACAAATTTTCCAACCATTTAAAGCATTATCCATGTTCATTTTTTACAATGCAAAGAATAACTCCTGTCCAAAGAGTTACCCCACAATATAGTTATTAAACATGATAGTAAGACTGCAACTGCCAAATTAGGACTTTCTAGGCCTCTAAATGTTCTAAGACAGGTGTTGTCAACTGGCAGGATCACGGCGCGAGGCCCTGCAGGATGGCCATGATTTCCCCAAGGCCCCCTTCCATGCCAAGTTGGCCCAAAGGGCACCCTCACATCTCGCCCGCCACGTCTTTGATGGAGAATAAATACATGGGAGGCTGCTTTACGTCCTCTTGGACACAGCTTGTTGTAATATCTGACCCCATGGACTCCTGGACCCCTTGTGGGTCTTGCTCTGCAATGGGTGCTTTGGGGCACCCTAGCCTTATGGGCTATGTGTGGCTCCAACCACCCCTTTACCATGCCCCAAGCCTCGCAGCTGGAATTGACATTGTTCAGGTAGGGCCGTGTTATAATTTGGCGCTCTTGTGCTCTCTGGGCCCTGCATGGCCTTATCTTGCTCTGCGCCCTCTCTGGCACACCAACGCTTTCCTGGGGCTCCTCACTGCCCCCTCTCCTGGGGCTTCTCCAAGATTACCCCCTCTCTAGGGCTTCTCACAATAAAACTGCCTCCCTCTCTGGGGCTCACCACTCCCACACTGGGGCTTCTCATCAATGCCCCCTCTCTGGGGCTTCTCAACTGCCTCCTTTCTGGAGCTGGGGCCAGTGCACCCTGAATGCTGCGCCCTCACTGGCGCTGGGGTCCCCACACTGCAGCGGGTCCTCTATGAGGCCTCCTTCAACCCCTAATAGCCTCACCCAAACCACCGGTGACAAACAGTACACAAAACGCAAGCCCCTCGGCTATAACATAAACTGAAGCCGCCCGGCTATAACCATGTTACTTAAAACACCCCAGGTATGCTCCATCCTTTACCCAGCTTAGGCTGTACCTGCGGTCAGGCCTCTCCTCAGCTTTGCTCAGAGAGAGCTCCTGACTGCTGGCAGGAAACTACCCTCCTAGCCTCAGCCCCTAGGGTTTATAAGGGAGCCAGGCCCTGCCCCTTTCAGTCAGCTGACTGCTGGCAGGTATAGGCACTAACTACTCTGGTTGCCCTGGTGATCAAGAGCTGGGCTCCTTACTCACTGCTAGGGCTCTTTTCCTAGCAGTTTCCCCTCTTTAGGAGCAGGGCACCTAAGTGCTCTGCAACAGGCAGTATGCACATACCCCTGGGGTACTTGAGAAGGCCCTAGGAAGTATGCACGGGTGGGTCGGGACAGAGTGCCACCATGCACCATCCCGCACTGCCACTGCCCACCTGGCCAGACATGGTGAGCGGGGGAGGCTTGTACATAGTGTTGGGGGTACACTGGTCTGTGTCTGACTGCCAGGGGTACACTGATCCAGAGAGGTTGAAAACCCCTTTTTTAAGGGAAGGGAAAGGGACAGATTAATTTGGATAGGCCCTACATACTCTCCACTTCAGTGCTTTGTGCCACTGAGATACATGATGCAGGGCTAGATGGACCCATGGCTTGACCCAATGTTATATCTTTAAGCATTTTGTATGTGTTAAAAAATATGTTGATATTTAAAAAAAAGTACAGTATTATGCAAAATGACAAAAAAGTGTGTCCACTTACGTTTTTCTTTGATATCTGGTTGATCAACAATATCGCCTTCTCCTTCTTCTACAAATTGTTCTAGCCACATTGCAAGATCATCTCTTTTAAGGGTTTTGATCAGGAACTGGAGAAAATCTATCTTATCACTTGTAATCTCCTGCTGTTCAAGAAGGATGGCAAAAAGATCGTTTCCAGTTTTGACTGATTCAAGCTTCCTTTTGCTTATTTTGTTCCGACAAAGAAATTTAAGGGAAGAGAGATCACCGTCAGATAGGTTCAAAGAAATTGAATTCAGCAGAGATAAAAATGGGTCCATGGTGACAAGCCCTACAAATGAATGAACATTAGGGGAAAAAAATGTTTAGTGTGTTGAAGAAAATAAACAGGAAGTCTAACCAGTTGTCTACTCACAAGCATTTGCAGGAAATAGGTTGTTTGAATTAAAGAAAACCTTAATTGCATATGCAAATTCTTTTGAAGAACTCAAGTTTCAAAACAGAACTATAATTCATTGGCACAATGGACTTTTGGAAAACAATTAACGTTAAATGCTTCTCTCCTGCAGTCAATTCTTACTTTCACTTTCATAATTCATCTAATCTGTGTAAATAGCAAAATACTGAAGTTTCCAAGCAGTTTTTTGGAAACTCAACAACACCCTTTTTTGGATAAAATTAATATGCTGCCAAGAAGGAAAAATACTTTCTTTCAGAAGTTTTGCTACTTACTTCCTGGTTTACTCTATACTGTCCTGATTCAGAGATCCACACTGCAGTGAAGAAAAACTTTGCTGTGCCGAGGGCGAGCCTTTCACAGGAAGTTACGTGAATGAGTGATACGAGAATTTCAGCCAACAAGACTGCTCTTTTATTCAGGGAACAGTAGATGGCAATAGTGTACAGCTCTAACCAACCTTATATGTGCACAGCTACTCACCTACTGTATCCCCAAAGGAAAAAAAACAAAGAGAATCCAGAGTCATAGTTTATTATGAAAAAGTAAAACAATTCAGTTAAACAACACAGCACAATAAAGGATTGCATGTGTGTTTAATTCCTCCTTCTAAGAGGAAGAGTTTTGTTTATGAGGTCTAACTAATATTCCAATAAAAAGAAAAGACTATAAAAGTAAGCCAATACTGTAGCGACACTGAAATTTTAGTTCACAGTTGGAAAGGGAGCCAAATTTATATTTGATTTGTAACTCCATTAAAGTCAGTTGCATTAACATGCACTAACTGTTACAGAATAATGAGTGTAGTTTTGTCACATTCAGGTCTTAGGATCTTAAGTGAGATTGAACTGCAACACAGTAGCTAGCCTGGCCCTTGAGAAATGTACTGACATTGTCCAGTGCTGCAGGAGGAGGGAAATGCATTTGGTTAGGTGTAATTAGATTGTAGCTCACGATACTTGGTATTAAATTTATATGCTGGAGTTGTTCAACAGAGCCTCCTATGCAGATTAGTGTTTAGGGCTTTGACAAGGTGGAAAAATTGGTGAGCAAATACAGACTGGTGTATTCTATGGGGGACTGGTCAAATAATCTATTAGTAATAAACACAATTTAAGAACTATCCCTACTGTAAAAGATGCTTAGTGTTAACTAGCTCTTTTTGCTATTGTTGTCATTGTTGTTGTGTGTCTTAAGGGGTTAGGAGGGACTGGAAAATCAACATAGTTTGAAAAATGTAGATGATGTGACTAAATAAGCCCAGGCCTACAGCCCATTTGCTGGAGGAGTTTCTCCGTTCTGGTGAAACTTAATACTCTTAGAGTGTTTAACAATCATTACATTTATAAATCAGCACATAAATCTGCAAGACCAACTTATTTTCCTTTCACAAAACAGGACAATGAAGCACTGAAAGAAAATGGGGAGGCAGATTGACAAAAGAACGTGGTGTCAAAAGTCAAGATCAGAATATAGGAGTCTTTTTTTTTTTTTATCCCACACACAGTCCACGTTGTTCTGCCCTTCTTAGGGCCAGAGGTTACAATGGCTAGTCAGCAGAGGTATCAACTCAGCTGTAGGCCATCAGTAGAACCAGATGCATGAGCATGAGCCCTGACACACACACAGCAGTGAATTGATACGAAGCTCCCCTGAATAGCAAAGGACCTACAGTTATGGGCTCCATTGGCTTCAAAGGTTAATCTTGCACACTGGGAACTGTGAATAGCCCACGATTCTTAAGAAAACACGAACAAACAAGACAAGCTTGTAATCCTAGTAATCAATTAATATTTTCAAGCCTATTCTTAAAAGGGACTTCTCTTAAAAGTAATAGCTCAGTGGTAGCTCAGACTTAGTTCTATATTACTACAGTCCCAAAGCTCTAAAGGGAAGTTGCTATTATATACTTTGAAGGACCTATGGCTGGTATTTTCTTTTATTACAATTTTGTGAACCTTCATGGGTTTTTCAATGCTTGCATCTCCCACATCACATAATTGTTTCCAGCACAGCCTTTAGTTTACTAGGCATTGTACAAAATACAGAAGAAAGTATGGTCTCTGCCCTCAAAGAGTTTACAGTTTAATCTATACAAACTCAAAGGTTGTCTTTCATACCTGTCACAGGGCACTAGAGTGCCCTGCTCCTTTACAGAGCCCTAGCAGTGAGTTGGAAGCCCCAACTGCTGCTTACTAGGGGAGCCAGAACGAGCTAGTGGCCCACACCTGTCAGCAGTCAGATGACTGGAAAGGGCAGGGCTTGTCTCATATATAAACCCCAGGGCCGAGGCCAGTAACCAAGGGGGAAGGAGTTCCCAGAGCAAATAGAGGGGAGAGGCTGGAGCAACTTCTGATACTGTTGAGGGACAGAGTAGCTCCCAGTGTGGTTTGAATGATGTTGTAGCCGGATGGTTTGAATTTATGTTATAGCCCAGGGGTTTGTGTTTTGTTTGCTGTTGTATAAGACTGGTGGTTTGGGTGAGGTTATTAGGGGAAGGAGGAGGCCTCATAGGGGGCCCACAGTAGTGTGGGTAGCAGAAGGTGCAGAATTTGGGGTGCATGGACTCTGATTTGGGGTGCACAGACCCTGGTGCCAGAGAGGGCGCAGCCCTTGGTGGGGCTGCGGGGCGCAGAGTGAGACAGGGCTGCGGAGAGCCCAGGGAGGACAAGGGGGCCAAATTATAACAAGGCCCAGACCAAACAATGTCGGTACCATTTGCGAAGCTTGGGACATGGTAAGGAGGTGGTTTGAGCCACGCATAGCCCATAAGGCTAGGGTGCCCCGAAACACCCGTTGTAACATTTATCTTGGAGCGGGATCCACCAGGGTCTGGAAACCCATGGGGTCCAGAGTCAATCAAGACAGTGTCCAAGAGGACTTAAAGGCAGCCTCCCTCTCAATCATTCAATCAGATGTGGCAGGAGAGAATAGAGGGTGCCCATTGGGCCAACTTGGCACGGCAAGGGGGCCTTGGGGAGCTCACAGCCATCCTGCAGGACCCCATCCCATGACAGTACCTCCCACATCTTCATGCTCACGCTCCAGCTTTAGGAGAACAAAAATCATATTGTGGCAAAAATATTACAATTCCTACAAATCATGTCCAGCCAAACTGTCCATTTAAACCTTCCTACCCATGGTACTAGTGAAATCTTATTTAACCTTACCTGCTGCTAATCCCCAAATTTAGGATTGATACTTGTCTCTCAATTTTTCTCTGCACCTGTGGTCCTGATCCAGGAGAGTGGCTTGATTTCTTAAATCAAGTTTTAGAGGTATCATAGCTGCCCTCTATTGGATGGAATGTCAGACCTCATTAAAAGGCAGTTCCAATGGGAGCTTGTATGCTGCAGACTGGAGAGTTAACCAGTAGTAGGTTCATATGAGGAGAACCATGCTAATAATTGCAGAGAAGAATTAGTACTGAGTACTAGAGACATGATGGGACTTCTTCTAGGCAAGAATACTAAGCTTTGTTAAGGGATGGACTACAGACTTATTTTCTTTAGTCCTGATGATTCTTTAATCAGAAATGCAAGAGAACATAGTGTGGGGTGATATGGTGAGGTCAAGAAGGAAATATGCATTTGCAGCATGAATATCTGAAATATTTAGGTTCAGAATGTAAGGCATTATGGCTAGAGACAGACATTACACACAAACCAGTTTAAATGATCAGAAACTGGTTTAACCCTGTAACAGAACATAAGTTCAGTGCACATAAGCCCATTTCAAAATGGCTGAAACTGGTTTAAGATAAACCTGGTTGAATGTAGTATCAGACTTAACTGATTTGGGTCAAACCAGTTTATGTGATGTCTGTCCCAGACCTCTTCCTGGTTTAAGTTAAACTAGAGTCCCCCAGCATCCCAGATGCTTTGCAGCCCTGGGTTGGGCTGTGCTGGGCTAGGTTGTGCTCTCTGCTCCAGAAAACAGGCTCTCCTTGCCCCTCTCCTCCCTAGCCAGAGTGCCAGAGCAGTCTGCAGGCACAGCAGTGTCTGCCTGGCTTCCCTCACTGCTCTCTGCTCAAGCAGGGATTCCCACCTCCCTACCTCTCATCTCCCACAGCACAGACCCCAGACCTATGGACCCTAAACATGTGGTATGCTAGCTAACGCTGAGAGAAGTCTGCATATATGTGTCTCTAATTTCACTGGGACAGGCAGACAGGACAAAGGCAGACAGAATAGTGTCTGCTTAGGACTTTTTGGAGCTAATCAACAGGTCAGCTCATAATGTCCCTCTGTTCCTTCCTTGGAAAAAGCTGTTTAAGAAGAGCTTGAGAGGCTTTTGTTTTGCTGATAGACATTGTGGTTTTATCAGTCCCCTGCTGGTTTGCAGCCCTGTCAGGTTTGCAGACAGGGAGAGGGAGATTGAAAAGCTCAGTATCAAGAGATGCATGCACTGCACACCCCTGTTTTGCCTCAGAGTGCTAGCCCGGGGCTGGGGTCTGGCAACACTTCTACCCCTTGAGCAGTGAGCGGGGAGAAAAGCCTGAGATGGTGCAGGCCAAGGTGGGGATTTAAACCCCTCCCTAATCAGAGCATCATGCCCAGGCCTGGCCACACCCCACACAGCTCAACTCTGTACAGGGGACGGAGGGCTGCTCCAGCACCCCCCAGCTTCTAGCCTGAGTTACTGCTGGCATGTGACTGAATTTCTGAAATGAAAAGGGAATGTTTATCCACCTCCAAATTGGTTCAAATTTGCAGGTTAGTCTAACCTGCAAAGATAGAATCAATTCAGGCTCAGGCTTTTTGAATGTCAGTCCCTAGCGTATATGGTATGAGGCTCAGAAACAAATAGTATAAACTCTGGTAGATCAGAAGGAAACTTGTCTTACTATATCAGCTTACTTTTCAATATAAGTTAAGATGAAGGTATCAAACATCAGTGTCCCAGAAAAGAAACATAATAGTCGGAGCTCAGTTCAGGCTTGATGATATCAGTGAGCCAAATGTAGAGCCAAACTACATTTGAGGAGAGCCTAAAAACAGCATAATATACACCTTTTTTTTCTAGCCTCCTAGAAAGTCAGTCTAACAAACTCACATTCCAACAGACTCCCTTAAATTTAGTCATCAAATCCAGAACTGATGTGTGAAGGAGTGAATTCTGGAGTGAGTTCTAAACCTCAGGAAAATTTAAGTTGTAAAACATACAGAGGGAGGTAGAAGGTAGTAATTATTACCATTTAAACATCCTTAGGCTCACCATTGAAATTAGACACAGTGGACTTTCACCCACTAGTGTGCCTGAATTTGGTCTTTAACTCTAGTCTAACATGTCCACAGATGAAAAATGCAAGCAGATTGCTTTTGTCTAGACTACTTGACCTGGATCACAGGATTTAGTAAAGGAAATGTCTGCCAATGGGCAACCGTTATAACCTTTTACATGTGCAAAATAAAGTTTAAGAGAAACAGCTTATTTGAACAGCTCAGATTTCAGTGGAAGTTTCTCAGTAATTAAGACTAGAGAATGACCCCGTTACATAATCAAATCATTTCTAGCTTTTATGAATTAATGATGTTATAAGATCCAACAGAGGGAGCTCCAAGCTTTCTAAAACACTTAATGACTCTTCTGTCCTTTAGAATCTCCTAGCAGTCTGAGGGCAGAAATAGGAGGTTGAATTTAATCTTTGTACATTTCTATTAAGTGTTAGTCCACAAGATATGCAGGCCCCAAATATGTATTGGACGTAATTCTGTAAAGCAGGGGTGTCAAACTGAATGCAGATCACAGGGCCAGAAGACCCTGTGATCTGGTTGTGTGTATTGATGGTACGATAGTGGGGAGAGCAGCAGCAGTGTTAAGTCCCTGGGTGCTGGCCCTACTGACACAGTGGTTCTGCCAGCTGTGGGGCCTAATAGGGCTGCTGAGCATCCTGCTGCCAAATTTCCAGCCGTGTGAGAAGCGTTGTTAGCTGGATATCCCATCTCCTTGGGCCATATGCTTGAAACCCCAACTGCGCTTTACAGCTTGGCTCCACTTATTTTGTTTATTATTATTAACATAATATAGATGGTACAGCTGAGATATCTATCAAGAGGTATATTATCTGAGACAGAGGCTCTCAACACCTTCTGTGTGCATTTTGTATATTAGTGGTTCTCAACCTTTTTAGGCTTGAGGGACCCCTTGATAAAATCACCACATTGCTTGATAAGACTTGCAGCACCCCTCAGAAAATTCCAGGTCCTAGTTTTCATTCAGTTTTGCAGTACAAAAAATAATAGAACAATCTTTCCATTGAAAAGAACCTAGAAAGGCAACAACAGGTCTCAAATGTTTTTAACACTGCAGATTTGAAATCTCTTGCCATGTCCAGATGAGTGTGGCCATGCAGTATGTAGTGCTGCAGACCTGTCTGTGGTGCTACACACCACACATTCAGGTGTTCACCCCACAGCATCTCCAAAAGCATCTCAAAAGGCACCCAGGGTGCCACAGCACCCTGGTTGAAAATCGCTGGTCTCTATATTTAAGTAAAATCTATAGCATTTTGTTTGAAATTCCCTGAGGCAAAATAGCATGGGTTAAATGACTGGGTATTAAAATTATGGAAAGTCATTTGTGTTGACCAACCTAGGCCTATCTGGCAGACCTTTTTCTTTCTGAAATACTTACATTCTGGTCCTCTTTATAGGTGTCAAAACAGAATGCCTCCTCCAGGAATGATGATCTACCCAGTATAATTTAATCTAGGTATCAGTGTTCTTTGCCAGTTATCTGAGCTGCTGTATCCAGTTGTGGGTACTGTGACTTCTCTGTCACTATCAAGCAGGCTCCTCTGCATGTCAGGTTAGAGCCATTTTTATAGGCCAAAAGAGCCTCATGTAAATAATGAATGGCTTGTCTTCTACCCCACTCCATGATGATATTCATGTGATAGCCAGTCTCGCTCATCTCATGAAATGAGCTGTCTGCCCTAGCTAGGCTGACCGTAAGGGAACCTGGGACAGCTGGAACACTGTCCCACCCCCTTTCCCCTCACTCTCCCATGTCTGAGCTCTCCCAAGTTTAGAGCTAGCTCAGACACACCAAGACTATATTTTAATCACAGCAGTGACTTCAGTGTAGACATAGTCAGAGACTGCTCTCCCTCTCTGTGATTAGGCTGGGTGCCATAGCTAAGAAAACCATGTTTGGTTGTGTGTATTGATGGTACGGCGTCCATGTTTCATATTTGCTTTGTTTTTGAACTCCAAGCCCTCTTTGTACTTACTTTGCTTGCCTTTGTGGTGGTGAAAGCATAAATCAGTCTGATTTTTATAGCATTTGGTATCTAGTTGTTCCACAAAAGGAAGCTGACATGCTGTCAGGAGATCCAAAGTGACCCCCGGAGGCTAGGACTACAGAATAGAGGAGAGCTCAAGAACATATACTTAGAAAAACTCGTACCCACCTATAACTCTACCATAAAGCTCAACAGTGGTGTTTAATGTCTTTAAGTGATATTCTAAGCGCTGAGAAAATCAGCAGGTGGGTTAAAAGGAAGAAATTGTATTCAAGTCTGACAGAACTTGAGTAAGGATGCAAGCTTGTCTGCTGGTGCTTTCAAAAGGGCTAAATGGCTTTTATTAGATTAGCTGGACTAGCTGCCAAAAGGAGTTTGCCAAATTGGCCACGAGCCACTTACTTTTTATCTGAACAAATGAGTAAGAGGAAGAGGGGAAGGGCGCCCAAAGTGAGGTGACAGTGAAAGTCATTGCATTCCAGCCTAGTGTGGCAAATCACTATAATGATGTACATCTTTTTCCTAAGGGACTATGGGAGTCTTTTAAAATAAACCCAACCTATATGGGACCAGAAAAACAGACAAAGAATGGAAGATACGACTGAGGACAACTGTCAGCTGCTTGAACAAGAGAGACTGTTGCTGGATGTTTCAATAGGTTTGAAAGTTGGCCATAAGATACCTCTCGGATTTGTAAGCAGTTAAATATGAAGTGACATAAGGAATTTGTAAAAATCTCAGTAGAGATTTTTTCAAAAACAAGTTAAATTTCTTTCCAGTATATGTATCCTGCCTTAGAGCAGTGGAGTGGATGTAATGACCAGGAGGTCTCTTCCGGTCCTCTATTTCTGTTTATTTGTTATAGTATTGTTATTGTTATACATGTATTGGAATTGGTATTGTTATAGTACAGTATTGTTATAGTTGTACATATATAGTACATATATAGTTATACATAAGAGAAGCAAGGTCTCTTTAATGGGATCTTTTGTTGAACCAACTGTAGAGTTGGGAGAGATATTAGACAAATTTTCAGGCACAAAGTGCCTTTCTTGTTTCTATGTTTTATCTGCAATTGTTATTCTCTCGAGGAGTTTAGGGATACCTCTGTGATTCTTTGCTGCTTTCAAAATTAGAGAAATATTGAAGAGTGTTGAGGTTAAGGAGAAACAAAATAGCAACCCAGAGAGAAAAAAAAAGACTGACAAGACAATTAATTTAGCTTGGTAATCATAATTTGTTTCTACATTTAAGGTAGGTATTTGAGTTCCATGAATTTGCTATATATATATATATATATATATATATATATATATATAGGTCCTTATAAAACACCCATCATCCTGAGGATCACTTGAATATGATGCCTTAAAAAATATCAAGGTCATGAATACTGTGCATGACATTACACATCTCATAGTGTTTCTCCTTTTCTCCTCCTATTACTCAACTGTACTGTGTGCCATTTGGTGGCTATGGTGAAGATGATGGTGAATGTGGTGATGATGTACTTTACATATATTATTTGCAAAAGGCTTTCAGATCCTAGCAGGAAATTGTCCATGATGAAAGGGGATATAAAAATGTAAATTATAATTTAGAAGAGAAAAAATGAGACATGGATTTCAAAAACAGCACCCCATAGGAAAAACAACTAAGTGTAGTCAAGAGGATGAACTTCAGCATGAATCTCTTGCAAATGGATCAAATATCTGGCCAGGTAACACACAAAATAATGTTGTGAACAGATACTTGAACTTAATATTGAAATAAGCGAAGTGTTAAAATACAGTCAACTGCTGACATATTTATATTGTGTTGGCAGTAGAGGGATAGCATTGAGTTTTAAGGGTAGGGCAAATGTGAAAAATTGACTATTTTTTCATAGCTAAAATCTGTTAATTTTGACTTTGTGTTCATATTCTAACTAACTTTTCCATTATACAACATAATTATTAACATTCAGAAAAATAAATATAATACACACACATGCTAAAACAACACCATTATTACTCTGCACTCCTTTAAAACTGTATTTGTTAATTTAAGCATATAGCATCAATTATACATATGAAGAAGCTAAGGATCAGGAAGGCTGTAGCCCTTTCTACATAGGGAACCTACTGGGAAATGATCTAGGGTGTGAACTTAAAGCACTATAGAGGTCATATACTAGTATCCCCAGGCAGAGACCCTGAATGCCGAATAGTGTCCCCACGTGGATTTAATGGAATAGCCTGTCATAGATACAACAGACAGGTATTTCCATACATAAGCCTTACTTGTCTAGAACCACGTAATAAATGAGTGATGCATAGAGCCTGTGGGCGTGTCCAGACAAGCATGGATGCGCGGTATGTGGTGTTGCAGACCTGTCTGATCCCGGGGTCAAAAAAACCCAAGCCAAAAAAAAGTGGGGCGGCACATGTGGCAGCAAAACGCGTCGCCCACAACCAGAGCCTGGCTGGCCAGAGCCATGATCTGGCTGCTGGCCAGGCTTCCTGCTGCAGAAGTGCTGCAGCTGCAGCAGCTGGAGGTCTCCAGGACACCAGGTAAGGCTGCTGGGGCCAGCCTCCCCTACTCCACCTGGGGTAACCTACCACGTGCCAGAGTGTGCATGGCAGAGGTGTTCCCTGGGGACAAGTAGCAGTGGCACAAGGTGTACTGCTGCTACTTGTCCCCAGGGAAACATATGTTCCTGCTTATCTGGATGTGCCCTAAGAGTGTTTACCAATCTCAGAAGCTAACATGTTGTTACATAATTTCCAAAGACGGTTTCAATTAATTCTCTTATCTCCTTTCACCTATTATTGTCCCTCCAGTTCCCAACCTCAGGAAGGGAACACAGGAAGGGAAACAATATACCTGTTTTTTTTCTGTTTGTGTTACTTTCTTGGCTCTCATTATCATGTTGGGAATACAAACATATGGAGAGTTATAACAAGATATTCAAGGTGTATCACAATAAGTTATTTTACAGAGTGGATAATTTTTTGTACTGGCTTTGAAACATTTTACTCACATACTTTAAAATGAACACATACATATCCCTTTGAATTTCAGCCTCTGGATTTCAGCCTTTTCCTTTACTCGGAGAACAGCATCACTTATCTTGCTAAAACAGCCACTATGGCTGGAAAGTAAGCATACAATTTTTCTTTTGTGAATCTTGAAGCTACTAAGACTTCTGAATTAAACAGCTTTCCTGTGGAGGTGCTATTTGACTTGAGAAGATGCTATTAAACAACAAAAACTTTTCCCCATCAGACTTCTGCAACCATTTCATAGCTTACTCAGAGACACTGAAAAATCTTGCCCTCTGAACATCTTCCTCAGTTAATAAAAATTCTGTTGAATAAAGAGAAGAAACAAGACCAACTTCACATCACAAAAAAGGAAATAATTCTAAGTAAGTTCTCTGGGGTTTGGGTTGTAAGTTCTCTTACACTAGTTCTATGCCAGTAGTGTCTTTTCACTGGCATCAATAGACCTACTTTTGATTGATATTTATGGGAGAGTGGAATCAGGTCTTTTGTATTCACAATGGACACATCTACATGTGCCAGACTGTGCAGTTGTTACTGCACAGTCATTTAGTACTTGCCTACTAAATGACTGTGCAGTAATTACTGTTACTGTGCAGTCCTGGCACCACCCGGGTCATTTCTGATGCTACTGCACAGTAGCATGGGCATCACAGTTTGTGCCCAGTGACACTACGTTGCTGTAGCATCTCATATAGATGTGTCCAGTGTTGACTACAGAAAATGGCTCGCAGGTTAATACCAGCAAACTAACGTGCCTTTATTTCATAAAGAACAAGAGCCAGTCCAAGCATATGCACAGTCCATTCCAAGTGTAAACACTGATCAAGGACAGAATAGTGCATTTTCCTCTTGCATTAATACAGTCCTTTGTGTGAGTCACCAGTTCACGTTCACTGCAGCTCAAAGGTATGTATTTTTTTGGAATCAGATTAGAAAGGGAGGTGCCCTGCCTGCTCAAGTACAATGCATGTATTATCTTCAGTAGTTATTTCCTTTTAAAATGTAGATAAATCAATGCAGTCATAAGCAACACAGGATATGACTAGGTTAGTTACTCATAGGAATTCAGAAATAATGACTAACAAGGCAAACTCAGACTTGCAGTTACTGTCCCTCAACTCCCAAAGGAAAAGCAATAGCTAAAATATTTTGGAATTATATCCTTTAAGCAAACCCTTTCATACAAGATACGTCTAGGGATCACTGCCCAGATCCAGGTACAAACTAGTTCTAAGCTAGTGTTTCATATTAGGCCTGTGCAAGTCAGCAGCGACCCGATCCAGCTTCAGATCCGGCTGCTTTGGATGGCCGCAATCTGATCCGGAGCTCCGGATCGGTTTGCCACTTCGATCCAGATGGAAGCGGCTCCAAAGCTTTGGGGCCACTTTGGAGATCTGTTTATAGGTTATACTGGGGGATGAATGAAATATCTATAATTTTGTTATTTTAGCTCTGATATGGATGGAACTTGCAGGGATTGTAGCCTCTGCTGAGAGTATGAAGCCTGCCAAGTTCCAAGAACATTGGTGCAGGGATTTGGGGGGAACTGCACCCCAAATTCTTGAAAGCAAAACTCCTGTCACGTCTATGTATTACACCACAGGGTGCTGAAAACTGCATGGTTGCTAGCCCCTGTTGAGGCCACAAAGCCTGTCAAGTTTCAAGAAGATCGATGCAGGGGTTGGGGGGAAATGCACCCCAAGCTGCTGACAGGCAAAACTCATCATGTGGGTGGGTGCTTGAGCAACTGCTGTGTCTGCCTTGGGGCACAGGGGGGTTAAATCTAGTGCAGGCCTGAGTGCTGGGCCCTGCCAGGCCATGAAGCCTACTAGTTATGTGTCTCTCTCGCTGGTGGAGCCTGTCGTCCTGGGCCCTACACCCCAAGCTGCTGACAGGCAAAACTGGTGTGTGTGTGTGCGCGCGCGTGTGTGCACGCGCGCACGTGCCCTTCCTGGTACTGGGGCCTCTGCACAACATGGCAGTGTGGCCCAGTGAGGCCTCCTCCTCCCCTACAGCCTGATGCCCAGTCCTCCGCTTTATGTGACAACAGGTACCATAACTTAGCTAGCTCAACACCAGCAGCATCAGCAACAGCATCAAAGGTACCCACACAGAACTGTCACAGAGCCTTTCTTTTTATAAAGGAATTGACAGCAAGAAGTAAAGATGCTGTGTTATGTTGGGCATATGATGTTATTCATGGTGTGTGATGGCTTATCTTGTGTTATGTCTATATGTGTATTATGAAAAAAAAAAAAAAAAGGAATACTTAAAAAAAAGTGCATCTTTGGAAGCTTTAGGGTTGAAAACCTCTTTGTCAGGCTGAGGAAGTACCTGCAGTTGGTCCTGGATGGAAGGAATAGCAAAGAAGCCAGAGGCTGGCCTGGCCCACAATCCAGGCAAGAAAGCCAAACGGTGACAATGGAAATGGAGACCGGGGGGGGGGGGGAACAGGACGACGATGACGACTACAACAGGAAAAGGGCATGTAACAGTTCACGTAAAAGGGCAGAGGTGTCTGGGGCGTCAGATGTCCGGCAGGTTGCAGCGTGCCAGAACTCCACTGTCAGTGTCTATACTGAGTCCATGAGTTTCTGCACCTACTACATAGGAGGCTGATGAAGTGCAGTTCATAGGCCCAGCTCTGAAAAGTGGTTTGTACATTCAAACAAGCACCTAACCTCATCATCAGAACTGAAGTCAACTTCCTACAGCTCAAAACACAAGACATGCCAACTATCTCCAGTACCCCCACAAACTGCACACCAGAATCTATCAAAAAACAACAAAACCTAACTACCTGTGGGGGCACATTCCACACCAAATAAAAGCACTGTCTCCAGTCTCAGGCCTGATCCAGCCTCTGGCTTCTTTACTATTCCTTACATCCAGGACTACCTGCAGGTACTTCCTCAGGCTGACAAAGGGGTTTTCAACCCTAAAGCTGGCATCCCAGGCAGCTAAGCTGAGCTCACCGGGAGCCTCACAACTGCACTGCAACCAGCAAGCATCAGGCCTGTCAAAGACAGGACAGGTCTGGGCATTCCCCAGCCAGGACTTTGTGCATGCGTGCATTAGCTGGAGGTTATGGTGCCTCCTACCCACCTTTCACCAGGGGATCATTGGTCCTGGCAGTTACGGGGCTGCCGTGCCACCAGCAGTCCCACTAGGCCTCCCTACCCTGGCAGGGTGCAGTTTTAGTAGTCCTGCCCAGGACCTGGGGCTTCCTCCTTCCCCATAGCCCTAATCCCATGCCTCCAAGTTTGTCCTGGCAGGGTAATGAGCTCAGCAGGGACATGTTCTTCCCCTGCTGGCTGGTGATGCAGTTAGTGCCCCCTTCAGCTGAGAGCGGGGTATTACTCAGGTTTTAAAAAACTCAAAAAAGGAAATTGGTGCAGATGGAGTGAGGAGGGTGGCACTCAGTCTGTCTGCAAGTGGAGCTTGGGGAACCCCAGCAGTGGGAGTGTCACGGCACAGGGTCCTGCAGGGTGGCTATGATCTCCCCAAGGCCCCCTTACCATGCCAAGTTGGCCCAATGGGCACCCTCGATTCTCGCCCACCATGTCTTTGATGGTAAATATAATAGGGAAGCTGCCTTTACGTCATCTTGGACATGGTTTTGCTGTACTCTGACCCCATGGGCTCCTGGACGCCTTGTGGGTCCTGTTCTGCAGTGGATGTTTCGGGGTACCCTAGCCTTATGGACTATGCGTGGCTCCAACCATCCCTTTACCATGCCCCAAGCCTCACAGCTGGAACTGACGTTCAGTCTGGGTCTTGTTACAATTTGGCCCCCTGGTCCTCCTCAGCCCTGTCTCGCACCGTGTCTTCACTGGCACTCGGGTTCTCTGCAGCCCTGTCTTGCACTGCGCCCTCTCTGGTGCTGGGGTCGGTGCACCCCAAATGCTGCACCCTCTCTGGCACCAGGGTCCCCATGCTGCCATGGGTCCCCTATGAGGCCTCCTTCTTCCCCTAATAGCCTCACCAAACCACCAGTCTTAAACAGTAAACAAACTCCTGGGCTATAACATAAATTCAGGCTGCCCAGCTGTAACATCATCCAAGCCACACCAAGGGTGCTCTGTCCCTCACCAGTATCAGAGGCTGTACCTGCAGTCAGGCCTCTCCCCTTTGCTTGCTCTGGGAGAGCTCCTTCCCCCTCAGCTGCTGGCAGGGAACTGCTATTCTGGCCTCAGCCCTGGGGTTTATATGTGAGCCAGGCCCTGCCCCTTCCGGTCAGCTGACCGCTAGCTGTGGGCCACTAGCTCACTCTGGTTGCCCTGGTAACCAGCAGCTGGGGCCTCCAACTTGCTGCTAGGGCTCTTTCCCTAGCAGTTTCCACTCTTTAAAAGGAGCAGGGCACCTAAGTGCTCTGCAACAGGGTGGTTCACCTTTAGGAACACCAGCTGCTCCACCAACGTAGGATCGAAGCAGGTGTGGTGGGGTGTGACAACATCCCCAGCAATGCTGAACACCTTGTCACTTGGAACACTGGTCAGTGGACAGGACAGGTGTTGCCAGGCAACTGTGGCCAGATCCTGCCATATCTGGCTTGGTTTGCCTAGTAGGCCAAGGGGTCACAGTCCAGTGGCTCCACATCCTCAGCGAGATAGGTAGCCACTGAAGCCTCAGCACTACTTGCCCAAGGCTAGGGTGTGGTGTGTTTGGACCCCAGCATTGAAGCCATACCCACAGCCCACATTGGCAGTGGCTGGCATGGAGGAGACTGACTGGTGCTGGTGCTGGGAGTGCTGGCAAAGGAAAGTGGATCGCTCTCTTCCACATCCCCTCACCTCTGCATTTCGGCCTCCCTGACTGTTCACCAGCACCTGCGTCCAGTGATCAAGGGTTTTGTGGCTGCCAGTGTACATGCTCCCCTTCACCCTCAGGTCGCATATGCCCGCCATCATGTGGACCGTACTGGACCACAAGGGATCCAGCCGTCTCCTGATGCCCTCTGTCAGCTGCCTCACCAGTGCCTGCACGTCTGGTGACAGCGGCCTGCCCAGCCAGGAAAATTGATCCCCTGGAATTTCTCCATTTGCTTATCCAGTTTCCTCACTAGGGGGATCACTTGGCTGAGGAGGGCATCGCCAGCGCTAAGGGTCTCAGTGTCCTTGAGCAAGGGCTTGAGGACCAGCAAGATCTGGGAGATGGTATCCCACTCAGCTCTGCTCAGGGGGTGCTGATCCCAATCTCCCCAAGCAAGGCCATCTCATGGACAGCCTTCTGTTGCTCCACCAACAGAGCATCAGGTATGTGGAGTTCTACCAAGTCTCCACATCCTGTATGATTCTGTACTGCGGGATGCTCAGCTCTGCCTGTTTCTCCCACAGCATCTTGCCCCCCTTGATGCTGCGGTGGAAGTAGCCCACCACCTTTCTGCATGTCAAAATCAGCTGGCTTGTAGCAGTATTGGTGGCAGCGCCATCACCAGCAGCCCTGTCCCCCTCCAAGCCATCTCTCACTATTAGATGCAGGCTGTGTGCCACACAGTGGATGCCAACAAAGTTGGCATCAGGGACAGCCTTCACCATATTGACCCCATTGTCAGTGACCATGAACCCATGGGTGAGCCCGGCCTTCCCAATGAGCTACCCCTGCACTACGTGGTTCATGGCCCCCATGATCTCCCTTGCCATGTGGGACTCATCCAGCACCTCAGCTTGCGGTAGAGCCCACCGAAGGCCTGACTGAGCGTACCAGTGCCCCATGAGGGAGAGGTAGGTGTGATCGCTGCCCTGGCTGCTCCAGATGTTGGAGGTGAAGTGCAAGGCTATCTTCAGCCCTGCCTTGCACAGCTCCTCCCTCAAGTACTCCCTGCATGCCTCATAGAGGGAGGGCACCACCATCCTGCTAAAGGTGGTGCCTGCTGGCACTTTGTAAAATGGGTGTAACCTGGGCAGTACTCCAAAAGGTACCCCCTCTCCAATTGAAGGGATCAAAGCAGGTATATAAGCACTGTGGGAGGTGTAGGGATTCTCCTCCCCCTTTAGAGCAGAGCCAGACCACCACTGGGGACTTAACCATATACCTTTTAATGAGGGAACAATACTGGGAACATAACAGGCATAATCAGGGGGTATAGTGGACACCACAATGCCCCAAGGGGGCAGGATTCAACAAAGGTTAGACACTTACAATCATTGGCAAAAGACAGGGTTAACAAAATATAAAACACAAAACACAAACAACAGAGCACGCAATACTGGTTGGGGAAATATAAAAAGGCACAAAATGTCAAAGGACAAAGAAATATAGGGCGTGGGTCACTGGAGGGGGAGAAAACATAATGGCTCCTGTCTACTGCAAGAAGAATTTCTCCTTGTTAGCTCACTCATACCAAGTCACCAAAGATAGGACTTGAACTCAGGTCTCCCAAATAGTAGGCCAGAACACTGCCACACAGCCACCATTGCTGGTACTGCTCTAAGCTGCTAGGGATCTTGACCTTCCTGGAGCCCTGGCCTCATGTCGAGCTGCCTGGCCTCTGATTGGAGGAGCTGGAAGCCAAGCTGGGACCCCTCAGGACGCTGCTCAGATCCTCCTGCTGGCCACAGACTCTTGTAGGAGATCCTGGAGCCCAGTAGGAAGCCTCTCTTGCTGGCCCCACACCGTGCTGCTGAGGGTCCCACTGCTGCCTGCAGGTCCTGCTCCTTCAGGCTCTTCTGGGGCAACTGCTTCCGCCCCACTGGCTCAGCTCTTACCAGCTTTTCAAAGCTCCTTCCTCATAGTCCCTCACTAGTCTCCTCTTGAATCAGCCATGCTGCCCCTTTTATCCCCCTCCAGATTGTCATTACCCAATGATTGTGTGTGCGCTTCGGCACTGCAGAATTATTTCCCACCACATGGAGCTTTCTTTGCACGGTGCAATTCTCAGATGCAGAGAGAAAACCCCGGTGCAAAAGAGTTCCCGCCGCTCGCATGCAAATTTGTGTCCCACTATTGGCTGTTTCTAAATTATTCCCACGTGGCAGCTAGCGATTGGCTAGCGATCTGGGCCACGTGGTAGAGCCTAGCAAACTCTGCGCGTGTTTCGGAGCCGACCGGTGGTTTGATCACCCATCAAGAGTCTCTCCCCGTCACCGGACGATCCTTGACATACCCCTGCCCTGCGCGCTCGTTGAGAGTCACAGCACGGACTCTTGCATCGGTTTAAAGAGCTCTCATCGTTCGAGTTTTCTTCTTTTCTTCTGTCTACAACTGTAACCAAGCAAGTTTTTCTGCCTGCACTGCGACCATCTACGGTGTAAGTAAAATAATCTTTAATCAACCTCCACGCGTCAGTGCCTAATTCTAGTTTGCCATGCCGACTTTCCCTGGCCCACGTGCCCGGGCCACAGCCCCTCGGCCCCGACACAGACGACCCAAGGGGCCAATCAGGGGACATGAGGGGTGAATCTCTGGGCCTGATTGGTGGGGAAAGGGAATCCCAAGTCCTCCAATCGTCTTTTACCCCTTCAAAACCCCTGGGCCAAATCATTACCAGATTGGTGAGGAAAGGGAATCTCAAGTCCTCCAATCATCTTTTGCCCTTTGAAAACCCCTGGGCTAGGTCACTGCCAGCTAGCCTGTCACATGGGGCCAGAAGTGCTATGAACCACCTGAACCCTGGCTGCTCAACTAGGGAGAAGGGCTGGCTATCCAGAGCAAGCATCTCCCCAATGCTCTGGGTGATCTTGCTTGCCTTGGGAACACGCCCCCCCTTTCTGTCCACCTTTCCCCCACTGGTCCAGGGTGGCCTGCCTCTGCTTTGTGGGTAATGGGGCTTTGGAGCGAGTGGGGGACTTCTCTTTTGGCACACACACTGGTGCCGGGCTGAGCAGGAAGAAGGGCAAGGGGGTGCTGCCTCCTCAGATGCAGCAGCATGGCCGTGGTGGAGAAGTGTCTCATGTCCTTGCCATAGCTCATGTGCCTTTGGCAGTGCTGGTAGATGGCAAATCTGGGATCATCTGCCACCTCAAAATGATCCCACACTACACTACTCCCCCGCTTCTGGGTTGAGGGTGAGGATCCTGCCTTTTTCCCCTTCTCAGCAGGCTGAGGCTGAACAGCAGGAGGAGCTGCCTTAGCTGAGCCACTTGCCTTCACAACCTCAGCCTCCTCTGAGGTGCTGCCTTCTGGAGAAGACCTAGGTCTAGGGGAAATTTGAGGGGTGTGGAGCATAAACTCTGATTCCCCCTCAGTCCCCAGAATTGCTTGAGCCAGCACACTCAGCATCCCTGGTTCCAGCTCCAGCTCCAGCTCTTCCTCTGGCAGTGGGAGGCTCATGCTGAGAGATGAAATTGGGGTGGAGGAGATAGTGATTCCACTGCTGGTGCCCACTTCTGGACTGAACAAAGGTGATACAGGTACAGGGACGTCAGGTGCAGACACTGCGCACACCTCCTGGCTTCCACTGGCAGCACTGATGTCATGGCTGCTTGGGAATAGAATGGGTCTGTGTTTGGTAGGAGGGACTTGCAGCTCTAGCTCTCCCCCTACCCCCTGTCCCTCCCCTGCCAGAAGACCTGGCACTTGCTTTTCCAGCATGCTTCATATTGATCTTTCCTGTGCTGCAAAAGGTATGTGTGTGTGTGTGTGTGTGTGTGTGTGAAACCTTTTGTATTGTCCATTTTATTCCCTCTGCTGCGTGTGTGCACTGGCCTCTTCTTTGAATGTTTGCTTTGGTATTAAGGGTTATGTAAAAATTGTGTGCTGTCCGTCTGTCGTCTTCTGCTGTGAATATCTGATTTTTTTTTCTATATTGTATGTGTGTGTGCGCACATGCGCAAGCAATCTGTGCCTCCCTGCACGGTGATAGATCACACTGGCTGGGAAAACACACCTTTCTTTTTGCAAAGTTTCCAAAAAAGAGCAAATATAAATTCAAAGAAATAAATTGAATTGTAATACTAATAATAATTGAATAGAATAGCTAAGCTAAGCTAAGCTAAGCTAAATCCTACACACTCCTTCATAACAAGAAAAAGGAGCAGGCAAACCTCAGTCTGAGCGTTCCTCTCTTACAAAGTTACTGACAGGGAACAAACTGGAAAAGGCACAGAAGGGCTGGAAACAGAGGTTTTTATGCTGTTTCTAGTCCCACCCACAGACACTGCCATTGGAAAGGTAGTCAGGGGGAAATCCTTCTCGCTGGCTACCTACAGACATCAGTCTTTCTCCTGCTCCCCTCCCCCCCCCCACTCTCCGTCCCTTCCCTGCTCCCCCTCCCCCACTTCTAATTGTCAATCAAGATGGCCAAAGCAGGTCCGAAGTGGCTCTGGATCTGAAGCGGGATCTGAAGACTCGCACAACCCTATTTCATATTTATATACTGTACAAACACATACAGAGGATATCACCTTTGCAGTCTTTAATATGGAAAAACAAGTGATATATGAGGAAGGAAAGATACTATAAAAATAGAATAATTTCATATAGGCATTTTATTTACTTTAAACCAGTGGTGGTCAGTAATTTTGCCCCGTGGGCCATTGTTGGACAGCGTGCAGTTCTCCCACACTCAAGATCTGGCCCATGAAGCAGGCACAGCAGGGCCTAATCCAGCCACAGAGGGTGGGGAGTATGTCTCAGCCCTGCTCCAGCCACACAGAGGGAAAGGGGTGTGACCTATGCCCAATAGGGCTGTGCAAAGCTTTGCTTACTGTTTCATTTTGATGCTGTTTCAACTCATTTCAAGCTTGAAACAGTGAAATCGAAACAAAACAGAGGGCTTTGAAATAGCCTTGAAACAAAATGGGGGCAGTTGAAATGTTTCGAAATGTTTCAAGTTTCGAAGCTGGGCTTGCCTGGGGGGAAACAGTAAGGAGAGGGAGAGGGAAGAGGGGGCAAGGACTGCTCTCATATTGACTGTGTAGCTGGCCAGTGACTGTCATCCTCCTCTGAGGTCCCTTCCAATCCCAATGCTCTGGGGGAGGGATGGAAAAACAGCATAAAAGACAGCATTGTTTGAACTGCCCTGCTTTCTGCCTTGGGGTCAGTTACTGAGCTGTGTTCCAGCAGCTCAGCAGTGTCAGACAACAAAGGCTACTAGCACTGATTTTCTCAAGGATTTCCTACTTGCTAGCCTAGGCTAGCCTAGCAAGAGGGATTTCAGAATACCTTTTTGGCTTTTTCATTCTTCCATATGCTTTTATTTTATTATTATATTAATTGATTAATCGATTCAATTTTATAATTATATTGGATAAGATTACTATAGAATTTAATTTATATAGGAAGGCAAATATATTTATATTTTATTTCTATACATTTATACTTTGCAGCATACACACACTATTGAATTTATATAGGAAGAAAGATATATTTATGTTTTTTATACACATTTTTACATTGCACCACACACATTATTGAATTTATATAGGAGGAAAGACACATTCATTCATTCATATTTCTTTTTATACATTTCCACTTTGTGCCACACACACTCATGTTACTGAATTTATATAGGGAAAAGAAATATTCTATTCTTCATTCATAGTTGTTGTTATACATTTCCACTTTACACCACATGCACATTATTGAATTAATAATTTGCCAGAGGAAGAGCTGTAGCTGGATCTCAGTACCTTAGCAAGGAAGCATTTGACTATGTGCTCCATACCTCTTACGTTTCCCCTAGAGCCAGGTCTCCTTCCCCAGAAAGCACTTCAGAGGAGGTTGCCATAGAGGTTGTGGAGGCAAGCAGCTCAGCTGAGTCCGTTCCTTCTGTTGCTGTGCCTCTGCCTGCTGAGGAGGGGGAAAGTGCAGCAGCATCCATACATGCACCCACACCCCAAAAGCAAGTGGGTAGTGTGGTCTGGGATCATTTTGAGCTGGCAGATGATACCACATACGCTGTCTGCTTGCACTGTCAAGCCAAAATCAGCCAGGGCAAGGGAACAAAACACATGAGCACCACGGGGATGCTGATGCATCTCTGCAGACACCGCCCCCTTGCCCTTGCTCCTCAGCCTGGCACCAGTGTAAGTGTGCCCAAAGGGAAGTCCCCCTCTTGCTCCAAAGCCCCCAACCCCACAAAGTCAGGGCCACCCTGGAACAGTGGGGGAAAGGTGGACAGAAAGGGGGAAACGTTGCAAGGGCGACAAAGATCACCCAGAGTATTGGGGGAGATGCTTGCTGTGGATGGCCAGCCCTTCTCCTTAGTTGAGTGGCCAGGGTTCAGGCGTTTTATGGTACTCGTGGCTCCATCCTACCAAGTGCCTGCATGCACCACCTTCAGCAGGACGGTGGTGCCCTCCCTGTATGAGGCATGCAGGAAGTACTTGAAGAAGGAGCTGCACAAGGCAGGTCCATGGGTGACTTTACACTTTACCTTGGACATCTGGAGCAGCCGGGGTGGTGACTGTCAGGCTGTCGGTGGGCTCTCCTTCAAGCCAAGGTGAGTCCTACATGGAAACCAAGTTCATGGGAGCCATGACCCGCTTGGTGCGGGGGCGGCTCACTGGGCAGGGTGAGCTTACCCACAGGTTCATGGTTACTAACAATGGGGACAATATGGTCAAGGTGGTCTGTGATGCCAACTTTGGCACACAAGTTGCACCTTATTGTCAGGGATGCCTTGGAGGAGGACAGGGCTTCCAGTGACAGTGCCAGCACCACCAGCAAGCTCATTTCCAAATGCAGGAAGGTGGCAGGCTACTTCCACTGGAGCATCAAGGGGGGCAAGATGCTGCAGGACAAACAAACAGAGCTGAACATCCTGCAGCACAAATCGTGCAGGATGTGGAGACTCAGTGGAACTGCACATACCTGATTCTGAAGAGGCTGGTGGAGCAACAGAAGGCCATCAATGAGATGACTTTGCTCGGGGAGAGCAGAGCTGAGTGGGATACCATCTCCCAGATCTTGGTGGTCCTCAAGCCCTTCCTCAAGGCCACTGAGACCCTCAGTGTTGGCGATGCCTTCCTTAGCCAGGTGATCCCTGTAGTGAGGGAACTTCAGAGCCAAATGGAGAAGTTCCGGGAGATCAATGTTCCTGGCTGGGCAAGCCGCTGTCACCAGATGTGCAGGCACTTGTGAGGCAGCTGAAGGAGGGCATCAGGAAATCGCTTGATCCCTTGTGGTCCAGTACGGTCCATGTGCTGGCCTCCACATGTGACCTGAGGGTGAAGGGCAGCATATGCAGCAGCCAAACCCTGAATCAGCGGACAGAGGTGCTGGGGAAGTGAGTCAGGGAAGCCGAATGGCGGAGTGGGGGGATGTGGAAAAAGGGGATCCACTGTCCCATGTTAGTACGCCATCCACCAGCCAGTCTCCTCCTCCACTACAGGCACTGCCAATGTGAACCAAGGGCATAGCTTCCATGGTGGTGTCCAGAGGCACCAGATCCTACCATCAGGCAGGTAGTGCACAGGCCTTGGTGGCTGCCAATCACACTGAGGACATGGAGCCACTGTTGTGCGACCCCTTGGCCTATTGGGCAAGCCACAGTCAGATATGGCCAGATCTGGCCACAGTTTCCCAGGAACACCTGTCCTGTCCACCGACCAGTGTTCCAAGTGAAAGGGCATTCAGCATTGCTGGGGATATAGTGACACCCCACTGCACCTGCTTGGATCCTGGTTTGGTGAAGCAGCTAGTGTTCCTCAAGATGAACCTCCCACTGCTGGTTTTCCCTAAGCTCCAGGTGCAGACGGAGTGAGAAAAACTGAATGGTTAGAGAAATATATCTTAGCAAGCTTTCTAAGATATAGTTCTCTAACTATTCAGGGTTTTTTAAAATAATAAACATATAAACACAACATAACGCGTCACACACCACAAGTAACGCATCATTTATATATCTAATACAACATCTTTACTTCTTCCATTCAATTTTTTTATTAAAAGAAAGGCTCTGTGACAGTTACGCTGCCTGAGATGCTGCTGCTGCTACTGTGCTGCTGCTCACTAAGGTATTATTTCACCTGTTGTCATTTAAAGTGGTGGATCGAACTGAGGCTGTAGGGGAGGAGGAGGCCTCACTGGGGAACACTACCGTGTTGTGTAGATGACCTAGCACCACGAAGGTTGTGCCTTAACACACACACACACACAGAATCACACAGTGAGGGCACACCTTAGCACTCACGCTGGAGAAGCAGTTCCTCCAGGAGAGGAAAGAAAAGCTCTGTCATAGTTTGGCTGCCTGAGTTGCTGCTGGTGCTACTGTGCTAGTGCTCACTGCTCACTAAGTTATTTTATACCTGTTGTCATTTAAAGTGGTGGACTGGTATGAGGCTGTAGGGGAGGAGGAGACCTCATTGGGGCACACTGCTGTGTCATGTAGATGCCTCAGTAGCATTGAGGGTGCACCTTAACACAGACACAGTCAACCATGTCATGAGTTTTGCCTGTCAGCAGCCTGAGGTGCAGTTTCCCAGAACCCCATGTACCTATCTCTTTGAAAGCTGGCAGGCTTCATGGCCTCAGCAGGGGCTACCACCCCTGCAGCTTTCACCCCACTGTGCCTTCACACGTACAAGTGACACGAGTTTTGCTTTCAAGAGCTTGAGGTGAAGTTTCCCAGAACCCCCTGCACCTATCTACTTGAAAACTGGAAAGCTTCATGGCCTCAGAAGGGGCTACCATACCTGCAAGTTTCATCCAAATCAGGCAAGAAATGTCAAAGTTATAGGTAGTTTCATGCTTCTCCATTATAGCCTAAGGGCGAAACGTCGAAACAGCGAAACAGTTTCGATGAAATGAACAGTGGTTTTGAAATGAAATGAAACTCAAAATGAAACACTGTACTGTCAAAATGGAAGTCAAAACAGAACAGTGCCGTTTCGCACAGCCCTACATTTCCCAACCCAGGCCTACAGGGGAAGGGGGCATGGGCTGGCCCTGATCTGGCTTTGCAGTGGGGGAAAGGCCCAATCTGACAATGTTGGGGAGAGGGTGTGGCCCAGCACTAGCCCCAGCCCAGCTTCAAAGGGCTTGGCAGTGGGGGTGTGGTACAATGAATGCAATTAATATTTATTGTCAATGGGCATGTCTACATATGCATTAATGCACTGTTGCTACTGTGCATTAAGTTTAGTACATTTAATATGAGGTACTACATAAATAAGCAGTAGCTGGCACTAATGCACAGTAGCAATGACACACAATCTTTTCATGATGCTTAATGCATAGTAGACTAATTTTATTAGGCATTAGCAGGGTTTTTGCAATGATACGTTAATGCACAGTCAAATTAGTCTACTGCGCATTAAGCATCTCATGTAGACATGCCCACTGTTCCTTTTCCATCAAATTGCCCAGCCCCAGGAAAGCTCTGTAAGTTGGATGCTATGGTTTTGTGGGCTGGATTTGGCCTGTGGGCCAAGGATTGAGCATCGCTGGTTTAAAACGTAGCAAATACCTAGGGGATACCTGACTACACCTTAACATAGTTCAGTACATCCTTTAAAGAAATATATATAGTCACCTGTCAGGCACAAATGCAATTATTCTTGAAGTGGCTTGTAACCTAAGATCTCTCTCTCTCTCTCTCTCTCTCTTTCCCTCCCTTTATCCCTTTCTCTCTTACACACACACTTTTTCTCCCCTTTCCCATTGTTACATTTTTTCCTCTTCTGTTCAGTCATCTGCTAGTGAATAACTATCTTTTCTCAGGCATGGCAAAAACAAACAGTAGAGGACTTTTATTCATTTTAGAGCTACATCCTTCTATTTACGTATTTATCTAAATTATATTATGCTCTGCTTTCCCCACCAAAAGACCCAGGGCTGCTTACCAAAAGTATGATAATTTATATAAAAACATTAGAGATAAAGCATTTACAATAAAATAAACCAAATCTGCAAAGAAGCCCATTTAGACATGGATTTAAATCAAAAGCTCAGAGTAGAATACTGCAGGACTTGGGAGAAATTTGGAACTAATTTATGGCCAATTCCCATAATGGGTCATGCCATATCTAGTATCTGGATTTGAGGAGAATTCAGAACTGAACCTGAGCTTTGCAAGTCTGGTGACCTGAAGGAGGTAAGAAAACTTTGCTGACATTTGTATTAAACTTTAAGTTTATTTAGAAATGAATGCAAATGATTCACTTTATATTTACTATCCACTGCTAGAATTCCACTTCTCTCTTGACCACCTGCTTAAGGTGGTACATGTCAATTACAACATTTACAAGAACCTATTTTCATAAAATTTTATATTCTTCTCCTTGCCTTTAAATTCACTCTTGACTTCTCAAGGGCTTGGTATAAAGGGGAACTTTGGGATTTTTTTTTGCTCTCTACTTTTTCCAGCCTAATATTTTATACAACTTTTTAAACTCGCCTGTGAAAAACTGTGTATTTAGGCTAGTTTGATCAGAACTGGACATCTGTGCTGTTTTAAGATGATTGAAAATTAATTTCTTGGTTTGATTATCCTGTAAATAAAACAGAAGCTTGAGCAGAGGTAAAACACTATTGAGAATACAGTGTTGTGAATGGAGGTAATTTACAGGTGTAAGCTATAATGGAGAAGTGAGGAATAGCTATGTCCCTTTCCTAGGCAATAAATAAACAAACACATCCTTTAGGGAGCTCCTTGGGGGACATTTTACTCCAGTAAGCCCCAATGTTAGTTCTGGGAAACTGTGTTCATTGTGAGTTGCTACTGAACTTTGATATGCCACCAGTAGCCTGCCTGGAGAAGGGGTTGGATTTAATCTTTCAGCAGTCACCACTGGCCCTTTCAATCTTTGTTTGTATCTTTGAGATTAATGGAATCCTTAGGTGGTGCTGCTGAACAGCACTATTACCAAATGGACAGAACAAGGCCTCAAAGTAGAGGTAAGATCACACTTAGACCTTAAATTTATTTTCCTTGTGTAATTTTGTAGACTCAGGCTTTGCCTAGTTGTCATGTTGATTCAAGGCAGAAAAGCAGTTCTTTGCCTGAAAATGTGACTTTCCACCATAGCAACAAATCGTGGCAAACCAAAACAGCATTCCACTTCTCTGCAGTGATTTATTCTTTACTATTTCTTACATGTCTAGAAGAACCTTGAGGCCCAAAGGACTTCTGCATTGGCGGCAAACTTTATCCGAACCATTTACATTACTTGCAGTTGTTTATATCCAATGCTGGTCTGTCTCCACAAATAGCTTTCCACAGGAGAATACAGTAAGCATGATCAGCACCATATCCTGTCCTGCTTGTGGGTAGGAAATGCCTTTGAAATCAGTATCATTTCATGCTGACTCTGTATCATTGAATCAGCAGTAGGAGAAACACCACAGATCACATTCCTTGAAGTTAGTGAAAATGTTACGAATAACATAAGAAAGCTATTTTTAGATTCCAGTATGCATACTTTACCCTTAATTTTAGCTGTTTGTTATATTTAAAGGAATACTTGAACATGGTTAATCAAAAATTCAACGTTGGGGCACTGATTGGTCTGCTACTTGTAAACAACCCTTCAGTGAGTCAAGTGTACAGACATGCTTAGAGAACAGTGGGGCCTGACAGTCTAAGGCTGTGTACAGACATCCAGGGAGATTAGATCGAGTTAAAAATAGCCACCCAATCTAGAGTAAGTCAGAATGGGGGCAGGGGTTAGCGGGGGGGGAGGGGTTGCAATGAATTGGTAGGGGGTTTGCAGAGGGATTGGGGAGCAGGTGGAGCCCATAGAAAATATCAGGGGGGGCAGGTGGTGCTGGGGCGGGGTGAGTTGTTGAGATCTGTGAAAGTTTGGTGGGATCAGAGGGGCTCACGGTGGGGACGACTCTCCCCACCCCCCAGGACCAGAGGCTATTTTTAGTCCCTGACCCCCCAACACCCAGGCAAATAACCCTCCCTCCCCAGTGAACCTACCCCCACATCCCACCCACCCTGGCTTACTTCCTTGACTCCTGGCATTGAAGAACACTGATAAAACTAGCATTGGAAGTGGCTTGCAGATTAGGGGGGGTAGTTGGCGGGGGGGCAGGGTTGTCCATCTGGGGGTGGGGTGGGGCTAAAAATATCTCTGTGCCAGGGAGGACATAGGAAAAGTACAGCCCCAGGGCTGGGGCCAGTGGCTGGACTTTCCCAGGCCTGTGGCTGCACTGGGAACTGTATAGAAGTTCAGTTAGATAGGTCTCACCAGACCCAAGCTACATTAGACTACTGGAGTGGTATACAACTTAGATATGGTTTATCATTTTTAGACTAATCAAACTATCCTGAACTTCTGTAGTTTGCACATAGTTCCACCCAACTAGTGTAAGGTCCACACTAAAGGTGCAGATAGAAGTAACAGTTTTCACCCAATCTGGCTGCAGAAAGTAGCTTATAATTGTGACCAAACAAGTGCATGGCTGCAGACAGGTTACAAAATGACTGATCTGGTGAAAATCTGACCCTTCATTGCATGAGGTATCAGATAAGGATTTTTCAAAATGTAGGGTCTTTTATAACTTGTGTCTGAGGAACTCCAAGCCTGTCACTGTTTTCAGAATAGGAGGGGGGAAGGGAAATGAAGGGAGTTCAGTTTGGAGTTTTTTCAGCAGCCCCCTGAAGGGTGGGACAGGGGTACTGGAGCCCCCTCCCGATGTAGGGGGCTCCAATTCACCCACCCCACACTTCAGCACTGGTTGAGGAGCCCCAAGAACAAGCTCCATCCACTGCCTTTCCCCGCTCCCATTCTGAAAACAGCGAGCCATGGCAGATAGCTGTTGCCAGTACTATGGGTACCTGGCTGCAGACTCCCAGCCCCAGCTAGATTCCCCTCCCCCCTGGAACCAACAGTGAACTTCTGTTTGGTCTGGGGTTATGTTGCAACTCAGAATGCTTTGCAGAAATCACCTTCTGCCTACACCCATACGTGAACTAAGTTGGATCAGGTGGTAACCTCCCCAAATGTCTGTATGCAGCCTAAAAGTATGAGTAGGATGTTTTTCTAAGTTCTGATCCTTTTTTTGAGTTTGAGGAAGATGATCTCTATACCCCAATTTCCTGCCCTGTAAAACAAGAATAATGATACTTGTTCCTAGGAATAACACGTGAAATAACTGTTTCAGATCTTTAGCACACTCATCAGGACACTGGCTTGAAACACAGAAGACCCAGGTTCTTACTCTGTTCCTAACAAGGGCTCCTGATAGACCTGAAGATCACTTATACTATTTGTGCTTCTATTATTTCTATTTTAGAAGTGAGGAATACTTCTCTACTTCAATATTGTTCTGAGCAATATCACATTAAAGAATATAAAGTGCTCAGATACTTATGTGCTACATAAGACCAGAGAAAGATAGGAATTTGTATTTTTTTTAAAGGGCTTTCTTGGAGAACATGTGGAATTTTATAAAATGTTCTAGCCACCTTTAACAATAAATGTTAATGTGGGAAAGAGCAAGAGACACAAGATGACTGGATTAGTTCAAAGAATAAAGCCTACAGATACAACACAAACACTGCATTGAGGTCACATCTGGCAGAGATGAGACAGGGAGTAGGACCAAAATTGGTGCATCAGAAATTAGGACTAATTGATGGAAAAAATAGTAAAAGGGTAAATTATTAAGAGGCTTACTTTTGGGTTCCTTAAAAAGAGACTGTGTGGGAAAGAGTAAGTAGAAGATTCTCTCTGGGCAAGTCTAGTAGGTCTCTAGTTTACTCTTCCTTCAGTCCTGAGCCTTGTAGACAGTGGTATCATTGTAGCAGTCATAACTCAGCTCACCACTGGGAATGTTTGACTATTAGTGTGGTATCGATGAGGAACACAGCATGACACCTGCAAGATCCTGTAATATTTTCCATCCAATAATGCCCTCTTCTTTTCTTCTCTGTTAGCTTTTCACATGATTCTAAGATCACCTGTACTACACACCACTAAATGGCCTATCCAGTTCTGCCCAGCCAGAGGAGGTCAATAAAAAAGAGGCACTTGTCTAGGCCAGACCAATGTTATTTCAGTTTAGGGAAATGAATTTGGGTCCAGAGCAACAGTTGTAGTAGACAACTTGCCAGCCTAGAACATCTAACTGTAACTGAGTAGTCACCTTGGATCTTGAGGACATCAACAAGAAGCTATATTATTATATTGATTATCCTAGCTCTTTCTCGTCTGTGTGTCTGTTTTGACAAAGTAAAGGAAAATGACTGTCATTTATAACTCAGAGTTGAATAACAGAACTAGCTCGTTTCCTTCCTCTAAGAAGGCCACTTGACAAAATAAGAGACTTCAATCAATACCATCTCTGAAATATGGACTTCAACAAGCTATGCATTTGTTCTATATAACCCCCATTTCAGTTTCAAATGCCTTGCTATTTTGTTTTATTTTCTCAACCCGCCCCCCCAATTCTTTACCTTAATCAATATGTTCCCAAATCTGTCATATATTGTACAGTGCATCTGCCATAGTACTAAGTAAGCTGAGGTCTCTATACTGAAGACCCTGGACCTAGTTCAGCTGTCTAATATAGTACAGTATTAGGGCCATGATAACACTTTGGGAATAACTTTTATTCCATTGAAGTTAACAGAATGGCAGTGAGAAGTCCTTTTCCCTACCTCATGTACTCAGCATATTTTGGTTGTAGTTGAGAATCTGGCCATGAAAGCAACATGGAGTAAGTATTAAGAATTCCTCTTACATGGCAAGCAGGGTGGGGAAGGAAAAGAGAGTGTATTTGCAAACAAGCTAATTTGTTACATTGTGAAACAGGCCTGATGCCTATGGAAGTGAGTGATTTTGATTTTCGTGAGATATTAAAAATGATGAAGCTACTTACATGTTGTCCTTAGACCTTTAAAAAATTATGCCCCTTTATAAACACACTCAAGTCTAATGAGTCTACTTAGCATTTTTTAAAGAATAAGATAATTCTACCCTTTGTATAATATTGTTCTAAAATGGCAGATAATAATCTAAGTGTGAAAATAAACGAGGAAGACTGAGTTGAATCCATATGACTGAATTTACACAGAATTTTTTCAAGGGTAAAAGACAAAAAGAGATCTTCACTTTGAAAATGCCATTAGGAAAAGTCATATGTTTTAAAATGATCTAAAACATATCAATTCTGCCAAAACCCCTCAGGTCAGAGGAGGAAAAGCCAAATCTTTTATTACTATTTATAAATATCCTGCAACAGCCAGAAAGATCATTAATAGCTAAACATTAAACGTCACTGAAGGGTTAAAAAAAGAAGCACATTTGTATCTTTACTTAAGACTTACTCAACCTCAAGCTATTTAAGACTGCAAAATATTTGTAATGCAGTATCTTAGAAACACAATGACATGGAAATCCAGAAGATTAATTGTATAATGTCAACACAGTAGGGTGTGTGTGATTTCCGCTCCAAATGCACAAACAGAAATTATGTCCATTTCCCATAACTTTGGTCAGCAAAAGACATGTAGTATATTTTAACAAAATGTTAAATTGCTCCAGCTAGACATATCCAACTCCAATTTTCCTCTCCTGATACCTTAACTCTCTCTTCTACTAAAGGAGTCAACAATTTTCTGTTTCTCAAATTCAGTTGCTACATCTTTAAATTTAAATCTTTTGCTCCTGCAGAAATGGGTGTTTTTCGGGAGCTAACATTTTAAATTCTCTGCAGGAAGCAGAGTGCTGCTTGAAAGGGAATCACAGAAAGCAGGGACATAAGAACTCACCTATAAAGAAGCTGTAAACAGTAATTGCTACCTGTCCTTATGTACTGGATCAAGCACTTTGCCTACTTGGCCACTGTCACATTCAGATCTTTTCAGTCAACACTATTGTTTCTTCTCCACTTTAATTTACTGAATTCTCACTATTTTATTTGTTGAATCTTATTAACAATCCTCTCTCAAACTTGTATCTAAAAAGTGAAACACCAAATCTTGCTTCCACTTGCAATAGAAATACAAATAATACTTTTGTTAGCCTCAGATAAGTAACTGAAATTTCATATCTAAAGGAACTCTTACCTACTGTAGTACTTTTAGAACTGGGACAATCATGCTAACAACAAGTTAGTCAGTGCTTTATTTGCTTCTTATAAGTTTTCCCATCATAGCCCACAATGTTTTGGTGACAAAATGAAATGGGACATTGTGTTTGGTGTAGATTATTGTTACAGTTTGTTAGCCAACTCTAAAAATCTCTTCTGTACAAAATGAAAACCTTACCTTTGTTTGGATAGCAAACCAATGTAAGCATTACAACTTAAAACAGTGTACACTGATTTCAGTAGGATTGGTCATATTAATACAGCTCAGTTTTTTGCTGTATATTGTTTACAATTTTAAAAATAAAGTATTGAAAATGTATGGGTGGGTAGTCAAGGAACACATCTTCATATCCAATATCCCTCAAAATCATACTTAAAAAATGTTCTTATGAAATTTTCTGCCCCAGCCAAATTCAGTGGCATTACAGAATTTAAGCATTTCTCATTTGCCCCATCAAAAGCCTCATTCAAAAAAGGAGAAGAATGTAAACATTCAGTTTGTATCCCATTTCATAGGCCCAGATCTGCTCAGTTGTACAGTCTTGAGAACCCCAGTAAGAATTCAGTCTGCATACGTCTCCTGTTTATTCTGCTGTTTAACATTAAGTTGATTAATCAATGAAAAATATGAAGGAATACATTTGTTTTATTACTTTAGTTACTCTTCAACAAAATTTTATCTGCCATTCCAAGATGCATTATCCTTGTCAGGAATCCAACTTGAAATATGTTAACAAAGACTCAGGTGCTGAGCACCCGATAATCTGACTATATAGTCAGTGGCAGAAAAGCATACTACCTTCTACACAAGCCTTTTCAGATTATGTCCGTACCAACTGAATGCACAAGAGCAGAAAAATCCTCTCAGCCCTTGATACTGCTGACTATGTGGATAAGTAGCAATGTAGAGAGTAATGAACCTAACAATAGTGCAATTTTCCATATTTCCTAAATCCAACAGTACTCAGATATGCCAGGCCATGATGTAGATGGGGAATGGAACCTGTCCACAGGAGAAAAACTCTTGCATATTTAAATTTATTGTAAATAAATGTTCCAAAAAAGAAAGAAAGAAAAAGAAAATAAAAGGAAAAAAAACAAACAAAAAAAAAGTGGAATTATACGCATTTACTTTTCTTTAAAAAAATGGTTTCCACTAAAGGGTTTCTATATAATTATCTAAGTACTAATACAGTATTTATATACAAAAATCTCATTTGAAAGAATTTACTGTACAAAAGAAAGTATAAGCATTACTTACTATTTTATGATTTCAGCAAATAGTGAAAACTTATGACAACTATGCACCTAAGCATACAGTCTTACTATTTACAGGAATGTCAGTATTAAGCCAAGAACATTTTTAGATTAATATTTACATTTGAAATTTCTATAGAGAAAGTTCCCTAACATTTTTCTTCATAATAGTTGATTTTCTTCTCAAATTTTTAGGTTATCAATAAGTGAAGTTATCAATGAATGAAAGGGGAAAAATCTGTCTTTTATAAAGGACAAAATTCCACCACTTATATTCACACTAGTAGTTGTATTGCAGTCAGTGGGTCTGCTTGTGGAAGTACTTTCTACAAGCTATAGTGCTTACTTTGTGTGAGTACATCAACTGGAATTTGGCCTTGTTTAATACAAGATATCTAATTAGAATAAAAAATATTGACATTCCTGCAGTCAAAATACAAGAGAAACAGCTATTAACAAAATATAAGCCCTTTATTAATAACAATCTTTGGTTGGATCAATATTTTAAATTAATTTTCACAATACTTGGTTAATTTAATCACTTCCTTCCACATAATTCCTCGTCTGGTACCTTTTTTGGACAAACTATAGAAAAAATTACCAAGTTCATTACATACTTTATATTAAAACCAATAAATATTACAAAACTAGGTGTGGCATTTTTAAAGTTCTATTTAAAATCTATAAATTAATTTGGCAAAGAAGAAAGAAAAGAAAAAGAGAAAATTTTTTTTGGTTGTTGAAATATAACAGGCTTTTTGACGTTTGGTTTTGTAACAAACCATACAGTAGTTAGAGTTAAAACAAACTTCTGTTTTTATTTTATTCTTTAGTTTGATATTTGCAATGTGTGCCCCATGGATAAGACAAAGTGATAAAAACATGTGGTTAATTGCACCATTATTTTGGGGAAAAATTGAGTTTATCACTTGACCCTTTAAACTCAAAGTGACTAACATGAAAAAAGTTGCACTGATAGGGTCTATACATGTTTCACAGGTAACAATTCTAGACTGTTACTTTAAAGAAATGCCTTATATGTAAGAAAATATATTTTAAGACAAAATGAAAAGTCCTATAACTGAAAATCTGGTCCTGTAGTCCCAGTTAAGGCAAAACTTCCATTGAAGACAACAGGTCATATTTATTTAAGGCCTAGTCTTGCCTTTTCTGGTGTAGATGCCCTTACTAGCAGAAAGGAAAAACTATAGCTAAATAAAGTCAGTGCAACATCCTCCGCTCCACCATAGCAGAGGGGAGACTGCTGTAGAGAAGAACCCAGTGGCTTTGACTGAGGAGGGGATGTGGCCAAGCTGGTAGGGAGAGTTATATCCCCATATTAGATGCTAGATGGGGCAGTATAAATGACTGTGACTCTACATGTCCTCACTAAGTCAGGGCCCCTTTAGAATACCCTACAGTGCTCAACCTGCTGAAAAGTTCTATGAAATTGTGCTGCTGCTGAGCTGTCACTGGCTTGGTGTCCCAAATGCATCGTGTACAAGTACATGATACACTTTGGGCACTGATGTAGTTGCATGCACATAAATTTCACCCATCAGAAGAACTTTTCTAGAAAACTAATAGCTTTCACAGATGCACAGAATTGGGATGACAGTGAATGCATCTAGTCTGATTTCACTTTCTCATTTTTCTAAATGTAGTTGTGCCCCAATGGAGATCGCTAGGATATAACACATTCTGTCAGGATCAAAAAAAGAAAACAACTCCCCCATACCTGTTCAAGATGAAAATCCCCACCCATCTTTTTTTTTAAACCTGAACTTGCTTCAGTCATATAGTCTACTAATCTCAATGGGAGTTTTGTTTGTCTAGGATCTGCAGGTTTAAATCCAGATTTTATCTGACAGGGAGCTGAGCTGCATCTTTGAAAATGAATGTGTCTTGTTAGGTTGATATGGTTTATCTCCTCCTGCTGAAGGAAACTAGAACACACTGTAAAATTGATTTCTGCATATCCTTTATAAAGCAACCTCCCAAATTGTTTAGGCTTTGGGTGCCAAAAAGATTTTAAGCTATTATCATCATTACTTGAAATGTACCTTTCATTATTTAAATTCTCAGGGAACATTTCTACTAGTACATACTAAATACTTGCATTTTACTAATGCACACCAACATCAATATGAAATATAAAAATTCCCTGCATTACTGATTGTGCAAACAAATCCTATCAGAAATAGAATGTGGTCCTCCATATTTGTAAGAATTTCTCACAAAGATGGGAGCAAAATGGCTGCACATACTTAAACATGCACCAGGTTGTCCATAAATCAAGTCTCGCCGTTAAGTGATGGCTTGTTTATCTATGGAATGCCCCAACATAGCAAACTGCTGCTGCGTCTTCTTCTATACATCCACATGATAAGAATGGCAAGAGGACAAACTCCCACTGTGACTTCTTGAGAGCCTGGGGCTGTGATTGTTCCAGTTTTCAACTTTTTTCTTCTCCTTGTCTTTCCAGGTTTCCAGCATTTGTACTTTCCCCTGCTCTTCTTTCATAAAAACCTCTACCATGAGAACTTTCTCTTTATGAATCTGCTGACTAATGTCCTTGGGAATGTCTGGGATAATCCAGTCAACAAAGTCACTCATGAACATGACCAAGTTCTGAAAAACAGATTTTGAGAAAAATGTGAGCAAATTTAATTGAAATGAAGAATTTTTTGGTAGGAATTTTGTTGTAGTTTCTTTGGAACAAAGCAGAAAGAATACTATTTCAACGTGGCCTTTCTTTGTCCTATAAGCCTGGTATTGAGTTGAATGTGGGCAGTTCTATGTATCAGCTACTTAGCCATACCATCACCTTACATCAAGGGAATAACAGGCCTTTTTCCTTCACTTCCCTTACTGCCGACGAACTTGAAATGTTTTGTGGGAATTGTGACAGGGAGCCAAGGGCTCCCATTACTTCAAGGGAGAAACAGCAGCAGCGTGATCCCCAGGTTGGGGAAAAACTGCCCATCATGGGCTGGTTGCAGGGGAATAGGCAACCTGGGACCCATTGTTTACAAGTGCCTATTACTGAGCTAGCTACCCAACCATAGGTCGATAGGACAGAGCCCGCTTGAGTGGCAAGAGCCCTGCTATTGCAGCAGCCATAGCTGTTCATTAGAATTACAAAGGAACAGCTGTGCCAGGGTTAGAGAGTCACTTGATCCAACAGGGGCCACACTGCAAATCTTAAAAGCCAGCACCTGGGGAAAGGCAAGAGAAAGGCTGGCACTCTGCAGAGAGGAGAGCTCTTCGCAGGGAGGAGCTGTATGCGCAAGACCCAGGCAGACATGAAATGCCCTGGAAATGGAGGTGAGAGCTCTGTGGGAGGATGGCTGAACAAATAGTTGGTTAACCCCGAGTGAGCGGGAGGTTTAATTAAGTGGCTGCTTGTAATTTTTTTGTTTGTTCAAGTTTACACTGGCAGACCGGATGTGGCTAAACAGGTTGACTAGGAGCCAAAGGGGTGCCTGAGGACATGTGAGTGTTTTGAGCCCTGCCAGCAGTCAGGGCTTAAGATGCTGACAGGAGGAAACCATGAAGATTAAAGTCTGAGCCAGGAAAGACAACAGAGGTGGCCTGAAGCCAGAAAGGCTAGAGCCAGAGCCTGAGAGGGGTAAAAACTAGGGCCAGGGGCCTGGAGACAGAGGGGAGAGGCAGGAGCCAATTCCCAGAAACCATGAATAGCCCTTAAGCCAACTGGTGCAGTAGAGCATGTATGGACCAAGAGGGCCCCATCTAGCACCTGAGGGGAAGGATGGGGATCTGCTGGGTTCAGGAGGGACCAATAATTGACAAGGGCTTCCTCTGGGACCCTGGGGCAGCCTCCCTTTTCATAATCAAATTATTCCAATACAGGTGAGAGAAAAGGGGGGTACCCTAGGAGCCAGAGCAAGGCAGGAGTTGCATGAACAACAGGGAGCATCACAGCTGCCCCAGGGGCCCAATCCTGTCAAAGGAATAAATTTATTTTGTCAGAATTTTTCTACAGGAAATTATCACAACATTTTGATTTTGTTCCATCTTAGTAGAAATCCTATTTCTGAAATCCTGAAAGCCTTAGTGGAAATCCTATTTCTGAAATCTTAATTTCCTGGATCAAAAATCCATTTTTGGTTAGCTGTTTTTGGCTTTAATTAAAATCATCCTTGTGCAGAGGACCAGTCTATTAGTCTGTGTTCTACTTCAGTCTCACTTAATCCTTTTCAGATAGTTAAAAGGGTACTAACTAGTCTATTCATCTTGTGACTCACTTCTGCACTAAAGTCTAGTCTCTACCTATCCCAAAAGGTGGTTCAGACAGCTGCAAAATTATTTTACAAGCAGAACTAAGAGCTCTGAGTTTCTGCATGATACATGACAAGTCTGTGAGGATCAGAGTCCTCTAGAAGTAGTTTGACTGGTAATATCCTATTGAAACCTATATCATTTATGTACAAATGTTATACTCATGCATGTGATGTCTCTTTTCCTTCTATGGTCTAGAAAGTTTTAGATCAAACAATACCTGGAAAACTATCACAAATGCTAATCTTGCTGCTAGCACAGCCCAAAAATCCTTTGAAATGTCATATTTGTTTTCAGACCATGGGGGTTCTCGGTAATCTTTGTATCTGTAAAACAGGACATGTTAAATCAAGCACACTGCTTTAAAATGTTAACACAATTAGAATTTAGCACTAAATATGCCTTAAACACTCCTTCACATTCCCTAAAAACAATTATTTTGTACAGTATTGCTTTATGTAAACCCAGGTAAAGAAGTCACACCTGTGATAATTTTGAAATATTTTGTTGATCTCAGATAATTATGCTTTGTCACCACTACAAACAGCATCAAGTTAGACTAAAGATAGGGTACACCACACACTTTAGATCACAGTCTCAACATCCTCCAAGTTTGGGAACTATTTGTGCTCAGGTTAATTTCTAGGAACAAAAAACTGATGTCAAAGCCATGTGGTAGAGCATAACTCTAATCTGTGCATATTTAGAAAGAACAGAGGACTAGATTCAGATTTCACTGGGTAGATATGAAAATAAATTTCATTATAAGCACGTTTTGGAAGAACTCGAATTACTTATTCTGAAAATGAGAAGACTGAGAAGAGACTTGATAACAGCTTTCAAATACAGCTGTCAGCTCTGAAGGGTGGTTATAAAGATTATCACAAAAGGCTAGTCTGTCACTAAAGGGGACAGAAGGAGTAACATTCTTAAATTGTAACGAGAAATTTAGGTTGGCTATTAGGAAAAACTTTGTAGGTATGAGGGAGGTTAAAAACTAGAATCAATTACCTAGAAATGTTGTTGGAAACTCTAACTACCAAACATACTTGATCCTAAGAGTGGAGAGAGGGTTCCTATGCAATATGGAGATTTTGTTGCCCCTCCTCTAACACAAAATATGCACAGTCAGAAAGAAAAATCTTTGCAAGTGCTCTGACAAGTACTTGTTTTTGTTGTAACCTCTGTTTCTCAAGCTAAGCAATGCATATACAACAAATATTTGGCAGCTCTGAGATTCTACTCTATATGGTATAAACAAGACAGAGCTACGAACAGGATATTACAAAAAAACCACTATTTCAATCTGCTACAGCTAGTCTGTACAGACGACACAACCATATTACTATTCAACAGGGAAAATCATTTTAAATGGTGATCATTCAAGAAAGTACCTGCATATCTGGACCTTGTAGCCAAGCTCCAAAGGATCATTTGGAGCTGTTCCTTCTTGAAAATCGCTGACATTAAAAGAAGATAGCGTATGGTTCACGAAGCCATGCATGGTGCCATTTTCACTGTACATATACAGGTACACGAGGCGTGGAATGAAGTCAGATGTGAATGAGATCACAAATGCCTAAGCCATAAGAGTAAAGAATGAGCACAGTATTCAGAGGTCATGCTATGCTGACAATAGACCCAAGCGCATCTTCCCCAAGTAATTCTCATGAGTCTAAGGAATGTTATGCAGGGGCTAATACAGTGGTGAGACTGTCTGCAACCCAGGGTCCTCTCAAGATATGAGAACTATATCAATGCATCTACAAAATGTTTACTCATCCAGCTCCTAAGCATTATACTGTTGCATAGGAGTAGTTTCATGGTGGCTGGCATCTAAGAACTTGAACTACTTTGGCAACCAATATATCGCCCACTATTTTCACAGCTGTCCCTGCCATCCATATTTAACAGAAAAACACTTTCCACACTGGTTCTCAATTTCTCTCAAAAATGCATGTACGACTCTGGAACCCTTCACTTACTTTACTGAACTTCAGCCCCTTTCCTGATCTCAACCCTAACCTTTGCATGTATAGGACAGGTAAAGGAAGAAAGTCACAGATTGAGTTTGAGGGCTTGCAACTATAATAGGTTCCAAAAAAAAATTTTTTTTTTAAATTCCCTAACACTGCCAAGGGCTCCCCCAGAATACTTTCAACTGGCCCAGCATATCAGTAGTATCTGACTGAAACAAAGGGAGAACATAAACTCTTTGTATCACAATGGAGATGTTAAGTAACCTGAGTGCAATTTTAGCTTTTGCTATTTTTTCCCCAGTCTTGATTTTTTTCAATATATAATTAGAAAAAAATTATAACAACTATCAGTAACCAGAGGTTTTAATTTATGTTAAGGGGGAACGACAACTTCAGGACTGAAAAAAAACAGAAGCTCCAGGGGTATACCCATCCACATGTTCAGCGTTGTCTCCCCTTATTGACCTTAGATCCACTGTTTGCCTTGTCAGTAACTTAGATACTACTGTCTGCCTACATTGTCCTGGGTCTCTGAGGACTACATGGTGAGACAAGCTAATTTCACACAATATAGGAGGCTAAGAACAAAAGTGAGAAATAATCTTTTCTTTTGATTTCAGTATAAGAATCTTCAGAAGAATCAAAATGACCCAAAGCATGCCGGTCTTAAAACACTGAAATTAGCCTTGCGTGTCTTCTATGGGGCCTGAGTTTGCCCTCCCATTGGTTTCTGTAGTGCAGTATTGAATCTTCAAATCATAGACCACGGGTGGGCAACATTTTCCAGTGGTGGGCCAGAATCACTCAGCTCAGGTCAAAGGCCAGCTGGGGCTATGATATAGCTGCCACCTCTTCTCCCAGACACCACTTCTCTGTACCACCCAGCTGCATTGTGACATGGATGAAGCACTAGGCTGCAATGCAGTGCAGCACAGAATGGGTAAAATCTCCTGCTTCTGCACATCCCCAAAGCCCCAAGTCCATGAGCTGGATGTAATGGCTCTGCAGGCCAGATCAGAGCCATAGGCTGTAGGTTGCTGACCCCTGACAAATAACAACTCACATCATGAAAACAGAATCAAATTGAGAGCCACAATCTTAGCTAGCAATAATTGAATTCTATGGAGCTAAACTGATTTACATGATTTGAGGATCTGGCCCAAAAAAGCTTACAGGGAAAACTTGATTTTATAACAAGAATTAAAAAAAAGTGGTCAAAGAGAGTGAGTTTCAAAATGTCAAGAAATCAGGAAGAAAGAAATTTAAGATCAGCAGTATTTTTTTATTTGTCTGAATGGCAGAAGTATGCAGTCAAACTTATTCTTTATTGTTATCCTTGGCATTACTACTGGCTGTTATACCTTTGTTTAATTCTGTATTTTTTTTATAATGTATAAGCAATATGTGATACACTGTAACAAAACCAAACCAAATGGTGGACTTAATTCTCTTCTCCCTGTGATAGTTGGTAAATTAGGTAACTCCACTGACTTCATTAGGTTTAAGTTAGAATAAAACCAGTGTAACAGAATGGGGAATTAGCCACTATTTTTTGCATGGAACTACTTACATTTATTATTACAGCAAGCTTTCCTATACCTCTGAGGATATTATACCAGATTCCTGAGGGAAAGACAAACATGGTATTAAACATTTTCAGGCTGTTAAAGAAAGCACTGGTAATTGAAAATGTAGCATCTCTCACCAGTCTCATGATTCTAGAAAACTATGCTTGCATTTGCATTTTTTTCAAAAGTTCAGTTTGTAATAAGCCTTATTTCAAACAGTTAGGGGCAAAAAGAGCCTAAAGTTTGATTCCAACATCCATATTGGACATGTGCCTCATTTAAAAAAGTTCTGAGCCAACAGCTCCTGTGGGGGAAAGGTGAAGTGAGGGTATAGTAAGATGGAAAGCAGTGGGACTGGGCACATAAAGGAAAGTTGATAACATCTTATCTATTTGATCCAAATCATTCTCTATGGGAAGGAGAAAACTCACCAAGAGGAACTGGAATTCCCACAGAAATCCCTTTATAGAATTGATCAAGTGACCAAACCTTATTGCATCTGCCAAAAGCCAGAGCTGCCCACAAAGCATTCTTACTTCTTCAGGGGCCTTAGTATCCAAGCTCCAAAGGATCCAGTCTGAGTGCATCTACAGTGCTCTTTACTGCAGTTAACTAATTAGCTCTGCAGTAAAGCGATACACTCTACATGTGTGCCAGTATTAGGGTGCAGCAAACTAAATAACTCTGCCATAAGATAGTATCATTGGGGACAGAGTCACTTATGGCAGAGTCATTAAGTGGGCTCAAACGCCTGTCTAGATGACTGTCGGGTGCAAATTACTTCTGGTCATCCCAGCCAACCAGGGGAAAGACCCCTGGCTCCTGCCAGCCTCTGTGCTGCCTGGTGCCACCAACTGGAGCCTGGGACTGACCCCCTGTGCCCCCTGCTAGCCCAGAACTGCTCTGCCCTAGCTCAAATTGCTGCTACCCCAGGTGCATGGGTAGATGCTGTGCCTGGGAGCAATGTACTCTGGCTCAGCCAGCTCCAGTGTTTATTGCATTGTGTTAATTGCATGTGTAGATGCACCCTCTGTTCCTTTTTTTTTTTTCTTTTGTCCTGTTTTCTCCTTCTGTGTGGCCTACTATATCCAGAAACTCCCAATGGTTTTGAAGCATGGAGTCTGGCATGCAAAAAGATAATACTGATTGTATGTTAATTCCATAGCTGCCCCTAACTAGTTTGCTGGGAGACTGGATGATCTTTTTTCACCTGTCTCATGGCTGCTTTCTACATCCTGTTTCCTAACTTAGCAAAGGGATTTTTGCAGTGTCTAAAGCACACACCGGTTTAGTATATGTGATCATCCATTTTACCAGTGTTCAGCCCTGTGACTGGTACAGACTACAGCCTAACTGTTCATAGAATCATAGATGTAGGATCAGAAGGGACCTTGTAGATCTTCAAGTCTGACCCCCTGCCTGGGCAGGAGGAAAACTGGGCTCAAATGACCCCAGCCAGGTAGGCGTCAAGCCTCTTCTTAAAGACCCCCAGGGTAGGAACCAGCACCACTTCCCTTGGAAGTTGGTTCCAGATCCTAGCTGCCCGAACTGTTACTAATGACAGGTTAAAAAAATTCTCTAGCACAAGCAACTAAAGGTCCTGTATACATTCTGTGTTGATAAGTGATATGATTGCGATATGAATTGGTATATGAGCTCCTTTGGCTTTTCATTAAACTCATCTTTGGCATTCTATAGGGGGTGTATATACTGGCTCATAGTGAACTTACTGCATATACAATTGTCTTGGGACTAAATACTGTGAGCCTGATCCATCTAGTCCACCTATTAGGCATGTAAAGGGATTTGTATGGGCCCATTCCACCCTGTTTGAGATTCTAAGACACAGTTAATAAAAAACTGTATATGTCTTCCTCCTGCTCACTGTTTTTTGCGACTTAATCTTACTGGTACAATGATGGTGAGTTACAAAAATAAACCTCTTAATGTTTTTTCGGAGACTTATGCAGGGTGGAATAGGATCCCATTTAGGCACCTAATAAAGAGGATGTGGCTCTCTGTGACTTGGATAAATCTTACTGAGACCTAACAAGTGCAAGGTCAACTCTAGCTTTCCCAGCACTTGTTCTGAATTCAGCCTTCGTTAGTAATAGTATAGCTCAGCAGTGACTTGCATCATATTATGACTAAGCAAATGCATGTTTCTCACAGAACTGCAAGCAACTCAGACACAAGTGGCCTTATTCTCCATCAGTCTAAAGGCCAAATCCCAGGCTGCTTGCGCTGTGCTTGGTTAAGGGCTTAACATGTACAAAACTGGCTTTGCAACCTCAGATTCTCAGGCTGGTTGCTGTTACATATATCTGGTTACATCTGACCCCGAGGAGCCATCTCAGCAGTTAGAGATACACAGAACAACACAGAAATTTTATATAAGCCTATCTCTCTCAAGGGTTTCCCCAGGCTGAGAGAGTCCTTTGCTTGCCAAGTAAATTATTTTTAAATTTGCTTTCAATCTTATTTATTTATTTATGTGCTGTCCTTCCCAATAAAGGCAGCTTACTGAAAAGAGTAAAATAACAAAAAACAAGGGAACAAGAAAACAAAAGAAGAGAAACAAAACTTATAAAAGCCATTGGAGTATTAAAATAGCCTATAGATAGGGAACTACTGAATCTGTGGTTTTGTGGATTTCACGGAAACTGCAAAATTTGGCATTATTCACAAAATCAACAACAACAACAACAAACTTAATTAAAGTAAAATGCTGGCTCCCCAGCAGAAGCCAACAGTCCTCACTGCTAGGAGGGAAAGATGCCGACTGGTGGAGTGGCACGAAGGGCAACAGACAAGATGGCAGCTGCCCCCTCATCCCTCCTCCCCCCTGGGGCCTCTCCGCCAATCAGCGCCAAGGGATGGGGCTGCATGAAGGGCATCCAGCCATCAAGATGGCAGCTGCCCCCTTGTCCTTCCTTCCCTTCAGGCCTCTCTGATAATCAGTGCTGAGGGGTGGGATCACCATAAGATACCTGCAAAATCAGCTCTGCGTGCTGCACGTGGTCTGCGAAAAACCCTTTGGGCACATTGCACACAAGCATGCGACGTAGCGCCAGGCACTTTTAAAAGAGCCTGGTGCTGCGTTGCGTGCATTTGTATTAATGACGAAATGCATATCAGCGCTGAGAAAATGGTGGTGGGGAGTTTCAAAGCTGAGGGGTGACTACCAAGAATGACCTCCCATGTGTCCTCACCAAACAAACTTGGTGCATTAATGGTACTTGCAGGAGGCTGCTCTTGGGTGACGTTGGGGATCACAGTGAGGCATAAGGGAAAACACAGTCCCTTAGGTATGTAGGGGCAGGCATTTAGGGCTTTATAGGTGAAAAATCAGCAAATTTATCATGCCAGAAAACTACTGAGAAGCTGTGCACACTCTGGAGCACTGGAATTATATGCTTCTGGTGACCACTGCTTCTATACTACTCAGAACGCACAGCATAATTCAAATTGACTAGGCCTGGGATTTTGACCCTAATCCAACAGGAAATTTGTTATGAATTTCATAAAAAAGAGAGCCAAATCAAGCCCTTGATCATTGCCAGTAACTGAGCATGACCTCTGTTGGCTAGGACATCTAGTCTGATGATTCCAGTCTGATACTTGGTGGTCGACTGCATCCGGACTTCTCCTAAAGTATCCCAGTAAAATTGGGCCAGGGACTCACAAAAAACAAACTAAAAAGACATGAGGTAATGGCAGAAAGAAAAAGAGAAAGTATGACAATTGTCCCTTAATACCTAAGCACAATGGGGAACATGCAGAAATCACCTGCCTGCCATGCCCCAATACTGGACAACACGCTGGATAATAATTAACAGTAGATTTCTTTGCTCACAATCACTGCCACCATAATCTGAACACCTCCATTTATGAGCTTTTTACTTATATGTTTCTGATATTCTAATTAACTGGCAGCCAGGGAAAGCAGCTTCATGAATACATTCATTCTTAAAAGCAAAGCCAGCTCCTAGCTCTTCTGCAATGCCAGAGGTTTTTCTGGCAAGAGAACCAGTATGGGGCTACTGGTCAATGACAGGGAATGGTTCCAGCCAGTGGAGCACTGCTGTTTCTAATTTTAAGTGTCCCAGTATTCATGCTGGCTAGGAAGGAACTGGCTAAAGCTACATTCAGAGAATGTTTCAGCAGCCACTCACTCCCCCTTTTCTTGCCTTGTGTTACTCTCTGGCCCACAGTTTGAGGAACTATATTTAATGTAGAACTTTTGCTTCCACAAGAAACTTGCATTATCAGAAATTATTGATATGGAATGTCATACTGGGTATCTTACCATTGCATTGATCATTCTTGATTTGTAAAGTAATGCTTTTATACTAAAATATTTGTTTCCATCTGAAACCTCTTATCTTAAAAATAAATGATAATTCACAGCTGGGTTATATTAAAATATTTTCTACTATTCTATAAAAGCCTTCCTGATAATGAAGCCAGTTCAACATAAAATAATGTCATCAATTAAGAGAAAAATAAATGAGGAGTTAAAGTATCTCACAATTAAGCTATTTGGTAATGCACTTACCTATATCTTTTGCTCGAACTGCAACTGGTCTCCTAAGTTCTGTGACAAATTTCTTTGCATCTAGCCGTATTTCAATAATGTTGTTCAACAATGCAAACAAAGGGGCCAGTGGGAAGGATGCAACAAACAAGGTTACAAACCCAAACTGGATAACTGAAAAGAGAGACAATGTCATTGGTAGTGACTTGTATTTATGAACTGTGCTTTGGTGTGTTACAGTATAATAGGGCCATTCCCCAAAGAGTTCCACGTTCCCAAACAACAAGGAGGTTGAGCTGTTCCTCACAGATCACAAACACATTTCTATATGGGAGTTGATTAATTGATAATTCACCTGTGAATAAAAATGAATTATTCCCTGCTCTGACAATTTCTGCTTCCTGGGCTGGGCAAGGTAGTCAGAAAGTTGCTTGAAAGCCTGAGGATTTTTCTGACATGGTGTGATTCTCTGGTGATGAAGAATGGGCAGAGCCAGCTCCAAGCCTGCTCCCCTGTGAATAGGAGGCATGGCAGAACCAGAAGTCAGTCATGTTGAGATCCAGCTTGGGGTGCACAATACTTCATTTGATCCATGACATGTGGAGTGGTCCAAAGAACAAAGGACTGCAAAGGACCCCTTGGATTCAGAGTCCAGATCCCTGCAATCTCCTGCAACCAGGTCATACTTTCTATTACACAGACTGATCAAGTTCTATCTTGAAACTGTTTTTTGCTCTTCCGTCTTCTCTTGGAAAACTGTTCCAGAACTTTAATCTCCTCAGTTGGTTTGATGAAATAGCTCTTCTTTCTCCTCAGTATTTACCCACCTTAGGCATTTATAGAAACCAGCCATGTCTCATCTCAGCCTTCATTCTACTACCCTAAAGAAGATGAGTTCTTTAGTCTCCTTCATAAAAAAGACTCTCCATTCCCACAATTATCTTCATAGCCTTTTTTTTGCACGTATTCCATTTTGCATTCTTCTTTCAAAATAGTACATAATATTTCAGATGGTTTTGCCAGTGCCCTTGAATAAGAACATCAGTGCTTTTCTATCACTGCTTGAAATACTTTGCTTGATATACTCTAAGATCACATATTGAGATAGATACCAGGGCCATCAGCTGTTACCACAAACATATGGTATAGGACAGAGGTGTAATACATATGTTCTGTGGGCTGGATCCAACCTACACAGCCATTCCATCTAGTTTACCAGGCTACCAGTGGGCTACCTGAAGTTGAGAGTGTGGCTAGGCCGGGGAGTGGCATGTAGCAGTATTCAAGGGTCCCAGGCTGTTGGGCATAGCTGCTGGCAGTAAGGGGACAAGTGACCACTGGCTGACAAAGCCCTGTTTGCCGTGAGGCCATTTGGCTCACTCCTCTGCCCTTCCCAACACTGCCCGACCCCCAGACTCCTGCCATCATCATTGCTTTATCCCCCAGGTCTCCAATGCTGCTGCTGCTGCTATTGCAGTCACTGGCCTCGCAAATTGAGCCCAGGAAGAACCCTGCAGTCTGAATCTGGCCCAGGGTTCATGGTTTGGGATGAGTTTGACACTCCTGGTATAAGAAATACAATCCAGCTCTCTTCTGCTGTAGCTGATTTGGAGAAGTTTCTTAGCTTCTCAGGCTGATTGCTGTGAGGCAGTTGTGTGCATATGTACAGGTACTATGTTATATGTGGAAAATCATTTTAGCTCCTTATAATAGCCAACAATGCCTCAATCAAATCTACTGCTCTGGAGGACATTTTTATGAAATGGGTTAACATGACTTATGTCCCTATCAAAGAACATGGTTCACCATCCTTTTTAATTATACCCACTGCAGTTTAGATTTAATTACTTTACACCTCACTCACTCATTTCCATGTATTCTGGAGTAAGTCCAGCAAAAGGCTCCAAGTTGTGGTCCACTTCATAGCGCTGTTTTTTTTTCATGTGCTCCTCATGATCTAAAGAACTCTGACGTTTTGATTTCACATATCTTATAAATTTCTTCATTTTTCTGGGGGAAACAAAATGATCACTTGAGTGGGGTTTTTTTGTTGTTTTCCATTTAAGAGGCCTATAATTTGGATGGCTTAGGAGTTACAGCTAACTTTATGCTAATGGACACAAAAAACTTTACATCATTAGTTTTCATAGCTTTGTAAAAAAAGTGTTTAAAAGCTAATTGTAAATACAAACTTCAAGCTAATAGCAAACACAGAAACAATGGCGATCAGCTATAGCCAAATCCACGTACTCGGCAATAAATAGTAGAAAACGAATAGATCCTTTAATACTTTTCAGAGAACTGTGGGTGTTAAAAAAAAAAAAAAAAGGATTGGTTGTTATGAGGACTCTGAAAGTGCTATAGAGGATAAAAGATGCAGTGTATTTACACAAGAACAGGAATGGTCTTGCTATAAAATTTTCTTGCATGCAAGCTACAAACTGAAATAAACCAGATATTTGCATCAAGAAGACTTGATATATCTTTTACATATGGTTCAAAATGAATGTAAAACCACTGTCTTACTTACGGGATGCCAATCTCAAACAGATTGTTCTGAATGAGCTGTTTGCCCAACATAATAATGCTTAGCTGAATACATAACTCCATTAAGCAACCGCCAGGGGCACACTAAAACAGAGAAAGGAAAATGAGTCAGCACTTTTGCTAAACCCCCTGCTTGAGAATTTGCTGGTCATTTTTGATTAGCTGTCAGCATGCAACATGCAATTACCTCTTCCATTCGAAAAGAATGAAAAATGTAGACATAGTCTCCAGGACGTCCAACAAATCTAGGACAGTTTGGAAACACTAGTAAGAATTTATTTATTTACCCCCTTGATACACTTGGCATGCAGTCTTTTACATGAAATTGCTAAACTTTTGAACAGGAATTACAAATATATGGAATTGTTAATAATCTATCATGACACACAAAAATGCATAAGAAAATTTTACTTAGTTATGTTTGGAGAAACTTTTTCTTTTCATTTTAAATTTAAATGCTGACTTTGTTGAGGCGGTAAAGATTTTTTACTGAGTCTTCTTTATACATCCTAAATATTGCAAATACATACCAAACTGCTGTTAAGGCACATCTTCCAAAGTAGAAACAAACTTTAGCTAACCTGAGGCCAACTGTCATGTACAAGAGTGAGGAAGAAGTCAATTAGATGGAACAAGGTTAGAAGAAAGGCATAGATAAATTCTATGGTTCATAAACTAGCTTTGGATGTCTGTAGAACTCCACTGGTAGCTGTGGACTCAGAAACAACCATAATCTGGACTGCTGCAAATAAGCTCAAATAAACTGTTGAGATTTTTAAATAACTTTCTAAATAACTCACCGGCCCTTGAAGAAAGCGACATAGAAAATGGGAGTGTAAGCATTGACAAATTTCAGAAGGAAGGCTTTGAAGATCAGTCGCTCTTCAAAATTTTTGTCAGTTTTTGGGACCTCTGGAGCAAATAAGACACATGTAAAATGGTAAGCTACCTTCCACGTCATGAAGTATTCTAAAGTATTCATAAAGTGCTAATTATTTTTGAACTTTTAGAAAATGTGTTGTCATGCAATTCACTATCCTTTAAGGAAATATGTTGACACAAAGGCTCATAAACCTGGTTCAGCTGAAGCCAATGAAAAAAAAGCCACAGAGATCTTATTTCTGATCTCATTAATATTTACAAGATTTCTTTTTAATGTAAAAGAGTACAATACAGGCAGCCCTCGATTTACAGTGTTTTGAGTTACAATGTTTCACACTTACAACGTTTATAAATTGACACCCTGTTTCAACTTTCTGACATCAGTTTCAACTCTACAACGCTTGATCTGATGCCAAGCCACGCCAGCGAACAAGTTTGCTGCATCACTCATCTCCCTGGAGAACATCTGTTCAAACTTCCTTGGACACTTTCTTTAAGAAAGCAGACAAGACTCCAGAAAAACCTGCAGCCAAGACTCCAGAGAAGACTCCAGTCAAGAACCCTTCAAAAAGTCCAACCAAGAGCCCTTCAAAAAGTCCATCAAAGTCTCCTCAAAGAAGTCCTTTCAAATCAATATGATTGCTATTTACAATATAAATACATTAATGTAGCTATATTACTCATCTATAATTGATTGAGTACAAAATTCTGGGTTATTTTTGGTGAAAATAGGATATCGGGCCTTGGTTCAGGAACCAATCCCCCATTTATAGCATTGTTTCCTATGGAAAAATTGGTTCTGAGTTATGTTTTGACTTAAGACGTGGTTTTCAGGAACCAATTGTTGTAAGTCTGAGGAGTGCCTGTAGTTGAGGATTGCCTTTAAATGATGTCAATGGGAATAGCTTCCATGTTTTTGAGGCCAGAACTACACACTCATTCAAGAAAATCAGTGAAAGGAATTCATTAAGGAAATTTGAAAAGGATAAAAATGATTTGAGGACTCTACTTTAAAATTGTATCGAGTCAAAAGGCCCAGTTTGATAATTCTGTGCCTGGGATTTTCAGGAACCTTGTTTGCAATGACAATATCCAAAACATTTCTGTCCATGAAATTAGTCTGGACCTGGTACAAGATTGCATCTGACAAGATTTCTTGTCTTCCGAACCTAATCTTCCCTGAAAATACCATACAATTTTTTTTCTACTGTGTTCTGATCCTTCATACCTGTGGTGGTGGCGGCTATTTTTGCACTTCCTTACTCCCAAAGGTGGTTGTGGGGACTGCTGCCCCAGTCTCTCCCCACTCAGTTATGCTACTGCCCAAATAATTGAAAAGTGGAGATTATTTTATCCTGAACTGCTTTGTCATCTGTGATTAAAGAAAAACTATTTTGCATGTTCTCCTTTTACTCACCTGTCTGAAGTTGAACAACAATACCAGGTAAATAGGTAGTTTTTATACCTATATAAAAACTGCTCTAACAAAAATGACTTAAAGATTTCTACTTACCAATCTGAGTTAGCCATCTTGCTATGCAGCCATATACTTCATCCAGGATGATGATCACCACCAAATTAATAATTACTGCAGTTGCAGTCACAGTTACTCTAACGTTAGACCGGCCAGAAGGAGTTGAGCTAATGGCTAAGGCTGCTGCAGTGGAGATTCTATATATAATGACTCCAAATACGATAGCAAATGTCAGTCCAATCTGAAATTAAGTGATGGCATTACCATTTATAAAATATCCAACTCTAATTCATTTATATGAAATGTCCCTCATGGGCTCTCTGGGCCAGATCCCAGGGCACTGTAGTCAATATAAATGGAACAAAACCTTCCTTCTCACTAGTTTAATCATAAAAGCAATATGATTTTGTGGAGCTAATGCTACAAAACAGGAATGCTCAGGTCATCTAGTCCCATCAGCTGAATGAGTGATATGGCACTAGTCTGCAGGCTGGATCCAGAGCACAGGGCTTGTCTGTGGGTTGGATCTGGAGCATGGAGCTGTATTATTTGGCCTGCTAAGTTGGAATTTCACAGCAACAATTTACTGTGGCTCCTAGAACCATGACAGCTGCCACTCTTCCCATCACCACATTTCCAGCTTTATCAGCAGCCCTGCATGCCAGATAGAATCGTAGAACCATTGGACCAGAAGAGACCTGTAGGATCATCAAGTCCGGTCCCCTGTTGTGGGCAGGAAGTTATTGGACTTGGACAAGTTCGACAAGGTGCCTATGCAGCCTCATCTTGAATACCTCCCAGGAGGGTGACTGGGCCACCTCAGCTGGGAGTGTGTTTTAGGTCCTGATGAGAAACTACAGAGAAAGTTTTTTGTTATGTCTAGCCTGAATTTACCCTCTGTTAGTTTATGCCCATTAGTCCTCATCCTCCCATGAGGTGCCTCCCTGAAGATTTGCTCCCCTGGTTCTTGGTGCTCACCCCTGATGTACTTGCATGCAGCTATCAAGTTGTCTCTCAGCCTTCTCTTACTCAGGCTGAACAGGCCCAGTTCCCAGAGTCTTTCCTCATAGGGCTTACTCTCCATGTCCTTGACCATACATGTGGTCGTTCTTTGTACCCTCTCGAGATTTGTACCCTCTTGAGATAATGCAGCTCTGCACTCTAGATCTGACTGCAGGGTTCCCCACTAGGCAGCAGGACAAGCAAGGGCAGTGTTAATTGCTATGGCTTCAGGAGCTGCAGCAATTACTGTATGTACCTGAATACAAGATTAAGTTTTTCCCCCCAGCCACCATGGGGGGGGGGGGTGAGGGGGAAGAAGCTTCTCATTTTACATTCACATACAAGGAAACCTCATTAAATACACTGGCTTTAAACTGATGCCAAAAATAGCTTATGTTCAGTAACAAAAAACAACCATGAAATTGATTAAATGAAGCTAACACCAAACATGATTATAAAATACCTGGCCCATATTGGGCAAACATGCTGATGGGAACTTCCTTTTTTTTTGGTCCTTAAAAGAAACCCCCAAAACAGGTGAGTGTTTCCCCCCACAGGAAACTGGCACTGGTCCTGGAGGCACTGCAGTATGAGGTCAGCACTAGAAGGGCCAGAGCCAACCATGACACCCTCCCTTTGGTGCTAAAAATGTTAAATTTGATCATAGCCAAAAAAACCCAAGATGCTGATGGGAACCTAAAATAAGAATAGATTAGTGCAGCCCATTGGAAGAAGACACATGGTAGTGCCCACTGCACTCAGCCCCCCTCACCACCAACTCTTTTTCAAGTCATGGTGAGCCACTATATGGCATTTTTACTTCCTCTTCACTCCACATCTGAGCTGTGCCTTTATTTCCTGTTTTCAAAGATTCCTATTTCTTCACCAGCCTTAAATGTCTAGCAAACATCATCAAATAAGGTCTCAACATATGATTAGTGTGGTCTCACCCTCTATGAGGTGGAGCCAGACCAGGTTGCCTTGCGCCTTATCTGCATATAGACTTTAGGAGGATCTCAGGATTTGTGACAAGAACACTCAGTTCCAGTCATGAGTGTGGGCACTGACTCACACATGGGTCCTTTTGTGGGTACACATACTGAGCAATGCTGAGCTGTGGGGTTACCATGGCTAAAACACTGTTGACTGTTGGGGTCCAGCCCAATGAGCTATATGGTAAATCATAAGCCTTCTGACTTTGGACTAATATGATGCACAGTTTGTACTATATATAATAAGTAGGTATAAAAGTACTGCTTAAAAGTGTGTTTATGGGGTGCATTTACATGTGCAATTAATGCACACAAATAAACTCTGGAACTTATCGCTCCCAGGTGAACCTTTGAACATGTGACCAAGAGCAAAAAACTCCAGAGCAATTAGCAGGGGACCCAGCGGGTAGGGAGTCAGCCTGCCAGCCCAGGGCTGTTCTGACCAGGCTCCATGTGCTGTGGATAGGCTGGCTGGGGCACAAATGTGCTTCAGCATGGGGAAAAGCCCCTAGCCAGCTATTCCACAGCATGTTAGCCTAGAGTTGTTCTGATGGGGCTCCACAGGTTATGGAGTGGCTGGCTATGGCATAAGGGTGCTTCAGTGTGGGGCTGCCCACTGGCTAGCCCAGCACTGAAGCAGCCTCATGCCCCAGCCAGCCCCATCACTGTCTACATATGTAAGTGCATTAATTTACTGAGCCGTCAGAAACTACTTGTGTCTGACAGGACTATTCGACAACACACTAAGTTAGTTTAAACTGGCCTAATTGCTGTGCACTTGTAGATGTGATGTTTTACTGAGCAGTAAATTAGTCTACTGAGCAGTAAGCCACATATGTAGATGTGCCTATGGAATACCTGTACTAACACTTGTAGTAGTTTCAAAAAATGTAAAATGCATCAATTCTGAATGAATTAAGTCTATGGGTACCCATACATTTATTTCAAGGTCAGTATTTTCAAATTTGCCCCTCACTTCTGTGTGCTCAGGGAGAGCAGGGTCTGACAGTAAGGAAGAGGGGAGTACCTGCATGTGGAATTTGTTTTCTCTACTGCAGCAGTGGGAGGGGGATTTATTTTCTCTATTGTAGCAGTGGGAGGGGGACAAACTCAAGGTAAACTTCTAATAATTAGATTCTATACCTGGACATTTTATTTTTTTTAAAGATAATTTTTCCATATATAGAATCTAATTATTGCAGAGGGGGAGGGTCATCTTATAGTCAGGATCATCTCATATTCAAGAAATACGGTAAAGCTACTGCCATTCAGATCTGGCTGGCGTGTCATTACTTGGTTACCCCTATTATAGAACTAAAATCTGTATGAAAAGAAATCTAGATGAAAATGCCTTATCTTTTAAACATAAACCATTAAGGAATATGTGGTAACTGCCTAACTATAAAGAAAAAGGTAGAAATGAAACTGTCTTATAGAAATGGAGAAGAATGTTACAGGGATTAACCTGGCCTTTCTCTGTGACTTCCTAATATCTTTCTCAGACATTCAGCCTTGTGAAAATGTGAAGGATAAACTAAATCTAGGGCTCCTGCAGTTAAACTACATATTAGTTGGAATTTCTAAAGAGTACCAATTGCAATACAAAAACATATATCTAACTTCCTAAAGACCTGGGAAAAATACTTTTATGCTGTTTAAATGGATGAATATATTAAGAACTGGAAGAATATTTTAAGATCAAAAGAGGCTTAAGAAATTCTTCAGGTTTATGACTTAGGAAAGGTATAGGATCATGATATTTCTAGTGTTTGATCCTACACAGCACATTTCCTTCATCTAAAAACATAAATTCTCTTTTTAAAGATGTCTAGTTAGATTGGCCTGTTCTACCTTTGGGATGAAATGCAATATGGGCCTAACATTTTTTATTCACTTCTATGTCTTTGGAACAAGTTTTGAAGGAACAATAATTATTAGAGCCTAGCATGCAATTGACTTAAGGACTAGAGAGAGCATCAATCACCATTTTTTTCCTTTCATAAATGTGGGCACTATATTTGCAGCCATATGGTACTACCCTCATTTGAAAGATTCTTTAACAATACTTACTACTAGATTTAGGATTATGTATCAGTTTTTTCTGTGTTCTGGGATAATGATTATCTGGTTCCCCAGATTTGAGCAATTTAAGCACATTTGAGTTCTGCTTTCATCTAGAATATGGTAATTTCAGATTCCATACTTCATTATCATTAACCACCCCGCATTTGTCTCTCTGGTTTTACATGCTTATTGAAAAATAAAGCCGAAGTATTCATTCAAATATTACAATGTGACTGAAAACTTAAAGTGAATAAACAGTTTTCCTTTTCTAGAAAAAAAGAAGTCTGTTGTAAAATATATCTTTTAAAGTGACTGTAATTATTTCACTGGTGTTTGTTTTAATTCTGCTTCAGATGACTCAATAATGTGAATCTTAAGTATCTACCATATAATACTTACCATGAAGATAATGCCAACGAAGTTGGTAAAATATGCTGGAAAACGATCTTTCCATGTCAGTTTCTCTTTATCAGTCTAAAATATGAAAAAACCCTGTAGTTTATTAAAGATACAGAGCATCTAAAAAAACCTCTCTCCTGCTGGGCTTCTAACAAAAAACATCAATGCACAAGAAACAAATCATACAGACACAACAAGTTAAAAGGTGCAAAGAAACAGTGTTTAAAGTTACAGCAGGGGGGTCTGCAACATTTTTGGGCAGAGTGCCAAAAACACCTGCAACCTTGACTCATAAGATGTTTGCGTACCAGGAACGGACAAAGGGGGAGCCACAAGGGGCCTGATCCTTGGTGTGGCAGTGTAGCCCTAGCCCCCTTCCCCACCATCCACTCTAAGTGCGTGTCAAGCAAAATGCCCTTGAGTGCCATGCTCTGACACGTGTGCCAGGGGCTGCCTACCCGTGAGTTAGTTTTATACATGTAAACTATTTACATTACATTTAGCTTTACACTAGTGCTTGCATTATGGGTATTATAAAGATAAATAATTTTTATTAAAGACTTATTTTAAAGAAACACATGGATAAACTTTTCACATTATTTTTCTAGTGTAATAAATATTTTATTATCCTTTCTCAGAAAAGATTAAAAAACTTTGTATGCTGATATATTTGCAAGAAGGCAGGCACCATTAGAATTGTTTCTGCAAGCCTTACTTCACAAGTAATACTTATTCATATAAGTAGTCTCACTAAAACGTGGATTACTTACATGAGCAAGCAGCTTCAGGATCATTTTATACACATGAATATTCCTATTGGCATCAATAGGACTATTCAAGAGTTCAGTTACTTATATCCTTAACTCTTGCCAGGATAACACTCTATTATCTGAACAACTATCTACTGATTTCTTTCAGACAATTTGGGAATAAAAATCTCATTTCGAATGTCACAAATGAAGTCAGATTACAGATGGAGGATAGAACTGTCAAGGTTAAATAGAGAAGATGATGCCACACTGAATAAGAAATTGAAATTCGGTACAAAATGACACATTTCATGCATGATGTCTGACAGAACAGCAGGCTACTTGGTCCGGCACGTGGCACATGCTCCATTGCAACAATGCAACATCCATCCAACATGGTAATGCAAAGATTAGCCATGCAGTGCCATTCCCACTACTTACAAACCTACTGACATTTGGGAGGTTATGGGGAAGGTGAGATCAAGTAAAAAATGGCTACCTGATCCAAGGTAAATTGGGATGAAGGGCCTAGTGGGGTGGGATGCGGTGGGCAGGCTGGAGCAGAGTCCATGCTGGGTACTGGGAGTTAAGCAGGGTCTGTGGAGGGTCCTGGGAGAATCAGGGGGATTTTGGGGGGCCAGAAGTGTCTGTGGAGGGGCTCTGGGGGATCAGAGGGGAAGCAGGGTCTGCAGGAGGATTGCGGGCAAGCAGGGTCCAGGAGTGTGTGCGAGGGTTTGGCAGGACTAGATGGGCTAGTGGGGTCTGTGGACTCTCTCCTCTACCCTGGAACCAGAGGTTATATTTAGCCCCCCTGATCCTCTACCTCCAGATGAACAGCCCACCCCTCCCCCATCCCAACTTACTTTCCTGGCTCCAGTGAACACTGGTTAAACCAGTACTGGAAATGCCTTGTGGGATGAGGGGTTTGGTGGGCGCAGGGAGGCTGGGTGGTCTGCAGCAAGGAGGGGTTGTCCATCTGGGGGTGGAGCAAGGGGATGAGGTGGGTATGAAAAGTGCAGCCCCAGAGCTGCAGCCAGCAGCTGGGCTTTCCCATCTCCAGGGCTGCGTTGGGAACTGTGCAGAAGTTCAGTTACATTGGTCTCACCAGACCCAATCTAAGTTAGATTACCTCAGAGGTAGACAACTTAGATTAGGTTGGCCATTGTTAGATCAGTCTGCCTTCCTGAACTTCTATATAGTATGCACTTAGAGCATCTTAACTAGCAATCTAAGTATAAGGGTCTGCACCATGGTGGACTAAGTTAGATTGGGTCGCCATTTTTAACATGATCTAACCTCCCCCAAGCCTCCCCAGATGCCTGTATATACCCACAAATACAGTCTCTATCAGAGTCCTGAACAAGAACAAAAAGAACAGCAGAATGTGAATATTAAACAAAGGTTCAACAGCCAAAGTTTGTTGAAAAAACAATTAATTTGTGTCTTCCATAATTACTCAAAATTTGAGGGTTTTTTCCATAAATTTGAATGAAATGTACCAATTTCACCCCAGCCATGACTGTCTTAACTCTTTGTCTCCATTTGTTTGTTGTCTCTTCTGGCAAATGTCGACGCTTCTGATGGCAATCAAAGGAAACAAAAGAAGGACCGTGCAATACATTACAAAGCACTGATTAACAACATTAAATTAATCCCCAGACTCTCTTACCCACTGCAAGTTAGCAATAAGCACTCCATTAGTTTGTTCAATGCTTTGTGTTCCAGCTTCAGATTAATTAAGGAAAAAAAACCCAACGCCCCCCCCCCAAAAAAAACCCCAAAACAAAACAAAACAACTCCCCAGAATTAGAAGAAATTTCACTTCTAAAGGCGATCTGTAAAGGACATCTAAAAAATAGTTATGTGCCCTCCTTATCTCTTTATGATGTATAAAGAAAGCCTGAAAAGCTTTTCTTTTAAAAGCTTATTTTATTTTTGCCTTAGTTTTTTGTCTTAGTTTCTGTTCTCATAGTTTTACATAGTTTTCCTGAAGGACCTCTAAGCTGTGAGGAATGTTACTGTGAGCCAAACTTTAGGTTCAAATTTTCAAGTGTCCTACTTAATTCTTTGTAAGAGTAATATGTCCAACTCCCAGTATTGATAAGTTGAGCCTTATTTGAAGGACTTTTTTCTCCCATACCATTTTTGTTTATTAAAATCAAAATGGTATTGTCCAAAGCATGCGCAAACTAAAGTTTTAAACAGCATCACTAAATGATTCTTTTGCTCTTGACTGCTTAGCTTTCACTTTTCTGGTAACTTAGATGTCTTCACTCACTACCGGTACAAGTCATTTGATCTAAATGAGACTTGAATTTCTTGAGTAAAAGAGAGTAGAAAGCGCTCTACATTTTTCTTGGGAAAGACAAAAACCTACTTTTCAGGCCTTACTTATTCATCATGAAAAGGGCAGAAGCCCAAATTCTTTTTCTTTTGCAGAGGTAGTTTAAACAATGTTGCAAGTAAGGTATTCCACACTAAAATGTTTTTTATTTGTTTGCTTGTTTAATATTAAAGAGGCTAAGTTTAAACAGTTTATGTTATAGCCTTCTTAGAATGCATCAAAACTAGCTGAGTATCAACCTTTAAGAATAGTCAAGGCACACCTAAATATATGTACCTGAGAAAATTAAACAGAAAATGTAATCTAATTTTAAACTATTTTATTAAGGTGCTTGTTACTTGGGTGTCTATATGGCATGCATGGCATCTGTTACTAATATATCTTATATTTACATAGTTTCTTTTATTTTGATGGATCCCAACATGTCTTCAACTCTAAACTGATGTTGATTTTCTGTAAAAACGACTCAAAAGAATTGAATCATTCATCCTTAAAATGTAGCTACCTCTGGGGTGACATACAGATTTGTCAAAACAACACAAAATAAGTTAGGATCAGAAGTGAGGGATACCTTATTGCAAGGGGAATATATTGAAAAAGGCAGAAAGTTTTACTGAAGCTGGAATCTGCCAAAGAATTTGGAGTTAGTATTATTAATATTAATTATTATCCTAGTAACAATAAAAGTGCAATGGGATATTTAATAGCCACAAATGTCTTAAGATCTAAGCATAGAAAGCCAGATTCCAATCCAATGGCTGAATATTTGCCTTTTAGAGGCATTTAATAGTGCATTCCAACTCATCTGTGGTGCCAGGAAAGAAATCTTTACTCCCACTGAAAAAGCAGGGAGGAAACTCCAAGAAGGTCTCTCAAAGAATTTTTCTCTTTTAGATTCCTCTCATGCAGGAAAATCTGCAGGAAGGCATGAATTACTGTTCAGTTTTGCTCAGTCCTTATTCAGCCAGACACTGATTGGAACGTATAAAGCACCTCACAGTTTGGCTCAAATGATTAGCATGTTGTCATGATGATAGCTCAGGGGGAGAGAAAGGATTATTGAGACATTTTAATTACTTATAATACCACAAGACTCAAGATTCACTTAAGATTTCTTAAATGTTACCTAACAGCCTAATTCAAATTTGTATTTTAATAGAGTTATTCACCTGTCATTCAACTTTATCTAAATATTGAACACAGTTCTGTACTTGCACAGATCTAACATGCATGAAGTGTACACACTGACGTACATAATTCATGGGTTCAGAAGTATTCGGAAACTTAAATGTGAAAGCATTATATTTTTTTCTGTTTTGTTTTATTTTTTTTTGTTTTTTCCAAAATCTTGGTCAGCCCACCACTGGAAATAGATTAGGTTTCAAAGGATTTTACCTGGTTAAATAAATTCATATAGTTACCATACCTCTTTATGTCTGTATTCTTTCCTCAGTGATTTTTCTAATACTTTTGCTTCATATTCTGCTCTTGGATGATCCTGTGAAATAACTCATACTTAATTGCAAGCAATAATATTGATTTCCTACTTCAGATTTGTGTGAAAAATGCTAATCAATGTCCTTCTTACTTCCAGTTGTTATTATTGGATTCTAATTTACTAGACATATCATTGTCAGATGATTGCCTGTTGTAACTAAAACCTTTAAAGTTTGCATTCTTCTCAATTCTGTGCTATGGAAGAAAGGTTGATCAGAGCCAAAAAGGTTTACAGAGCTTTTCAAAGATGGCAAATGTAGCTCCATGTAGGTCAAACATAACTCACAGAAGTCTATAGTGAGAAACTACTGTTCACAGTATGTGATGCTTTATCTGGATTGAAAAGATCATCTTATACGGATAAAAAAGAGACTTTACATGCTGTTAACTGTAATAATCTCTGTGAATCTCACCTAATGGAGGGCAGCTATTATCTGTTATAATTTAGGTTAAACGTGTGTAGCACTTGAGGTCTTAGCGAGTTGACAATGAAAGTCTCAGACAGATTAAGTTTGGACACTCACAAACATGAATGAATTGTGGCAACAGCCATAGGAAAGTATATTTTCAGTGAAAAAGATATTGCATATCAGACTAGCCACATACACTTAAAAGAGGAGATGTAGGAAATAATCAGAAATACAGAGAGACAGCCAAAAGATTCAGAAAGTACACGCAACAACGTACTAGATGGAAAACAGAATGCATTAAAAAAAAAGTTCCAACTAATGGGAAAAAAGCAAGAAAGAATCATTGTAGTGGTAGTTCTAAAGGAAATCAGATGCTGGAAAAAAAAGAAATAGGTGACACCAAAAGATACCTTTCACCAGTTGATAGGTAATAAAAAAGGTAGAGCAATTACAAAAAAAAATGTTTCCAAACCTTGACTGCCTCCTTCAGGGAACCAGAAAACAAAACAAAACAAAAAACAAAACAAAACAAAAATATGATTACTTAACTGTTGCAAATTATACTGGCTTCATATTTTTTTTAAAGAATCACACAAAAGTAAATAGTAGGTACTGTGGATTCACTAGACATAATCAGGTGAAAGCAGTCTGCTCCTGTGTTCACACTGAAGATGTACTGATAGTACTGAATATCTCCTGTATAAATAAACCTTACTGAGTTTACTAAATAAATGTCCCCCAAAAACACCACCAGCTTAGATATTTCAGTATTTTTGCTTGCCACTTGTGACCCTAATTCAGCAAAATGCTTAGCCACCTGCTTATTTTCCATTGGCTTTTCTTAAGTGGATGCTTGAATGCTTTATTGAACTGAGGGCTGTGTTTACTAGAGTTGAGTGCATTGAAGGAAAAGTAAAATACACTGTATTAGCAGCTGCTTTCTCTGGTAACACATTGCTCTTGCTGCAGAGAACTCTGAATGCAGCTATGAATGGAACAGCCATTGGAAAGATACAGTTAATCCTTTTCACTGTCATGTGTGCTAATAAGATACCAAAAATAAAAGAGCAGTTGCCTCATGGTTTCTAGCAAAGATATCCTCATATTCTCATCCAATATGATAGGTGCTGATCCTGCAAATGGTATGGGTACAGACTGCTTGCACCTAATAGGACTGTGGTCTTAGGGTGTTGTTAGACAATACCTTTCCAACACGTTAAATGTTCTTGAGATAGGAGTGTCTGCACATTAAAGAAGGAAAAAGCTAAGTGTTCTGTGAGCACCTCAAAGTTATGCATCTTTGGGCAAGGACTATCTCTAGCTGGTGTTAGGCAGCTCATGTTGCAGTGAAGTCAATGTGCTCCACAGGGCAAATGCCAGCAATTTATGGTCCTCCAGTATCCAAGGATGCACCCCTCCAAACCCCACCAACCCCATGTGGACAATCTATTAACCAGAACACTATTGTCCTGGACTGAGAGAGCCAGGGATTGCTGAGTAGCTGTTAATGACTAGGGAGACATGGTGTAGATGGTCAGTGGGGGTTGATGAGTGGGGAGCTTGCTGGGGAACTGCAGGAGGAGGGAGGTGGCGGGTGAGCAGGGACCCACTGGAGAGCTGCACAGCTATGGGGCAGACTTGGCAGCTCCTAGCCATACCCCTGCTTACCATGTCTCTCACCACAAATAGAGCTATGCAGATTAGAGAAGGTATTAACCCTTAACGTGTGACTGCTCACAGCACATACTAATTTTAAGACTGCCTGAAATTTGTTAGAGTTAGCATGCGTGAACTGTAACATGTAACAACACCCTTAGAAACCAAAGTTTCTATGAAGAATTCAATTAATAAAAGAAAATGAGTATACAATAATTATATCCAGCCTAACAGGTAATATGACACATGATTTAATAGAAGGTCTATGGAAAACATGTTCACATGATTTAATGAATGCATGTTTGTTGCATATGTTTCAAGTATATTCAGATTTCATGGGCAGCTATAATTTTAATACAGTGCCCAAAAACACAAAACTAAGAAATACATTTCTGACCAAGGATAAAGGGTCTAGATTTTATGGAAGCTAGTGGGGCTTTTAAAATGTTATGGAATGGCACAAATGAATTGCACAGCTAAGTCCGATCTCAAGCTTGTTGAAGTCAGTGGTAAGAGCATCACTGTCTTCACTAGACTCTCAATCGGGCCCTTAGTGATAATCAGGGATCTGAGTTTTTCGTTTCCTGCAGAAAAACGGCAAAAACAGCAGATATTCCCTTTTAACCGAGAAAAATGTGGATTTTTTGTTTTAACGGAAAAACCTGTAAATTTTCCAGTTTTGCAAAGAGCTCTCTGCAGGCTGGCAGAGTTCCAGCCTGCAAGGGGCTGGGGGGGAGTAGAAGGAGGGCAATAAGGCAGAGGTGGCCATGTGCATGTGTGCGCTCACACATGCACGTCTTCCAGGCAGCCTGGAGAGCAGCTCCCACAGGTACGTCTGGTGGGGAGGAGTGGGGATTGAGGCCCCCATAGGGAAGGATGGAGGGAGCTGAGCATGGCTAGGGCTGCTGCTGTGCATGGGGCCTGGGGTTGGGATGCGTGGCCACAAGGCCCCGGCAGGGAGAGAGACAGAGCCATGGGCAGCTCATCTGGGGGTGGTGGGGGGTGGGCCTGGCTCCCCAGCATTATGAGCACTCCCAGTGGTGCATGGGGGGGGAGCATGTGCCCCTCAGATGTGTGCGTGGCAGGGGCAGAGAGGGCTGCCTGCTGAGGGCTTGGGCTCTCCACCCTGCTGCCTTCCCCCCCAGGGCCTCTACAGCACAGTGGGTGGGACCCAGTGCAGCAGGGCAGAGCAGGGAGGGGCAGGGAAGCTTCTTGACACTGCAAGTCTCACACCACCATGGTGAGTTGCCCCCTGCCCGCCCATGAAATGCTGTTTCATTTTAATCACGGATTTGGGGGGGTTTTAATCAGAGAATTTGCATTTTTTATCACAGAATTTGCAATTTTTAAGCAGAGGAAACCAGGATCCCTTGTGATAATGTCAGAATGTTAAAAAAAAAAAAAAAGAAGAAGAAAATCAGTTCTAATGGATGAAGTTTCCTCCCCTACCCATTCTCATAGCTGCATATACATATTCATTTGAATATAAATTTAGCAATCTTTTGCTTGAATTTCTCAATCCTTCCACTCTCAAACATGTTTATTATAAAGCTTGCCTAAAAGTTTCTGGCACATGTACAAACATTACCCCCACATTTGCATTCCACTATTCCTGTGAAGTGTTCCATACATTTAAGCAATATTTTCCAAAAGATTTGCCAAATTAGGGCTTGATCCTGCATCATTAAAGTTAATGGAAGCTTTGGTGGTTTTTATGATAATATAACTTCATCAGCTTTGGTAGAGTCATTCCTTATTCATAGCAATTTAATGCAAGAAGAATGAGTGTCTTAGCTTTTAGCACTCTTTTTAGAGCCAGCTACACATATGAGCTATATATTCCATGTCTGCTCAAGTAGGTGTGACTTAGTAACATTGTTTTGTGGCTATACACTTATATTTCTATGGAAACAATATGTGCTAGTAATACACTTGTATAATAAACTCAAAAAATATTCACAACAAGGATTTTCTTCTTTTGGATCAAAGAAGTACTGCAAAAATCTCTCTCAGTATTCCTTCTAGTGATATCTAGAAGGAATCACTTAGATCTAATTATGGAAACTAAACAAAATCATAAAATGACATCAGTTCAAAATGACTTTAAAACTAACCTCCTCCTCTTCAAACCCAGTCAGATCCCATCTATAGTTGAGACGCATCTGTCTTCTCTTCCAGTGTTCCATAAATGTGGCAGCTGGAAATGCAAAGAAAAGAAAGAGGGTTGGGTTTTTTTAAGCATAATTATTTGGACCATTTACAAAGCCTTTAAAATCAAATTGTTCTTAAGGATTGCCTCAATATGTAAACCTCACTGCTTTGGCACGTTAGGCCAAATTTATTATTGTTCACCCTTATGTAAATCCAGAGGCCTTCCACCGAGCAGAGCCAGTCTGATACTTTCAGGCTCTTAACTGTACTCATCATACAGAGTCTGATCAATAACATTTATCTGGGAAATAGTAAGGCCTAACTCTCTAAGCTAACTCATTAGCTATAAAAACCAGAAGAGTCGCATTCTCTCATACACTCACAGATCTTGTGCTTTTACCTGCTAGTGGGTAGACAGATGGTTAATTAAGGATCTTGAGGGAATTTGGTGACCAAACACTAGGGAGGGAGGTAGGTAGACAGACAAATATTACATATTTTGTCAGGAACAATACTTCTAAGCTTCATCTGTATGTGGCTGCCAAGCAATCCGAACGGAACTGTGCTGTGTTCACAGACAAAAGCCATATTTTAACTTGGGGTGGGCAAAATATGGCCTACGGGCCACATCCAGCCCACTGAGCTCTTTCATCCAGCCCATGGCACCCACCAATTAATTGTACCCTGCTCAGCCCTCCCACCTATGAGGGTGGGAGTGAGGCACCCACATATACGCAAGCCCCCAAAATACCCTATTGAGCCTCGCTCCCACTCTTGCGGGTGGAAGGGCCTGACCTGGCCAACAGCCAGCTTTTGGGTGGGGCTGCTGCCACCACTGCTGCAACTGCTGAGGACCTGCTTGGCTTCCCCAGCATCCTGCTCGCTCCAGACAGCAAGTAGAGAAGCAGTGATGGTGGGGGCAGAGCTGCAGCTGGGTGGGAGCACAGAGCATGGGGCTGGTGGCAGTGTGGAGCCTGCACCCAGGGGGTGCGCAGCAGTGTGGGCCTCAGGTGGGCAGAGTGTGGGTGAGGGAGGGTGGGGGGTGTGGGGACCCCCCTCCCACACTCCTCCCATGGTGTGCAGCCCTGGCAGGCAGCAGCAGCAGCAGCAGGTGGGGGTGCTCATGCCCAGCAGCAAGCAGCTCTGGCCAGTGCTCCACGCCAACCAAGCGCAGCCCCCACACTTACGCAGCAGGGGAGGGAAACCCCATTCACTAGAGCTGGCTGCCTTCTCTGCTCCTTGCACGGCAGAGAGCAGCAAAGGCAGCCAGCTCCAGCATAGGGGGCTTCTCTCTGGCACGGCATGAGTGTGGGGGCTCCATGTGCGTGACAGGGAGCACCAATGAAAAAAACAGCCTGGCAGGGGCTGTGCTTCTCACTGTGATGTGCAGCACTGGCTGGAGCTGTGCAATGCCGGACACCAGTGCCTGTGCCAGGCAAAATCACCCTAAGCACCTCCACCTGCTGCTGCACCATGGGGGGAATGTTGGGGGAGTCCCCACAACCCCCACCCTCCTTCAGAAGCCACAAATGCCGTACACCCACACACTGCTCCCACAACCCCCCACATATACACAACCCCCCAAATACCCTATGCCCCCCCCACACACAGCCACACCCTTCACAAACTCGGCTGCAGCAGGAAGTGCCAGCGGTGGGAAGGGGAGGGGCTGCTTTTGCCCTGTGCTGAGCAGCAGTTTCTCTCCCCATCACTGCTGCTCAGCCCAGATGGGCAAGCCTGGCATGGGCGTGGGGCAAAAGGGACCCCTCCCTCTCCAGCTGCTAGTGCTTCCTGCTGCAGCTACCTGGAGCCAGCACTGCTGCCCTGTGTCTGCTCTGCTGCCACTGCCTGTCCCATGGGGCAGCCCAGAAGTGGTGGTGACACAGAGGATACACAGGGCAGCCCCGCACAGGCTCTGGGTGGATGCACCTGGAAGCGCTGGGAGAGGGACAGGGAGGAGCTGCTTTCCCCCTCCACTGAGTAGCAGTGTCTCTCCCACCTCTGCTGCTCAGCCTGAATGGGTGAACCTAGACCTGGCATGGGGTGTGCGGGGTTGGGGCTGTGTGCATTGGTCCCTGCCTGTACCATGGGGCTCGGACCAGTGGCAGCAGCAAAGGAGCTGCTGTGGCTGGGCTGCTGAGAAAGGCAGTCCCACCACAGAGCAGCCCCAGCCTTGCTGCATGCCCAGGGAGTGGCACCTTGGCCTGATGGGACTGAGGGACCTGCTGGGGCCAGACAAAGCCCCTCTGCAGGCCAGATCTGACCAGCCCGTGGTGTCTGGCCGTGCCCCTGCCTAGCCGCTGGAGTGGCAAGGGGGGAGCAACCGTGATGGGACAGGGCTCTGGCCAGGAAGGGGCTCGCACTGCCAGACATTATGACGGACTGCTGTCCCCACCAAGGGTCCTGCCCCCTCCCACTGCAGTGGCCCATCGGGGGCACAGCCAGCCTGTAGGGCCCCTTGGTGGGGGCAGGAATGAAGTTATTATCCCTCCCTCTGTCGTTCCACAAAGGGGACAGCAGGGGCCTATTCCACCACGGGGAGTGAGCGCAGCAGTGACAGGGGAGGGCAGACCCAGCTGCCAGAAGTGGTAAAGGGGAGACTAACCTCCCTCCCTGCCCATTCTGCCTCAGGAGCCATGGTGCCCAGTACTGCAGCAACGGGCAGACATGGCTCGGGTTCCTGCTGGTCAGACAGGGAGGAAGGAATTAAACCCCACTCTGGCCAGTTCAGCCAAAACTGGCCATGCCACCCCCAGCACAGCTTCCCTGCAGCTGAGGGTGCCCTCTAGCACCCCTGGCTTCTGGCCTGAGCAACTGCAGGCATGTCCCCCCATGTCTATTCTGTTACAAATTGGTTAACTCTCTGCAGGTTATACTAACCTGCAAAGGTTGAGTCAATTCATGCTTTGGCTTTTTGAATGTCTGCTCCTAGCCTAAATGGGTATGCTGCTTTAACTGGCAGCATTGAAACTGTTATACTGGTTCACAGGTGCCTGTGCTGGTAATTTAACCCCTCATCTAATGTAGTATTAGACAAGGGCGCTCTAGGGCACAGAGCCTTAGGGAACCTGCATCCCATGTGGCTTTGCAGGGCTCAGCAAAGCCTCTGAAAACCTGTCTCCTCCCTGCACAGCCAGGCATGGGGGGAAGGGACTCCCCCTATCCCATCTCCATCATGCGTGCCCCAGCTACCCATGTTGAAGTCTTACTGGGAGCTGGGCTGGGTCCATGCAACAGGGTCCTCCCTTCCTCCTGCCCCCTGCACGAGCATCCTGACAGTAGCAGAGACTGCTGTGCCTGAAGCTGGGGGGTGGTTGGGAAATGGAGCCCCCCTGCCTTGCGGACCTGGCATAGCTACCCCTGCTGAGGTGTTAGGGGGAGCTGGACTGGGCTTGTGCAGTAGGAGGAGGGAGGTGGTCTCCCTTTCCCCTGCCCCCTGCTCAAGTATCTTGACAGCAGCAGAGGCTTGCTGCACTCAGACCTGGGTGGAGAGTGGGGGGTGGAAATGGAGCCTCCCTTCCTGGTGGGCCCAGTCCGGCTGCTCCTACTGGGGTTTTGAGGGGAGGCTGCTGGAGTGCCTCCACCTCTGGCTTCAGCCAGTGCAAGCAGTCTCTGAGCCTCCCCCACCCAAAAGGCAAACTCCGGTTGGGTTCAATAGCTTGCTAACTCTTGGCATTTTGCGTAAGGCACCATAGTTAGAGTGCCTCCCTGACAGGCTGCTGGAACTTCGGTACATACCCTCAGTAACTAATGGCATCACAACTGAGACAGTTATACCAGTACAAAAATGATGTGTAGAAAGAAGTATGTTAATCTGTATTGGAAAGATGGTTAAAGATGGAGTCTTTTAGTGGCTGTTGTAAAGCAAGCCATGATGTAGCATTAATTTTAATTTAAACTCAGTAGACTTACAGAAAAGAAACACTGTGAAAGCAACTCCTCAAGTTATAACAAAGTTCCACTATTTATCATTCTATCTGCCTTTTGTGGTTAAGGCAACCCTCAAAGGACATATTTTCATGTTGGGAATAATTTAGACCTGTGCAATAAATAAGTAATTATGAAAGAGGCAAATCTACTGAGAATGGCAAACCCCATGAGAGTTTCTCTGTAGTGAATAGTAACAGATGTTCTCAGCAAGATTTGCCATGATATTCAGTACAACACTGCAGGTAAGAGAAACTAATACAAAGGAAAAGACACTAGTATGATTGGAATCAGATTAAGCTGAAGACATTCATCAGTCCTCCATGTGAAAATCTTATGTACAAAGCCTAAAACTGAACTCCAATTACAATTCTTGTGCTTCTTGTAAGTTGGGACCATTATAATTATACTATTAAACAGACTATGTCATAATCCTGGAATTCTCTCCCTTTCCCTGTAGCTTTGGGAGTTCTTACATTGCGGTCTCTTTTTACATACAGCAAAAAAAAACGGAAAATGAAACACATTGTTTCTTGCTCCTACTAGAAGTCATTTTATAGGACTGACTTACAAAAATGTAAAATGAAAATATTACATCTGAAACACAGCCAGCTCTTAGCTCAGATGAAAAGCAGCAAGTGAATGTGCAAAGTACAAAGCAGTAGCAAGGGGCTATTTTTTGCCAAACATACATGCATTTTCAGGTTTTTTGTGTCCACCAATGCAAATATAACTCAGAGGTTCTGGAAGATGGCTTTCTAGATTACTTACAATCATCTGGATTCTGAGTGGTTCTGGAATAGATTTCATACCAAAAGAAAAAACAGGATTTATTCCTTTGGAAAAAGTTCAATATTACTTTATTTCAGTCTTGGCAGCAAGCAAGAGAGAGAGCATGCAGTAGCCTATTGTTCTGGCATTCCTGGCTACTGAGTCTTGCTGCCACGACTCTATCTACATTTTATATTCGGCAATTATTGGTTACAAATAGAAATAACCTTAGGAGCAGGAACCAGAAGCCAGACCCTCTTCTCTGAGGTGTGCTATAAGTATAGGCCATAGAGCCACACATCCTTTTTGTTTGTCTCATTCTAGCTCTGTAACTCTTGCCTTCTTGGCCGCTCAGAGGCCCAGATTCAACAGGAGGGGTTGAGGATGCACTCACCTAAGATATTCTATAAGCTGACAGTTACAACACACTCCTGGGCTAAGTACAGATAGCCAAAAAGCCTGAGATTGAATTGATTCAATCTTTGCAGGTTAGTCTAAGCTGCATAGATTGAACCAACAAGCAAGTGAACAGACATTCACTTTTGATTTCAGAAATTCAGCCACATACTTGCAGTGGCCCAGGCCAGAAGCTGGGGGGTGCTAGAGCACATGTCTCTGCTTGGCTGGAGTGGACAGCTTGGGCCAAAGCTAGCCTGTCCACCCTGTGGTGGGGGCAAGGGGATGGGGAAGATTTGTGGAGGAGGTGCAAAGCATCCTGGAATGCTAGAGGACTTTAAGTTAACCTGAATCTGGAGGGGAGCCGGGACAGAAGTTCACAAAATTGATTTAACCTAAATTAGGTAAGTCTGATACTACATCCATCCAGGTTTATCTTAAACCAGTTTTGGCTATTTTGAAAGTGGTTTAAGTGCACCAAACTTCTTCTGTGTTGCATATTTGAACCAGTTTCCTATCACTTATAATGGTTTATGTGGAATTTCTGTCCCTAGCCCTGGGGACTAATACATGCTACTTTAAACTTTCTCAGGGTGAGGAGGGTCTGGAAGCCAGGTCTCCCAACACTTGGGTACTTTGAACACTACGTAAAAAGTGGGCATCATTATTACCACAAATGCATTTAATGCTGTGGATGTGAATTAGCAATGCTTTGAGAACACCTCATAGCTTGGATTCCCCTGGGGACTTAAGCATCTCCCTAGCACCAAACAGGATTACAATAAAGTTGAGGAATCAGGGAAGATCAAACTGGATTACTTCTATGAATGCTCAGAAGTCCACATCCGGGTGCCTAGGGAGCATAGCAGTCCAAATTAGAGGAACTGCCTGAGTTTAGATACCTGTTGAGTTTGGTGTCTTGTGGAGCAGAGCCAATTTGGGTTCAAGTTTTGACACTTAGGTGCCTAAATTCCACATAAGTACTATTAGGTACCTCTGAGACCAAGTTTGTTTCGGCCCTTAGGCCTTACTTTAAAATAGAGAATTTCAAAGTCAAGACAGAGAACTGGATTGAATTTAAGTAACTCAAAGCATATAAGTAGTGCTATCAAAGTCAATGTCACTATTTGTACAATTAAAGTTGGTATGTGCTTACCTTATTTTATTTATTTATTTTTGTATTAGCATACGAGTGGGCAAAACATGGCCTGTGGGCTAGATCTGGCCCACCCAGTGATTTTTTCTGGCCCACAGTGGGTCCCTTGGCCCCTGTAGCCCAGGTTCAGAGTGCAGCCTGGCCCATGGTGCATGTGGCCAGTCCTGCTGCTCTCAGATGTGCAGAGAGGCTGGGGGGCGTGCAGCAGCCAGATTCACTCCCCAGCAGCCCTGGAAATGGCAGCTCCTTCTAGCTGCTGCTGCTAACTTCTGCCACTACTGTCAGACCCAGTCCTACTACCTTGGTACCCCAGCCCATCCAGCCCACGCCAACTGCTGGGGACACTGGACAAAGTAGGTGGGTGGAGTCTCCATGGAGACCATCCCGGGACCCACACAGGCAGGGCAGATGGGATGGGACTATGGCATCTAGGAATGGGATGGGCAAGTGAGGCCTGGGATCAGGATTGGGAATGTGATTGCGGGGTGGTGACAGCACGAGGATGGGGCCCGGGGCAAAGACACAATCTGCTGCCCTTATGCCCCTGCGATGAATGCTGGTTCCATGGACAGGAGCATATAGGTAGCCTACCTTGGGCCCCAGCCCTGTGCTGTCACTGCCTTGTGATCCTGATCCCAGCCCCGTTCACCTGCCCTGCTCCCAGACGCCCACTTGCAGCCCGATCCTAAGGCTGAGTGTGGGGCAAACCACTTAGGGAGTTTTGGTGAGCTGTTGGTGGGGGGCAGTGAGGGTGCAACAGCTCACCAAAACTCCCTAAATGGCCCTCCAGCCCAAATATTTGCCCACCCCTGTATTAGGGCCTTTACTTTTCTGTACCTCAGTTCTACAGGTCTAAAAATTTTCCCTGATCCATACAGGTGTGAAGGTTAAATTAAAAAACATCTTTCATACAATGGAGATAGAAGGTATATTGCATGCATTAACCCTAAAATGGATGAGAACAGTATTCTATTAACTTGTGGAACACAAGTTCCACAAGGGTGGGCGGATGAGAACAGGATGGGTTTCAACACTGAAAAGTGCAGGGTACTGCACCTGGGGAGGAAGAACCAGCAGCACACCTACAGGCTGGGGAACTCCCTTCTCATCAGTACAGAGGCAGAAAAGGATCTTGGAGTCATTATTGATGCCAAAACGAACATGGGCTGACAATGTCGGGAAGCAGTCAGGAAGCCCAACTGTACCTTGTCATGCATCCACAGATGCATCTCAAACAGGTCCAAGGAGGTGATCCTCCCCCTCTATGTGATACTGGTCAGGCCACAGTTGGAGTACTGCGTCCAGTTCTGGGCGCCGCACTTCAGGAGGGATGTAGACAACATGGAGAGGGTCCAGAGGAGGGCCACCTGCTTGATCAGGGGCAGCAGGGCAGGCCCTATGAGGAGAGGCTAAGGGACCTGAACCTGTTCAGCCTCCACAAGAGAAGGCTGAGGGGGGGATCTAGTGGCCATTTACAAACTAGTCAGAGGGGACCAGCAGGCATTGGGGGAGTCCCTGTTCCCCCGAGCACTCCCAGGAGTGACAAGAAATAATGGTCACAAGCTGGCAGAGGGTAGATTCAGGCTAGATATCAGGAGGCGCTACTTGACTGTCAGGGTGGCTAGGATCTGGAACCAAATTCCAAGAGAAGTGATACTGGCTCCTACCCTGGGGGGCTTTAAGAAGAGGCTGGATGAACAACTTGCTGGGGTCATTTGACCCCAGTACTCTTTCCTGCCATGGCAGAAGGTCAGACTTGATGATCTGCTCAGGTCACTTCCGACCCTACCAACTATGAAACTATGAAACAAACAACCTTATTGACTTGGAACAGAATATTCCATGTCATGACATATTTGACTAGTATTCAACTAAGATACCTGTCATTTTACATTGAGAGTGAGCATAGGCAAGAGAGGGCAGATATTTGATTACTCACTTGAGAGTCAGACTATTTAAAGTCTCTGACGTGGCATACTGTTTTGAGTTATATCCTATTTCCTAATATGAGTAACATGACAAGATGCTGTTCAAGATAGCAGATCACTCATCAACGCTGCATAGTTAGTTTAGGTAGGTTTGCTTTCCTCCACAGCTTTCTTGCTGATTATCCTATTACGTCTTTCACCAAGTCCGCTTCAAAGCTAACTCTCAAAAGGACACATATTAAATAGCCATTCCTCTCCCCCATATCACCATATATTGAACTAAAAAAGTCAGTCAGTCCTGTTGGCCTTGCAGCTTCTATAAAATAATCGCTTTGGTCAGGAAGATAAGGTATTTTAAAGGATCCACTTAACTCAGTCCAAATTGATATCTCAGCAAATAGGAACCGGTTCTGCATTTCCAGTAGAGTAAATATGCTAGTTTATCATCTAAAATGGAGAACACTACTCAAACATAAAGGTCTGGTTTATAGTTTGGGCAACAATCTTTTCATGGTGCTTATAATGCTGTACTAGTCTAATGTGGCTATTCAGTGTGGAGATTAGAGGTAGCAAAATAAATTTCCCTATTTTAGATGCATGTTTTGGGCTGCAGTATGACCACTAGGCTGGAATACAACCACGGTTCTTTCGTGGTTCCTATATACAGGATTCTCATTTACCAGTTCCACAAATATATAGGTTCCTTGATGGTGCTCAGTTATATTTCTTAGGGAATAAGCCATTCTGCATGTGTCAAATGTAGAAATATGGCAGAAATTTGGTCACTCTATAAAACCAGTCATGGAGGGTCACCTCTAGGGTGTTGTCACCACCCCAAGTCTGGAACAGATGCACAGGGAGCAGGAGTGGGTAGGTGGAGCTTATTTCCTTGGTGGTGTGAGTTTGGACCCTGGCACTAACGTGTAGATATTGTCAATACAAAAAACTTCTGGCATAGAGAGTGTGTGTAGCCACTTAGGATCATAGGAAAGTAGGGCTGGAAGGGACCTCACAAGGTCATCTAGTCCAGCCCACTGCTTAAGTCAGGATCTTCCCTGGCTAAACCATGTCAGCCAAGTGTCTGTCTAACCTTCTCTTGAACACTTCCAAGGATGGAGGTTCTATATTTTCTCTATGTAGCCTGTTCCAGTGTTTGACAACCCACATAGTCAGAGAGTTCCTCCTAATCTCCAACCTAAATTTATACTGCTGAAGCTTGAGGCCATTACTCTTATTCCTGTCCCCTACAGCCACAGAGAAAATCCCATCTTCATCCTCTCTGTAAGGATGAGATATTTGAAGACTGTTATCAAATCTCCCCTCAGTCTTTGTTTCTCCAGACTAAATACTTATAGTTCTTTCAGCCTTTCCTTATAAGTCTTGTCTCCTAAGCCCCTAATCATTTTGTTGCTCTGTGCTGGACTCTTTCCAAATTATCTACATCTTTCTGGAAGTGTGGGTCCCAAAACTGGACATAGTACTCCAACTGAGGCCTTACCAATGCTGAACAGAACAAAAGAATCAGTTCCCTTGATTTGCAAGTGACATTCCTGTTAATACAACCCAATATACTATTGGCTTTTTTAAAAACTAAAGCATGCTCTTGGCTCATTTTCAGCTTATGGTTTACTGTAACCACCAAGTCCTTCTCTGCAGTACTGCAGCCTACTCAGTCATTCCCTAGTCTATATTTGTGTGCGCAATTATTCTGTCCCACATACAGGACTTTGTACTTGTCCTTGCTGAAGCTCATCTGACTGAGAGCAGGCCATTTTCCAGCCTATCCTTAATCTATAACTTAATCAGGTTTCTTCTTCATTCAAGACCACTGTGAGGCTTCCAAAGCAAGGTAGGACTCACTTGCGCCCTCTCCCAGCAAGTAGATATCATGCACAAAGATGATTTTAGAACTTGGATTTCAATCTCATCACCAAACTAGTTAAAAGTATACATCTCCCTTATGCCAGTTCTCAGGGGAAATGATCTTGATTAACTAGGTTTCTACAGAGTTCTATATTTCAAGGAAAGATTTTTTGTGCTAGTCGGGCAATAAATCTCTCTAGAACAGAACTATGGTATGTAATGGTTTTCTGGTACTGTCTGGGCTACTGTCCGCATAGGGAGCCCAGCTGAAATGACTGTAATAACACGAAATTCTTATGAAACACTTCCCAGACTTTATCTAATAAGTTCTCACAACACTTCTCCAAAGAGCTGATATTAATAAGTTAATCTTAAAGGTGGGAACTAAAGCAGAAATTTTAAGAGGCAAGCTCAGAAGCTTATGGGGGAATGGTCAGGAACAGACAAATAATTAGACAACGTAGGAGTTCTGGGTTTGTGTTGCTATGTGCATGCATGCTTCTGGATAAACTGAAATACACTGAGGAGCAAAAATCAAGAATCAATCATGGTTTGTTCTTTTCAAATCCCCCTTCCAAAAAGTATGCTATACATCTTGCTGGTAATGTACTAATTTGAAAGCTGGCTCTGCAAATAGATTTTGTTGGCAAGCTGTGCAATCCCCTTAATGAAATTTAGACATACCACACTGCAGTTTTTCTGACAGAAGCTTACCAATTTCATTTCATATTCATCTGAGCAACTTTCTGAATTTTAGCTTTTAGTCTACAATGTAAATTTAGGGGTGGCACTTCAATGGGAAAAGGATTTTAAAAGGATTTGACATAATCAACTCTCCAAGCTTAAACATATTACATTACCTTTTGGTGATTTTCCTGCTATATTTAAGAGAATTAAAAACCCGCATCAAAACCACATATGTTCTTACCCCATAGAGCCATAAAGACAGAGAAGAAGACAGTTGCTGGGTTATCAAAGAGGTGACTTGCTCGAGCAGTGGCACAGGCAGAGCTCATTTTCCAGTAACTGCATGTTTTGTCACATAAAGGACACATGGTGATATTGTTCCTCTGGTCACACATCTCCATGCTGCAATAAAACAAATGCAAAGGTTGAGGTCAAGTCATTTTCCATTCTCCAATTGTCTCTTTTCATCAGTCATCTCATCTCTCCTCTACACGTTATATGTCACTGATGGATGTTCATTCTGAAATACTGATGAATACCCATCTCTCTCCCTTTGATTACTTTACTTCTTAAATTACAGGAGGACCTAGAAGTCCCAGTCAAAATCAAGTCCTCGCTATGGCCCCAGGTCCAACTTCCATTCAGGTCAAGTGTTAGGAGCAAATAATTGCCTATGTTAAATATAATGAATGAGTTAGTGCCTATCCTGAAATACTTATAATGTATATAGAGAAGTCATACAAGGGATAGGAGAAAGGAAATATCCCCATTTTACATGTGGGACATTCAGGCACAGAGGGATTAAGTATATAACAGCTAAGAATTGCTCCCAGATCTCCTGAGATCCAATTTAGTGCCTCAATAGAACTGTTTCTCCTCTTTACTGTGCTCCAGACTATCTTCTAACTTTTCTTTTTTCTGGCACTGTGATATAAGAGATGTATGACCTTAGAGCAAGGCATTTGATGATAATTTTAGAAGCATGTTAAATGAAATTGGTTCAGTGTTTTTGGCTTTGTCCTGCACTCCAGTTAATGGGAAAGAGAGACCATCTATTAGTCTAGCCCTAAATTGCTGAATAGTATAAGAAAGTACCTGGGATCTATCATTATTATCACAATATATGTGCATCACAGCTCAATATTTTTAAAGGGACCTTAACCAAAATGCTAATTTTGTTCTTACAGTTATTTGTAGAGGTAATCACTAGCATGTGAAACTGACAGATTCAAGGGCTAATTCTCTAGTCCTACTTAACGCAGCTGGACACAATTGGTGGGGGTACGTGCAAAATTTGCTTAACTTGTGCCAGCATACAGCATATATTGTAGCAGCCCCTTAGTTGCTCTGTGTAATTTATGACTGGCTGTCTTTGGTTCCCAGCAGCATTCTAGCACCTAGAGCAAAGAGACAGTGTCCCCTCAGAAAATCCTTATGTTGGGGGCTAGTTAGGGTTAGCAAAAGAACAGGTTTGCTGGCTTTCTACCACCAGAAGTTCTCTCCATTAGAGATGTCTTTTAGGCTAGGGACAGAAATTACACATGAAGTGATCAGAAACTGGTTCAAATCTGTAACACAACAGAAGTTCAGTGCAGGAAAACCACTTTCAAAATGGCCAGTACTGGTTTAAGTTAAACCTGGATGGATGTCTTATCAGACTTAACTGATTTCAGTTAATTGGTTTATTGAACTTCTGTCCAAGATCCCCTACCAATTCAAGTAAAGTCACAGGGCTCAGACAGAAGTGTAGCTCCCCGCTGTAACTGAGAATGCATTGCAGGAAGCGTTCTGAGTTACAATCCCCTGGAACAAACAGAAGTTCACCATTGGTTCTAGGGTTCTAGTGGGGAGGGGAATCTAGCAACAGCCCCTGCTCCCTGCTAGGCTGCAAAGTTTTCAGAACAGGATGGGGGAAAGGGAGTGGAGGGAGCTCATTCTAGTGGTTCCCCAGTCAGCACTGGAGGGTTGGGTAGGTGAATTGGAGCCCTCCACCTCAGGGGGGTTCCAATATATCTGCCCCACCTTCCAGTGGAGGCTGAAAACCTCCCAGACCGAACTCCCTCCATTGTCTTTCCCCACTCCCGTTCTGAAAACAGTGATAGGCTGGGAGGCAGCAGAGACGCAAGTTACAGAAGATGCTCTGTTCTGAAATGTCTTCATCTGACCCCTCAATGACAGGTCAGATTTTCACCTGATCAGCTATTTTTGAAGCTGTCTGCAGCTGTGCACTTTTGTTTGGTCATGGCTATAAACTGCTTTCTGTGGCCAGATTGGGGGAAAATTGTTACTTCTGTCAGTGCCCATGGACTCCCAGCATTCCAAGAGGTTTTGCACCTCCCCTGCAATCCCCCTCTTGCAGAGTGGATGAGCTAGCCTTGGCCCAAGCTGTCTGCTCTAGCCAAGCAGGGAGGTGTGCTCTAGTGCCCCCCCCAGCTTCTGGCCTGGGCCACTGCAGACACGTGGCTGCATTTTTGGAATCAAAAGTGTATGTCTGTTCACTTGCTTATCAGTTCAAGCTATACAGCTTAGACTAACCTATGAAGATTGAATTGATTCAGTCTCAGGCTTTTTGACTGTCTGTACTTAGCCCTACTGGTCAAGCTGTCTAAACCTTGTCAGTTACCGAACTGATACAAAGCCACCTGAGCAGACCAGTCTTTAGATATACAATTACTTAACCTGCAGTGTAGGTATCTTTATTTCTTGCCCATATCTAAATTCTACAGTTGATTATGTACTTGATCATAGAAGAAAAACTGGAGATGCAAAATGAGAGGTCTTTTTGAAAATTTATAATGAATAAATTATTACATTATTTAGTAACAATATAGTAGGGCCCTGTATTTTAGTGATTTGGCCACACTGTCTATTTTAGACCTATACATTCTTGTTTTGTCTCCATGTACACAGTAGTTATGTATTATTTCAACAGGCAGTGTTAACATCCACCATTTGTGGAGTGATCTTGCTACACCAATGCAGTTTTGCTAGGGTTTTTTTACATTATTAAATAAATTGCTCTACAATTATGAAAAAAGACACCTACAACAAATCAGCCTGAATCATTATTTCAGAACAGTTCCTAGCAAGAGTTTGCTGATGGTTCTTAATTTTTTTTTATCACATCTAAACATTTTAGGTTTAAATTAACTAACAGAAACAGAAGTAATTGCAGGAGTAAATATGAGGAAAGTACTAACAACATGCTAAACCATGCCCTCTTTTTTGTCTACAGGCTATTTTGGGTAATCTCTTTTTAACATATCTGTTTTCCAGGTTCTACTTTCTACATGCCATTTGTTTTGTACATATTTCAGCTTCCCATATTGGAAAATAACTCTTAGATGAATGTTTTGCCATGAATATTGTGAATATTTATGCCATATCAGGTAGACTGATAGCCCTGTACAACTAATCTTATTAATTATATATTGCAGTGATTCTCAACCAGGGTGCCATGAGATTCTTTGAAGGTTGAGGAGATGGCTCAGATATGTAGGCAGGAAGCAGGTAGATGTAGGTTCAGGCTTGCCCCTGCCTGGCTGTTCCCCTGCCTGGCCCCTTTGCAAAAAAGGTAAGCACTGTAATAAATAAATTAGTTTTTGAAATGGGATGTGGTTGAATTCGTAAGGTTAAGGAAAGGTGCCTTGAGTCTAAAAAGGTTGAGAACCACTAATATATTGTATTGTAAAATAATAATTGGGTGTTAAAATGTTAGTATAGGTGAACACTGGTAACTCAAAACAATTTTCCTTCCTATATTCTGGACTTTGAGAGCTCAAGTCTGAAACCTGCAGAACTCCAGTATTTAAGAGAAACAGAAAGCAGCCATATCTTCCCTGTTAGTGACTTCCTTGTTGTGAAGGAATCCTCATCACATTTACAGTACTCCTAGTAAAAGAACTAGGCTGGGGAAGGGGTGGAAGTGTGGCCAGAACACTATGTTCTGGCAGTTGTGAACCAGCAGATAGACCCTAGCCAGACAGAGTAGATTAATGAAGTCTATGAGACTGAGGCTGGCATAGAATGAGTCTCGGGATTGAGAAGCTGCAGGCAGCTTCCTGGCAACTTGGCTTGTGTTTTACCCAGTCCTGGACTGTAAAGGCAAAACACTTTTACATGTCTGTAGCATTTTATTTGGGGTCTCTAGCTGCTTCAATCATAATGCAGAAGGAAAATCCACCATTCCATATAAGATTCTATAATAACCTTTATTTTTGTACTGTAAACTAATCATATTTATTAAGAAACATGTCATTTTGGATGACAAATAAAACAAACCCCAGGAAACTAAACGCCTCTCATCATTCATCCCTAGATTGATATGACCTATTTCTGATCAAATGTATGGAAGTTTTTTGATGCAGCCGAAATTATAACAGTTTGAGACTCATGAGCGAGGCTTTCTTAATTCTCCAAATGTTGAGAGAGGCATTTCAGACCTAATTTATACAAGATTTTTTGAAGGTTTAAGATCAATCATACCTTTATTACACTAGCTAAGAAAATTAACTGCTGCAAAACCTTTGCCAAATTATCAGATATGAGCACATTTATTCATTAAAGACCAGATTCTGAAAACATGCACACATTTAGGTTTACACATCTGAGTAATCACATTAGGTCAGATCCATATAGCTCCCACTTTTGCCTTGGCTTTGATGCCTAAAACTTAGCTGCCCCACTCCAGAAAGACGATAAAAAAATTGGTAAAATTATGTACCTAGGATCCTTGTGAAATCCAGTTAGGTAGGAGACAGGTGCATTCAGAGTGCCCAAGCACTGAACAGAAAGGCACTTGCTGCAGGTGAATAGGGAACAACAGGTGCAGCAGCATGTCTGAACCTCTACTCCTTCTTAGAGATAAGGTTTCTATTTTAATTGTTCAGATTTGGTTCCTTTGTCATTTTGAGATTCAACTCAGCACCCAGTCTTTACTTTTGCATGAAGGGGTGAGCTAAATCTGGTGTCTCCCTGTGGCTCAGTAGCATAGTTCTTAGTGTGCTTGCCACTGATGTGGGTATGGCCAAGGATATTTCCAATTATTCTAGGCTTGTACTCTAACCACAAAGCTAGTAAGAGATCGATTGCATATCTTGTCCTGCCTCTTCCATTCTGTAATTAACTGCGTAGTTGCTGTCAGTATCAAAATGTCAGCAGATTTGCTCTCTAGCTATCTCAAGAACTGTAACTTAAACTACTTCATAGAACCCACCTAGCTTGCAACAGAGTTTAGGCAGCAGCTAGGCACCAAAGCTGCTAACTCAGATTACTTTTGGGACCTAAATGGAGGTGCCTAATAAATTAGATTGCCTAAGTGATTAAGCAGGACCACCCCCAACTAGATCATTCCAGTCAAGACTTTATTGATCCAGGCCTTACAAACCTCCAAGGATAGAGACTCCACCACCTCTCTAGGTAAACCCATTCCAGTGCTTCACCACCCTCCTAGGCAGGAAGTTTTTCTTAATACCCAACCTATTCAGTGAGAGTAACTACATGCATAAAGTTAAGTGACATGTGCAACTATATCATGGTCACCTGTGTGTGGAATTCTCTAACACAGAGGAACAAGGCTTGTATTAGAATTGTGTAAAAAAGATCATGTGACTGACACACAGAAATAAGGAAAACCATGGAAGACAACAGTGGAGATAGAACAGGGTTTGGATGCAACTTTGGGATGAAGGTCCATTGATTCTGTCACACTGTGCAAGTGAAGCAAAATGGTTATTACCTGTGTAAGCTAGGGAGTAGAAGATTTTACTGTCTGAATCCCATATATCATCAACAAAAACTCAAACTATTGATGTAATGATTTTAGTTACTTTCATATACACATATATCATTTTTTAAGGAAATCAGTGTGTATGCATGTGTATATGTGAACATTTTTGTTACCTTGGTATGTTCTCATCCACAGTTGCACAGCCATACAGGAATACAATAATCCCTACAATAGAAGCTGGAATGAGCATTTGTGTGTAAACTCCCAGCCAGGCAAAATACAGTCCAATCTTCTCTCCAAAATATTTTCTGAAATACATTGAGGAAAGAAGTGTGATACGTCTGCTATTTCTTAGAATATATCATAGCTAAAATTATAAATAACAGCCTGGTTGAACTTAAAAGTAAGGTCTGTCAACATCCTCAGTAGAACCAAACTTTTGCCTTTCTGTTGCATACACCAATACCTTCAAATTTTCTCTGAACAAATCACTCTAAACTTGTATTTTGCTCTCATCTTCTCTAAAGCATTTACTCCATAGACTTTCAAATCTGAACAGCAACAGTGTTAATCAATGGTGATTAAGAATATGAAAAGTATGCATTCTTTTCTGAATCCAAATTTCTCACTGAATTGTGTTTTGAACATACTGGGAAGATATGGCCAACACTAGAAAAGTTAAGTAGTTTTAAAAAAAAAAAATCTTTGCCTTCTCTTGTTGATCATACTAAACTGGTAACTCAGGGTATGGAGATTATATATATATATATATATATATATATATAAAAAATCAAGTTATCATGAGGTAAACTAAGATCTGAATTTAGTGTTAACTATTATTCCAGCATGCCCTCCCTTAACTGCATGTTAAGCCTTCCTTAGAGCTTAGAACTGCAGTAAACGCAAGGTAGACTGCAACCCAACTTCACTGCACCTTTTCCATAGGGCAGAAATGGACACATGGGCTGCTAGGGGATGCAAACAAGCATTTACCACACCCAGTCTAGGTCTAGGTGTCTTACTTTAAGTTGCCTATACCTATACCGAGAGTGACACATGCAGCAGTTTTCTGCTGCCAGGAGTAGTGTAGGCAGCTGTTTGCTGCTCCTAGGAGCAGTGTGGGGAGCCTGATGCAAGTAACTCAGGGCGGGAGGAGGGGTAGGTGGGATGGAGGGGGCTGGCAGGTCTACAGGGGAAAGGGGATTGGTGTGTCCACATAGTGGAGCGTCAGGAGGATAAGAATAGCTCAGTCAGGGACAACAGGGTGTGAACAGCACAGCCCCAGGGCAGATAGGCTTTCCTAGGACTGCTCTGCAAATATGTACAGGCATTTGTGAGATCAAGTTAAGCCTTTCTTAGATTAACCCAATTTCACTTTAAGTTAGTGCACCTATTCATAAGGACTAATTTAGATCAGGTGCACCATTTTTGGGTGATTTAAGCTCTCTGCGTGCCTGTACAATTGGATCAATTAGATCAATTTAACTCTGGTTAGGGTGATGAAAATGTAACACCTGTACATACCCATAGTGTACAGGCCTTGCTGGAATACTGATTAATATAAACATTTGTTCAGTACTTATACAACTCATATAAAAGCTCTGGTACAGCACTGACCAAAGCAGGCTTGAAGATTGACCTTGTGTGCATCAGGGTTTAAATTGGAAGATTAGGTTTAGATTAGCCCCCCAAAACAGTCAACTGATAAAACTGATTCTTAAGGCTGGTGCCAATGTCCAGGACACACAAGAAAATGACAGGACATACAAGAAGTAGGGAGATCTGGTAGAGATGTTGATGTTAGTTATATAGATGTCCAATACAAAGAGTTGTTTTGATCATGTTAAAAAAAGGCCTGGAAACCTTTGGAATTTTGAATAAGGGATCACACTATACAAGGTGGGTCTGTGGCTTACCAACAGCATCCAAGGCTAGCTTTGCAACCTGCTGGACATGAATGTTAATGAAGAGATGCTTTGCAATGAATAAACCAGAATGAACTTTTGCCACCAAACCAAGTCTATAGTCCTTCTTTGTATAACACTGGTGTCTCCAAGGGAACACATGACCTGCAGCAGCACAGACAACACTGACAAAGCACTCATATTCAGAAAGTTACACTGACCAAGAGAATGGAGGGCTACATAGTGCAGCAATTCACCCCCCTTACACTGCAATCATTCATTCACATAGCTGCACTTGTAAATGCATCTTCCAGAAGAAATTACTTAAATGAGATGCTGTGATCATATAATTCACTAAAAATCTGCTTATCACATGAATTGGCCCTCTATCTAGTAGTCTAAGGCACCTGCCTATAATATTTTCAGGTAAGTATACAGGAACACTTTCCAAGCCTCTCAGTGTTCCGCTTCATGTTGTTCTTAGATAATCAGCACATCTGGTGAGAGACCTAGTAGTGTCCCCTCCCTAGCCGGTCCTGCTCACTCTCTGGGAGCATTGACTGTCTCTAGGAATAAGGGTTTTGCCTTTGTTCACCACCTTGCCACAGATAACTTTCCACTATCACAGTCCCATGGCACAGGAAGCCAAGTAGACCCTGTGGATATGATCAGGTCCTTTATCTGTACAAATAAGCAATTTATGTTCATGGACACGAGATGTCCTTCATGGAATGCTCTTACCTCACCAGGTCAATTGGCTGATATTTATAAAAGACTCCATAGCTTGCCCATTCCTCAAACAGGAGCTGCAAAACAAATGAAAATGGAAGTTAACACTAAGGCCCCATATAAATGCTCAGTTTCTACCTTTGCTGATTTCCCATTTTTATCTGGTTTTGCCATTTTGTGGTTTCACATACCTCAATCCACCCGTATATACAGTCTGCATTAAGTATAAAAAACAAGCTTGAAGGTCTAGCACGCTGTGTACTACAATGATGAATGCTAGTGCATTAAAAGGCTTTTCAACAACAGGATTGATGGATAGATGTAAACGGGAGATGATGGGGAGAGTAGCTCCAATTGTATGATTTGTAGCAAACCTTTAGCAGAATGGATGCGGATGTAAAGTATGACCATTCTTTGAGTTATTAGGGAGAACAAACTAGAATAAACTGGCTTGCTGTTGCTGCACTAATATTTTGCTTCCGTAGAGGGGAAGTAGACGGAAGTGTCCAAGCAAATTGCATGTGAGAGCTTCTAACTTAAAACAGAATATAATGATCTTTGCTCACTATCTTTGGTCAGGATTTGGGCCAAAGACAATAAAAGGTCACCATTAGTGACTCACAGAATCAAATACTCACAAAATATATTCATCCAAGACCTTCATTTTACTACATTATTTACTTCATAAACAAGATAAATAGCACTTTTCAGCTTTGATTCTTCCTGATCCAGTCCAACTAATGGAGTGAACAAAGATGTATGTTCTGGGCAATAAATTTATAGATACAATAAACTATGCTTATTAGCTACTTGGCATACTTCTTTCCTCAAAATAACAGCTCTGATACAAAATTGCTATTGATTTCTGTAAAAGTTCTTTGCCAGAACAGGGAAGACCAAACCCGGTTTCAAAGATGTATTTGTGAATTTAGATATCCATTTTTGTTATTTCTCATTAGCTTGACATGGATATAAAACTAGATAGGAGCAATTCACCAAAGCATGTAGTAGCAATAAATGGAGTTGTTTAAACTGTTATTTATAAAATCCTTGCTGATTCTGCTGTTCTGTCATTTTTAAAAGCACAGGATAACTCTTGTCAAGAGATTTCTGTAAAGGCAACTTTTGGCAAGAAAAACCTAGAGTCTAGAACTGAATTAATTTAACCTGTGAGAAGTTTCAAATTCTGAAAAAAGCAAGATTATTCTTTAAGTTGGCCATTAACTAGAACTTTTCTCCCCTCTGTCTTTAGTTTAAAATACCATCCACTGCTGCATATACATATTGTAACTGCTGTCAGTAATAAAGGGAAAAGTATTTGATTTGCAGTAACAACAACCTCTAATATTTAAAACTACACTCCATTTAGAAGGATGTGTTTTTAGTGTTAATTGTGGAAAAGTAATCTGCTTAATAAGGTTGGGAGGCTTCCCAGCTGTATGAATTATGTTTGTGCCAACAACTTTTAAACTACTGTAGACTCACGTTCATAGCAAAGAAAACCAGACATGTGCAAATGTAGTACTTGTAGCCCAATTTATATACGGTTTAACTGAACAAACTTCCGTTATATTCGGAAGCACTTTATTCAGATACAGAGTGGATCAATTTAAGTCAACGTTATTTAAATTAGCAATTTTAATCATGAAATAAATCACTAAACAGAAAGCCTCCTTTTACATGACTGGATTTTCAATAACTTTTCTATTTCTCTTTAGTTATTTTCTAAAGACAGGTGTATTTTCACTGGTTGATAGAATCCATTATTATATATATATTTGCAACCAGAGATTTTCCATCATTTTTGGTACATCTTTTTACTACTTAGGAAAGAACACTATAACTATATACCATTTAAGCAATTACATAGTATAATATTTATTTTCAGAATCTTATTATTGTTATATTTGTCTACGTTAATGAAATGGTGAATGATATGCAGCTTACAAGGCACTACAGGATTGAACCTCTAATACAGTAAATGGTCTCAAAAATAAACATCCCCTTGCTCCCTCCACTTCAATTATTTCTTTATCTAGAAAAGCATAAGTCCTGTAACACAGAATTTTGATAGAGGCTCCTTTATTCAGGATATTTATATTTACTGAAATGTTTTATGAAATTATTAATTTAAACCTTAATATATTTGCATTTAATTCATACTTTAAACAAGTTTATCTTTTGAAAATGAAAAATGATTAGAACTTAAACAACACAAAAAATCAGATTAAAACAAATAATAGATGTTTATAAACCCTGTTGAGATAACTACTCCTACTCTAACCCAGTGGTGCTTCTCGTAATGGACTCCAATGTAGAAAGTGCAACTTAAAGCACTAGCTTTTGAATAAAGGCAGCTTTCTGTTTGCTAAGAGTATGTATAAACATACTCACTTTAGCATTGGTAGAAGATTTCCACCTCATCCTTATTAGAGAATATTTCAACTTTTTGTTGAAGAGGAAAGGATATTTGCTCTCAAGCAAAAATATTTTAGTTTACCTTTTTTTGGCTAAATTTTCACTTTTTGTTCAGAGTACACATGTGTTTTATGATTTTTTCATTCACTGAAAATCTAGTTTTCCACTAGAAAAAAGAAGTTTTAATGGATTTTTTCCCCCCAACCCTACAGTATGCAAAGTTCTACAGGGCCAGATTCTGCTCTCTTTCATCATCTGCAATTTCCATTGAAGTCAATTGTAATTTTATATGAAAATGAATTAAATAATGCAGCTCTGAGAAATTGTAAAATATAGCCCCAGGATGAGGTTTCAAAAAGTGCTTAAGAGACTTAAGAGCATAAATCCTATTGATTTCTTAATGAGATTCATGCTCCCAAATTGCTTGACTTATTTAGAAATCCCACCCATGAAAAAACCCCCCAAAAAATCAAAAGCTGAGAGGGAACTAAGTGAACTAACTGGAAAAAAAAAAGTGTCAGAGAAAAAAGCAACAGTGATAGACATTATGCTTCTACAAAGGAAAAGATCATACTTTACAGTATTTCCCTGCTAACACTACTTGGACCTGGGGTCTAAGCAGCTGGGAGGGAGAACAAGCTGCGTACTCACTTACTGTATTATTCTGATTATAAATTGACCTTTTTCACCCCTCACAGAGAACAATTAAAAAATAAACCTTGATTTATACTTGATGTTGACCTATAATTGCAATGATATACTATTTTGCCTTACCATGGAATACAGGGAAAAAATGGGCATGACCCCGAATTCCTGGCTGATAAGACAATACTGGCCAATAGCAAACTACTATCCTGATCTTGAGTAAGGAATATACAAGGAAGATGCGACTTAGATGTGTGTCTCCATATACCAATGCCATCCTTCCTCCCACAGGATTCTATACCTATACAGTGCAATTTACACATCAACTTTACCAAAAGCAGGTCTTAAAGTCAACACCTCACTCTGAAGTAATAACTATACAAATTATGCAAAGCATTAACTTACACTGGTTCATAGAAGGCGAAGAAGAATTAAATCAGGAAATTTAATGCCCTTTTAACTATTAACTAATTCATTCAACAATAGACTTTTAACCTTGTATAGCTTTAAGACACAAGAAGAGCTCTAAAACTAATTACCCTCAGGTATAGATAAACCAAATTCATTAAATTTGGCCAAGTAAGAATAAATCACAACAGGGTGGTATTTCATAAAGTCATTATGAATCACTTAATGAATGAGTCATAATGAGTCATCATTTGTATTACTTTATGATGAAAGTTAGCATGTCTCAGTCTCCTACATTCCTCCAATGAAATCCAAAAAACAAACAAACCCTGGAAGGCACATGGGCAAACTGATGGCACAATAATGTTCACAAACACTCCTGCTTTTAGCACCCTATCACAGAAGATTACACAATGGAGACTGTTCTTTAAAGAGTTTAGCAGTTCTCTCAGGGAATTATTACTAAAGCCCTTCAAAATCTAAATGCTAGGATACACCTTCATGCAAATAAATTCAAACCATTTATAATAAATATATATTTTATTTTGATAAAAACACCTAGGTAGAAAATACTAAATTGACTGCAGATTCTCCTCTGTGTAAGCCAAATCAATCAATATTTTAAACATTTGAATACAACAGTCATAACACATCTGTTTTAGATACTGAAAACTGAAAGTCAGTCATTCTTCAGTGTCATTCTTACAAATTTACTCTTTAGATCTTGTTTTTTAATTTATTTGTAGCATTTTTTAGCCAAAAGTTTTATTAATTTGTCTTTGTGAACTATGGGTCAAATTATCAAAAGTGATCAGTAATTTTGGGCACCTCCATTTTTAGATGCAGAAGTGGAGACTTAATAAACAGACTTTATTTTAATTAAGCAAGTGATATGTACTTTTTGAAAACTAGTCCTTTTTAGGTCACCTATGCTGAGCACCAAAAAATCCAATGTATCCAAATTACTTGACACTTTTGGAAATAAACTAATTTAAATTTATATTAAGATACTTAATAGGGTCTTCATACAATTTAGCAGGTAGATACTCAATTTAAAAGATTTTGTAGATATTTTTTTTTTAGTTTTGGAAAATACTCCAAACTTTAAGATGGATTTATCAACATTTGCAGTTAGTACCCACAGAAACTATTTCATGTTTCCTCTGTTTATCAGCCTGGCATTCAAATTGTAGCTTCAAAAAATGTTCATGAAAAATAAGTGCACTGCCTCTAAATATTTACCTTCATTGCTTTTTTTCAAATCTCCTTTACTTTGTGGTAAACAAAGACAGAAGGACTGGGCCAGTATTAAATTTGATTTGCGAAAGATTCAAGAGTATAAAGGCTTGCCAAAAAAACTATTTGGAGAAACAAGAATCAGACAAGGTAAATATTTCAGAATATATACAGTGAACTTGAGAAATAAATGAACCTTGGAAAGATATTAATAAAGAAGCTAATCTGAAGGCTTTGAGGAAATTTAATCTTTCCTTCTGCTTTTGTTTGACGAACCTGTTCTTCAGTAACAAAGAAACACATATATACTATTTTAACTATGAGTATCTGGTGACAGGAAAACAATATAGAAAGGTGTTCATGGGAATGGAAATCAGGAACTTGAGCCTGAATCCTGATCCTGCCACTAACAATCGTATGCAGCCTTGTTAAATCACTTATATCTAACTTTCCAAAAATGCCCTTTGAGGTTGTGTTTCTCAGAAATAGACAGATATACCGTAATACAAGTAGGGTCTACCTTGCTTGCTTGCTCCTTTTCTCAGACTCCCTGTACCTCCCATGTCTCACCTGCCATGACTTTCTTATTTTTTGTTGGTGTGGAGCAGAAAGTCCTCAGACCAGTAGCAGCTTCGCGATTAACTTGGTCTGTCCAATCAGGCCAGTTCTCCTACCCAAGTCTTTTGTCCACCCACACCCAGAGTGCTCCCTCTTTAAAGGGATGCTTTCACAGGTGTCTGAGGCTGTTGGGCCCCAGCTATCATAGCCTAGGCCCCCGTTTTCTCTCTGGCTGCACCCCACCTCGATCCACTGATTAAGACCTCAGCTTCTGCAGTATAGGTCTGGCCTTGATGGCAGCCTACCCCCTTGGGGTTTCATTTCAGTATGCTAGTTTCTGCCTTGGGGCTTGAGGCTGTCTTCTAGACCCTATAGCAGGTGGCATATCTTGGCACCCCTGTTTGTGGCCTCCTCCATTCCCTGTAGTCACAACCTGGTTCTCTGGTCACAAGTCCAAACTGAACAAAAAAGACACAAGTCAGCTGCTTCAAAAGAAAGCAAGTACAGGTTTCCCTTGCCAGCCATGGGGGTTAGGTTCCTGAAAGTTCCCATGGCTGGCAAAATTGGCAGGGCGGGGAAGCAGGGGCTCTGGGAGTGGAGTGAGGAGCACCAGCAAAGTTGTGGGGCCTGTGGGGGTGGGAAATGAGTAGTCTCCCTCCTTGGGTAAGCGTAGCACACAGGCCTTACCTGCTTAGGAGACTTCTCCCTAGCTTCCCTGGGAGGCTTGTGTGCCTGTCTGTCTCCAGCAGCACCCGCGCTCTCGAAAGCGCCTTTTCCTGATGCAGGCTTTCCTTGTATGGCCCCAGGCTGAGCTCAAATCCCCCAGTCTAATCTCCTTCCAGACATATGACTGGGTCCGCTGCCGTGACTCATTAGCTGCCTGGTTTTATCAATCCTGGTCCACCTATGCTGCTATTCTTCATTCCCTACCTCTCAAGCCTCATTAGTAACAGGGGCAGGGGCTCCCTGTTACATATGTCCACCCACTTCTTTCAGTCTTGCCGGGGAGGGGGCGAGGCCATGCCCCTTTCCTTCAGTCTGCACGGTTCCATCAGATCATCATGGGGGCACTCGTCTGCTAAGTACTATTTGTCCGTCTAACTTCTTTATTGCCTGCCATGCTTCTGAGGGCTGTTGGAAAGTCACTTACCCAAAGGCTTTTTCTCTACCCCTCTGGCTACTCATCTTATGCAGCCAGCTGTGCTAAATACCTCCTTTAGTGTCCACCATTTTGCTTTGGGGCTTAGGTTATTTACCATAATGGTGGCCCCAGATCTAACCTCTGGCTAGGCCCTATCCTGTGTGGCAGTATTTACATATACCCTTTTTGATGCCCCAACTGTCTGGGCACCTCCTTATCCTTCTTCAGCTGATCAACAGTTAATCAGTGGGGCCCACAGCTCTTTTTTCTTGCTCTTCCATGAGATGCAGTTCATGTTTTCATTTTGACTTCTGCATCGGTGATTTACAACAAACTTATAAGGTTGTAGGGTAAGATACTAGTGAATAAGGCATGGCCTTTAATTTGTTGGAGCCATTTTAGTGGGGTATGGTCGGTCACCATGGGAAACCTCCTTCCTAGTAGGTAGTACTGCAGGGCCTCCATGAACCATTAGAAGGACTGGACATTCCCTCTCTATCATTGCATATGCCCATTTATGATTGTGTAGCTTGCAACTGGTATAGGCCACTGGAACTTCATCATCCCCTTATCTTTGTGATAGCACAGCTCTGATGGCAATGTTGGATCCATCAGTCTGTATCATGAAGGGTTTTTTGAAATTTGGAGCATATACCCGTGGCTGTGAACGAAAGGCTTCTTTCACCTGATGGAAGGCCCTGTGCACTTCTAATACCCGATTCATTAGCCTTTGAAACATTGCTCCTGTACTGCATAGCCTGACCAAGTCCTCTGGTCACAAATCCAAACCAAACGAAAAAAAAAAAATCACAAGCCAGGTGCTTCATAAGAAGACAAGTAGTCTCCCTCCTTGGGTAAATGCTGCACACAGGCCTTACCTGCTTAGGAGTGTTCACCCCTGCTTCTCTGGGTGGCTTGTGTGCCTGCCCATCTCCAGCAGTGACTGCACTCTCAAGAGCTCCTCTCCCCACTGCAGGCTCCCCTTGGTCCTGGCTAGGCTTAAATGCCCCTGCCTAATCTGGCCATATGACTGGGTCTGCTGCACCCAGTGACCAGGTGCAGCCAGTTGCTCATTAGCTTCATCCATCCTGGACTCAGTTCACTTGCACTACTTTTCTTAACTGCCTACCCTCTCAAGTCCCACTAGTAACAGGGGCAGGGGTTCCCTGTTACACATACCAATACATATTGTTAAAAGGATGGCAAGGGACTTACTGCTTTTGAGAGTGTCAGCTGATCTGGTGTAACAGTCTTACCTCTCTGCTCCTATCCTGCTGCTAAATGAAATAAAAACTGAAATAATTTAGGCCTGAATCACACAAGGGATAAATTACTTCAGTTTAGGTGTACTTATTATAGGATACGAATGGACACACAACACAATTATACCAGATTCAGTTATATCCCTGTAACTTTATGGTATAGGCTGTGGACCAACTGGCTAAGCAGCAGCTCTGCAGAAAAGGGCCTGGGGGTTACAGTGGACAATAAGCTGAATAAGAGTCAACATTGCGCCCTTGTTGCAAAGAATGCCAACAGCATACTGGGCTTCATTAGTAGAAGCGTTGTCAGCAGATCAAGGCAAGTGATTATTCCCCTCTACTTGGCACTGGTGAGACTACATCTGGAATACTGTGTCCAGTTTTGGGGCCCCACTAGAGACAGGATGTGGACAAATTGGAGAGAGCCCAGTAAAGGGCAACAAAAATAGTTAGGGGGCTGAGGCACATGTCTTATGAGGGGAGGCTGAGAGAACTGGGCTTACTTAGTCTGGAGAAGAAAAGACTGGGGGCAGTGAGATAGTAGGGGGGGTGGTTCTTTTTTAAAGTAAAGTGTGTGTGTCTGTGTGTGTATACACACACACACAGACACACATACACACACTGTAATAAAACTTGAAAGTTTTCATGAAAAAATAAGAGCATGTGTCTCTTCCTAAAATAACCAATAGGGAAGAGAGAGAAAGCTACCCACCTCAGAATAATATGTGCTGATTCAGAGAAGTGGCTTGAACCAAAGTATTATAACCATAAAAACAGTGTTTTACAACAGTGGCGTAACAAGCAGAGTTGCTGAGGGAGAGCAAGGGGCCGGGGGGACTATGGGTGAGGCATGGGATCAAAGAGCAGGGGTGAAGGGTAATGTGTGGGTTCTGACATGGCGCAAAAGGGGCAGGGGAAGGGGGGAAGAGGGGTAGCACTCTTACAGATGCTGGGAACTCCACAGTCCTGGCTGAGCTACTGTTACTGGCATGCATGCTCTGCCTGCCCCTGCTGTTGCTCTTAAATCAGCAGCAGCAGCCAGGGAATGTTTTGGAGTTCCCAGCATGGGTATGCTGCTCGGGCATGGACTCTACAGGGGTGGTGGGCAATTCCAGTACCCCTCTTAACTTGACGACTGGGGTAGGTGCCCCCCATGGTCACCGCTAGTTATAAGGTTGGGATGTCACTGAGAGTCTTCCATATCCCAGGCAACTGTTGGGCTACAACCTATCCTTTCTCTCTACCTTCATTCTGGACCTACAAAAACCAATATTTTACTTTTAAAAAGTTTAGATAAATTAGTATTTTCTGATGAAAAATTATTTCCTCTGTCCCATAGCAGAAAAACATCCCTTAGCACTTCAAACACAAGATAACACGTATCCTAAAAGTAACCCTTACTTTTCCTCTAAGTAACGAACCTACCTTAAATAGAAATTAAAATGAGGCCTAATATTGCCAGTGAGTAGCTCTATTGAATTCTATTGCATTTCTGTGAGTAGCTCTATCGAATTCAGTATGGTTATTTTTGAAGTAATGTACTCTTTAATACAGGTTAGGATATCAGAATCTGACTGACAATGCCTGCATGTTGGTTAGCTAGAAGTTACATTACGATAGTTTAAGAGCATTTAGAATATATGCTGACATTACTTTTACTAACACAGCATGAAATACACCATTATTATATATGGAAATTTATGCACTTGTACTGAAAAGCATTGGCTGCCTTTCCATGACACTTTCTGTGAAATCTTGGCAAATGTCCAGTTCCCAACAGGTGACTCTTGAGAACTTGCTGAATCCTCTATATCAACTTACTTTTCTGTCATTGAGGTCAACATCGTCACCTTCATAGTCACCCTTTAAAAAAAGAAAATCTGCATCATGAAACAAGTCACACCCAGTGTTGTTATGTATCTAACATACCATGCATCTCATGCACTCACTGCATCAAAACAGAAAAGCAATTTGTAAAATAATAATACTGTATTTCATGAAGTCACGTTGTCATAGTACATTTGCTCTTTTGTCACCAACCACATTAAAAAATAGTAATGAAATCAGTCACTGGCTAAAATGAATGAATAAGTGATAAAAATAGCCTAACAATTTCAAGGGAAGGGATGTGGTATATCAGTTGCATTTGGGGTTTAGCTCAGTCCATGTTAGAGAGAACAGGCCAGCTGAGAAGGCTGATCCATATCCATACCAAAGTTCATAGGTGATTAGATCTGAGGTTTTGCTTTGGGGCCACTTCTAAAGGCGATACTTAACAGAATAAAAGAATCTGTGACCAGCCATAAGTTTCATAATATGTCCTATTATGCCATATCTAATAGGACATGGAATATGTCTCATAAGTATATATCTAACAGGACACAGAAGAATGGTTAATATGTACATTTAGTAGAATTTATTTAATCTTTCTAGATTTCTAAATGATATTTCTGTAGTTCAAGACAGCACAATACTTTCAATAAATACCAGATAAAGGACCTGTTCTTATCTTAGTTAGGCCCCACTTACATATTATACTTGAGGTGTGATTAACCAGTTAATCGTGCCTTAAGTGGACACCCAGTCACACATTCATTCAATTAATGGCCAAACAAAAAGAGGAATATACAACAAAGGTATTCCACAAAATGTGTGTAATAACTTTGTATAGCTGCTTCCTCCTATCATATCATTAATTGAATGTGTGGTCAAGGGCCCCTGTAGCTGGGATCCCCATTAGCTGACAGGGTTCCCAGCCACAGGGGCACCTCATGCACCCCCATGGCTGTGAGACAGCAACTGGCATGGTGTTCCAGCTGAAGGCATGCTTCATGCACCCTCCCAGCTATGAGACCACAACTAACTCAGGAAGCATCCCCACAGCTGGGAGACACAGATACAATCTCCTTGCTGTGGGGACTCCTGGGCGCTCCTGCAACTGGGAGCCTGGGTCAGGTAATAGGGCTCTCAGCTGCAGATGTGCATGGTACAACCTCCTGTCAGTTGAGGGGGCTCCCAGCCACAGGAGCTTATTTCTTGCCAGTGTAGGGGGTGTCCAGGATCAGGCTCCCCCTGCAACAGCATTAAGATGTGATAGGATCTGATCCACAGTCTCACAATTATGCCTCCTGCCATGCCTATTAGGGGTGTGTGCAATGGGCCGTATTCGATTCAGATTCGACCCGAATTGGGGACAGTGATTCGATTCATTGATTCGGATTCACTTTCCCCAATTCGATTTGGCTGAATCTGAATCTGAAGATTCGATGCTGATTCAGAGAATCAGTGATTTGGCCATAGACACAGCTTTAAATGCTTTTTCTACGTACCTTGAGGTACCAGGCATGGAACGTGAGTGCTGCAATGGTGAGGCGGATGGAGCATCCCACAGGAGCACAGGGGAGGACCCCTGCATGCTCAGTGGCAAACCTGGAAGTGGACCAGAAGTACTTCTGGTCCACTTCTGGGCCCACTGCCGAGCATGCAGGGGAGCCCCTCTGTGCCCCACCTTGGCTTGGTGATTGGCCGGGGGGGGGAGGGGGGGGACTCTGGGTGCCCTCCCAGACCCGGGAGGTACCAGTCGCTGAGCCAGGGGTGTCCCCCAGCGTGCTCCCCAGTGGACCTGGAAGTGCTTCTGGTCCACCTGTGGCTCTGCTGCCAAGCACACTGGGGAGCCCCCCTGCTTTCCTGTGGGACACTCCAGCCGCCCCAGAATCTCAGCATTCATGAGCCTCCTGGTACCTTGAGGTATGTAGAAAAAACATTTAAAGCTGTGTCTGTGGCTGAATTGTTGAATCTTTCCGAATCGATTTGGAGGGTTCTGATTCAATTCCAAGAGATTAACGAGTGGCCTGATTCTATTCAGATTTGCAGATTTGGCCACCAAATTGGGCCGAATCTCCACCGGATCAAATCAGGGACCGGAACTTCACACAGCCCTAATGTGGCATGGCATTAGGTGTGATTGTGTGGATTGAGCATTCAATCCTATCATGCCTTTATCTGCACATGTAGAGGGGCCCTTACACCCATTCCACACCATTTAATCCCTTGACAACCGAAGTCATAATAGCCATTTACAGTTTTAAGTCTGGATAGTATCAAGTTAACATCCAGACTTTCTGGAGCATTCCCTCAAAATACCAGCTATTTATTTAGATAATGAATCTTTTACCATCCCATTCCCTGGAGGGTGATTCCCTAGCTCTTTTTTAAAAATTTAAATAAAGGTCACCAAGCAGCTCTAGGGGATCACCTGGTACAGATTCATACCAGTGCAGAAGGGTGAAAGGTTTTCTATAAGGTTCCTTACTGGTCCCTGATCCTGCTAATCTCAACTGGGGCCATAAAGTAAATTATTTGGAAAAAATAAAGTTGTGATGAGGACCAGATTCCTTTACTTATATAAGCAGTCTGGTTAAATACTAGAGTTCACACACAAATTTATGTTTCATGGGGTGCATCTACACATGACATTTACTGTGCAGTTCACTAATTAACTGTACAATAAACATCTCAGGGTCTACACGTGTGCTTCTATTAGGTTGGAGTACACTAATAAACTCTGCAGCAGAGTAGGACTTGTAAATAGAAGTCCTAACCTTCCACAGAGTTTTTTCACATGCAGCAGTGCACATGCAGATGCTGAGCCGGCTGGCTGGGGCACAAGGGTGCTTCAGTGTGGGGGCTGCCTGCCAGCTAGCACCACATTAATGCACCCTCATTCTCCAGGCAGTCCCTCCACAGCACATTGAACCTAGTAGAAGCTGCCCTGGGCTGGCAGGCTGACCCCTGGGTACCTTGCCAGCAGAGACTGCTGCGACCCAGTTCAATGTGCTGTGGTTCGGGCACACATGTAAACTGCACGCCTGGGAGCTTCCCAGGAGCAATAAACTGCAGAGCAATAAGCGTGTAGATGTTCTATGGTGACAATTAAAACCCTGAGTATGAAATTATTCCTCCTTCACAATGGCAACTGATCATATACACAATCAACAACATTCATTATATTTGCTGGGACATGCCTGGGGGATTTAGACCGGGAAACTAGCCACTTGGAGCCACAGAAATAAATATATATCCTATCAAAGGTGCCAGAGTCCTTGAGAGCAGAAGGTCAAAAACTAAGAAAAACATTTAATTTACTGAGACATCAAAACAACTCTATTAATTTACTGTTAAAGCAGTATTTTTTGACGACCAAAGACACTCAGTTGTGGGGGATTTACTAAAAAAGAATGCACAGTTGACAGAGGTTTATACATTATTGAAATCCATTGTAAAAGTAGAGGGGAAAATAAGTCTTTTGAAACACTAAAGATGTTTGAGATGGTGTCATTAATACATAGCATTTCTTGGTGTCAGATTGTAGACATGTAAAATATATTTCAAGATCACTTACATCATGCAGGGGATATGCGGCACTGTAAACGCCATTGGCAAGCAAACTGGTGATCCCTTGAAAAACAAAGACATAATAACTATTTACAATTTCAAGTTTGGACAGTATCAAGTTAACATTCAACCTTTCTGGAACATTCCCTCAAAATAAGTCATTTGGTTAGGTAATGAATCTTTTGCCATCACATTCTCTCCACATAAGTTTGATTTTTGAGCCCATAGATTATTAAACATAATTTATTTTATGAAACAGAAAACTGAAGACAGTAAAAGGAAGTCATATCTATCTATCTATCTATAGATAGATATATGAAGATCAAACACTCAAGGCCAATCACTTGAAATTAGGCATTACAACAAATTACATTTTTCTGAAGAGTCAGTCTGATTTGAAAGGCAAGTCTGCAGATCTGAAAGTGAGTAAGCAAGAGGCTGGATCACAAGAAGAATATGGATGGAATTGATGGCATAAAGGAACACACATTCACACATCATATGCACAAAGTTTTAAATTGAGATTTCAGATTGATCAGAGAAATTGTAGGGAAAGCCTTTGCAAAGACCTTGTGTAATACTTACCATATTTACCACATTTTCGTCTTTTATTTAAAAGTGCAGTTTCCTTCTTTCTTCCCTCTCCTTTCCCTGTTTACACATCCGTCTATTAGTTACATGCATGAGCCTGAAAGCAATTAATGCTATATCTATAAAATGAATGTGGGTTGAGGGAATACTGAGGAGTTTTTATGTTCTGCTGTCTAAAGAGTGATCTCATTCTTTAACTTGGGGATAGAGTAAAAGAAGTAGGGACATGCAACATATGCAACAGGTGAAGAATGCACTTAGAAATCTCATCTTGCTACAGAATTCCAAAGACTGCTTAGCTGGACACACATCCATGGATTGTTAGTATATAATTCAAGATATGGGTGTTTGGTTTTTTGGTTTTTTTTGGTTTTTTTTTTGTTTTTTTTTTTTTACAGCTGCTGGCATTAATATAGCTACTTCCAAATATGGACAATCTACAAGACTCTGAATGGGTCATGTTACCTATGAAGATATGTTTGTGATTTAGCAGAATTGCATATTGAATGTTGACTTAGACCTTTTCAGACCAGGCCCTCAGGTGATTTAACGTGACATAACTCCATTGGTTTCAATAAAATTAATTTGATTAAAATCTGGCCAATGTGTTTAAAAGGAATTTAAGAAAAGTAAAAAACGAAACCAAAAAAATGATATATTTTCAGATGCTCTCTGGATATGTTGCATTTCAATCCACTTCTGACATCATAATATGGGACTCAGTATAAAGAAACATTGAGAATAATTCAACAATATTTTTGGTGTAAAGGGTTTTTTAAGAGGAGCATTTCCAAATTTATTAGGGGCCCAATCCTTCAAGTTATTGGGTACCTTTTGGAGGAGGGATTAAGTGCTCTTAACCCACCGAGAAATGCCTACAATGCTGTAAGACTATTCTTTGGAAAATCCTACTGTATAACAATAAAAACTGCACACAGAGGGCCTTTTCACACTTCATTGAGGTAGAACTGGATAACAGACAGGTAAGGCACATTTGCAGTTGTAGCAACCATCTGCATATTGACTTTAAACTTCTTAGTGTACCATTCACAATTTTACAGGCACACAGTATAAACAGCAGAAGTGTTTACATTGGAGTGCTTATTATATTGCTCTGTATTTCCTGCTATGCAGCAAAACCCTTGAGGAAGCACTTTCAAAATGTTCTATATCCCTATCAGTATTCATTCAACTCCGATTCAAACATTTGTTTAGGTCAGATTAAACCTATGTTGATTAAACCTACTGAAGATCTAGTCACAAAAGCTTTTTAAACAAGGCACACACTGTAATCTTTCCATGCCCACATCTGATAGAGGTTGTAGAAGAAAAGGTCCCTTTTCTTCACCTTTTCTAAAGGGACCATTAATGTTGTTCCCATTTTAGACTAGGAAGGCATGCAAGCAACTAATTCCAAGATAAGATTCCACACCAAGTGGTGTGATGTTCCACTACCCAGAATGCTAGTACATTATTTCTTCTGTGAAACTGGTCTAGCAGCAGCATTTCAAAATAGATCCTGGCAGTCTCTCCTGGAAACAGCAGTTTTGCCAGTTCATCAACTAAGTAACCTTAAGGTATATACACTCTGGTTACACTGATAGTTAGACTGGACTTCAAGATCATCCTCATGCCTGTGGACCATCTATACTGTAAACCACTATGCTTTACCTCTTGTGTCAGTCTAGACTGACTCTTGAAGGCATGACCTCAATCCTGATCCTGCATTTCTCCTATATCACCCTTTCTGCATTGCATTTGGAACTTATCTGGGTGCTGCAGGCCTCAAGATTAGGATGTCTCCTGCCAGCAATCTCACAATTCTGTTATTGGCTTCTGGCTCATCTGCACCCCATTTCTTTCTTTATAATCCAGAAGGAAAGACAAATCTGTAGTATAACTAGGAAACACCACTCTGGGCACCAGCTTTGAAGGGGGATAAGAGGGGTGGGAAAAAAGTGCTGCTGCTGCGTTTGTACAATCACACAGGTGGCACAGTGACAACTGAAAGTCACTGCTTCCCCCCTATGTCACAGCTGTCCTGGGTACTGTGCTGCATCGTTATGCCTCTAAGACAAGTAGTCCACTGACCAGTTCCTAAAATGGCTTTGCTTTGCAAATAAGCAACACAAGTATGTACGGGTTTGGTATTGGTATCTATGCCATATCTAAGCTGGCTGAGTATGATCTTAAGGTCTATTCTCAGAAATCAGTGTAGACAAATCTATAAGAACTCACTAATTGTTAACTGTATCATGCTACTTGAACTGAAAAGTCAGAATATGAAAAACATTTCTGGCTTAATCATTCCTCTGTTATTTGATAGATTTCTTAACAGCTTATATGTCAATATTTGAACAGAGCTACCTGTAATTCAAGTTCAGGCTTGTGGACAAATTAATGATTTAAACAACTGCCAGCAGTTATTGAATCTTCCCCCCACCCCCACACTTTTCCTTTTAGCTCTCCTCCTCCCTGACCCCCTCCCCGCCCCCCACACCTTTCTTCCCCCTTTCTGTGGAATGTCAGTTATGGGGGAAGATTGGATTTGAGGAATTGAGCCTTTTACCATATATGATTTGGCTTACTATGAGTTATTTATTAACTTCAGTCCCAGAGCTAAGTGGATTGTTACATGTCATAGTCTGTGTTAAACAGGCTTTTAAGAAACTGAAGGGTGAATATGGTCAGCAGATCGTTACTAAGATGATCTGCTTTTTCTTTTCTTTTCTTTTCTTTTCTTGAATGTTGTTGGATCCACACTTCTGAAGGTTGAAATCCTACAACCCTGGGCAGGCCCACTCCAATGCCTGGATTCTCTGCTGAGTGGCACTGATTGGCATTCTTGGCTAAATCATGATGGTGCTGGAAACTTCTCAAATGCACAGCCACCAGGTAGTAACAACTTAAGGTCACTACTGAAATGGCGTGGATTAATCTGGCCAGATCTAGATTCTGATTCCTGATCCTGCAATTGTTTACATCCATGGCAACACCAAACAAGCTAGCTCAGGTACTGGAAGCAGTATAGTCACGTTAACAGAATGGTCTGGCCAGAAAAATCTGCTCTGCTTCTCAGATAGCATTTGTGATTGCATTATGTGGCTACACTGCTTCCAGTTTGTGAGACAGATAACTCATTCAAAGCTAATCTGCGTATCTGCATGGTACTACATACTGCTTTATGCTGCTGTCCAGTCCTTTTTCAGACTTCAGATTGTCTGATCTTCTGAATCTCATTTTACAATGTCATTCAAGATCTATTTGTAATAACAGATCTATACCTTTACAGACGACAAATTTTCCAGCTTAAAACTATTATACAAGCATGAAGCAAAACATAGTCGGGGGGATAAAATCTAAACCATGCCTTCCATTCCAGTTTTGCAAGCATTTATGATATCTGAAAATGAAGTTGACCTCAGACCTAGATATTGTTCCTTACCCATGCTGTATTTGGCTTTGGTACATGTTGTTCTTTTCAGGATTTCATAAACCTGTATTAGCAAAATGGAAGAAGGAAAAATGTTATTTTAAGTATTTTGTCAGTGGAAGTGAATAGCAAGATCTTCATCAGAGAACAATTCAAATACAAATACTGGGACCTCTGAACTGTAGATTAATTCACTATTCTTTTATAAAATTGCGGGTATTGAGGAAATTAGACTATTTTATTTCTATGTCCAGTATCTGTAAGGAGAGAAACTTAACTAAACTGCCAATTAATAAGATATATGATTTTGATTTGCTTGGGGAAGTGGGTTAAATTTATCTATTTATTATTATAGTATTACTATTTATAGGAACTTTAGGAAATGTAGATCCCAGGATAAAAGCACATTTCTACAAATAGCTTGTACTCTAAATTGCCCCATCAGGCCAGCTGGTATAAACTGGCTTATCTCCACTGACATTAAACAAAGCCATGCAGTTTTCACCCAAGTATTTATTTATTTTGAACAACTCTTGTATATTCCAACAGAGGGCCTGGGCAGATAAACATCACCCTATGTTGATCTGGGAAAGAGAAGTACTCTCATGCCATTCTTCACACAGGAGGGTACAGGACAAATTACACATCATTAAAATGAGCAAGTGAGCTGTATGGCTCACTACTTTTAATCCTGTCTGCCCAAGAGAACAAAAGAATAATACAGCAAGAGGATTAAAAGGGACACTGAGGGTCATCAAGTTCAACCCCTTACATGAAAGCAGGAACTAAAAGTGTTTTTTTGAAGGTACATAGATAGCTCCATAGCTTAGTCTCGGGTACTGGCATGTAATCTCAGCTCCCTCCCCCCACAACCTCACTCCCCATTTTAGACTAAATAGGCAGGAGATACTCAGGGGACTGTTGCTTTTAAATATGCTGCCAATTCATTTTCATAACTTGCTTGTGCAGCCACAAGTCTAAATCTTATTGGCTCAAAGGTCTAATATAAACTAAAGTCAAAAGAGTGGTTTCAGAACTGCAGCGATCAAGGAATCTACCATACAAACCTTGATACACCAAAAAGAAGCCCTGAGGTTTATTTAGTGCCATGGAGTGCTAGACGTATGCTAAGGATGCCCAAATAGGTGTCGGCACTGTAAATTATAGGTCTTTTTGTAGTGACATTCAAAGGGTTCATTTGGAAGGTTGTTCCTTCTATGTACATATATGACCTTAAATCTTCTAGATCAGGGGTGGGCAATTATTTTGGCTGGAGGGCCACTTAATGAGTTTTGGTGAGCTGTTGAGGCCTGCTAGGATAGCCCTGGCCCTTGACAGTAGCCCTGCCCCCTGGTCGCCATCTTGGGATAAGAAATCCCACCTCTAGCCCATGACCTTTGCCACTGGAAGTCCCTCCCCTTGCCCCAGAAGTTCTCCTTTGGGGAGGGAGGGTGCTGCCATCTTGAACCCGGAAAAACATCAAATTATATACTAAAAAAAATAAAGTATCTACTATAATTTATTTTAATTTTATTTTAAAAAAGATTATCCTGGTTTGTGTGTGTTTGCATAGCGTATCTAGAGGCAATTGCATAATAGTTCAAAATACAGTCTTACTCTTGTATATTGTGTGTGAGGGGTAAGGGAATGTATGAGTGGGGTGTGTGGTTGGGGAGTGGGTATATGTGTGTGTGTGGTGGGGTGTGATGTGTGGGTATGTATGGTGGGAAGGTGGATGTGGGGTATGTGGTTGGGGAGGGGGACTGTATGAGGGTGTGGAGTTAAGGTGGGTGGGGTGGGAGTGTGTGTGGGAAGGTGTGGGTGTGTTTGGGGGGAATGGTGGGGGTGCATGTGTATACATGTATGTGCATGCGTGTGGGCATGGGTAGGTTCTCAGAGTCCCTAGAGTGTGCCAGTCCTTGGAGCTGCATGCGGTGGCAATGAGCAGGGTCGGCCCGACCTGGCCCCATAGTGCACAACTCCCTGTGCTCCCACCCAAATCCCTGGCCACAGATGGTGGCAGCGTGTAGGGCCAGCCCCACTGAGCCCTGAGCTATGAAACCAGCAGTGCAGGTCATGGGGCTCGACTGGGGTGGCAGGGAGAGGGGTAGAGGTGGCCCAGCTCCATAGTGTTGAGCTCCCCACCATTCCCCATGACTTGTGCATAGCAGTGAGCGGGGCCAGACTGCCAGCTCCATCACGTGGGACTCTCCCCAGAGGCACACAGCTCAGACAAGCTTTATGAGATGGAGCCAGGTGGACCCTGTGCCTAGACTCCACACACATGATGCCCCACCTTAAGTCCCCACTAGTCCTGGGGGACCGGTGCAGGCCCTGTGCTCCCACCGCTGCCATTCCCCCAGTACTGCTACTTCCCCCACTGCCACTGCTGCCCTTCACCTACTGCTTCCCTACTCTCCCTCCCACATGCCTGCCCATCATTGCTGCTGCTGTTTCCCACCCACCACTGCTACTCCTCCTGCCTACCCTCCCTGCCTGCCTGCCCACCCACTTCTCTAGCTCCAGCCCACCCTGGCCAGCACTATGTAGCATGGCACTGACCCAGCCTAGTGTGGGTCCCACGATGTGGGCTGATCATGGCAGTTTCTGCCCCCCCCCTTCCTCGCTGGGCACCACCAACTCCATGCCACATGGTCAGCGTGGATCCAGCCTGGCCTGATAAGATCCTATGGCATGGGCTGATTAAGGTGATTCCCCCCTCTCCCTCCATCCGATGTTATCTGAGTTTCCACTCAGATGGAGGGAGGGCTGGGGAACAGCCAAAGGGTCACCAGGCCAGAAGCCGCAGAGCCTTCAGATTGGGGGCTGGTAGTAGGGAGGCTAGGGGGTGGGATGGGTGGGGAAGGGCCAGGTGGTCCTTGCTGCTCTGCTGCTGGGTTCTGCCACTGTTGGGTCCTGCCATCAGCTCCTCCTAGGTCCTGCTACTGCAGGCACCTTGTTATATTTGACAGGCAGCCACAGACAGATAATAATTAATTTTCTAAATTTTTAGGGGCCCAGCGGGCTGGAAAGAATGACCTGGCAAACCAGATATGACCCATGAACTGTATTTTGCCCACCCCTGGTCTAGAACGTAGGCACCTCATAATTATACTTGCAATACCTGTGTGAGGTAAGAAAGCATTTTCTCCATTTTACAGACGGATAATTGTGCCAGGATAGTTTATATAACCTGCCTAAGTCATTAAGGCAACCTTTAGTTGAACTGGGAACTGAGTCAGGGTCTACTGAATTCCAGTCTAGTTCTCTATTCATGAGAGAACTCTTCCATCAATATGTCTGCCTTAAATGTTATTCCCTAGTTTGGGTGAAGTGAAGTCCTGTTATAATTTCAATTATATAATATATATTTTAGGAATAAATGAAAAGTTCTGTGTCTTGCTTTCTGGATGTCAAACAATGCTTAGGAGTGACAGGATTCCTATTCATTGAGCAGTGGGTGGAAGGGTCAATATTTATACTATGATTCAAAAACACATATTGAAAGATTAGAAAGATGACTTTAAGAAACAATGATAAAGACTGAAGTACATAAAGCACAAAAGGGAACCATTTGATCTACTTCATATTACAAGGTCACTTTCAGAGATTTTAAACACACAGGCCTATCACCATACTATCTGTTTTATTTCTGTATGTAACAGAATTAATCTTTTTCACATCTTAAGCTATTAAACAATGAGCTACCTCTTTCTGCCCCAAACCCTCGGCTATCATCTCTTTTTGTTCCATCTTCCCTTGACCTTTTTTCAGTCTATATGGACTTCTCTTTCTTTTGCTCCTTCTCTTTTAACTACGCTTCTCTTTTTGCACATCCTGTGCCCTTAATCCTCCCTTTCTTTCTTTCTTACCTGGCAGGGGTATACCATGCTCATGTATGTGGTCTACCCAGGGTGAGGCTTGACCCCTTGCACTCCGGGCTTGCTGACCTCTGCGATTTTCCGAAATACGGGAAACTCGACTGCATAATTTGTGGTAGTGGGGGACTGCGCGCTCGCTCGCTCGCTCCAAAGCATGATGCACCATAACAACATCATCAAACAGTGATGTGTAGAAACACCCTTAGAGTTCTTATAGTCTGCCACTGTGCAGACTAATAACCACATCAGCAGCAAATGCCACGTGTTAATGTAATAAAGGAGAATGGTCGCTGTGACTAAAATACAGTGAGTGCGCTTTCTGTTGAGATTCTTTAATATACGTTTTGTTGTTATTTTGAAACAATTTTAAATGCCAAGAGCTTTTAACCTTACTTCCTATCTGAATGCTGCTTTAAAAATAATCATCACTGCTAATAATACACAGCTATTATACAGCATCTTTCACTGGTGCTTTACAAGCATTTTCTAAAGGGGGTAGGGGTCAGCATTACTTTACAAGAGGGAAAACCAAGGCAACAAGGGGCAAAATGACCTGGTCAGCAATGGCAAGACTAGAACCTTAGTCCTTAGCAATGCTTGGTTCACTAGCCTAAGCTAACCCCCAGAATCACTGAGATTCTAACAGAATAAAATTAAAATACTGTGTAAGAAAAGACATGCTGTTCATATAAAACAGCGTTTACCATTCAGCATTAGAGCAGAAATACTTGATCCTGTTATTTAAATAATTGCTCACAAGGACAATTAATAGCATCTGGTATAAGAATACAGAGGTAATGAGAGTTTGGACTAATGCTACCAGATGAGCAATTAACACAAGATTAGAATGGTAATATCCTGCTGTAAATGATTTAAAAATGCAATACTTACAATCGTGCTCCTAGTTTTGCTATCAAAAAAGGAATCTTTGTCAGACAAATCAAACCTGTTAAAACATTAGAAAGGAGAACAAAAAATAAATATTGCTTATTAGGTAATTTTCTTCAGTTGACGACTCCGTCAAAATTTTCATTTTTCTGGTTTGTGATGGTAGTTGCACTTAGCTCGCACTAATATAAAAGAATATTAATCTGAAAACTTTTTAAAGGGAATCGCCATCCCAAATGTCTTTGGTTGTGGCAGGCTTGACAGTAGTTTTATGAAGACTTTAGATTATACATTGTATAAAATGGTTTGAATAGGGATGATCCTGCCTCAGGCAGGAGGTTGGACTAGATGACCTCTGGAGGTCCCTTCCAGCCCTACTTCTCTATGATTTCTATGATTAATTCCTCAGTGTAAAAAGTGCTTGGCAACATTTATTTGACTGTATTTGTTTCACAGACTTTTCACAGATTTTTAAGGAAAGAAACTATTTTGACCATCTAGTCTGACCTCCTGCATAACTCTGGTTTAGCATTTCAGCAAGTCATTTTTGCACCTAGCCATAACTGCTTTGGAAACCCTCTTAGGTGGGCTTTGTCTCCTTTATTTAGTAATTACCTAGATGGTCAAACTGAAAAACCCAAGATTGGTCTGGTAGAAAAGTACTTCTCAACCTGAATGCAAGTTGGAAATGGGATGTGCAGCTATCAGATTATTTTATTAACTGAACATCCCTCATACAATTAATTGATATATTGGGGTAATTTTTTATAAATCTAGGGACAAGTTGAATGTGCCACATACACTGTTATTAAAATTAAAATATGTTTTTTTTCCCCTCATAACAACCTAGCATGCAGCTCCCTTTTTGTATATTATAGCTAGGAACCTACTTAAACTGCAGATTTGTGATTTTCATGGAAACTAAAAAATGGCAATCTCAAGCACCATGAAAAAAAATGGCATTGACCATGATTTTCCAGGAAATCAACCAAAAAAATCCAACTTAATAAAAATAAAATGCTGGCTCCCCAGTGGGAGATAGTGGTTCTGGCTGCTATTGCAGCCCAGGCTCACAGCTGGCCTGGGAGAGGAAGTTGCCAGCTGGCAGACCGGCACAAAGGGCAGCTGTCAAGATGGTAGCTACCTCACTCATCCTTCTCTGCTAATCAGTGCTGAGGGGCGAGGCCACATGGAAGGCAACCAGCAGTCAAAATGGCAGCCACCCCCTCATCCCTCTTCTTCCCAGGGCCTCTCCGCCAATCAGTGTTGAGGGGAGGGGCCACCATGAAATGACCGCAAAATTGACTTTTCAGTCTGTGACTAAGCTGTGAAAATTGCTTTCTCTTGCTGTGATTTAGGTATGTCCCTAATTATAGCCATAAAAAATGAAAATAAACATGTACATGGTGCTAAGTTTTAGATGTCTGTGTATGTGGGAGAGGGGCAGCACAGGAAGAATATATAGGTGTAAACTAAGGCCATGTTATCTTAAATCTCTCTGGAAATCAGAGAAAGAGGTCCTGTAAAGTCATCTCAACACAGAAGTTATTCTGCCATATTCTTCCTCTTGTATTTTCCCTTACTTGCATCCATACACAATTCCAATTATTCTAAAGATCTCATAATAAGCCCAAACTTAAGCCTGCTCCTATTGAAATGAATGACAAAACTCCCACTGATTTCAGATCTTGCCCTTTCCTTATAGATTGTATGAACATGAATTACCTACCCATATAATATTAATAAGTGAATCAATTAAATTAATCAACCCACATTCCTGTCTACAAATCTTTCTGAATATTTAGTTTTTGTATTGAAAAGAATCATAGTAAAACGATAAGTGCTACAGTATAAATTTATCTTTATAGTCTAAAAGGCAGATTTGTTACTCTGTTCAAAAGTTTTATCAAATATATGATGACAGCTAAAATGAGCTCAAATATCACAGAATGGTCTTTTTTTTAGAACCTTTTCCTGCACTATGAACTAAATCAATGTTAACTTATTGAAAAAGAAAAAAAAATCTTAATTTTAATAAGTATTACTGCAGATTTCAAGGGTTTGACTTTTTTTCATTAATCTTTCCATGTTTCAAGATGTATTAAGAAGTTGGAGTCTGTTGATATAAAAAATGGTATGTTTGGATGAAGCTTTCACTTACAAATGCCGTTTCTCCCGGGAGAATGGGTAGGAGAGGCGTTTCATTGTCTGTGGTTTGTGTTCCGCTACTTTTGGTTGGATGGGTTCTGTTATTTTTTGAATCACAGAATTAATTTTTTTCAAAAGACCATGGGCCTGATTGATCTGATACACCTAAGCAGAAAAACAGAGAAACAAACAATTAAAACTTTACTACTTCAAGTTATATACAAAAAATGGTGAAATATAAGGAATAAAGCTATCATTTTCATCTTCTGAAGCAGAGGAATCTGCTATGGCTCTACTTTCTTGGAAACAAGGGTAAATTTGAGGGAAACACAAAGTTCAATTATTCTTTAGAAGAAAATCTTGCTTCTTTGCAATTCTAAGTAATTGGTTTTATTAGAGAGAAAACCACAAAGTTTCTCTATGATCACTATTGCAAATTAAAGGTAAAAGTTATTTCTGTGGCTTCTGTAACCTTCTTAGTGGGACAGGAGAAAGTCCTGGTGGATCCACAGACTATTCCTAATAACTGCTGAATGGATTTCTTTTCTGAGCTCCATGATATATAGGAAGACTTGCATGAGAATATCTTGTAGGGATTTCTGGTACCCTACATCACTTGTAGAAAAGAACTAGTTTTATGTATATTCTTCACCAAGACCCCTTGGGTCTACCACTATTCTGTGGTACCAAAGATATTGGAAATGCATTAAAAGCTAAATAAGAAGGGCAGACTTCAAAATCTGAGCCCCACAGTTCTTCCTTGGATCTAATCTCTCAAGTAGAAGGTGACCAAATGAATGGGTTTGGTTTGAACTCATTTCTAGGCACAACTGGGTAAAAGTTCATTTCTGTTTTCTACTGGACTATGACTGAAAGATGAGAAATCTCTGTCTGTCTTTCCCCCCTCTCCCACTCCACTATTCAACGAAAAACCCTTTCCCATATGGTACCATTGCTTTTAATATCAAGGGGCAAAACAGGTTTTTGTTTAAAATTGGAAATATAATTAAAGCAAATCATGTGTTAAGTGAGTTAAGAATGGCTCCTAATACATATTTCAAACCAAAGTATAATTTTAGGTTTGTAATAAATTGCTTTGGGTTTTGAAACTGCTTTTTGCTCCATTACAGATTTCTCTCTGCAGAGTCTGGGATCTGCACTTAGGAGTGTCATTAAATATTAATTCATCTCTAAGTTATGCTCACTTGAGCAGGTACAGCTATATATATATCAAAGATTATATGAATTTTGTCCTGTGATGGAAATACACTATCATTTTTGTAATGACATTTCAAATATTCTGAAGGGTAATTTATTCTATGGTAATTTAGTTCCACATCTTGTGAACACTTACATTCATGATTAGTTTCTGACATACAAGTACTCCCTGAACTCAGTGGAACTATTGGCATGACAAATAGTACTCTCACAGGCCTGTTTAGGATTGGGGCCTTGGTAGAGAGAAAAAATGTTTTTGTCCACGCAATCTACTCTTTCAAAATGTGTTGAAAGAATGAAATACGGCATAGAAAGCAATCAGTGGGCCAGGAACTCTTGATTTCTCCTGATTCCAACAGTAATTCTTTCTGTGTCCTTAGTCAATTAGTCCCTCTGCCTTATTTCTACAAGGTAAAAACAAAATAATACTAATTTCCTTTGCAGGATTGCTGTGAGGATTCATAAACGTTTGAAAAAGACTTTTGGGGTGAAAAACCCTATATAATTTTTGTATGTAAAACAGCACACACACACACACACACACACACACGCTTGCTGATGTAGACGAGCATGTTGTGACTACTGGAGAAAAAGAAGAATCAGCACTAACCTTTTTTGTAGGCATTTTCAGCTTCAGAAATTCTGCCTCCCGGCACAAGACATGCCAAGGTGCATGTATTTTTACAAATCCAACCCCATGGATTTTAGTCTAAAACAGGAAGAAAGAAGGAGACAATGCTTTAGAAGTGGTAAAATAAGATGCTGCTTTTCCTCCAGTTTCAGAAATTGCAGATTGAAGAATCAAATTTCATCTACTTCTAAATAACTCTGATGCAATCCCTTAGTGTATTATTTGGTTGACTGACTGCAAGATGCTCATACCACAAATGTTAAATACCATTATTCTCTAACAGAATAACTAGCTGTTTGGAAAATAAAGGGTAATTGCCATGGACAAAGAAAATTTACTTAATAACTCAATTTAAATTAAGCACATTGGGACTGTTCCTGTGAAGTTTGAGAGTTGAGGATCCTCAGTAGTATCTTACTGCAAATGCCAGTTAACTTGAAGAATAAGAACCACAGTCCACTTGTGAGAGAGAGCCAAAAAACACTGGACAACTTGCAGATGAGGAAATCTGATCTTAGCTTCTTAATTAGAAAAAAAAGAATATATCAGACAATGATTAACAAATATTTCATAATATGAATGTATTTACTGAAAGGCTGGCTAAATCTTACATACATTAGAATACAAACTAGAGAGAAATCTTAACCATTACATTTGGCTTTTATCAATCTGAAATTATCTCAGTTCTTAGATCTGAAGCTTGACTTCAGGCCCTCCTCAAACCTATTTTTATTTAAATATTCACACTGTAATAGTGTTTTTTCATTTATCACTTCAATACCCCAGAGTGAACTGTACCTATCTTTTACCATTTCAACAGATTATTAGATATAAATGAAGGTATACCTTTAAAAAGCACTTCTGTATTATATTTCTATCCTTGCTGCTTTACTAGTTTATATAGTTATAAAAACTTGTTTTCAGTCTGCAATATTCTGCACCTGCTTTCCAGAAATTCATTACTCAGGGGACATAAATATCTGCCCTTTCCAATATGGCACAGCTTCAAAAAACATGTATGAGTTTTACTGCACAGAGGCGAGTTTAAGCATCTTAATATACATCTTCTCTTTAACAATGCTCACTTTTAACTAATATTAAAGCCTGTAACATAATTTCATGGCATGCTATTCAAGCTCAAACCAGCTTTTTGCCCTGCACTCAAGCTTTGGACTTGGAATTTGACATAGATGTCTGTCTCTCACATCTCTATTAATTTCTCTTCTGTTTTGGTATCTTTTATTAAAAGGATAGTAACTCTCTATGCATGGAGTCCTGGTTTAAACTCTGAGGCCATCATCCTTGAAAGCAGTAGTACATATCATAGGTGGGAACATACATACAGCCTTCTATTTACAAGCTGCATGACTTGGCACAAGAGTTTCAAGTTGTTTGCAAGGTTCATGGAAGGCTCCTGTTATTTACATTCAGGAATTTATTTGTATTTTAAGTGTATGTTAGGAATACAGAAGTGGGAAAAGAAAAATAAATTTCACATATGTGTATATTTATAAATATTTAATGGGCATACATCCATATGTACTCAAATCACAGATCTAAAGTGCTTAGCACCAAATTTTAGGTCCTGCAACTAAAACTCACAAAATGTTTACCTGCCTCCATTGCAACCTTAACCATATTTCTGGATCACTTAATTAAAATATAGTTGCTTCCTTGGAAATTAATAGAACTATGGCTATCCTATTAATTGTACTGGCAGCACTTCACACACATCTCAATTATTCTACATAGTCAGTGTCTTTTAATAGAACACATTATTTTTGTTGTGCAGGTGAAAGGATTTATATGATATACTGCTGATCTCTAAACAGAATGGAAGGATGAAATTACATCTTAGATCCATGTGCTTAACCTAGAGCATTTACTAAAGGTTCCCAGGAGCAGATTTCATGCTCTTGGAGGTTAGACTGAGGTGCAACAATTTCACATGCTCATAACTCAATAAAATTTGAATTACAGGTGATGTTCAGCCACACAACTCAGCGTGAAAAATGACCAAACTTTCAGGTTTTTCAGAGTTGCTTCAGATTCCATTGTAGCTGTAATAATGCAAGGGCACTGACTTATTTCATTAAAGAGATATTGTGTAGTTTCCAGAAGAGATCCCAAAATTAGAAACTTCAGATTCAGATGAGGATTTTAGAATACAAAAATTACTCTAATCTGGGGCTCAGGTCAAATGTGCATTTTTTTATTTTGAATATTCCCAGAAATTCAGAAGTGTTCACATCCTATATTTTATTTTGTGCCCATCTTTAAATCTTTTGTAAAGTATATTAAACTATATATTTACTTAAAGAAGAATATAATTTAGCAAGATGACTAATTAGGGAGCATGCTGTATATACTAAGCATGCTCTGTTATATCACTTAGCAATTCTATGAAAATTATTTTTTCAAGAGTGTAATAATACATTTGCTGTTTAAAAAGCATACTCAGTACTATATGGTGTATAAACTCAACTGCAAGATGTGTTAAAGGTTACAATGATGATATACATTGTCTCCTAGGACTGACATTGATCAACCCCTCTTTTTCTTTTCTATCCACCTCAACTTTTTTGTTGGTTACAATTTTAACAGACGGGGAGAAGAAAAAAGAAATGGTTAGAAGAAAGCCATAAGATGAGGGAAATGGGGGAAAGTCTTCAGGTGTCTGAACTCTTAGAGTTTTCTGAGGAAGAGGGAGAAGGGTTTGTAGGCTTGGGTAGGTGAAAAAGCTCCCCAATATGAGAGCTGGACAACTTTATCATCTGCAGAAATGTCAAAGATATATACAGAGCCTCTGTGTTACTTTCCTGTCTTTTCTCTTCCTTCAGCACTCTGACACCTTCAGGAACCTTGCCACTATTGACTCTTTACCACCTTAAGCCTTAACTTCTCCACCTTTCTAAGGTGCAGCCAATTAGGGGCAGGTCTTTGTGGGTCTTATTTGGGAATTTCTCAGCAGTGTTTTCTTGAGAGAATGATATATAAAGGAACTCTACCTATTTTTACTCATTCTACTGTCCGGCACCTAAAAATCCACAAAATCATTAGCTTTTGTGTGGAGGAACTTGCATAGACTAAGGGAGAATGTGTGAATTACTGCTCCATTGGCCTTTCCCTAGTCCCATTTTGGGGTTTTCTCCCTTCCATACTATAAAACACATCACTACTGTGCTTAATTATTTCACAACATGTTTTTTTTTTCCTTTTTTGAAGCAGTCTAATTCTATGGAAGCTGTAGGAATTACACATTTCCAGTATATGTATGGAAAAATGCAGGATATCCATTCATATACGTAAAAATATTAGATAAGACTGTTCTAGCTGTATTCTAGCATTATTTTTACTTAATGTTCAGAGGCCACATCTACACAAGATGCTAACTGTTCAGTAGATCAATAATACTGTACAGTAGTGCATCACAGCACAAACAGTGCTAATACACTACTGTGCAGTATTATTAGGCTACTGCACAATAGTGTCACTAAAAAGGTGTGCTCCTTTTTGATTTAATACTTGATTATACAAGAACTAAACTTAATGCACAGTACCTACGGTACATTAATGAATGTGTAGACATGCCCAAGGTACTTTATTTTCTGGATCATGGAAATACTATCAGAAGCCTAGATGTCATTTTTGTTCCTGAAAAAAGAAGTATAAATGAATTAAAGTTAAGAATAAACAAACATCTTGCTTCAGTAACTGAGCTGCATACCAGTGCGATATTAACCACAGTATAATCCTGATCCAGTTGTGTGTGTTGTGGCTGACATCAGTGGCACTATGTATACTAAAGTCCAGATTCCTCAGACACTGAATACCTGTACCTTCCACTGGAGTCAGATTCTCAGTGGGTGCATCTACACGTGGCCCTACGGTGCTGTTGCTACTGTGCTATCATTTAGTACTTCCTTTTGGAAGCACTAAATGATGGTGCAGTAACAGCCTGTACTGTGCTATACTGGTGGCACATGGTTATTTTTAGCTGCTACATTGCTATAGTAATGCACTATAGTTAGGGAGCGCATTGCTATGGTGACATAGCTGTGGCATCATGGTTTGTGCCTGCCAGTGCTATATCACCATAGCACATTGCTTCAGCAACGTAGCATCTAGTGTAGATGTGCCCACTATGTCTTAGTATTTGGCCCTCGCTTGTTATGTTACTCTTAAGAAGCTGAAAGGGTTAATTACATCTTCATCTCTTTCCAGTTCCAGACCAGCCTCAGTGAGGTTGCTTTCATACTCCTCTCGACGGAATCTCTTGTCATCTTCATGGTAGTCCATCTGTGGCTCACTTTCTCCCAGGTCAAGGCTTGCTCCCTTCCCAGGAAGTGGATGATCCAGCTTGGTGTTTCGAGCACTTGCATCATTGTGATGAATTAGTTTAGTGAGTGTTCTGCCCATAGAGGACTTCTTGTAATGGTAAACCAAGATATAATCCACTTTCCTCTTGCCATCTCTAAAATAGAGTCCATATTTGCAGTTGGCATCTGGATCTCTAGACAGTGAGTTTAATAACTGTAAATGAGAGGTGGAGAAATAGAGGGAGGGAGAAAAAAAAAAAGTGTTATTAATGCCCTTGCTGACATGGATACCAAATGGACCAAACATTAAATAAAGTCAACCTCAAATTCAGATAAAGTGTTCCTTCTTACATAGGGAAAAGAACATCCTATTTTCAAATACCCTGGAGCATGAGGGAAGCCCTCCCATACAACTTACTAGGAAGAATTTTGCAAGTTAACACCTGTAGTTTTGTTGATTGATCTGCTGAGGTTCTATTGCCCAGAAATAGATAGATAACATGCCTGGGATTTAATCTAATTACCAACCCCCAAATTCATAAACCAGCTACGTGATGGGTTTGGCTTTCCCCTTTGTGGGTTAATTACCACTAAGATCATCTGTCCTTTCTTCCCATGACATCTGTTTTAATTCTGACCAATAGATTAATACCATGTGCAAACATTTCTCGCTTCTCTTATCTATAGCAGCAAGTTTGCATCATCTGAAAAATGAGATCAGCTTAGACAGAGACTGAAGGGAGCCAGATGGTCCTACAGCTCAGTCAAAAATGGCAAGTGGACTGTGGTCAGAGAACTGGGTTCAGTCTTTACTTAATTCATGATTTTTGTTCCCTCATGTAAAATCCAAGTCTCACTAAACTTTGCTGGTAGTAGAAATATTTACTCCAGACTTGGAATTATGCATTATTCATTAAAAACTATATATGTTTTTAGTGTTGCAAGACACGGGAAGCACCATGCCTGAAACTGCATATCCAGTTAAAAATATTTCTTGCCACCAGGCAAATATGGAAACAGCAATACTATAAGACACGGAAGTAACTTGTTATTTATTCAGAGCTTCTCAAACAAGATGCCAAAATCTGCCCTTAATGCGCGCACAGAATTTTGAAGAGTGAAGCTGACCAATAGATTTACTTACTTTCATAGAGAATGCTAGTTGCAGCTATGACACAACAGAGACTGACACACACAATTCATGGCTTTTAATTTTTCAGAAAGACTTAGAATTAATTCCCCACATGCATTCACCGGCAGTGAACTGCTGGGGCAAATGCAGGAACTGTCCATCAGTTGCAAATCAAACAGGCTACAGTCCAACTGTGACAGGTGCATCTGCTGTTTGCTGTACCTACAGCTGTGGATTAAAGCATACACAGGAAAACATTTTTCCTCGTAAAGAAAGGCCAGATTTGACACCCACTGATGGAAGGAGCTAAATATATATTACAGCCTGCATGAGAACTAACTTTATGTTAGAACCTGATCAAAATAACATCTTACAGGATACATGTAATATCTGCTAAAAGCCAACTGATTTCAGTTGGATGGGGTAGCCTGAGTTTCAATGTTATCATCTCTTCTCACTTTGAGCCTAGAAAAGGCCCTTCCACATATTTAGGCCTTCTTAGCATAAGTGTCCAGTGTATGTCTGCTTTTAGTAATACCAACCCAGTGCTTTCCACACTTACAAGACTCCAGAATTATAACCTCAGAACTCTGTAAAGTTTTTAGCTCCATATTGTCCTTACTGTCAACGAGTGCCTTAAGTGCACATCTGCTCTCATGTTTTTGTATATTTCAGGGCCAAAGCCTGGGGAGACTTTTACTTGGACAATATTCACTTTAGGCAATAAATCGTATTCACCCAAGTTAGAAGGGTGAGAAAGTACTCTGAAGAGGGAGCCAGATTTACAGTAGTCAGGTCAAAGGCCCTACTCTTCTGTAAGCAAATAACAACATAATTAAAAATATTAAAGTATAAATTTAATCTTTACTTATTTTAGGACATGTCTTGTATAGTATATTCTACTGTCTACAGTTCTGATTGAACTTTCTCTGTCCTGTTCTGATTGGCTGTATGCTCTACCTTGTGCCTACTCTGCACCCCTTGAGAGCCTATTAATCCTGGTCTCACTCCAATCATGCTCCTCTCAGCCTTTTCTTCATTATCTGTGACTCAGAACTCCCTCTTCCCTTTAGTGCCCCCCTTCACTCTTTTTTCCATTTAGCGTGTCCCCCTTAACTAAGCCCCAAGCCTGTACAAACAAAATTGGCATTTGCCGCCATTTCACTTGTTCACTCTGTGTGATAACCTTTTTCCTGCTTGTGTCTGCTTAGATGTTAGGGTCTTTGGTTCCACAAACTATGTGCTACTCTGTGTCTGTACAGTGCTTAACAGAATAAGCCTCCATTCTTGGTTGGCCCTTTGGCACTACAAAGAACAGGAGTATTATTATTAACTATTAGTCTCACACTCTACATCACTAAAAATACATTGGTAGACTTAAGTGATTCGTCAAGAACATCATTCTAATTGAATTGCGCCCTTAAAATGGTGACATGCAGATTTTTGTGGCAGCAAAATATTAAGGGACATAGTATAATTCAGTCTTCATGATGTCAAATCTGTTTAAAACAATTGATCACCCTCAGTAAGTTCTAGGAACTTTAATGCTTCTATTAGGACCACCATTCTCTTTTCACTTTGAGAAGTAGGGCTTCAATCACGATTTTTTTATTAAAACATAGCTCTAATAGGTAAAGCCTAGGTCTTGATCATGTCAAGTTCTGAGCACCTGGTAATCCTACTGAAGTGAACAGGGTTTTCTGGGGTAACTCAGCATCAAGGCTTGGGCTTAGGAGTACTTTCTGGGATACTTGGCTTCCGGACAGCCCTGGAAGTGCTGTATTCTCAATTACAGTTAAAAAAATGGACTAGACTGGGAATGCCACAAGGGTTCCACTTGCAGCACCATGACTGTAGACTGCCCTGTTTTAAATTAAGCAGACAGTTCTAGCAGGTTAGTGCAAGTATACTACTTGCTTACAACTCCTAATGTACCATCTAAAAATCAGCAGAGACATGGCAATCCCGTTTTATGAACTCCCCTGCCCCCTCTGTGATAGAGGATATGAAAGTTGATATGGAAGATGTTTTTCCTTTTTCCCCTTCAAGCCATTAGCACCAGAAAAGAAATGAATTGCACTAAAAACCAATCTAGCCGTGAACGTAATGAGGAGGACTACAGCTTCTTTCAGAATTCGGACTCGTCATTTGGAAATCTCGTTTGTATTCTAATTCTTTATTTAATCTTGAGAAAGGTGTCTTTCCCTAGGTAAGCCAGCAACAGCTTTCCCTACTGAACCTTTTGGACACATTCTAGAATGCTTAACAAAACAGAAAAAAAGATCTTTCTTTATGGTTTTCATGTGACATCACTCTCTAGAGGAGAACTTTTATGAAAATGTTACTTTAGTGATAAAATGTGTTCTGTTATCTGAGTGCAAATGGTTTAATTTTGGAATTATTCAATAGTTGTATGATGAGGTTTAGATCTGCATCAAAGCTCCCAAAGGCAAGGAAGGTGCATCAGGATCCTGAAACAAATGGGAATAGCAGTGAGGTTCCAAAGAAGAATGGAGTTGGCCATGGTTCCACAGGAGTGCAGGAGCTGTGGCAATGCTCAAGGCGACACAAAAATGCCCTTCCTTCCTTTGCCTGTCCCAAGTGAACCCAACTTTACAGAGCTTCTCATTTCTGCCTGATCCTCTATAAAGCCTATAAGTCCTGCAAGGACTCAGCCTGGAATTTAAGCTCCACACAGGCTCACTTCACATTTTTAAGCCCTGCAGAAAATCTAACTTATTTTCAAAATTGCTGAAATCAGAGACTATGAAATGGAGCCAAACACCGTTCCTTCTTCCTCCATATACCTGATAAACACAAATCTAGGTTAACATATCACATATGTTGAGAGCCTGAACTCCACAAGGACTCTTAATGAGAACACAGTAAAGCATTCTAGCTTAACCATTTTAAAGAGTCCATAGACTTGGCCTCAGTAAAATTACTAAAATATAAGGTCATCTCAAAAACCACAGGTGACCAGCCAAGGTGGAAAGATTTCAGTAAGTTTGCAAGTCCTGCTTTGAAGAAATAATAGCACAATTCTTTTAAGCTGGTGAAATTCAGGTTGAAAAGATATTTCTTGTTCGGCATGAATCAGCATAACCACTTTGAAATAAATGGTGCTATCATTTGCAGTAACGGAGAAAGACTATTGTATTTCTAGTTTTTTTCTGCTAAGTAAGATTAGTATTCCCTTTCTCAGCCTCAATTCCCTTCCTTACCTGAACACGTACATTCTGACTTTTTAGACACTTATGCCAGTGCTAAGTACGAAACATATCTCCATCTATGTCAACTGTTTACAAGTCAGTTTAGGTGTTTTTAAGTTTTAAAAACATTTTAGAAAGCATTTTCACTAGTGTTTATGTTTTCAGAAAACAGGAACCTATAGTACACTATGGGTTATCAATATATCAGTCCAATGCAAATGGATATGCATAGATTTGGGAATTTAAAAAAAAATGAAGACATTTATAATCTCTTTTTGATATAGACAAATAGATTTGAAAGGCTCCCATAGCTTTGTTCACTGGTTTGTTTAAACCAGGAATAAGTAGCCCTTTATATACTTTAGATCGATCCTTACCCTCTAGTTTACCTATGTATTTAGAGCTAGTAAGTTATCTCATTTTACAAGGAAAAGTGCAAAGAGCACATTATCTTACCTCAACCCTGTATGTGCAACTTTGTTTTACAGAGGGGGGTTAGGGATTCTGCGAATAAAAACAACCAGATTCCATGCCACTAAACCCAGATGTTATCATCCAATAACCCCTCTACTTACTGTACTTTCATGCTGGACATATCCTATGTCTTCAATAGCTTGGATGTTGATAATGTGAATCCCTTTTTCCTCAGCAGGTAGAGATGAATATTTCTCATTCACCCTCATTTCTGTTTCATTTGGAGCCTCTCCGAGATTTTCTGGCAGAAATTCCACCCCATGAAATGCACTGTCAGTGTCTAAAAGAAAAGCAAACAGGTCGGTCTTTATTTCAAGCCCTTGTCCCTCCCAGCACTAGTCAAGCTAAAACATGTCCTGTTCCTGCTTTTGTTCTGTCCCTACTCCTTCATTCCTTATTCCCACCCCTTATTTTCTTAGCTTTGCCTCCTGCTATCCTGTCTATGCCCACAGTTCTTGTAAGATCAGCCCAGCTCTCTTCTGGATATTTGCTTAGTTCAAGTACTTATTTATTTAATTTTACAGTGCTTATAGAGTTTCACGAACTATTTATTAATTGTCTCTCCTCTCCCCCATAGGGACCTCGATACGTTTCTTTAAGAACCTTATTCTGAACATTAGCAGCTGAGAACATGTCTCATGTCATTTTCTCATTGTATAGCAGGATTTTTTTTTCATTGTCTCTGACTCCATGGTGTTACCTCAAGGAAAACTGAATACATCTAGTTTCCCTTTGAATTTTCATGTGTAGAGGAAGAATCTGTTTCGCACTAAAATAAAACTGTCTTTTGGAAAGAAGACTTTTTCCTTCATGAAAACAACTTTCAGGTTTTGTAGTTACAGTTTTGTAAATTATATAGAAAAGTAAGTTTGCTATTCTAAATATTTTCATGTAACAGTTTCAGCTACAGTTGTTCTACTCTGAGCAAACAGATAACTAACAAGTAGCAAAATGTAAACCACATACATTATGCATATTTATACAATACCTTCTAGGTATACCTTTGTAAAATTTCTCTCATTTGAGGGCAATGAAGCCAAAACCTGCAGAAGTACACTTTTTCACTGGTCTGTGTTTAGTTGGAAGTTTGTTTCAGGAAAAGCTAAGAATTAAGCAAGGCTTTCAGGGTTTGGCTTTGAATAGCTAATTAAAATACACAGAAACACATGTGCAAGAGGCTGCTGGTCCAATTACCTTATATATTCCTTCTCTCTACATCCATCAGATGATTAAGAGAAGTCAAACAAACAGCATATAACACCTGGTCAGCTGAACAAAGCTATACTATGGGGAGAAAACTCCCTTTGCAGGTGCAGCTGCTGATCAGCTAAGCAGCAAGGAATGGAGACTGATAACTTCTCACATTTTATCTCAGTACTTTTTAAACTAATAGCAAAGTTATTCCTATCTCTTTAAGATCCCTTCTGGCTCTTGCTGAACTACAAGGATATAATGGGATGGGGAAAGGAGGAAAGCTCATTGCAAATACAGTTCCATAACATTTTTACACTTTATGTTTCTATTTTTTCTCCTCCTGAATTTATTCAAACTGTGAGCTGCATCTTCAGTTAGGTGTAAATCAAGCATTTAGGAACACAGATATCTGTCCCAACAATTTATTTCATGAGTGAAAACTGGGACTAGAGAAAGGAAGTTTGGTACTTCATTGGGCTGATGATGTACCCTGCTATATCTTTAATATAAATTATACAGAAAAGGGATTTTTTATAGATTTTAGAGTATATGAGTACTGTCCCAATAAAATTTCATAGCAGCAAATTCCACAGTGGAATGAAAGGCTGAATAACAACTGTATATATCTTTTTAGCTAGTTTCAACATAATGGCCTTTCATTTGTCACAGATGACATCTATATCTGTTAATAGATGTCATCACAGAAACTTACATCCTGTGACTGAGACTAACATATAAATACGAGGCCTGATGGAAGGCTTTTTGTGGTCAATAGAAAAATTCTATTGACTTCAGTGGGCTGTGAATCAGACCCTTAGTTTTTTCCAAGGAGACTAAAATATGAATGATGAGCACCTCTGATTTGAAAAATTTAAATCTGAAATTATTATTTTTTAATTTTGTTTAAATAAAAGGCCGGACTCTGACGTCTGTATTTAGGCAAAAATAAAGCTATTGGGGAATTTTCCTGGAATCAGAGGGATCTTTCCTGAATTGGGAAATATAGGTTGTGTTAAAGTTTAATTTTTTTTTTAATAGCAAAGCTATATTTGCAATTGAAAGTGGGAACTCTTTAAAACTTCTATTTAAATTCAAGCTTTTCTCTTCTACAGATTACACTGCAAATACTTTTAGACAGCAAGAAAGGTTAAAAAAATAGCAACTTTAAATAAAAAATGGAAAAGAATATTAATTAAGAATAACATTAAAAAACTGCAAATGCTTGAAAAACTGAGATATGGTTACATAGCACATCTTGATTATGTTTTTCTGTGCTTTCAAATTCTTAATTTAACTTACAATGGTATGGCTTCTTAGTGCCTGGGCTACTATAATTTTAAAGATCTAATGCATATTTTTTTCCTCTAATACTGTCAATTATTTAATTCTTGTTTAAAAAAAATCTAGTCTTGGATTTTTCTTGGTGATCAAGGAAAAATCTCTATTACCTGATTTATGTAGAATTAATTTCACATAAGTGTAGTATGTAATTTCATCATGGCCTATATTGTAGCTATTCTACATGCTAGAACCACACCAAAATTTCTTCAAATCCATCATCTGACCCCAGCAGTCTTTCCTGCCCAAGTGCAGGGGGACTGGACCCAATGATCTTGTAAGGTCCCTTCCAGCCCCTAACAACTATGAATCCCTATGAATTTCATAGATTTCATAGACATTAGGGCTGGAAGGGACCTCGGAAGATCATTGAGTCCAGCCCCCTGCCCAAAGGGCAGGAAGTCAGCTGGGGTCATAGGATCCCAGCAAGATGAGCATCCAGTTTGCTCTTGAAGGTGTTCAATGTAGGCGCTTGAACCACCTCCGGTGGCAGGCTGTTCCAGACCTTGGGGGCTCGGACAGCAAAGAAATTCTTTCTTATGTCCAGCCTGAAACGGTCTTGTAGTAGTTTATGACCATTCGACCTAGTCTTCATCCCTTGGGGCGCTCTGGTGAACAAGCATTCCCCCCAGATAATGGTGGTCACCCCTGACAAACTTATAGGTGGCCATCAGATCACCCCTGAGCCTGCGCTTTTCCAGGCTAAAGAGCCCCAGGGCTCTCAGCCTGTCATCGTAGGGTCTGCTTCCCTGACCTCTGATCATGTGCGTGGCTCTTCTCTGGACTCTCTCAAGCTTCTCCACATCCTTTTTGAATTGTGGAGCCCAAAACTGGACGCAGTACTCCAGCTGCGGCCTCACTAAGGCTGAGTACAGGGGGAGAATGACGTCCCGGGATTTGCTTGAGAAGCATCTATGGATGCAAGCCAGCGTTTTGGTCGCTTTACTAGCCGCAGCATCGCACTAGAGGCTCATGTTCATCTTGTGGTCAATGATGACCCCCAAGTCTCTTTCTTCCATAGTGCTAGCCAACATAGCACTGCCGAGCCTATAAGGATGCTGCGGGTTTTTCTTCCCGAGGTGGAGAACCTTGCATTTATCGGCATTGAACACCATCAGATTCTCGTCCGTCCACTTGCTGAGCCTGTCCAGGTCAGCCTGGATCACCCGCCTGTCTTCTGGTGTGGATGCTTTTCCCCAAAGTTTGGTGTCATCAGCGAACTTGGCCAGTCCGCTTCTGACTCCAGTGTCCACATCATTAATGAAGATGTTGAACAGTATGGGTCCAAGGACAGAGCCTTGGGGGACCCCACTGGTCACAGGACACCACGATGAGTGACTTCCATCAATTACTACCCTCTGGGTCTGACCCTGGAGCCAGTTTTCCAGCCAGTGGATCGTGGAGGACCCAAGGCGACAATTGGCCAGTTTCTCTAAGAGGCGATCGTGGGAAACCAGATCGAAGGCTTTTTTGAAGTCAAGATATATGACATCAATCTCTTCTCCCTTGTCCAGGTGATAGGTCACCTGGTCGTAGAAGGAAATGAGATTGGTCAAGCAAGACCTACCCGCAACAAACCTGTGCTGGCTATCCCTTAAGATGTTGGCGTTGGCCAGTCCATTAAGGATGGCCTCTTTAATAAACTTTTCTAAGATCTTCCCCGGGATAGAAGTCAGGCTAATGGGCCTATAGTTAGCTGGATCCACTTTCCTCCCTTTCTTGAAGATAGGCACCACATTGGCCTTCTTCTAGTCTTCGGGCACTACACCAGAGCGCCAAGAGTTTTCAAAGTTCCGTGCTAGAGGCTGAGCTATGATGCTCGCCAGCTCCTTGAGTACCCTGGGGTGAAGATTGTCAGGGCCGGCTGACTTGAAGGTATCCAGCTTCTCAAGATGTTCCTTCACGAAGTCAGCATCAATGGAGGGCAGGGGATCACCCTCACCCGGACTTCCCTGTCCCGTAGCGGGCATGGGTGTCCCATGGGACTGATGAAAGACCGACACAAAGTACCTATTTAATAGATTGGCTTTTTTCTGGGCGTCAGTTGTCAGTTGCCCCATCTGGTTCAGCAGGGGTCCAACGTTGCCCCTGCTTTTCCTCCGGCTCCCCACATATCTGAAAAAGGACTTTTTATTGTCCTTGATGCTCAAAGCTAGTTGGAGTTCAGTTGCAGCCTTGGCTTTCCTGGTCTGCTCCCTACAGGACCGGACCAGTGCAGAATAATCCTCCTTGGAGGAGACTCCCATCCTCCATCCTTTGTGGACCTTTACAAATGGACCTTTACAAATCTTAAATGGACCTTTACAAATCTTTCTTTTGGGCTGATTAGGTATGGCTTCTTTAAAAAAATGGCATACCTCATTAGGTTTATGCAGTCAAAATCTCTCTAGTAAGAGTTGTGTGAATAATGATTTTGTTTTCTGGCTGAACTGAAAACCTAAAGAAAATTTGAATTCAGGCCAACCAAAAGTAGAAATGTTAGCTGAAATGGAAACTTTCCAGGAAATAAAAAAAAGGGGGGGAAATGTTGGCTCTGTTTGGTCTGAAAAATTTTGTTCAACCTAAGAAAAACTAATTTATTTTAGACTAAGTGAAAGATTTTATTGAACCAAAATAAAAAGGTTTTTTTTAACTTTCAAGTGATTTTGCTGCGTATTGTCAAAAATGTAAAGTTTCAGAACTAAAATTGGGTTTCTGAGTGAAAAGTAGAATGTGTTTATTTTTGAAGTGTTAGAACAAATGGTTTAATTTTTTTCCAAAATGTTTTCCTCTTTCTTGGACTGCAACTGCATATTTCAATGAATTTAGCAGTCACTAAAACAATTTTCAACCAAAATTTCATCTCTAAGACTCTTTAATCAACTATATCCTCCCAGGATTTTTAGGTATGTTCATAAGGCTAGCCTCTCATTTAGAATACTTTAGTCTAGATGAACTAGACTCTCTAAGTATTTTGGAGATCCAGGAGATTCTTTGTCTAATCCTGAAGAGATAGAGGCTTCAAAACTCAGTTAGTAGCTACACACGGCTGAAAGATGCAAACATACCAAATGAACATGATGATGCCTTCCAGATTCCTTCCAGGGCTTATGAATGCTGTCTTCCATATATGAAAGCTAGATGTTCCATGGTAGTGACAGTGTTAAATCTAGGGTGTGAAGGGGAATATGGAAGTGTGACATAGCTTCAGCGCACGGTTTAAGCATTTCAAGCTTGCTTGTGCACCTAAAACTATGGCAGAGCTGTCCAACTTCTAAGCAGTCAGGGCTGCATGCCGTATGAGCTGCACCAGAGCAGGCCATGGGCCACCTGGACAGCATGCAGTATGGGCACCCCCTGGTGCACCACATGCCCAAATAGGCTTCCTTCACACTGCTGTACCATGTGCCCATGCAACCCCAAACTCACCCTCTGCTTCCTGACATTCCTGCTATAATACCCCCTAGAATAGGAGGAGGCAGCAGGAGCCAAAGGAGGGAGGGGGATCCTGGAAACTCTGTTGCAGCTGGGCAGTGGTGGGGGGCAGCTTTAACCCCTCGCAAGCTGCATGCAGCCCCTAGGCAGTCACTTGGATGGCCCTGAATTATGGTACTCAGATACCACAATTCTGTGGAACTTCACTTCTCCTTTTATACTTCTTGAGATTCTTGAACTTTGGCATAAGTCCCTTACTTCATTAGACTCTTGATGCTGAGCTCCCACACTTACATATCATCCTGTTATAAATCTGAAACCTTAGCCATCCTCCGATGAATAACTAGCTCTAATAATAAAATAATTTTCCTTTAAGACATGTAGGGGTCCAGTCAAAAACAGATTTTGAAGGAAGGGGATGTTAATGCAACCTTATGTTATGGAGCAACCATTGCATTTTTATCAATCTTGTGTGTTCATGTCTGTGCTATTCCACCTAACACACATCTTGAATGTCTGGAGATGATACCATGTGATCAGCTGAAGAATTCTAAGACCTAAAATTTTCATTCTCTATCCATTTAGGGATCATAAAACTATATAGCATATATTCTGTATTCCTTGTGCTTAATAACAGAAATGTAGCTTAGTATGGAATGTCTAGACATAGTACTAAATTACGACAGAATGAGTCATGCATAAAAAAACCGCATATGATAAAAAAGATGCAAATTACTTCAGTGAGATCACAAGAAATGGGAGCAGATCTCTACTTTTTATCTTAACCTTCTAAATCTGTATATTTTTCAGGACCTGTGCAATGTAACTGTGAACACAGAGTTGTTACTCTAAACGTGATATTTAAGAAAGAGAATAAAAATATTCTGGTGAAGTAAGATACAAGAAAAGATAAAGTTTTAAATGAAGAAAAAAAGTGGCAAGCTCCATGTGCCCAGAGACTGCATTTCTGAATGGATGTCATTAAGCCTGGGACACACACAGTAGGAGGCTGGAGACCTGTTCAGATGACTCAGATATTACACCTGTGTTTTCACACCAGAAGCCTAACAGCATATGCAAATATAAGTGTAAATGTAACAGGCATGGAATCATAAAACTGTTTTACTATGACTTGAAAATAAGGGAAATGTGAGCACTTTATTGATATAATGCTAGTTAGAACAAGTTTGAAGTATTTTTTTCTATTCAGAGGTGATGTCAGAATTTAATTTAATACTAAATAGGTCAATGCAAACCACTTAGCTAAAATCCCAGTGTACACGTAATTTGCCAGTTCACATTTGCTGATCTGGCATAGAAGATAAAAGCACTCTGGTGCAGACCATGATGTTTATTTCTGGGATACTGTTCAGAATATTAAGCATATTTAACATTTATTTTGATGGCTTATGGCTAAACTTTGCGCTTCAACCTTTCCATTATACTTTAACCACATTTAAGCATTCCTTTAGTGATGGCTGCAGCAGACACATCCCCAAATCTATCATTTTTTAAATAAACTATGTTACTTTCTATTCCTGTTGTATTTTAAATATATTTAAAGATGGTGCATAATCTGACATCAACAAAATTTGTGTTTAGAACTATTTAGAAGATTAAAAGTAGGAGAAATTTTTAGGAGAAATAACATAAGCCAGGAATATATTCTAGTTTTTTTTGTGAGGAATATAAATTTCCCATTTCATTGACTCATAACTCAGAAAACACTACATGAAATACATATAGAAAATGATGCAACTAAATATTTAGTATACCACTTATGAATGGCCAACATGGAGAGTCGTCAGACATTTTCTTTAAAGTTCTGGTCCCAGTTTCTTGGCTTTAATGTCAATTGGAATTCTCATTGTGCATGAAATGCAGACTCTGCCTCTAAAGATTCTTCTATAGTTTCTCATGTGTTGCCTTATATTTTGTCCTAATAGTTGTTGTGCATGTCAGAGAAACTGCAAAGTATGTGATACCCAAGAGAAAACCTTACTATGACTCACAAATCTCACACACGGTATATCATAACAGCATGGTATGCACATGGCTGAACAGCATTTAAGCAGCAGCATTGAGCCTATTTCATTGAACAAGCATTTGGTTAAAATTAGGCTGCTTCTTTCTGGGTGGCATTGCCAGCAATTTCACTATTCCTTAATATCCATCTGGAAGAGGAGGGTAGAGAAAGCACTTCAAAGATGTCATCAAGGCCAACTTGAAAAAAATGCAACATCAACATCAACTCCTGGGAGACTATCTCCCAGGACTGCTGCAAATGAAATCAAAGTCTGCTGCAAGGATTTCAGTACTTTGAAACCTTACAATGACAAAAAGAAATGGAAAAGTGGGAGTGGCAGAAACAGTGCATCATGGACTGAATCAAGAATCCAGAGTCACCCACTAGGGGTGCACTACTTGAGATTTTCGGGGTCTGATACTGATAGCTGATTTTTAAGGAGTCACATTGACTGATACCGATCTGATTTTCAATATGCAGCCTGGCAGCTTAAAGAGCAGTGTCTGGCTGGTAAGTCTGTTGTGGTGGAAGGGATTGGGGAAGGAAAGGAGCGTGGGGGTGGGGGGGTGGTGATCAAGGCCCCTGAAGTGAGGGAGGGAGTGGGGCTGGAACAGGGGCTGGGGCAGGTGCTGCCCAGCTGGGGCGGGGTGGGGTGGGGTGGGGTGCAGGATGGAGCCGTGGCTCATCTGGAGGGTGCAGGTGGGGTGGGGGGGCAGCTCCTGCTGTTATGTGCACCTTGGGAGGGCACGGGGGGACATGTGCTACCCAGACCTGCGTGGGGCAGAGTGGGCTGCCACTGTGGGCTGGGACTATGCTGGGCTCTTCCCAATGGGCTGGGCCGGGCTGCGCTTGGGGCAGCCCTGTTAGGGAACTACAGGGGGGGCTGCAGTCACCCCAAAATTTGCCATATCCCCTTCAACCCCCCTCCCAGTGCCGCTGCCCATCCCACCCTGAGTGGAGCACAGCCCAGCCCCCACCAGGAAGGTCCCAGTGTAGCTGTGGCCCCAGCCCACAATAGCAGGCTACCCTCACCACGTGCAGATCCATGACCACATGCCCCCCATGCCCTCCTGGGGTTGTGCACAGCAGTGGGACCTGCCCCCCCCCCGCACCCTCTGGACGAGCTGCAGCTCCATCCTGTGCCCTGCCCTGTCCCGGCTGGGCAGTACCTGCCCCAGCTCCAGCCCCACTCCCTCCTTCACTGCGGGGGCCTTGATCTGCCCTCCCACACAGCCTTCCTCCCACCACTTCCACCACAACAGACTTACCAGTTGGACAAAGCTCTCCATGCTGCCAGGCTGTGCTTCTCACCACCTACATGCTGCACTGTGGCTATGCACATGTATGGGGCATTTTTCAGCCACTTTATCAGCCACTTTATCAGCCACATTAGGCAAAAAAGCCGATTTCTGATACAGTCAATTTCCTTTATATTGGTGCACCTCTGTTACCCACCCTGTATGGAAATACATGCTCAAATTGCAGCATGGTCAGCTGATTCCAGATTGGCCCCATCAGCCATCTTTGGAATCACAAATAAGACAATCATGGAAGACAGTCATCCTTGACTGCAAGGGATTGTTGAAGAAGAATATCCAAATGTATTAGTATCCTTTATGAATACTGAAGAAGAAGCGTTCTTGGTTAGCATGTGCCTTTAGGAAGCAGTCCCATTCAAGATTTCAGTTCCATTTCATTGCTGGTTTCCATTGTTTGATCTGAGAAGGCCTATTCCCAGGCCTTTTTTTCTTGCTATAGTTTGGCATCTTGAAGACAAAAGCAACTCATGTACAGGTCAAATCTGGTCAATTTATCTTGTAATATAGAAGGCTGGGGAAGCAACTGAAGTCAAAGCTGCATGTTTTTCCCCTTCCTCAGTCCTGCTTATACCTCTTCAGCTTAACATTATGTAATTATAGCTGCATGAATATTTGGGAAGATCACTCAGTTGGAGAAGGAGGACAAAAGCATCTGAAATGGAAGGTGTCTGTATGGTAACTCTTCCTTGATAAATGTTTGATAATTATTGCTGGTTGTTTGAACATGAACCTTTACTCTGCAGCTCATAGATAAGCCAATCAGTGTATGTAAGGGCCTATGTAAAGGACAGCTAATCTTTGGGAGAGGGCAAGGTCATGTATGCCTTCCAAACTGGAAGTCCCAGGCTTCGTGGAATTTTCTTGGGAAATCTTTCTCCCAGAAAGAATGATGTGGGAGGAGATCCACTGGTTCTCATCTGACACTTCCAGAAGGTGGCAGAATCCTGATATTTTAATGCCAATAAATTTAAAAGCTCCCCCTCCCTTTTCCCCCATGAAAGCATGATGAAATGGTGCAAACAATGTAAACAAAACCCCTGCTCAGGGTTCAAATCCAGATGAGCCTAGAGCTTCTTAGATTACAAGAGGTCTAGTTACCCTCTTTTTTTCTTCATGAATTCTAAAATTTCTGTAAGTATACAATGTTTATTCAAGTACCTTTTAGGTTAGGCATCAGAGACAGAGATGGTGCCTTTAGGCAAAGGGGAGAGCAAAAAGAGCACCAAGCCAAGTGTAGCTGAGGGAGACACTGTGACTCAGAGGACATGTAGAGGCTGCATAGTCCACACATACCTCAGCTAGATGTAAAACTAGCTTATTGGCAGGTTTAAATCAGCCTGTGTTGGGCTCTGTGCTGCTGTAGCTATACCAGAGGTGGGCAAAATACGGCCCGCAAGGGTAGCTAGCTTAGGTATACCCACACTACATGGCAATTTTCAGTGAAAGATCTTTAGGAGTCAGATTATTTTCCTATTTTCTTCTTGGTCTGGGAGTGCTGGGAAGGTAATAATTTGCTGATGACCTATGCCAGGGATGGCTAACTTGTGGCATGGGCAGCTTGTGTGTGTGGTATGTGGCAGACCGGAGAGGAAGCAGGCAGCACAGGGCAGATAGGGCAGGGTACAGAAAATAGAACAGCGGACTGGATGGGGAGTATAGGGCAGGGAAGGAGATTGGAGTGGCACTCAGGAGGGGTGTGGGGCTCAATTTGTGGTGCTCATGCTGAAAAGGTTGGCCCTCACCACAGCAATTATGACCAACTGCTACTCTATGCTGTCAATGGAGTGTAGTCAACTTGCAAGCTGGGATCCTGACTTCAGTGCATTTGAGCATGGACTAAAACTCTGTAAGTGATTCTGGTCCTGAGGAAATCTTTCAGTTTTAAACATGAAAGTTTTGAACCAGGTTGAACCTAAGAACCTTTTGAGGGCCATCAAGTAGCTGTTCCTCAGAGCATGGCTTACTGGTGAAAGCTGCCGTTTGTGGTGGAATGTTGTTTGATACAAAAAGGATGGAATAAAATTTGTTCTGTCCCGTTTCATTTCTTAGGAAAAGGGGATGAGGAATTCTCTGGTAATCTCCCAGATCTGAACATAACAAAAGCAGCCAAACCCTGCCTAAAAGCGTATGCATGGGTGAATATTTTTTGGAAGAATATCATACAGGTAACAATCAATTCTGTCAGACAGAAGCTCCTCAGGGTAAAAGAGGGAGTTATTAACCGAAACTCAGAAGACATCACTTGCCTTGAAACAAAAGTTTTAAAAAAATCAAGCAAGAGACAAATAACTAAGCCTGATTAAGCACAGCTGCAAATCATACACTTGTATGAATATGAACCAAAGGGACAGAACCCTTAGGGAGGAGTATTATGAATAAGTAGATAGACAAGAGTAACACTGAGGATTTTACAACGTTGTTTTCTAAATGGGGCGGTAGCAGTAACTGAGAATATGCTTGTGTGTGCACAATACAGAAATCTTTGCTCCAGTGAATTTTCTCCCCATTTAACATCTTTGTATTTCCAATTTGTTCCTTACTGAGAACCATATTGCAAATGAATTTCACTGATGACAAAGTGATCTGAAATATATATATAAGGTAAGATACCAGAGATACTTTTCAGTAGTGTCTTCTAATCAGTACTAGCATAATTATTAGTAGAATACTGTAAATTACAGAAATTTGGACTTGATTATACAATCCTTATGCACTGAAGTAATGTAGGGGTTTATACCACCTACTTTTCTATGATTATGCTCCAGTGTAATTCCATTGACTTCAATAGGAGCAGAAACTCAAGTAAAAATGTAAAGTATGAATAAAAACTAGATGACTAGACATTCCTCTGTGGCTCCCAACAACAGAATGGAATAATTATTTTCAGTATTATAGTTTAAAAGGACATTCATTGTCCAGTGGAAGATCAGGGCATAATATGAGTACAAAAGACTGCACCATCAGTTACTTGCTAAAATGAGTCTGACTATAAATAAATACATTCTTGCAGGTAGTTGAATGAAATAATTTAGCTAAACCTGGATTCTTTTACCTCATCCCCTTTTGTTTTCTGTTTAAAGACTGTGTTTAAACATAGTTTAAACAGCTGGAACAAAATATAAATAATTACATCAAGCTTTGACATCTCAGTTATTTCCAACACAGAAAACATACTGATCTGCCTGCATCTGCATGAACAAAAGGATTAAAGCTTTTCAAACTGAATAAAATGAACTACCGTATCTTTATTCCCACAGAATTTTAAAACCGCCCCTAAAGGTTTTTGTGGTATTGAAAACTTGTTTTTAGAATGTATATAATTAAAAGAACAAGTTTAGTTTTAATTGTTGTGATAGAGTAGTGGCGAATGGCCTTATGAGAAGTATACAAATAGATTAAGAAAGCTTCTTCGTAGTATGTAATAAATATATTATTTTTGCTTTCTAGATTCTGCGTTTGGCGTGTGTTTTATTTCTGCCAGCATTGGACAGCCAAACATCACACCATACCTTTTCTGAAGATATATTGCCACCTAGCAGCAGGAATCTCCTTCAGAAAAATCTTTCTCTTCCCTCCCTCTTTTCCTTCTTTGATCTGCAGCGTTTCAAACCAGAGGTTGTTCTGTCAGGCTTCTTTAAAATGAGAATTCTCTCCCCCACAATATTTGAACTACTTAACTCTTTCTCCTCCTCCTCCCCCTCTTATTTGTGATACATTTTACAACTCATAAGGAAGGCTGGATTAACAGGAGGAAATCTTGTATCAAACCGCAGAAAAAGGACAGCAGGGACTTCTCCTGACCACTTCTTTTGTTTCTGACCTATAGGGTTATTTTCCATGGCCTATTAAAATCCTGTGCTGAGAATGCCAACAGGGATACCCATGGTTGGCAACCACAGCAGTGCTTTTTTGAGACTGACACCTGTTTACTAGCAACTGGACTGAGACCAATAACATGTTCTGAAACCATTAAACACTCCAATTAGCATTCTTACCTGCAATAACCTTAGCAATACCAGACTTCAGAGGAGCACTGAATGAGTCTATATTCTTGATCCTTTAATGATATAATTATAATAATCCACTGTGTACTAGCAGTTAGATGCTATATAGAGGTGCATTAGAAATACCGATTGACCTGGCAGCCAGGAGAACAGCTGGAAAAGGCAACTGACCAACCCCAAAAGTAGATTTATGGTTTCAGCCATGCTGACACCTCCTGTCAACCCCTTTGCAATAATGTGAATCCATAACCCTTTGATCTTTGCAGCAATGTACTACATGTGGCACTATGGATCTGGCCTGAAGCCTTGCTTTTGTATCTATTTTAAATTTGGCTATGATCAAGAATTGTACAGAGCACAATTAACTTAAGTGACCATGAAGTGGGGGACATAATTCTACGTTTTTTAAAGCATTAAATAATAAAATAAAATGTTCCAGGGGCTATGGTTTCTCTTCAGGGAACAAGTTACTTTTAAGAAGAATTATCTACGGCTATATTAGATAGAACTTCATTGTGCCTTCAAGTCACATAGGCTGAAGTACTGCTATTCCAGCATTTTTTGTCTCCAATATTTAGAGTAAGATGCACAAAAGCTAATAAAATTAAAGGAGAGATAAATACTCAGGAGGACCACTCTAGTCATTATTTAACTTTACCTACCTCTCAGTATTGTTATAACAAGTATTTTAAAATATTTTAAAAGTATTTTTAAATAAGAAGCATTTTAAATGTTGTGACTGGGGGATTGTATACAGAACTGAAATGATCAGCAACATTAAAAATAAGTAGGAGAATACACAAAAGCAATGTCACTTCTGTTTTACATATATTTCTGTTTGGTTGTTTAAAGTTGAATTTATAGGTTTAACAATAATGCACCCAACATTTGTTCATAAGTGTAATCTAACATGATTTGCAAAGACTTTGAACTCCATATATGATTATGAAAGGGGCATTTAATTATCATTTTATTTTTTGGTAAAGTTAATATTTTGTGTGAGATTCAGAGAACTCCAAGGTTTTCAATGACTGCTGAAACTCAACAGGAATTATGCTTCTAATTCACTCACAGACTTTGGACAATCCCACATTTTACCTTTTGAAAAAGCCTTAACTAAACATTTTTTTCAGCAAAACATTTTTGGATAAAGTCTATTTTTAAAATTAATACATTATTTATAGATTATGAAATGCAAGCTTGTCAACCACCAAAAAGTTGGTGCTATTTTAATTTCATTCAATGCAATGCCCAATATTAGCTGGTGTATGTGAAGGAGGCTATTTTTTGCAAAACTATAATTGAATAAGTTGTATTTTTCTAATTTATTATCATCTAAATATCTGAGTTGTGTATACTACTTTTTCAGTCAATAAGAGACATACTGAGGCAAATTCAGCTCTAAGTTATGCCAGTATGTGTGCAGAATACTGACCACATTATACAAGCAGAATAATATCAGTGAAATTATTCTGCATTTACATCAGTGTTACTGAGATCTTCAATCACTAAGTTCTTGCACCAATGTTATTGCAATAAACTGCCCTAGTCCTGAAATCCTTATTCACATAAGTAAGCTATAATTTCCAAGGGATGACTATTAAGTGTGTTTATACATGACAAAAGGGGGAAGAAATGAAGAGAGGGTGAAACTGGTTAGGGAAGAGAACTGAATTAGTTTTATAGCCTATAGTATAGATCCTGTTAGTTAGCTATTTTTTCATGTTAATTATTTTTAAGTTTAATTTTTAATTGGATGGGAGGGAGAACAACAGCAGTGTTCACCCCCTGGGCTCCAAGAAAGCAGAGGCTTGGGCCAAACCCATGCTGATCAATTGGCGAACTTGAACTCAGAATGCTCTGAGAAAACAGAGCTCAGGCAGGAGCTGCACTGACGTGGATGTGCTCAAAGAGCTCACTGAGAATGCTGCACCCCCCTGGATTCCAGTGGCTGGGTACTGGATTCAAGATGTAGCATAGAGGGTACTGAACCAGTACCCCCTGGAAAATACTAAGTAGCTCTGTGATGTTAGATTTATATCTCATAGGAAAGATATTACCTCTAAGGTCTTTTAGTCAATTATTAAAAACCCTAAGCAAGTCCTAAGATGAAATCTTAGCCCTGGCACCCTTTCCAGATTCCAGTCAACTTCACCTACATTTCTCTGGCAGTTTTTCATGGATGAACTATTCCTCTTCACTTTCTGGCTTACATTATAAAGCATTATTTCTGGGTGATGTTAATGAGTTGCTAAGTTTCCCTGGTAGGGGAAGTGCTCCTTCAAATCATCACACAGGCATACAATAAATAAAGGCATAGACATAAAAAATGATATTAGAAATAATAATAAAAAAGATTGGGTCTTCTAATCAATCAAGATGACGTCCAATGTGCCTGTGGCCTCATTAAACAACAGATTAAGTAGTGGTCACTAGAAAAGGCAGACAATACAGGGACAGGACAGAGTGTCCTAGTTATTAAGAAAGTACTGGGAGGGACCTGAATATCACAGTGGTCCATGGGTGTGATATGGTGTATTTGCTAAAGAGTATATACATCCTCAAAGCCTGCAAGGGCATAGCTAGGGTCAGTGACACATACTATTCAGAAAAGAAGCAGCTCCTCTTCAGGATCCTCTTCAGGATTCCTCATGGAATCCCCTTCTGAGTAGCAGGATTCTTGGAACAGAGAGTGCATGTGTCAGCATATCCATTTGCCTCTTTAGTACTGGCAAAAGGAAGGGTTTGAATCAACAAATATGTTCAGTTTCCTTAGATGAAAGACACTTTTGAAGTGCAAAATATTGTGTGTGAAATCACAAAATACTGTTCCAGCTAACCAATAAATTATTTATAGTTTGGCCCTCAAAAGGGAATCTGACAACAATAATGCCATGGAATATACACATCATGGACTCCCCACCTTAACAACAGTCTGTTAAGTTTCTGTTTGTAGATTAAATGATCCACACACACCTACAGCAACTACAGCCATAATGTTGTGTCATCGAGACTTGCAGTGGATTGAATTACTTCCAGAAATAGATAGGGTGTTGCCTTAACACCTATTTTACATTAAAAACTGTTTTCTTGGAAGTGCACGGGTTTCTACAACAGGTAAATAAATACAAGATCCCAGAGGGCCAAACCACACCACCCTCAGTAAAGGCTGTGTACAGGTATGGTAAATAAAAATTGGATGGTATACCTTAAAATCACTTCTTGTGTTTTTTCCTTCATGAAGCAGTAAGGAAGGAACCACTTGGGCACAGCTGATCTTCAAATAACTCTATCTCCTACATGTGAACATATACATATACAAGCTGACCAGTTAGGTTCTGCAGCAGAAGACTGGAAAACTTGGTAGAGGGTTCACAAATTATTTGAAAGCCTACCAATTAGTTCCTTTATTCCAGCGGTTTTCAACCTGTGGTCCATAGTCCTCTGGGGGGCTAGAGACTATGTCTAAATGGTTTGCAAATGTCTAAATGTTCTCCTTCATGACTATGATCAATTAAAAGTATGTGAATATACACTCTTACAATTCAAAGGGGTCCACACCTCTATTAGAATTTTTTTAGGGGTCCACAAGTAGAAAAAGGTTGAAAGGCACTGCTGTATACTACTGGAAAGAAAAAATGGGGAAAATTTCCATGGAGTCATGGAGTCAATTTTCATGGAGTTCTCCTGTGATTATTCCATTGGCCAACTGGGAATTATACCCCTGGAAATAATGTGGCCTGCAACTGCAGAATCCTGCAAGTTCTGCATGTTGGCAGAACCACCCATGCAGAGACTTTTGGTCTATAAACTGGACTGTTCCTGGATTGTCTGTGTCATTCTGTTTCCTGACAGCACATTGTCAAGGACTATCAGAATTAAATAGGGCCCATCATACACCACTGGTTATCACTGCTCTAAGGAGGTCTGTTATCTTACATGAAAGCAGCCTGTGTAAAGAGACTTCAAAGGAAGATTTAAAAAATACAACATGGTTGATCAAATAGTTTGTCAGGTGGCTTGCTTTGTTCTGACAGAGCATACGGAAATCATGGAAAGAACATTTTATTCAGCCTTTAGGCAAATAAGAAGAAGCAGCGCTAAAGTTCACTGGAGCCTACAGTGTCCATAAAAGGACAGTTGTTCTAGTAGTTCTATTCACTATAAGATTCACTTTATTTGAGAAAGTCAAAACAGTCAGCTGGGAAACAAGATTGAGCCACAATTTATAGGACTCCAATTGAAAACTAGAGCTAAGATATTAGGTGCATGTTTGGCTTTCATTATCTATGTCTATGTTTATATTTATGGTCTTGCTCAATATCCACTAACTTCCAATTCACAGAAAGACTCCTTTCACTATGAAAACATGGCAGAGCAGTTGGTGACCATCGGGGGTACATGCGGGTGCACGAGCACCCTCTGAAATTGGCCATGCCCCCCCAGCCGCTGGGGGCCCCCCCCCGATCAGTGGTTGGACACTGAGGGACTCCCCCCCGTTCGGTAATCGGCCACTGGCTCCTCCCCAGTATTAGAAGGCACCAGTTACCCTTGTTTTCAACCTTTTTAGACTCAAAAAACCCTTTAGAAAACATCAGCTCTTAGTTTTCACTTGATTTTTGACTACAGAGAAAAAATAGAGAAATTCTTCTGTTGCAAAGACCTCAGAAAGGCCACAGCAGGTCATAACATTTTTAATAGGGCTGTGTGAGGCTTTGGACAGAGCTTCGGATCCGGAGAAGCTTTGGACACTTTGGGTCTGAAGCAGCATGTCTGGGTTGAAGCGCTGGCCTCGTTAGGCTTCCCGAAGCGGTTCGGAGCTTCCAAAGCACTTCAGAGCTGCCTCAGCAATCTGGTCATATAGTATAAAGGGGAAACAATAAAATATCTATATTTTAAATATCTATAACTTTGTTGTTTTTTGCCAATTTGGATTGGTAGACTCTGCAGAGAGCATGAAGCCTGCCAAGTTTCAAGATCAGTGCAGGGGTTTGGGGGGAACTGCACCCCAAATTCTTGAAAGCAAAACTCCTGTCACATCTATGTGTTACAACACAGATGGGTCAAAACTGCAGGGCTGGTAGTTCTTGCTGAGTCCACAAAGTCTGCCAAGTTTCAAAAAGATCAGTGCAGGGGTTTCAGGGGAACTGCCCCTCAAGCTGTGGACAAGCAAAACTTGTGACATGGGTAACACTGCGTGTGTTAAGGCACAGCGGGGTGACAGCTGCAGGGATGGTGGCCCCTGCTGTGGCCACGACACCTGTCAGCTATTGAGGGGATCGGTGCAGGGGGGTTTGGGGGCCCTGCATCCCTAGCTGCTGACAGGCAAAACTGATGACATGGGTGCTGGCGGAACTGACTGTCTCTGTCTTGGGGCGTGGGAGACATTACTGCAGGCCTGGCTGCTAAGCTACTGTGTTATCAGTTACCAATCAATCATGATTTATTCAGGGACCAGCTCAATATGCAGGACCTAGCTAATGTAGCCAGTTAATTGCCATGAATTAACGCCTACAAAACCAGGCTAAGGAGAGGAAAGAATCAGTACAGACAACTGCCCCAAGACAGACACAGTCCCACAAGCACCCATGTCACGAGTTTTTGCCACGAGTTTAGTCTGTCAGCGGCTAGGGGTGCAGGGCCCCAGACCCCCCGGCACCGATCTCCTTGACAGCTGGCAGGTGCTGTGGCCAGAGCAGGGGCCACCACCCCTGCAGCTTTCACCCTGCTGCGCCTTAACACACACAGGGTCACCCATGTCATGAGTTTTGCTTGTCCGCAGCTTGAGGTGCAGTTCCCTCCAAACCCCTGCACCGATCTTCTTGAAATGTAGCAGACTTTGTGGCCTCAGTAAGAGCTACCACCCCTGCAGTTTTGACCCCCCTGTGGTCTAACACATAGATGTGGCAGGAGTTTTGCTTTCAAGAATTTGGGGTACAGTTTCCCCAAAACTCCTGCACCTATCTTCTTGAAACTTGGCAGGCTATGTGGACTTACCACGGGCCACCACCCCTGCAGTTTTCACCCCCCTGTGGTTTAACATACAGCTGTGACATGAGTTTGGCTTTCAAGAATTTGGGGTACAGTTCCCCCCAAACACCTGCACCAATCTTCTTGAAAGTTGGCAGGTTTCATGCTCTCAGCAGAGGTTACCATTCCTGCAAGTTTCATCCAAATTGGACAGAAAACAACACAGGTATAGATATTTCACTGATTCTCCCATTATACTTTATGGCCAGATCTCCGAGGCAGCTTCAGCCGAATCAAGGCAGAAACCCGGTCTGGAGCTCTGGATTGGATCACTGCCATCCGAAGTGGCTGGATCCGAAGCCAGATTGTATCACTGCCGATTCACACAGGCCTAGTTTTTAACACTATGGATTTCTACTGGAAATCTGGGTATATATTGTGAATTGTGTTTTCACACCTAATAGCGCTAACATTGCGCTGCACTCTGTAGTACCCCTGAAAGGATCTCAAGACACCTTAGGGTGCTATGACATCCAGCTTGAGAATCACTGAGCTAGAGACTGATCATATTAGGTATGACAACACTGGAATTTGACAGAACACAAAGGAGAATGCCTTGTATTCAATGCCACCTGAGTTTTTGTTACATACAAAGCACAATCATGATTACTACATTAACCTCAATTTCCATGAAGCCTAACAATAAATGACCACTTACTTTTGTTTTACCAAGAGGGGACCAAAATTCTACTTTTTCTTGTGAACACAACGCTCTCGCCGAGTCCCAAATTGCAATGGGAATTTTGTTCACCCAGTTGAGCCCATAAAACTTATCATTGTATTGTGAACAAAGAAACACAGAACAACATGTATCCAAATGAAAATGAAGGCAGCAAATGGGGAACACCAGTACAGTTGTAGAAAGAAGAGTTTTCCTGTTCTCCCTAGAAGACAGCTTGCTTTTGTCTTTAATCCCAGACATTAAGGTGTATAAACAAAAAATGTTTACAGCACACAGAAAACTTGTTGTTCTCTTGCAAAGGAAGGAGTAATTTATAAAATTACTCATAGTTTCTTCAGGGTCAACGGAATTTTAGCACTAGCCATGAATCTTTAATGTAGAAACTTTAGAGCAACTAGAGTCATAAATCAGACCATAATGTACCACACATTATCTGTTCTGTGATTTTCTGTCTGATAATATAGAAGGTAAAAGGGGAAAGGGAAACTGCAGTGAATAGCAATTCTTTAGAGCACAAATAAAAACATTTGAAGCAGGCAAAGACATCTTAATTGTTCATTTGCCTGTGAAAAGCTTGAGATGTTGCATCTTTTAATAAGATGCATTGGTGGGGTGAGGTGAGCCAAGATTTCACCCTAGAAATTTTAGAGAAATTTCTACCCTCAAAATATGTTATTTCTATTTTTACTTAACTGAAATAAAATTTGCTCACTATATTTTTAACAGTAAAACATACTGTTCATCTATCTGGAAAATGTTTATCAGATCGTTCAGTTGGAAAATTAAATAGTGGAATAAAATGGAATTAAACTTTAATATTTTGCTGATCTTCAAGCATAGAAACATGGTGAAAAGCAATATTACATATGATGAAAAGTTTGTATTTTTTTTTACCACGACACTTAGAAAAGTCTTTGTATTTTTATTTTGGACATCTTCCTTCAACATAGCTGTCATTCAAAAACAGAGTTAGCTAGATATGCAAGCTACAATCCTCAGACTTTATCACTCTACATAATGTCCATTCCACACTGATATGTTCAACTTGTTTACAAAAGCATCATGTGTTGCTTTCCAGCTAGGATTCTGCTCGCATGAATGTACTTCTATTTTTTAAATGAAAACATCAATATACACTGCTTATCTTCTTCAGAAATCACATTAAAGTAGCATTAAAAAAAATCAAGGGAACTTTTCTTTTAAAAAGACATAAAAATTCACCTTACCAGACTAATATTTAGCAGTAGCAAAGAGCAATAGGAGTAATAAGTGGCCTGCAGATTAAGACCTGTGATGGCGTAATACCAAATAATTGAAGGAATTGTCTTAAATCTGATGGAGATGGTTTATAGATTTTGCTTTTGAACCTAGTCACTGGCTACTTTATTAATATTTTGAATTTCTAGAATCCTTTGCTGTTGGTATTCTTTATTGGGGTTGGCTATGCATTACAGATATTCTGTGATGCACTAGAGCAACAGCAGCAACAGTGGAACAGGTATGATAACGCTAGATCAGCAACTGGCTAGGCAAGCAGAATATTAACCTGTTGGATTAATTTGGAGACATATGCTATTTTAAGCCATTTGAACTAATAGCAATGGTTGAAAATATTCCAAGTCATTACATATGAGTGCTTTTTTATACTAGCATTTTACAGCCCAACTCAAGCTTGGGACACCTTTGTATTAGAGCCCTAGTAATCCTGAAAAGCATAATCTGAAAATTCATGTACACATTTCTAGCTTCGTTGCATCAAGGAACAGCCTGATTTCTACAACAGTGGAGCCCCCTGGCCTGGGGTTATAAACCCCAGCCCAGGCCCAGGCCCAGGCTCAGGCCCAGCCCATAGTGGGCTCTGAAATACACATTACACTGCCAGCATAGGAGCTATTTTTGAGTGGTAGGAAGTGTGACAGGGACATGAAAGGTGAAACCTGTTGCAGGCAGTGCTACAGAAACTGGCATATGGCCCAGTGTTGGTCTGTAGGGAAAGAATACTGGAGCAGGGACATTATTTTCATGAGATCACTTAGCCCCTATTCTGATCCCAAATTGAGGAAGGGAGGAAACATAATGAAAAAGTCGTTTAGATCCACTTTGTTCTCAGTGGTGGCAGATGACAGAACAAGGAGCAATGGTCTCAGGTTGCAGCAAGGGAAGTTTGGGTTAGATATTAGGAGAAACTTTCTCACTAGGAGGGTGGTGAAGCACTGGATCAGGTTACCTGGAGAGGCTGTGGAATCTGCTTTCTTGGAGGTTTTCAGGACCCAGCTAAACAAAGCTTTGACTGGGATGATCTAGTTGGGGATGGTCCTACTTTGAGCTAGGGGTTGGACTAGATGACCTCCAGAGGTCCCTTCCAACCCTAATTTTCTATGATTCTATGAATGTAAAAAAGGAGTTTAAAAATCTTACTCTAATCTATTGTATTGATATAAATTTAACTTAGACTTTCTTATTTTATGTGGCCTTGAGTTTTCTTTCTTGGTGAGAGATAATTTATGATATTCTGTCACTAAAAGAAATTATTTGGAATTGAACTTAAACAGCTCCTGACTTGTTTATTCATTGCCTACCTGAGGGGCTAATTCCAGCCCTTGAAAGGCCCTTGTAACCAAAACAGAGGAAAAGGAAATAAAACTCAGTGTCAAGAATTCTGGATTTAAGCAGTAATGCAACCTATTGCCAGGGAATTTGAGAAAGTAATAAGATGTATAGCTGGCTGGTGCTGAGGTGTTCACCACAGACTGACAAGACAGAATAAAAGAGTGGCTTGTGGAAGAAAAGGGAGCTTAGATACCATGTTAAAAGGTATATAAATCACTACACAGAGTATTTTTGATAGTAGACACTCTGCAGCTTTGGAGTTCCCGAGCCCTATCAAGAAACATGTATGTCAGCATTATTACCACTGAAAAAATTGTTCCAGTTGAAAGTAGTAGCAAGGCACCTCATGGCACCTACTCCAGCCTGCCATGTGAATTCCTACAATGCAAAATCAGAATTCCTCTTGACTGGAATATACTTTGTGGTTTCTTTGCTCAATTTGCTATATAGACCTTGAGGCACAAGGGCAGGACTTGGCCCATTGCCCTCTAAACAAGATTCAGCAAATGAAATATCAGACAACAGCTGACAACAGATAAGGCAGCGCCTTAATTATTTTACTAAATAAATCATATTATTTATGGAGACATACTGATAATCTGGAGGTTTCCTGGCATGTCAAAGTCAACTTGGCTCCTTTCCTTATGCAAATTGTATTAGGATGATTTATGGAATTAGCCCTGGAGGTCTGTACATATCCCATACCAGATCAACCATCTAGGGCCACTGACAAATGTTCAGTTAAAAGCATGATGAGATATGATCCTCAATCCCAACAACTGCAACTCTTGCCATGCCACATGCATGGCAGGACACACTTGTAGGATCAGGGATCAGACCCCAATTGTGCCCTACTTGGCAGTGCAGAGGGAGCTCAGGATCATGATCCCAGGCACCTCTTGCACTGGCAAAAGTGCTGAACAATCACCTGATCGTTGGTTGGCTCCAGGGATCCACCAGGCTGGTTCAAGCACCTGGAGCCAGCCAACAAGCAGCTGATTGTCAGCTAGATCAAGACTGCAGTGAAGCTCAAAACAGCCACTGTACAGTCCCTGCCAGCCAACAATCAGCTGACTCTGTACTTTAAAGAGGTCTGATATACTCCCCATTTCCTAAAACTTGCAGCTGTGTGAAACTGGGTGATACACACTGCTTTTTCCTCTCTACATATTTTGCATAAACGAACAATCCCAACTCTGGCGGGCCCCAACCTACCCATCTTTCTTGCTTTGTATGGTTCAGCTCTAGCTAAGCTTTCTTTTTGGCATTCCAAAAAAAATACATATTTCCCTCTGTATTTTTGCTATCTGCCTCCACATCAGTGGAAATAAAATTCCGGTAAGTAATTGTCAGTAGCACAGCCTTAACCACTGCCACTTTTCCAGAAAAGGACAGCCTTCTTCCAATAAATAAACCAAAGTATTTGCCATATCCTTGCTGTCACCTTCTCCCATGCTATAATGCCTTTCCCCTCAGCATCCATCGGGATCCTAGCACTCTATTTCTCTCTCTTGTTTGAAGGCCCAACTTCTCCAAGTGCTATCAGTTCCCCACTCCCATTCCGGTGTTTTTTGATCTATTTAGTTTAGCCCCCACCACTTCTCCATACTCTGATGTATGCTTCAGCACCCTTTCCATTGAAGGTCTATCTCTAACTACTACATTTATATCATCCATGTATAATAAACATTCTCCCCCTCCTGGTATCTTTACTCTGTTTATGACCTTGTCTTTTCTTATTCTTTGTGCTGCTTTATTTCTTTGTAGTTCTCAGCTCTTTCAATCTTTTCCTTGCAGTTCTTCGACCTTCCTTCCAAAAAAATTCTCCCATTCTCTTCTTCACCATCATTCACCATTCTCTGGTACTCTTAAAATATTTCTTCAGTGTTCTCCACCCCTCATAGTTTCTTGTATATGCTTGACATGTCTCCTCCTCTTGTAAGTCACACATTTAACTTCAACACTTCCCTTCCTCTTACAAGGTTTTTACTAAGACTCAGTTCCACCTTCAGCATCCAGTGATCATTACATGTTATACATGCTTTTTTTTTTCTTCCTTATCTATTTCTTTTGATACAAACACAAAGTCAATTCTTGACTGTTTCCTTCCACTGGGGTCAGGCCTGGTGAAAATTTCTCCCCTGCCCATACATCTCTTAGTGACTCTTCTTTTTTTATATTTACTAACAATCAGGATGAGCTGTCTAAAGTTCTGCCTTCTCCTTCCCTGTTCTGTTACCTGCTTCTTTAATGCAACGGAAGTCTCCCACTATTACCTATGGTCTCCCTTTGACCACATAAACCACTACCTTTCTAAGCAGAGCCTTCCTTCCCTACCACTCTGGTGGTGCATATATGTTGAAAACTTCTAATTCTGCTCCCCTGCCTGATAGTATAATTCACTGCTGTGTTATCATTAAATGCATAAACATGATTCACAAGATACACTCAGAGATTTCAAATAGAAATGAGTAGTGTCATTTGCTCCAGGTGAACCAGGTGTCTCTATCCCTAGGCTGTTACAGAGCTAAGGCAGCAAAGCTTCTGCTCTCCAACCCTGCTGACAGTGGCATTGGGGGTAGGTGAGGGGAGGAATGGCTCCAGCCACAGTCTGCACAGTGGGTGGAAGGGGGAAAAGACCCCAAGGCAAAGGTTTTCCCCACCTTCCACAGGTACATTCCCCCTCCTCATCCCATGGCTGAGAGGTGGGGGGTTGGTGGAGGGTGAGGCTGGCCTGACTGCAACCTGGCAGAGGTAAAAGGCACATGGGAATGCCCTCCACCATCTGGCCTTGGACAGTTCAGGCATCTGCCTGCCTTGGTGAACCAAAGAGGGAGTGTGTGTTCTGTTCATTAACCTGTGTAGATTGGATTGATTCCATCTTGGACTTTTTGACTGTCTGTACTTGGCCTAAAAGACCATCTTGCTTCCCATGTGATGGTAAAATAGATTTACCTGTACCTTCATTTTCTCATCATGATCTCCCATGGTAATTTCTAGATATGGACTCAGTTCTTGCTTCTACTAGGTGATATATCTGGCATTCCTAATAGTCTGAGTCCCTCCATGCAATCTGTCTGCTCTGTTTCTATATTTTGCTTTATTTGCCCATAATAACATTGTCTTCCTTACTATGGATCTTGATATAACAAACTACTGCCATTTTGTGTCTCACACCACGTGCTGGGGAATGTGAAAGAGCTGCATGCTTGTCTCTATCAGCTCTTTATTAAGAGCTACTACACCTTTTATTAGAAATGACCAAACAGGAAAAAAACTCATCTGACCTCAAGATGACTGATTCTGGCCCCTGTGATGTGGCACTGGAAAACGTAAAGTTTGATTTTAGGATTAGGTATTTCTAGTAAAAATTAGGAAGTGTTTCTGCCATTGCACAAGGTGCTGGTGAGACCTCATTTGTAGTACTCTGTGTAATTCTTGTCACCCATATTCAAGAAAGATTAATTCAGACTTGAACAGAGGAAAGCTACTGAGCTGATCAGGAAATGGAAAGCTTATTATATTAGAGACCAAAAGAATATGGCATCTTTAAACTTACAAAATGGTGGCTGAGAAAAGATATGACTTGTCTCCATAAAAACTTGAGAATGCTTGTGAACACAATAATTGCTTTACACACTTTTATTTTGATTGTGTCTATACCATAAAAATCCAACATAAATATAGGATTCTCCTGAAATAATTTTTACAATTCAGTTTTTAAGCTGGATTGACTGACACAGAAACTAACTTATGAGAGTTTAAAGAATGAGTCAATGGTACAACTCAGAACCAGGCTGTCAGTTCTTTTTGCTCTGACTCCCTGACTAAAAACCTTCTTTTTAAAGGCCCTGGAAAACATCAGAATATAATGGAGTAGAATTAGGACTGGATTCTGCAATGTAGAAAGCATGCTGGCCCTGATGCAGCAAATTCCTTGAGCATGTGCGTATATTTAAGCACGCTGTAAGTCTAGTGCAGTCCTGTAGCCAACATGCTCTCCCGAGAGTTGTTTAAACTTCCGAAGACAAAGAGAAGAAACATGAAATAAAACACGGGTGGGAAAACAAAGAGGAGGAAAAGTAAAAAAGAAGAAAAGCAGCTTTGGGTGCAACAGTTTTTTTCTTGTCTGTATTTCTGTTGAAAGTCCAAATTTCATCAAAATCTTAATTAAAAAAGATCAAAATTTGGACATTTTTAACCAGCTAATCAACCTGTCTAAATAATCTGCATGTACAGGCCTCTGTTATACCAACTATGAAATGGATCAATGTATTTAAACACTTCTAGTGAACATGAAAAATCTTTAATTTTTATTTGACCCTCACTAAGAAAGGGATTTAATTACAATCTGAGCAGAGGTTAAGCAAGCATGTAACGTTATGCATGTTAATTCTGCTGACTTCAACAAAACCACTCATGCTTTAAGCAGCAGGGCTTTAAACAGTTAAGCAAAAATCATTGGCAGATCCTGTTAAGAAGCCTGACCTTAAGGACATTTGAAACAAGAGGCCACAGTGTAGGGCATCAGTGCAAAGCCAGGGCACTCTCAATTGCAAGTATACTTGGGCTTATTGCCACCAAGACGCCTGGACACATTTCCATCATGTTACTTGTAAAACAGCTGCTATCCACTGGCACCGCCTAAGTGTTTAATTACACACACAAACACAAAGTTGCAGACCTTCTGCTTCCTCTATTTATATATTAAAAAAAAGTTAGCTCTTTTTCAGAAAAGTTCTGGATTAAGAAAGCTTGTACCAATAGATTTATGGTAGCAGTATCCAAGAAGTATGTCATATAATTCCTGCCTATTTATGCTACTGGAAAGTTCAGCAAGCATGGCCAGAAATATGTGCATATTTCTTGTATTGGCACATTCACATTTATTGACTCCCCAAATGTATCCCTTCAATTTACTTGGGCTTTTGTGCTTCTTTTCAAACATTATGCTTCTTAAACCACCCAAGCAGATGATATATGTTCAAATTTCATATACTTTTATAAACATTAACTTATATTTAAACTTTTATTAGGAGATAATTAATTAGCTCCTGCTTGTCTTTCCAGGGTGCAATAGGTGAAGGTACCAAAGAAAAGAGAAGCAGAACTTTTTAAAATAAATCTCTTTCCAAAGTGTGTCCACATCCTGGCTGGCAGAACAGATACACACACTAAGTAACACAGAAGTTGAATGAGGGAATGCCTTATTTCAGAACTAGAGAGAATCTAAAATCTTCCACCTGAAGACAATTATTTTTATGTATCCTGTCATTTTATCCTGCACACACAATATATCTCCTATTACAGAATTTAAAGGGAAAGACTTAAAATCTCAAAAACTTCAGTATTTACAATAGCAGAATTTAGACTATATCTGAAAATATGGTACAATTCTTTCAAAAAATAAGATCCTGTGTGATTTTGCAGATGTGAACACACAACAAATACTCTTCACTGCTTCCTCTCTTTATTTCTCTTTACCTTTAGTGAGATGACATGGGTCTTTCCCCCTTCCCTTTGCATTGATCCAAAATTCTTTGATTCTATGCTGATGCTGATGCTATAGCCCTAGTTTAACAAAATCAGTCACCGTGGATTTTTCTAAAATATTTAAGGACTCAGTGCCTTAAACTGAAGTTACATATTATACTAAGACCATACTAAACGTGTATTGTTAAACTCTGTTAACATTAGAACCTGCTTTCAGCAGTTGCATATCAGGGTTAATACTGTTTCTTGCCTGCACAGTATTGACTTGCCACCAGAGAGCTAGTGATCAGGAGTGTGGCTAGGACTCAGGATACCTGGACTCTATCCCTGCTCTGGGTGGGGGGGGGGGAGAGCTGGGAGCAGTGCATTCTGGACTGTTAGAGGACTGCAAATTGCTCTTTTTACCTCTATGGAGCAGAATGAAGTTACCCTAGCATAAGCTAGATAGCAGAACCCAGAGTTAACCCTCACCAGAAGAGGCGTACCTTTGAGATGTTCAGACAGTGTTTAGTATGAGTTTAGTGTTTAGTGTGAGCTTTAATGTGTGGATACGCACAATTTTAGTGCCTTTAGTATGGTCTAAGTGTAAAGTTTAGCTTCACCATTAATAATGCTCTTACTCCTCTGCTTTCTCTGCTCCCTGTTTAACATGGTCTCAGTAACAGCCTCTCCCAAGAGTTTCCTATTACATACCATGAAGCATATTTTGATAACTATCAGTTGCATACACTCTAGAGAGATCACTACATGATTTCCTTGGGTATAACCAGAGGAGTTAAGCAAAATAACACCCCCCTCCCCAACAAGCCATACACTAGTAAAGCACTACAGGAAGTATTTAATTAGTAAGCAAACACATAAGAAGCTACTCAAGTAGAGTGCTGGTGTGGTAGCTGTTTGTCATGTTTGTGTTATATATTGTGTACATTTGTGAAAAGTTTTAACGGGTTTGTAGGAAAGAGTGAGATATCATGGACAGAGAGATGCGAAAGACCTTAAAGGCAAAAAAAGTGGTAGTGAGGCAGTAAGAAAAACCGCAATCTGGTCAAGTAATATTGTAACATGCCGGTAGGTAGGTACATAGGTAGATATATTAGGCTGCTTTTGCTTGTGTCTCCCTTTATTGGCTTCCCCAACATTTCTTGTCTGCTAAACTTTCTACCATTCTATTCTTGTGATTGCTTCTATGTCTATTTCCCTATGCAGAGTGTACTTTATTGACTCTTGTACTGGACTTCACACTGAGCTAAAACTTTAATTTGTTTGATGCAATGTGGTAGGATGGCTATTTTAGCCTGTAATTGTATTAGGGTAAACCATTGTTGAATGAAAACTGTACTAAATCATTGCTGATAATAGGCATTCTGAGGTTATATCATTATTAGATGAGTAGATCCTACATAAAGTGAAAATGATTGATCATGCATAGACAGAAAACTTGTTTTGATCAGTTACTATTGGCACTCATCCTTAAAATTTAAGAGAGCAGCTATACTGGGGAGCAAAAACGCAGCTAGGACACCATTATCACTGCCATTACCACATACTGTGACTTGGGCAATTACTGCAGCACTGAGCCTTCTTTCTGGTTTTGATCCTCCTGGACAAGAAGGGTGCATCCGGATGAGCGTACATCTTGCCCCATCTCAAACCCTTTTGAGGCAGGGCAAGAGGCATGTGCGGGAATGAAAAAAGGTTCCCTGGGTGGCAGGAGCAGCCCCAGGGCCAGCAGGACTCAGTGGGCATGGCTCACCACGGTCCCCATGCACCACGCTGGGTCCTGCCATCATGGACCCAGCCCAGCTGGGTGGCAGAGGGGCCCTGAGGACAGCAGGACTCGGCTGGGCCGGGCATGTGGTCCCTGCATGCTGTGCCAGGTCCTGCCACCAAGGGCCCGGCCTGGCCGGGTGGCAAAGAGGCTCCAGGGCCGGCAGGACCTGGCTAGGCCCGGCACGTGGTCCCCGCACACCGCACCGGGTCATGCCACCATGGCTCAGAGCACCCCACTCCTGCTGCTGCTGCCAAAAGTAAGTTATGGGCCCTGGGCAGGAGGGCTGGGGCCCTCTAGGGTGCCTGGGACCCTGGATGGGTGGGGCTGATGTCCTCCAGGGTGCATGGGACCCTCAGTGGGGGGGTTGGGGCCCTCCAGGGGGAGCTGGGACCCTGGGCGGGGGGGCTGTGGCCCTCCAGGGTGCCTGGGACCCTAGGCGAGTGGGCTGGGGCCCTGTGGGGGATAGGGGCTGTGGCCCTCCGGGGGGAGCTGGGCCCGTGTGTGTGTGTGGGGTGCACCCTGTGGGGGCCAGGGGACCCACTCCTCCTGAGCAGCCCCCCCCACAAGGTCCCCCACACCCACAGTCCCTCCAGCAATCGCCCCACACCCACCCACACACCAACCCACATCCCTCCACACACACCCACCCACCTTCCCCCACACCCCTTCCCACCCTCTTCCTGCAAACACCACATCCCCACATCACACACCCATCCTATGTGAAGAAAACCAAAAGTACACATCAACACATATATATGTATTTAGAATTTATTTTATCATGATGATAGAGACAGTGGTAGGCTTCCAGATTGCTTTAACATTGTAAATATACCAATAAAGCATTGCCCAACTGATTGCTGTCTCTCTCTCTCTCTCTCTCTCTCTCTCTCTCTCTCTCTGTGTGTGTGTGTGTGTGTGTGTGTGTGTGTGTGTGTGTGTGTGTAGAGTGGTCTTTTGTTTTAATTGTGGAAAAACATGGATTTTGGGGTATTTTTAAAAATGGATTTGGGATGCTGCTGCAGCAGTCTAGCTGGCATAAGGGGTAGTGTCCCCAGGTACCAAGTGGTCAGGCTCCAGAAACTCCTGAGAGTGAGTAGCCCTGAGCTGCTTGCCAGGGCAGCTTTTTGCATGGATGGGGCCAGGACAGAGCAGCTTTTTATACTGCTGGGGACAGCACAGGTGTTGGCCCTGGGCTCTAGCTCCCCCTTGCTGTAGATCTGGAAGGAGCCAGGCTGGGTTATTTTGCCTCAAGTGGCACAATTTGCTCTACAACAAAGTGCATGTCTGAGTACGTGCGCTGAGGCAAAAAGCCCTGGCTCAAATCCTTCACTTTAGTTAATGGAACTAAAATGTGGTAAATGAAAATCTGATAATTCTTATTCACAGGCACTTACTTGTGGAACTCATTACCACAATACAGTGAGGCCAAGAACTTAGCAGAAGTCCAAAAGAGAGTAGATGTTCTAGGTACATTTTCATCATCAAAGAAACATGCTAGGAAGAGCTGTAGTGAAGCACAACACATATATGCTACGGTGTGTGCCCACTGCAAGGGAGCACTCTATCCAAAGGATGGAACAGCTACCCTTAGTGCAGTGCTGCATGTCAAAAGTGCTTAGTCTTGGGTGTGCTTATTCATATGTGCCCAGCTGTATATGAAGGGCAGTGTATGGAAAGTGCATGCTATATTTCACTATAGGGCACTCTTACACATGCTCCAGGGGGGCACTTTAATTAACGCGGCTCCAAGAGCCATTTTAATTCAAGCACTGCAGTGTCTTTGATATCAGGGTCCCTGCACTTAAAAATGGTGGTAGAGGCGCTTGAACTAAAGCATGGGGCTGCTGATACATGTGACACAGGAGGCTGCTGGAGCCTGCCAATTACTGTGCTCCAGCAGACCCAATTAATCAAGTCTACTCCAACATGCTGTAATTACAGTGCATCAGAGCAGCCTTTGTATTCATGTACAGGCAGCCTATGGTGCTCCCTAATGTGGTACAAGCATGTAGACAAGCTCTTGCATGTACAATAAAGACATAAAGAATTAAAACACTTAACAAAAAGTTTCAGAGAGAGAAAAATGCTTACACTTTACATTTAGGCCAATTAAATATCCTACTGAAAAGGAAACAACGCTGTGAAAGTTATTCCATACCTGCCTGCTGTGGGCTTTTTTGCACCTCTCTCTGAAATATCTTTTGCTGCCCACTGGTCTAGGCAATAAATAACTTTCTATGGAATGGAACCTAAGGGAGACCAGGAGTCAAGAGCTCATTAACATCTCTATTTCTCAACCTCCCAGGTTGGACCAGTTCACTTGTGCAGTTCCCAAATCCTCCTCCTGAATCCTTGATCCTTCTCCCATGTGAGCCAGCTATTCTCACTCCAAAAGGCAGTAATCAGCTATGTGCTGCACAGCTGCCTCACACTGACTCTGACTCCTTGTTCCACCCGAATGCCCTTTGACCGTGGGAAGCAATGGAAATTGAGGGCACTCACAACCTCGCCAGAGCTACTCGGTCTATAGTTTGCTGCTGCTGTGACAACATAGAAACATGAAAGCACTGAATATTTGTTTCCAAAGAGCTTTGGCACAGAACTGGTTAACAAACTAACTTTTATTTTTATTTTTTTTCAGAATAAAACTTCCAGTCTTCTTTAGTCACAAGTACAAAGCCTGCTGTTCTGATACACTAGCTTGTAGACATTGGCTTCTACTGCAGAATTATCGCACAGGTTGGCGTGCTTCCCCATCATTTTTAATCTCTTCTCAGGAGAGGTTTGGGGTTGCAACTGCAAGAGCACTGTGACCGAGCTGCATTGGCAGAGTACTGTAGGGATACCTAAACCTAACTTTCTCAATTTCTTATTTGGACAGAGAATAATTCAACCAAAAATGTTTAAAAATATGTCTTTCTTTCCCTCCCTACTGAGCAGCAGATAACTCAAAAATATAACCGCATTCCTGGATAGAGCTTCAGATGTTACAGTCATCAAGTACACAGAGCTCTCATTAACTTCCATGGGAGTTGAGGAGGTATAAGCCATGGGAGTTAAGGGCACTTTTCCTGAAGCCAGGGAACTGACACTTTAGATATAATCCAGCTGCTCTCTGTGTCCATTGCTTCCTTCCCAGATATAACCAGCCCCACATCCCCCAAACTCAACAAAAAGCCAGATTTTCTTTATATGAGAAAGGAGAAAGTAACCAGGATAAGACAGACAGACAGATGCAAAATTAAACAATCTTTCTTCAAATAAACTTTGTGGTCATATCTGTCTATTGTCAAAGTTATTAGGAAATAAATGTGACAGACCTGTCTGCTAATAGACTTTACTTGCACACAGGACATACATAAAACCTGTCAGAGATTTCCTGCTGTTGATATGTCTGGTTATCTTTTGTGTACACACCCCATTCCATTGCTTTACATACTTGCATTGTAAAAACAGCTGATTTACTTGATGAAGAGGGAAAAAATTCCTTCCTCCACCTAATTTTGTTTGCTTGAGGTTTATAGCCTTTGTTTGCTCTGCCTATAGTATAGAAGAGCCTTAGACTAAAACCATATGATATAAAATTACTTCTGCTTAAAAAATAAAGCCAGCAAGACTGGCTTACAGAAACAAAGATTGGATTGGCTTATGAGACAAATTGTATACAAACAAATTTGCCTACACAAGGTATTTTTTCAATAATAGCTCATACTGGTCAGTATTAACTAAGATCATTATACATGACTGAACTTTAGGGAGGGTAGGCCTTCAGGTGTATAAGGGCTTGAGGAACAGGAAGTATCCAGTACATGAGTGCAGAGGCTGCTCTGATGTGCTGTAATTCTGGAGTGTGATAATTACCGCACTCCAGCCACCTTCCACATCTCATGTATCAGCACCCCCATCCTTCAAACTGGCAGCAGGGGGCACTTATTGAATAAGCTTTAGTTCAAGTGCCCCCACTGCCATTTTGAAGCGTGGGGACGCTGATATTACGAGATGCTGTGGCTCTTTAATTAGAGTGGCCTTTATTTCCAAATAGAGTTCTCATATTCTGTAATTAATTTAGCTTCTCTTTCTATGTCAACAAACAGTAGCTTGTATATTGGGGTGACTTTCTTGTCAAGTCCTTTGGGCAAGGTTGAAAGCAAAAGCTTATTAAAACTGTCAATAACAAATACACTCTAAGTCAAATTCAGGCTAAGAGCCTAAATCAAAAGCATCTAGGATTCAGATTAAGACACAGCTTTCAAAGTATATATTAAGCCACTAGAAGGCAGGGTTGCAACACTTCCTCCAGACTTCACCACTGGGAGGTGGGATTCTTCCCCTTTCCCATTCCTCACTTGGGTGGAAAGTGGGATTGTGTCTCTCCACCCTCCTTGCAACAGTAACCAGAAGGGGTAGTTTGCCTGGGCAGAAGGCCATGTTGGCTTGGTTATGCTAATTTCAGGATTTGAGCATGCTAATCCAAAACTAGTTTAGGTATCTCTGCTCAGCCCTGCAAGTGGCATTAAGCATATCCTCTGCATATGACTCCCACTTTCATGTCAGTGGGAGTCATAATGCTTATTATTTCACCAAAGCATTATGAGGCCTACTTTTTAGTTAATTGATTAGAAGATTGCATTGAGTGCTGAATACTTTGCAAGATTTCTTAGCTGGTCTAATAAAATGTATCATCTCTGAGCCACAAGTTCTAGAATTTTGCATTTCGTTTTTGTCTCATAGATTCATAGATTCATAGATGTTAGGGTTGGAAGGGACCTCAATAGATCATCGAGTCCGACCCCCTGCATAGGCAGGAAAGAGTGCTGGGTCTAGATTACCCCAGTTAAATGTTTAACCTACCTCCTCTTGAAGACCCCCAGGGTAGGGGAGAGCACCACCTCCCTTGGGAGCCCATTCCAGACCTTGGCCACTCGAACTGTGAAGAAGTTCTTCCTAATGTCTAGTCTAAATCTGCTCTCTGCTAGCTTGTGGCCATTATTTCTAGTAACCCCCGGGGGCGCCTTGGTGAATAAAACCTCACCAATTCCCTTCTGTGCCCCGGTGATGAACTTATAGGCAGCCACAAGGTCGCCTCTCAACCTTCTCTTGCGGAGGCTGAAAAGGTCCAGTTTCTCTAGTCTCTCTTCATAGGGCTTGGTCTGCAAGCCCTTAACCATACGAGTGGCCCTTCTCTGGACCCTCTCCAGGTTATCCGCATCCCTCTTGAAGTGCGGTGCCTAGAATTGCATGCGGTACTCCAACTGCGGTCTGACCAGCACCTGATAGAGGGGAAGTATCACCTCCTTGGATCTATTCGTCATGCATCTGCTGATGCATGATAAAGTGCCATTGGCTTTTCTGATGGCTTCACACTGCCGACTCATGTTCATTTTGGAGTCCACTAGGACTCCAAGATCCCTTTCCACTTCCGTGCCACCCAGCAGGTCATTCCCTAGGCTGTAGGTGTGCTGGACATATTTCCTCCCTAGGTGCAGCACTTTGCATTTCTCCTTGTTGAACTGCATTCTGTTGTTTTCTGCCCACTTGTCCAACCTGTCCAGGTCTGCTTGCAGCTGTTCCCTGCCCTCCGGCGTGTGCACTTCTCCCCATAGCTTTGTGTCATCTGCAAACTTGGACAGAGTACATTTCACTCCCTCGTCCAAGTCGCTAATGAAGACATTAAAGAGTATCGGTCCAAGGACCGAGCCCTGCAGGATCCCACTGCCCACACCCTTCCAGGTCGAAACCGACCCATCCACCATGACTCTCTGGGTGTGACCCTCTAGCCAAATCGCCACCCACCAGACTGTGTAGTCATCCAAGTCACACCCTCTTAACTTGTTCACCAGTATGGGGTGGGATACCGTATCGAAGACCTTCCTGAAGTCTAAGTATACGACATCCACCCCTCCTCCTGTGTCCAGGCGTTTCGTAACCTGGTCATAAAAAGAGACTAGATTAGTCAGGCACGATCTGCCTGCTACGAACCCGTGCTGGTTTCCCCTCAGCATAATTTGTCCTGCTGGGCTCTCGCAAATGTGAGCCTTGATAATTTTTTCAAAGACTTTGCCAAGGATGGAGGTGAGACTGACTGGCCTACAGTTGCCCGGGTCCTCCTTCCTCCCCTTCTTGAAAATGGGGACCACATTGGCCCTTTTCCAGTCCTCCGGGACTTGGCCCCTGCACCATGAGTGTTCAAATATTACCACCAGTGACTGTGCAATGACGTCAGCCAGTGCCTTCAGCACCCTCGGATGGAGCTCATCCGGGCCTGCCGACTTAAAGGCATCCAGTTCTTCCAAGTGACTGCACCATCTCAGGGTCTAAGCACGGTAGTCTGACACCTTGCTGCTGCCTCTCCACAACCCCAGTGAGAGACTTGTCGTGCCCCTCGCTTAGGAACACTGAGGCAAAGAACTCGTTGAGGAGTTCAGCCTTGTCCCCCCTGTCCATCACCAATTGTTTCTGCCCATTTAGCAGGGGTCCTATTCCTCCCTGGGCCTTCCTTTTACTCCCTATATATCTAAAAAACAATTTCTTGTTGTCCTTTACTTGGGATGCCATCCTCAGCTCCATGGTAGCTTTGGCCCGTCTAACTGCCTCCCTACAAGTGTGAGCAGAGGAGGTATATTCTAGAGTTCTAGAGTTTTGCATTTCCTTTTGTCTCAGACCAACACAGCTACCAAATACATCCCTGAATACTTTGCAAGTAACCCAAACAGGAAACTCATATAAAACACTCCCATTCTGAATTTCAAACAGGCTAGGTTTGGATCCCTATATCTGAAATTGTAATAACTGTTGCATTTATAGTTTGCATTTAAGCCTAATTTCCACATACATTTTGAACATAGCCCAGAAAAAGCAGAAATCTCATGGAAGTGTCATTTTGAAGTTAAAACACCGCGAGAAACATTTTGTGATATTTTAGCATCCTCAAATCTGAATCCAGGCTGTACCCCTAATTTGGTCTTGAGCCAGCATTCCAAACCCTATTGTAAACATGCTCCAGACCCAAAATGAACACTGCCTTCTTAGCCTATCACTATTATTAGTAAGTCACAGAATGAATTGTTGCTATTGTCAAGTCATATAAGGAGTAGTATATCCAAAGTTTCTGAATGCAAGCTGAAAATCCAACCAACTGGGGATATTTTATTATATGATTTTGGAACAGAATGTGGAAGCACAAAATAAATTTAAATGATAAAAGACCTGAATAGAAAATCTGCAGTTATAAATGGCATGGTTGCTGTGAGCAGATAATTATGTACATCCACATCTGTTCCAGTTCAAAGCAGTTCATGTGAACCAGTGGGAGAAACTATTTTTTCTTTAGACTCACTGCTACAAACTTATCTGCATTTAGCTAAACACAAAGTGGAAAGGGGTGGAAATCACAACCAGAGAGTAAATGAAATTAAGATGTATTGGGATAGCACCCCCTTCTCTTCTATTTGTTTTTATTTTACCTGAAGACTAGTTTCTTTTTCACAGGCATTGCTTTTGGGGTCCCTAGGATGACAGATGTAGGCAAACTGAGCCGAGAAGCCACATAATAGAAGAGGTATATTCAAATGAAAAAGAACGTGGGTACTAAACTCATTCAACTTCCAACGAAATTCAAACTTCCAACCTATAGTTTATTGTAAAGCATATTCTCCATCCCTCTCAATATTTAGTTTCTCTCCCCCCATTATTTAATATTTTTCTTTAAATCAATGCATAGAGGGAAAAATAGTAAAAATGGAAGCAGTAGCAGAAAGATGACCTAGAAAAAAGCATATAAATATTCATTTCATTTCCAATAATTGTCATGAAACAAAAAGGGGAATGGCATTAAAATTTGGTGAGGAGTAACATTTGTCCAGGGTTTCTGTCTAAAACTGAGCTTCACAATTCTCAACGTGCTCTTAATAAGGCACTCCTCAGAAATAATCTGTGAGAACTGCTTATTTTACTGTTTGAATATCCTTCTGCTTCTCAGTATTAAATCTCAGAAAATATTTGATAAGTGGAATGTATTTGTTTTAACTTATCTTTTAAGAACAGGCTGAGATGAGCTTAATTTTCTAGGGAGTTTCTGCCTACAAAACTCCCAGGCTTTGACCCTACAATTGATTCTGTGCAAGTGGTTCCTTGCCATTGACTTCAATGGGGTGCTGAGGTCAATCTGCAAAGAGATAATTTTATGAGTGAGACTCTTGTGAGTTCGATGAATTTTTGTGACCATACTAACAACAGGGCCTTGGCCTGAGGGGTCTCTTTGGTTGGACACTGGTTTAGACATAAATGTCAGAGGTACTGAGCTCCTCAAGTCTCATTAGATCTGTGCTCCTTCTCCAGCATTGAAGTTAATGGGAAAATCTAAGCTGAAACTACAACGGAGCCTCTTGGAATTTAATGGAAGCTCAAGATGAAGCACCTCGCAAGATGGGCTTAAAGAGGAATGGACTGATCCGGCACTTATTCAGGCTTAACACTCCCTAATATCAATTAAATACATTCCTGCAAAAGGGTTTAAAGATCTAGACCGGGGTGAGCAAAATACGGCCCGTGGGCCAGATATAGCCCGTGAGGCCATTCTATCTGGCCTGCAGTGCCCCTAAAAATTTAGAAAATTAATATTTATCTGTCTTTGGTTCCTGTCAAAAATGACAGGAACATGGGGCAGTAGGACCCAGGGGAAGCCCAGTGGGCTCCAACAGCAGGGCCCACCTGGCCCTGCACCCCAGCTGGAAGCCCTAGCAAACACTGCCTGGCGTGACAAGTGGGGAGGCTGCAGCTGCTGCCGCTATGTGCAGCCCCGATGGGTGATCCTGGAGCTGGCGCAGGGCATAGGTTGGTAGCAGGGGCGGGTTACAAGCTGGTACTGAGTGTGGGGAAAAGTGGCCCCTCCTCTGCCCCATGGCCAGCGCCCCACGCTGGAGCTGATTGCAGCCCACATGGGGCTGCCTGTCCCTGCTCATGACAGCCCCACATGGGCTGCAAGTGACTGCAGCAGGGATCACTGGCCATGGGGTGGGGGAGGGGCCACTTTTGCCCCCACACAGCACCAGCTTGTTCCCTGCTGGGGAGCAGGGGGTCAGGGCTGCACGCTGCCCCCTGCTTGTACTGTGGGGCTGGGGACACTGGGAGTGAGCAGGTGCATGGGGCCTACACTGGTGTCCCGGGGCCAGTGTCAGTGGGGCCCAGAGCAGGGTGGCAGGAGTCCTGGCTGGCAGGGGCTCTATTCAACTCTGTGACAGCTCCCCCCTTTCCCTGCTGGTGCAGCCTAACCCAGCTCCACAGACCTCTGCCAACCTGTGCCTCACTCTGGGTCCCACCGGTGCTGGCCCTGGGACATTGGTCCCAAGATGGTGACCAGGAGGCGGGGCACCTGTCAAGGGGCGGAGCTACCCATGTGGCCCTCGACAGCTTTCCAAAACTGGGTGAGCAGCCCTCTGCCCAAAATAATTGCCCACTCCTGATCTAGACAGTACTGAAGATCTGCCATTTCATTCCATGCTCCATTACTGTTTGGTCCTGAGAATATGCAAGACAATGCTGAGTACATTCAATTCCTCCTTAAATACACTGGAATGGAGGCAGCCCCAGAATCCTCAGTCATTTGACCAGCCCAGAGTAGTCACTGGGACCATGCACATGGTTTAAGAGCTTTGTTGGATTTGGTCCAGCCTGCACAGCAATTTGCAGGACTAAGCCCTCAAAAACCTATTTTACATAAATAGACTGCAAAAATAAAATTTAAATAAAATAAAACTGATACAAAATAGTCCTTCATTTATTTATAAAAATAAAGAGACATTCTGTTTTGGAAACAAGAGTCTGGCTCCTTTACCGGAAGCTTTGTTAGCAAGATACTAACAGGAGAAAGAGTTTAAAAAAGTAAATTAATTTATCTGCCATTTAGAAAGCAGTTTGCTTTAAAGTCTTGTATTAACTTCTAAACAGGTGGCCTTACAACGACATTGAAAAAACTACAGTAGAAATATTTTTTCCCTGTATTTTTTATTAGTATCTGGTACAGTCTTTGTATTGACTCACTCATGTCCTGGCATGCATTTGTTTTTTTGAGTATTCATTCTTCAATCATAAACTTGAGTATCATGAAGGGATAATCTCTTTTCTATAATAATTTAAAATATATTAAATATCAACCACAGCTTTTCTTCCAGTTGCTTATTCTAGTATTTACTGCTGTTATTTTTAACTTCCCTTTAGGATAAAACTAATGTAGGTTGAAATTTTCCAAAAGTTTCCATAGTTTCTGAATGCATTTACTTCCTAAATGTAAATGCATTTGGGTACCATGTTCCCTTCCTCAGTCTCAGAGAAAAAAATAAAAAAGATACAGAAGAGCAAAATAGCAAACGGAACAAAAGCTTGTGCAAAACTCCTTGCTCTGTCTGCTATTTAGCTCTGCTGTGTCTGCTTTTTTCTCTCAGAGACCCCAGAATTTGTCTATGCCCTTCCAAACTACATGGATGGTCTAGTACAGGGGTTGTCAACCAGGCATATGTATACCCCTGGGGAAACATGGACCAGTCCTAGGGGGTACGTGTGGGTGGATGGGGATGGAGTGCCGCCACCTCCCAGGAGCAGGGCCAGGGCAGGGTAAGGGCAGCAGCACCCTTTTGCAGGATGCCACACACAGTCCAGTGAGCTTCCCCATCCCACAGAGGGGTGCCACTGCCCTCACCCCACCCCAGTGAGCATAGGCGGTGGGAGCAGGGGGCTAACCAGGCTCAGCCCCCCCAAAACACAGGCAGCGGGTAGGGCCCCAGGGCAGCCCAGATGCAGGCTGCTGCAACAGGGGGAGAGAGGCACGCACACACACATACCGTGCACAGCCAGGATCACAGCTGGCTGAGCAGGCAGGTAAGTTTCTTTCTGTTTTCTTTACCTGGGCTTCGGGGGAGTGGGGGGAGGCAGATTGAGACTCCCACAGTGCAGAAGGCAGTGGGGTAGGGGCAAGGGTGAATCATAGATTCATAGATGTAGGGTCAGAAGGGATCTAAGTAGATCTTTACATAAAGTAAAATGTGTTTTAGCCCAGACTCAAATGCTTTCTGAATAATGTTAATGATTAAAGGTGAAGTAGTACTTCAGATTAATGGGAAAACCAAAACAAATCTTCAGCAAACTATTTTGACAGGTACCTACTAATACAACTGAATTCCATCTCCCTAAATTCTGTTATCTCATGTAACACCACTAAGGAATGCTGGGCTAAATACTATCTTTATAAATATAGGACTTTTAAAGACAATGTCTTCCTTTTTTGCTGATCCAACTTTGAAAGTTTTATCTAACTGGATACAATTCACCTCAGCAAAAATTTCTTAAGGCCTTGTAAGCTACTGCCTCACAAAAACATGAATTTTAAGGAAGCAGAGTGACAGTATTCTGAAAGTAAGAGAGACATAATCTTTCCATAGGAAACATGCTGGCAAACAGAGAATGCAAAAACATGCTAGTCACATAGATCAGAATGTACAAACAATACATACTGTATGTATTAAAACCTGACAGTTCTGTATTTCTGTGAGTCCAGAACAGCAATGCAAAGATAACGAGAAAAAATCTTAGATTATTTTGTAATACACAAAAGGTCAATATGTTGGACCTGAAAACTTGCAAAGAATGATTTTTTTGCTACTATTTAGTTAGTCTAATAAAAGATATCACCTCTAGCCCAAGGGTTTTGTCTGTCTTGACATATTGTCTATGCACCTATGGGAGATGATCTAGGTCTTTAATCACTTTTCTGAACACACAAGCTCTAAAGGCTCCATCATATTAAAAGGAAAATTAGACTATCCATTTCATATGTCTAGAAAATTCCATTTTTTTATTACTGGCATATTTTGACATACAGCAAATGTTAGTAAGCCCTGTCTTTCCGCTGGATGTACTACGTCTTTTATATATATATATATATATATATATATAAAAGGGGGGATGGGCCTGGACTGGCTGATTTGGAGATTCATAGATTTGGCAGCAGGGACAGTGATTCTAATAATATATATATTAGGCCTGTGCAAAGTGGCTAGTACTTGCTTTGGATTCAGCTGATTCGGGGGACAGTGATTCGATTTGGTGATTAGAATCACTGTCCCTTCTGCCAAATCTCTGAATCTCCAAATCAGCCAGTCCAGGCCCATCCCCCACCTGCTCTTTCAGACCGGCAACGGCTGCCCCGCCCACCCCAGCTCCTGGCACTTGTTAAAAAAAAGCCCCGACTCAGCAGGTGCTGCTGGGCGGGGAGCAATCCCCACTGCCCCACACTGCGTGAGGGGCTCTGAATGAGCCCCCTGACCTCCCCCAACACTCCCCCAGCCCCACCATGGGTGCCCTTCTTAAAGGGCCAGAGCTGGCCCAGGCAGAGCACCTGTGTGGGGCTGGAGGAGCAGGGGGGTTGGGAGGCTCGTGCCCCACAGCGTTGGGCAGTGGGGGGCAGTGGGGAGCACCCCCCACCCAGCAGCACCCAGTGAGCACCGGGGCTTTTTTTTAAAGGGCCGGGAGCTGGGGTGGGCAGAGAAGCTGTGGGGGATCTGGGGGTGCGGGCAGGGGTCGGGAGGGCTGAGGAAGTGGGGGGGGTCGAGGGGGCTGGGAGAATAGGGAGGTCTGGGGGGCTCGCAGGGGTCCCCCCATGGTCCCCTCCCCCTCCCCCAGCCTCCCCTCCCTTGCCCCTAGTATTTACTAGCGCCGAGTCAGCTGTAGCTCCCTGCTGCAGCCACTGGGGACTGCCCAGATCATCAAAGCTCTCCTAATCTTTGCCAAAGATTAGGAGAGCTTTGAATCGATTCAGACCTTTAAATTGGTCCCCTGATTAGATTCGGATTCGGAGATTCGGCCACCGAATTGGGCCGAATCTCCTCCGAATCGAATCACCACCCAAAGCTTCACACAGTCCATATATATATATATATATATATTTAAGGTATATGCATTTCCTACTGAAAAGCACATCTTTAATATATATATTAAATATAATAAAGATAATATATATATTATAAAGATTAATATGTATATAAATATATACATATATTGAAGATGTGCTTTTCAGTAGGAAATTCATATACCTTAAATCAGTGATTTTCAATTTTTTTGGATGTGAAGCATCCCTCCATAACTTTTGTGAATCGAATGACACCCAATTTAAAAAAAACAAATGTATATATCACAAGTACTTACCTCCTTATACAGCGTGTGGGCAGTAAGGGTTGGAGATCATCCAGGCAGGGACAAGCCTGACCCTAGTTTATCTGCTTATCTCTTCATACCTCACTTATATCCTCACACCTTTTGGCACCTTTCAAAGGATCTGGCAGCACTCCAGAGTGCCCCAGCACCTGGCTTGAGAATCACTGCCCTGTATGGTTTGTTTTTCCATTGGATATAGTGGAAGCTATAACAATCGTTGCATTCTTAGACTGGATCTGTACTTCTAGTAAAGTGTACTCCTTCAACTCCCCATGGATATCTTGGGAAGAGAGTTGATGCTCAACATATCACAGATCAGGTTCTATATTCACAAGGACACAAACAAAATGCTAGCATGTTGTGTTTTGTGTGTGTTGTGCCCTCAAGATTACGGAAAAAAGATTTTTTGTGTGATTTCTTAGTTGGTTTAATAAAAAGGTATCATCTCTGAACCAAGAGTTCTAGAGATTTGTATTTATTTTTGTCTCAGACCAACACGGCTGCCAAACACATTCTTGAAAGACCCCTACATTTTAGTAGATAATTCCCACAAAGAGTACGTTCTCTTCACTTATGTAAAATCTGAGATCTATTTTAATTCAAGATTATGAGGGGTTTGAGGGAGTTTATTTTAGCAACTATCTGACCTTAAAAACCTTTTTAGATTCTCTTGCAGTGATTACATAGAAATGGTTATTTACAATGTCTTTACAATTGTCTCCCACATGTTAAGAGATGGGACTTTTCATTTCCCACTTTTTATATATTTCACATGTAAAAAGACTGTACTGTAGACAGGACTGAACCTGTGGTGTAGCCTCCCCTCTGTCCTCAACACAGACTATTTGTGAGACTAAAATCCTAATCTCACTATAAATTTCTGAGAATTTGGATCCAGACTCAGCAACTCAGGCTCATTCCATTTATACTACCTTGAGTTGCTAAACTGTGCTGACTAGTAACCATACGGATGAATAAAAAATATTAAGTCAAAGGAAATAAAAAGGGAAACCATTAATTTATTTATAGTAAGCTCTTCTTGCCATTCATCCAAAAAGAACATTCAAAACATTCACCCAGATACAAGTATTTGGGTAAGGTTTGGCTGACTGCAATCTGAAAAGCAGATTAAATAAGAACCATTCTTTCAACTAGTCTAAGATTCCATGCCAGTGAACGCAGGATATATTCAGCAATGTAGAAATTTCCGCAGGATTTGGCTTAATTGAAAATGAGAGCTTTCTTGACAGAGTCTATTTCAACTTATCCTTTCAGTTTTGCCATGTTTGATGTGCCAAACAGGTAAATACACATCTTCCCTGGATAGAACCAGTGTGAACATCTGAATACCAAAGAAAAGGACACAAGTGCTACTTCAGATCTCCCACATATTTAATCACCAAATAGGTTCTCACTAATGTTGAAAAACAGTTGCTTACCTCTCAGCAATCCTACAATGATTTTTTTTCCTGTTTCCAACATCCAGTGTGCAACTAACAAGTCAGGGAACAGATGCACGTAAGTAAGCAGGCAACACCCACAGAACCACTACTTCTATCCTTCCCTCTAGAGTTCTTCCTCCACTGTTTTTGGTGCCATATTAGGAATTAAAAACTACAAGGGTACATGTGTGCATGTGGAGATATATGTATTGATATATAAAAGTTCAGTGCAATAAATGTATGGGGCTAAGAAAAAAGATCTGCCTATGCATTATCAACTGAGAAAATGCTCTATTCTTACCAGCTAGACACAAGTGGGGACTAGAATTCTTCCCTGCATTGATCAAACTAAACTGGACCAAATTCTGCAGAATATTGAACATCTTCAACTCCCACAGAAGTCAAGGAGGAAAAATCCACAGACATACTTAGTCTGACATAGCCTCTATTCAACCACCTCTTAGAATGTGGCAATAAACTCTGGCTGTTCTACTCCCACTGAAGTCAATTGTAATGGTCCCATAAGAGCATATTAACTAGAACTTTTGAAAACTTGAAATGAATAAATGAAATGAGAAATCCCTTTCAAGGCATCACTGCCACAAAACAGCAGGGTGAATGCAGTGGCCTTTGAGATCATCCTGTTTGTACTTAACATTACATTAAGTATATCAGAAGACTCTCCTTACTTTAATACTGTATTGCCACTGTAAGGCTGCTTAAGTTTGAATCTCCTTGGGCTATTTGGCTCAAAGTAATGTTTTTGCGTGAGTGATTGTACTAAGTAAATCTGACTTTAAAAAAAAATAAGTTTCAAGTCTGTATTTGCTAATTTGAATACATTTTTGTCTATGTCATTATTTTCCTTTATTAGTAACTGGGACATTTAAAGCCTTTATCTCCTGTTCTTGGACAGAATTTTGTTTTCTGATATTGTCTAATCATCCATTCTATCTTTATTGCATATTCTGAACTCATTTTCCAAGCGGAACACCAACCAATGTCAAAAAGAGTTTAGAAAAGGCCATAAATATCTGAAGCGTGGACTAGAAAGTTTTGCACATACTGCTCAAATGTTCCCCTGTCCCCAGACAAGATTGCTTTTAGTGCAGGACTGGAAACCAAAATCAATATAATCCCAGATTTCTTGCTGATTTGCTCAATGGACATGACAACATCTCTGCTCCTTTTTTTGCCACCTATAAAATGTGACCCGGATATTTACTGATTTGACATTATGTTGAGAGGATTAGCAAACATTTGTAAAGCACTTAGAGAACTGCTGTAAAAAAGAACTAAGTGTGGTGATGAAGATCAATGCAATGTAACTGACTGAGGAGAAAGAGATTTTCAAAATTCCTTTAAACAAGAACATTTTTTAATACAGGCTATATTTTAAAAGTGACAAGTTAAAGTCTTAGGGTGCTGCAGTCAAAGTGTTATAAAAACATTAGCAATGAGTCCCACTAAATATAAATGTCAGCAAAGACCACTTTCCTAAGCAGGTTTGCATGATATGCTCTAACAAATTTTAAACAGAGATACGGAGGAGACAGAACATGGGAAGGAAAGGGCTATAGGGCTAAAAAGAATTAGATTTAATGCAGGACATCACATCTGTAAGAGAGAGAGATGGATATTATCAATGGAGGGCTACAGATGTGAACCCAAAGGAATGTGAAGAGAAGTTGGTCACATAACATTCATGTTGGAAGAGATACGACAGAGGCAAAGCTGTTCTTGGAAAAAGACAACTGGATCATCTAGGCAAGCTAGATCAAAGCATACAGTGGAGGAAAAGGGTAAACTACAGGTGAGATGAGGGCAGCAGTAGAACTAGTCACAACCCTTGAGGTGAGAGTGTGGGGATCCAAATAGACCAGGAAGAATATACTATCCCTTTCAAAACTGGAAAGGAATAAGAAATTAAAAGTTAAACCAAAAAATGTCATCTGACAAAATAGGAACTAATATTTGCAGAAGCTATTGTGACTAGTGCTCCTCAGAATGGGCAGCTCTATTTCATTTAGAAACAAGTTACCCACTGTGGTTGAGGCTAGCAGGCCAACATTTGCTATGAGTGGCAATTGGGACAAGTCAATTGTCCCCTACTCTCAGACATTACTCTAACAGTTGATAGAGGATAGCTTTTTCATATTGCCACTGATGATGCCAGTCTGACAGGCACTTTACATGCAATTTAGGGCCTTGTGACACCTTATGCTGTGAACCACGCAACTGTTGATCAGTGTTAGTGCTAACTTGGAGTTTGGAGCAGTCACACCCATAGTCTAGAAACCTCTGACTGTCTCCCACCTGCACAGTTGTGACTTGCCACTAGGGCTAGGGACAGACATTACACATAAACTGGTTTAAGTGATCAGAAACTGGTTTAAACCTGTAACAGAACAGATGTTCAGTGCACATAAACTGGTTTGAAAATGGCTGAAACCGATTTGAGATAAACCTGGTTGAATGTAGAATCAGACTTTGCTGATTTGGCTCAAACTGATTTATACAATGTCTGTCCTAGACCCTTCCTGGTTTAAGTTAAATCAGAATCCTCCAGAATCCCAGATGTTTTACAACCCTGGGCAGGGCTCTGTTCTCTGCTCCAGCCCAGCAGTGCTGGCCCCTCCCCTCTGCTCCCTGGCTGCAGCTCTGGTAGAGACTGCAGGTACAGGATATCTCGCTGGCTTCCTCCTGCTCCCCCCCCACCACAACTCCCTGCTTTATCAGGGATTTCCCCCTCCCCTCTGCCTTACACCGACACCTCTCAGCATTAGCTAGCATACCACATGCTCGCTACCTTCTAGTAAGTAAATGCTTTGTCAAATCTCTGCTGGCTCCCTCGCTCACCAGTGAGGCAGGAAACCCCTCCCTAATCAGAGTGTCCTGCCAGGACCTGGCCAAGCCCCCCTTCAGCTCAGCAGTACGGAAGGGAAGGTAGGGCTGTTCTAGCACCCCCCAACTTCTAGCCTGAGCCACTGCAGGCATGTGACTGCTTTTTTTCAGTCCAGAGGGGATGTCTATACAGTTACAAACTGATTCAGCCTAGGCAGGTTAGACTAACCTGCAAAGATTGAATCAATTCAGGCTCAGGCTTGTTGAATGTCTGTCCCTAGCCCAGAGTCCTGGTGAGCAGGGGCAGGAGTAAGAGTTGTGAGTTGCCACTAGAGGTCTGGTGAGCCAGGACAGGCTTCTATTCCTGCTCTATGAACAGGGGTGTGAGAGACCCTGGGATACTGGAGGACTTCAACTTGGGTGGTACATCTGTGGAGAGTGGCCACACCTTAATGGAACAATAGCTGGGTTGTGTGGATCAGAGTTAATCCTGCCTTGGAGTAGCATAATTCCGAGCTGTATAACGAGTGCTTAAAACTACTTTAAGTTGTTACTATGCGAACACAGTCCAGGGGTTAAGAGCTCCAGGAGCTGCCCAAAATAACTATGTAACAAGGCGCTTAGATAAATAATTCTTGAATTCTTTCACACATATAACTTATTCAAATCAATGTAAGCTCTGCTTGCATCAAGACTATAGGATTCAGTCATAAAGGCAGAAGTTTTGTTGCAAACACGGGTAGTAAGACTGATAATTTGAAGTTTGTACACATTTTCCTTCTCATCATTATCCATGTAATTACTACTTTCTCAAAGTATAAGGCTCCATTTCATACCTAGCAGCTTCAGTAAGATATAATTACACATTCAGTGGTATACAATCAATCTCCTGGCAGCCACAAGAAACATCACAAGGAAGTCGAAAATCACACACAAGTGACACAAATCACAAGCCATCACAAAAAACAAACTACAGGTTGTAGCATATACCTGCTTGTGGCCATGGATTCAACCAGAATACCTAATAATTTGCTTATGAAGTAATCATAAAATGGATCTCTAATGATTTAGAGTACTTTTAAGTGTATTCCCCACCATGCCTGAGGACAGCATATGTGCAATATGGGTGTAGTCCTGAGGTCTTCTTAGCTCCCTCAACTCACCTTAATTTCAGGGCACTCCTCACCAACAGAAGGTGTTGAGTGCCATTCAGGACTCACATCTTTAATAGCAAAGTGAGGCTTTCTAACGAATTACACAAACCAGATCTATGTAGATGTTAAACTACAGAGCTCCATGCAAAGGAAAACTCAAGTTCTTCGAACTGTGCTTAGCTTTGCTTTCACGGTATAGGCAAAATAGACTTACTGCAGGCAAAAGTATTAGAGCTAAATGTCCCTCTCTTTCTCATTTCCTTGCTGGATTTATTCTGTCTGCAGAAAGCGTGCCATAAATGTATTAGAAAGAGCTGCCTGCTGAGGCACAATGGTGTAGGGTGCTAAATACTTCCTGGGGCATGCAAGTACTTTCAATAAAACTAATGAGAACTGAGGAACATTAGAGCTTCTCAGAAACATACATGATCAGTTCTTGAAATTGTCTGTCCCCAACACAAATTCTGCTTGAATGTAATCTATTTTTCCAGCCATGCATCCCCAAGCATTTCCTTTTCTCAAGGTCTCCAGAATCCAGGGGGTGCAATTAAAATCAAAAAGGACATTTTTCCCCTCTTAGTGCCAACAAATTCTCCCACTTCCCAGGGTCATTTTTCTTTCCTTCTGTTTTGGCAGGCTACTCTTCTTTCATATTTCATAACCACAACTGTACAATAGTAGTGCATAGCTACAGCAGTTTCTGATCGTAAAACATTACCCAAAACATTTACTATATCCAGCTCTGATGTGTTATACATTTCCTGTTACCTAATTGCTTCACAAACCCTCACAGTGACTGGTGAACTGCTTTGCTTGCTGTGAGTCTTATGTAGGAATAGATATACTGCACTACAAGTTACTTAGCAAAGTAACAGCCAGGGCTGCTGTTCTGAAGCACTGCCCCCAAATCAAAATTCCTCACTTAAAGTGTTTGGACAGAACCCATCTACATAAATAAGTTATTATTACAAATTAAAAATATTAAACTAATGATGTGTATAACTGCAAGTTATAGAGTTGGAAAAGAAGTTTTAATTAAATCAGTGTGGTTATTAGTCTCTTGTCACTGTTGATTAATTATTAGCTCAAAAAGCTTCATCACTTTCATTTGTAACAGAAATAGCTACAAAATTACCATGAGCAGAAATATAATAAATATAATAAAGCTATAGGCTTGCTCTGGGGATCCCTTCTACAGGAAAAGCCCACAGGAGAAACAGGGAAATGTTTCAACAGTTTAAATTTGAGGGATGAAATCCTGGCTGTGCTGAACTCCGTGGCTTTTGAAGGCTCTGGCTTTCACTCTGGAAGGTTTGATGGTTTCATCCTCATCTGAGGTAAGGATTTGTTTCCCTTTGCTCAGGCTGGGCATCTGACTTGCCAGAATGTCTGGACTGCTCATCCCCCTCCACCAGCACCCCACACCGCTGCCACCTCCAAGGAGCAGGGCAGACGGAGGGGGGGCATGAGGCCAGCAGTGCTGGCCTTGCCCCCCCCCACTCTGTTTCCTCCATCATGGCGGCACTCTGTCTGTCTGTCTGTATGTCTGTCTGTGCGGAGCACTCCGTTTGGTTGTTTCAGACAACCAATCAGAGTGTTCCACGAGCGTTATGGACAGATAGATAGACAGACTAAGCCATTTATATATATAGAATTACCTTATGAGCCTTCCTCCAAGCCAATGTGCCTTGAAGAGAGCAAGAAATGGCACTGAAGTTATGTTTGAGTAAAGACTCAATAGAAACTTCAAAAAAGATGCGTGCAAGGGTCATTTCTTCAGTGGGAGCTAAGGTTGTTATACATCTAAGTAGAAGAGGCATCTTGTACTGTAGCCTAGAGCTCAGCAGTATTATTACAAAGGGGCTGTATTTTACAAACATCCAAAAGACACTTTTTGGATGGCTTGTCATTAGAAATGCAGTGACCTGCTTGTGAGAACAAAACTGTTTCCTGCTCATATTGATGAAGCTTGGTACATTCAGTTCATGGTGCTAATGGGTGATTCAGTAAATTAAATGGAGAATGTCACTGTAAAATATGATTTTGTGAAGATAAAAAGCAACTCAATTTCTCAGGGCTCTTTCAGCCTATCACTGTGATTGCCTTCTGATAAATTGCCACCTGCCCCATGAGTAATAGTATATCTTTTTTAGTGTCATTTTAGCATTGAGTCCTTATATTGATTTCTGTTAATGTACTTTGATAACACTTTAGCTTCCTATGTTCCACCTGAATTTTTTTCATTTCAGAGTGCTCTTTCTATTTTGACATGAAACTATTATCTTTTTTTCTGCTACAAGTAAGCAGACATAGGGCAACTAATGCACAGCAAAAAAGTAATATTTTGATATAAAGCCCAGCTGTTTTCTGTCAGGCTGGCTTCCTTAAGTGTATTTTTTTTGCATCCTGAGACACTCTGGCTGGTCTGTGATTTGATGAGCACACCGAATTACTTTTAGAAATGGGCTGAACTCCAGTTAAATATTTGGCTGTTTAATAAGTAGACTTTAAGATAATGGTCTTCATGGGAATCCAAAAAAAGGGAGTAAAGAAAAGGGCTCCCCATGCTATTTTTAGCTGCAAACAACTAGATTTGGCATTTTGATTGTAAAACATGGAATTTATAAATGGTGCCATTCTAAATTTACTTCATTTGTATACAACTCACCAGCATAATCAAGAGTGTTACAGCATGTTCCTGCTTTGCAGCTCAGTTCTGAATTTTATAGCTACTAAAGTACAAGAAAAATGTGTTCTGTAAACAATTTTTGTGTCATTTGTTTTTCAATTTCTGGAGTGCATAGGGATTTTATATATAATTCTGCATGTGCACACACATGCACGCACACATTCACACATGCACATAAGAGTGCACAGGGATTTTATATATAACTGTGCATGTGCACACATGTGCACACACACACATAGACTGCACGGGGATTTTATATATAACTGTGCATGTGTATGCATGCGCGCACACACACACACACAGAGGGCAATGATTTATTTCTAAAGAGAAGCCAAGGAAATTCCCACCCCCTACCATCTAAATGATCTACTGTTTGGCTCTAAATGTTCAGTAGCTTCTCAGCCAAGGAATGTATTTTCACTTTCCAATATATATAATTTGTCTCGTTGCACTCCTTTAGTCAATGATATTATGATGCACTATTTATATAATTTTACATGAAATCACTGACCAGCACAGAGACCATTTTATACATAGATATGATAAACACAGTGGATTTAAAAAAATGTCTCTGAATGTCTTTGCTTCTATAATGTGAATTCACCAAGGTAATTTTTGTTTGTTTCTTCGTTCTCACTGTTCTTTCGCGGTCTTTTGTGCTCAGGTGAGTTTCCTAAGAGCGGGCAGATGAGCTTTTAGCTGATATATTTAGGCAGCGACAGCTCATCCAGCTTTATGTTTTAGAAGAGAATGGAGACAGCTATTTTTTTTCCCCTTCACAAGTTGTTTACTGAGCAGAAAATCAGTCCTGGATTTTTTAAAACTCCAGAACCCATTAAATAAAATCCCTAGCAATGCATTCCTGAATCCAGGACTTGGGAGATGTGGGGAGAGGAAAGACAACCCTCCAATAACCTGTCTCCCCTTCCCAATGACCAGACTAGAATGAAATCACTTTTTTCTCCTAGTGACATACTCCAGGTCTGAGACTTTGGTTTTTTTTTTTTGGTTTTTGCTTCTTTCCCCATGGCTAGAAAACACTTACGTGGTCCCCAGGATGCGTCAGGGGGGATTGTGTGCAGATCAATCTCATCCTTATCCATCTCTTATCCAAGCCGGGAAAGCTCAGCTGCAACTTGGGACCACAGAGAACGCTTCAACTCGCCAGGCTCCTTCCTCTTTCTAGGGCTCCCTCGGGCTTTCATTCAGTGGGCACAAGCAGCCAACCAGTAATCCTACTACTCTTCCTGCTACCACTAATAATGATACCAGGGTCCCTGCAACGGAAGGCAGCCAACTTCTTTTAAAGCCAGAGAGAGGGTGGGGGTAAAAAGGAACCCGGGGAAATTCCCAACCTGATGCTCAGGAAAGCAGCAGCTTAAAGCGCTCCTCACGGGGGGACCCTGCAGGGAGTCACAGGGCGACTTGCCAGCGGTCCCCGCCGCTGCCTGAGGAAACCCCCCTGCCCAGGCAGACGGGGGAGGCTGAGGCAGCGCGCTGCTCCGGGAGCCCGCCTCGCACTCGCCGCTGCTGCCGCTGCCGGAGAAGACTAAGGCTGTGGGAACCCGGCCCTCCACGTGACTGCCATGGGTGCAGCGGTAGCGGGAGGAGGGGGAGGCTCCCAGCCTTCCCCAAGCCCCTCTTATCTGGGCACCGCCAGGGCAAACACTGACTCAGCGGCAGCAGGAGCGCGAAGGAGAGGCGGGGCGGGCGCGGCGCGGCGCGGCGCGGCCCCTCCAGGGCATCCCCCGGGCGCAGCGCGCAGCCGGGGCCGCCGGGACCCGCGCTCCGCTCCATCGCCGCCCCGCCAGCGCCGGCCGTCTGCAGCCCTGCCGCAAGCGGCTCGCCGGCCGTGGGCGTCGGAGGAGCCCGCCTGAGCGATGGCAGCAGCTGCCCCGTGCGGGGAGGATTCCTCTCCAAAGGTCACTGACATACTTGCTCCAGCGGGCTGCGGGAGCCGGGCAGCCCATGGGGGCAGGGGCACCAGCCCCGACCTGCAGGGAGCCCGCGAAAGCTGAAGGAATCGGGACTCGTGGTGGAGGGGATCTCTTATTACACCGACTAGATTTTTGCAACAACACCACCAAAGAAAGAAAACTTTCATTGCAAGCTTTCGGGCAAGCTTCCCCTACCCAAGCTTTTTTGGCAAAAATCTAGTTGGTGTAATAAGAGATCGCCTCCACCACGAGTTCGGAGTCCTTCGGCATCCAGACCAGTGGCTCTCAAACTTTCTTTTTGGCGGACCGCTTGAAAATTGCACAGGGTCTCAGCGGACCACTTAATCCACATTTTTTTTTTGTTCTACAAATCAAAGCGCACAGCTCCTATTTTCATATCAGTAGTCTGAGGCGATGGATGTGCATGGGGTTTTTTTGAGCAAAGTTCTGGGAAGTCTGGTGTAGTGTTTGTCAGCTTTAGCCTTAGGTCACCTTTCTGCAGACCACCTGAATGGAGCTCGCAGACCCCAGCTTGAGAGCCTTTTCTCTAGACCCACCCGGCTACAACCTGGAAACCTGACAGCAAAGCTAACGCACTTGTGCAGACGGCTCCTTGCAAGCCAACCGAGCTGAGAAGCTGCTAGCACTAGAAGAATCTTTGGGAGGTTCATCTTGCTGTCTCTAAATACTTAAGAATAGGGCATTTCATAAAGCTATTGATTTCTTCTCCCTCTGTGTTGCGTCTGTCCTGCCTGCTGTGGACTGGAGTCTAAAATCGTCCCTTTCCTTTTCAGTCCCAATTTGATCTCTTCCCACCAAATCTGGAACCTTTCCATTTTCCAGAGATGCTGAACACCACCTTTATTCTTCTTCATGTATAAGCAGAATGTTTTAATACAATCAAGAAGCCAACCTTCGAGCATGAATGTGATAATACAGTCCCCTCTGCCTTCACATGGAGGCACTAACTAGTTCACTAACTAGTTGCCCTTAGTTTATCAATCTGCCTTCACATGGAGCTCTTTTGCCTAGATGTATCAGTGGCCGTGTCTACATGAGACACTTTACTGCGCAGTAGACTAGTCTACTGTGCAGTAAAGTGTCAGCATCTACATGTGCAGGCACTTACTGTGCGGTAAAATTTACTACCTGCATAATTTACTATCAGCAGTAAATTTACTGCACAGTAGGGCTGTACGAAGCTTCGGTCCCTGATTCAATTCTGCAGAGATTCGGCCTGATTTGGTGGCCAAATCTCTGAATATGAATCGAATCAGAGGACCCTTTAGCCTCTCCAAATTGAATCGGGACCCTCCAAATTGATTCGGAGAGATTTGGAAAGATTCAGAGATTTGGACACAGACACAGATTTACATGTTTTTTCTACCTCTAGGTAGCAGGGGCTCGTCAATGCTGTGATGTGGGGCGGATGGAGCATCCCACAGAAGCATGGGGGGCTCCCCAGTGTGCTTGGCAGTAGACCCGAAAGTGGACCACAAGCACTTTCAGTCTACTTCTGGGTCTGCCAGAGACTGCGCAGGCCCCCCCGTGCCTTCCCCAGCTCAGCAATTGGTGCCTCCTGGGTCTGGGGGGGCACCCGGGGTCCCCCTGTGGCTGATCACTGAGCCGAGGAGGTGCGAGGGGCCCCCCTGCATTCTCCCCGGTCCACGTCCAGGTTCACCACCAAGCACGTGGAGGCCCTCCCCACACTCCGGTGGGATGCTCAATGCACCCCAGCATCACAGCGTTCACAAGCCGCGCTGGTACCTTCAAGGTATGTAGAAAAAACATTTAAAGCTGTGTCTATGGCCGAATCGCTGATTCTCTGAATCAGCATTGAATCTTCAGATTCAGATTGGACTGAATCGAATCAGAGGCAGTGATCTAAATTAACAAATAGAATCACTGTCCCCGATTCAGGCCGAATTTGAATCTGAATCGAGTAGGGCCCACTTCGCACACCCCTACTGCACAGTATAGCCAAATAGCATTAATTGCATTGCATGTGTAGACATGCCTGGTGTGATTTAAGCAGTGACCCTTGAGCCCTACCACTTGCCCCCAGAGCCCCCCCGATCCCTGTCCCACCTGGCTCATCCCCCACCTGCCCCCTGAGCCTCGTGATCCCTGCCCCACCCAGCTTCATCTTAAGCTGGTTGAGTGTCCACCAACAGTTAAGACAGTAGTTTCTACCTTTTTAGACTCAGGTGCCCCTCCCCCTTTTTTTGACCTAAGGCATCCCCCCATAACTGTTCCCAGTACATCCCCTTTCAATGCTACTGTCTCCCACATCCCCTTTTACCATTTCCTTATCCCCCGCTTATAATTTCTTTACAAGACCCCTCTGCTTTAGTTTAATAGAATCCCCTGTGGCACCATAGCAAATTCAGCATTGAAATCAATATAAAATGAGACTTACAAAATTCCTTCTGGAAAAATTTGTTATTTTATAAAAGAACAATACCAAGTGAATCCCACCATACTAAAGTCAGACTAACTACTGAAGCCTGTAGTTGCCCAAATCACTACTCTCCTCCTTAAATATAGGTGCATTGGCTATTCTGTATACGTATGGTACCAGGCCCCAACTTCATAAATTTATTTTTTTTAAACTGCTACCAGATTTACCATTTCATGCATCAGTTCACCTAGAATTTTTGGAGGGAGATTATCGAGTACTTCCTGATTTGTGTATATTAAGCTCTGAGTTTTTCTTCCACTTTAGATGTAGTAACTTCCATTTCTATTTCTTCTTTCCCATTATCCACAATGGCCCTCAGTCATTATCTCCATCTTACACTGGAAAGGAAGGTGAAATAATCTCTGGCTGTTTCACTCATACTTAGCATATCCTTAACTTCTACTCCAGACTCACTTCATAGCAGCATTGCTTTTTGTATTTGTTCTCTTTTTATTAATACAGGAAACCCTCACTATTCGCGGGTTCGGTATTTGTGCTTTCAAATATTCGCAAATGCTGAACCCGCTTCTTAAATACACTTAAAGGAACTCCTTGGGAGTTCTGTGCTCGCTGCTGCCAGGCTCCCACCACTACCACCAGAGCCGTGCCCACCTCAGCCACTGGGGGCACTGAGTTCATGAACGCAGATGGCGTTCATGAACGCAGTGCCTTATTCACGGGTTTCACCATTCGCGGGGGATACGAGAACCAATTCCCCACAAATGGCGAGGGTCGCCTGTATTGGCTTATGTCTAATATTCTTCTTGAGGTGACTTTTCAATATGTTATTTTGGTGTGCCTTTCTATCCATTTTTTCCTCTTTTAGGGATACAAATTCCATAGACTTACATGTCCATACTTCCTTCAGTCTCTGAACTCCTCAGTCGATTTGACTTCACTAACTAGTTGCCTTAGTTTATCAATTTGCCCTTTTGAAATGAGAAGGTAGGTCAGGGTGGCACCTCGGAGACTAGCTTTTTCAGAGACAAGGGTACTTCTCAGAACCAGTTAGTCTGATACATAACTGGAGGTAGGGCAGGGTGGCACCTTAGAAACAAATCAGCCTTTTGAAATGAAAAACGTTACTTGCATACCTTCATTTTGTTTCCAAATAAATTCACTCATGGACACATTATCAAATATTGTTTTCCAAGACAGCTATGTCTTCTAAAATGTGCTAATTCTTTACAAAAATTGGGCCCCTTGTTGATTCAATGACTGCTTGGTAAAGAAAACTGTTGGCTATCATGAAGGAATATCTGAGCCCCACCATCCTTAGTCCTGTTTGTTATCTTACCAAATATAGGCTAGAGAAAGTCTCCTCTAATGGTATTTGTATGGTATTTGTATTGGCATGTTTATATGGTATTGGTATGTCTGTATGGTATTTGTATAGTATGATAGCATTTATGTCTTCATTCAGATCTCTATTCAGTTTTTCCTTTTGATAATACTCATTCCTTCTCACCCTAAGCTATTACTAAAGACCAGATTTTTCTGGTATTTAGGTGTCCAAAGATGCAGATAGGTACCTAGGAAATTTTCAAAGGCACTTAACGTTCATAGCTCCATTGAAACTAGGAGCCTAGTGGGATCTTTTAAAGTGCCTATCTGTATTATTAGGTACTTAAATACCTTTAAAAATCTTGTTTTAAATAACTATTTGAGCTTCGTAAATAGTTATGGAAAAACTTGAAGTGCAATTTTTAACAGCTCAGTCATACTATATTACAGAGGGACACAGGCTATTAGGTATTTCTTGCTCATGATGTGCTCACTTGCCCTTTGAGAAGAGCTGCTGCTAAGTTATTACTTTCCCACTATTAGGCTGAGCCTTATTTCTGTCCTTTTCCCAATACAATGGTTACTACTATTCTGGGTGAAGCTCATTTTCAAAAAAAAAGATGCATGCCCCAGGTAATCCTTCATGGAACATGGACAAAAAAGAGATTGATCCCTGTTTTGCTCTCAGAATAGTGGAGCTACACAGCCACAGAAGAGATAGAAAGTGTTAGAAACAGGATTAGAATTCATAAACTCTTACCTGCTTGTCATGTGCTCATAGCATTAATCCAGAGAGCTGGGCTTCTCTTTTGCTCTCATGGAACAAGGTCCAAACTCCCAATTTCTTTCTCAGTTTTTCATTGTAGTTTAATATGTTGTCTTTTTACTATATCTTTTACAATCCTCTGGTATTAAAACAAAGAGATAAAACACTCTTTCTTGGGTAATTTTGAGATCTGAGGTGATAGAGTGGAAAGGTACATTTGGGTAAATATAATCAAGGAAACTTTAGAATTTGGATTCTTTCTCAACAGTGTACTTTTTAAGGCTTTGAATATACGTCAATATGCTTTTTGGCCTAGTTTTAATGCCAATTATTCATTCCTTTTTATGCAAATATGGAGTTTGATGGTTCTGAAGATGCAGGTTATTTATTTATTTTTATGAGAGTAGCAATGTTGTATGTTGTGTTCTGGAACTGTAATATATTGAAAGATGAACCTTCCTGCAGGTATGAACTGCTATGGAATGTGACCTGTAATATATTTTTTTTTCTTTTCCTTGTCTCAATTTAATTCATTCCTGTCAGAGAGTCACAGAAACCCCAAAGTATTTTGTGTTTCACAAAGTTTAAACCCTAGAAGTAATTCTTTTGAAACCAAAACAAACCACAGTAACTGGTTTGGTAAAGATAAAAGTAGAAACTTTTTCACATGTAATAAAACTACCACCTATAGTAGTCTTGGAAAATACAGTCTTATTGGACCAGATTCTGACACCCATACCTTATAATGAATAGCCTTGATCTGAAAGTCATCCCATTGACTACTTTGAAGCTACTCAGTTGATAGGATACCAGAACGTATTCCTTAAGCCTTTACTCCTCCTCTCAGTTCTAAAGTTTATTATGGTTTAGCTTTTACAGAGTAACACCCGGTATAAATGTAATATTTTGATTAATGTTCCCATAACATAATAATGGTAGGTACAAGTTCATAATTTTGGACACATTCAGTGAAAGAATAGAAATGTTATTTTTGTGATTATGAATGTGACCACTTGTTTATCTTGAAGAGGCCATACAATGATGATAGATAAGTGGATGGCTATAACCATCTTGAATTAGCTCGTATTATGACTCTTAGCCTATTTTAATGTGCATTAAAGCATCAGGTCTGCTGGAGTGTGGTAATTACCGTGTTCCAGCAGACTTCTGTGTCATATGTATCGGCATCCCTGAGCTGAGAAATGGTAGTAGGGTGCTTAAAACTAAATCTTGTTCAATGAGCTTTAGTTCAAAGCAGCCCGCTGCCATTTTTTAGTGCAAGGACACTGATACACGACGCACTGGGTGTTTTTATTAGTGCAGCTCTTGGACCTGTCCTAATGAACAACCCTCTCCACCCCCACCTCCTGGAGCACGTCTAAAAACTCCCAGAGGTACTAGATTTAATGTGCATTAACTAAAGCCTATTAATGCACGTGTAGACATGCCCGCTATCTCTGAATTATCTGGTAGGTATAGGGAGCCGTTCCTAAGTAGATACACGTAATGCAATGATGAACAACAAAGCAGTTATATGGCACAGCTATTATCAGAAGCTGTGTGCCTTTATCAAAATTCTGCTCTTTGCAGATGAGTCTGCATTTAAAGTTCAGTCAGACACAGCAATGGATAACAACAGTTTTGTGATACCCTTGGGAAATTTAAATAGAATTAAAAAAATTAATTTAATGTTCCAACTGATCTCATCAAAGAAAATGAAAACATATTGAACAAGACATTAATGATAACGATTAATCAAATCTTTAATAAAATGTCTTGAACATTGGGAGATGTTAAATGCCAAGTATAATTATATAAAAGACTTAATGTTGGGACTATGCTGAGCTACCATGGAAAAGCCCTCTGTTGGAAGTGACATTATAGATGAAGATAAAGTTGTTTCTGCCTTGATCATTCTGCATGCTATGTTGCTTCCATTCAATCATTTGCAATACAATAATTAAATCTTTAAAAAGTTTCAATCCATTTAATGGGACAGGAACCTAGACTTCATATTAACCTAATGTCAAAGTAGTATGTAGCTGGGTCACTTAGGGGCATGAAATGTTAAGATAAAATAATAACCAAGGTGAGAATATTTTGAACTTGTCTTGATTCAGATGTAGCTTAGACAGAACAGTAACACTTTACAAGTGGATAAATCAAAGCTTAATAATTGTTTTCCAACTATTTAAGTTGGTCTCCTAAAATATATCAGATTCACCCAAAGAACCATGTCTGCCTAAATTAAGACAAAGATTTTTATAGTTGATATCTCTTATTGAATCTACTGTATAATTGGACATTTTTGGACAAAGTTTTTGGATATGAAGACAAGTTTTTGGATATGAAGTACTCTTCCTCAGAGCCTATGTTAATGAAATGGAGGTCAGACCAGACTATTAATCCATTCTTGTTGGCTTTAAATTCTATAAACTTGTAGTAAATAGATTTATAGAAAACCAGTAATTGGACAAAGAAAACTGTTTAGAAAGAAACCTTGCTTATTTTATTCATGAATCATTCCTTTAATATCAGACTACCAAGTAAGTAAAAAAAGCAAGTTTTCTTCCTTTTCAAGGGTTACATAATATCAAGTAGGATGCATATCTTCTTTTTATATAAAATTGACATACATACACTTAATAATATGGTTGTCAGTTGAACTGGCAAGGAACAGCTCACCTGAATTGAAATTATGAAAATATTTTTACAAAGGGTTGCATTAAACAGCTTTTCTCTTCTGTCTGTGATAATCCAATGCACCAGTGAAATGTACATGTACAGAGAGGAATTCATAGATTTCATAGACCTTAGGGGTGGAATGGACCTTGAAGATCATCAAGTCCAGCCCCCTGCCCCAGGGGCAGGAAGTCAACTAGGTCATAGATTTCATAGATTTCATAGACATTAGGGCTGGAAGGGACCTCGGAAGATCTTCGAGTCCAGCCCCCTGTCCAAAGGGCAGGAAGTCAGCTGAGGTCATAGGATCCCAGCAAGATAAGCATCCAGTTTGCTCTTGAAGGTGTTCAATGTAGGCGCTTGAACCACCTCCGGTGGCAGGCTGTTCCAGACCTTGGGGGCTCAGACAGTAAAGAAATTCTTCCTTATGTCCAGCCTGAAACGGTCTTGTCGTAGTTTATGACCATTCGACCTAGTCATCATCCCTTGGGGCGCTCTGGTGAACAAACGTTCCCCCAGATACTGGTGGTCACCCCTGATAAACTTATAGGTGGCCATCAGATCACCCCTGAGCCTGCGCTTTTCCAGGCTAAAGAGCCCCAGGGCTCTCAGCCTGTCATTGTAGGGTCTGCTTCCCTGACCTCTGATCATGCGCGTGGCTCTTCTCTGGACTATCTCAAGCTTCTCCACATCCTTTTTGAATTGTGGAGCCCAAAACTGGACACAGTACTCCAGCTGCGACCTCACTAAGGCCAAGTACAGGGGGAGAATGACGTCCCGGGATTTGCTTGAGAAGCATCTATGGATGCAAGCCAGCATTTTGGTCGCTTTACTACCCGCCACATCGTACTGCAGGCTCATGTTCATCTTGTGGTCAATGATGACCCCCAAGTCTCTTTCTTCCATAGTGCTAGCCAACATAGCACTGCCGAGCCTATAAGGATGCTGCAGGTTTTTCTTCCCAAGGTGGAGAACCTTGCATTTATCGGCTTTGAGCACCATCAGATTCTCGTCCGCCCACTTGCTGAGCCTGTCCAGGTCAGCCTGGATCACCCGCCTGTCTTCTGGTGTGGATGCTTTTCCCCAAAGTTTGGTGTCATCAGTGAACTTGGCCAGTCCGCTTCTGACTCCAGTGTCCACATCATTAATGAAGATGTTGAACAGTATGGGTCCAAGGACAGAGCCTTGGGGGACCCCACTGGTCACAGGACACCACGATGAGTGACTTCCATCAATTACTACCCTCTGGGTCTGACCCCGGAGCCAGTTTTCCAGCCAGTGGATTGTGGAGGACCCAAGGCAACAATTGGCCAGTTTCTCTAAGAGGCGATCGTGGGAAACCAGATCGAAGGCTTTTTTGAAGTCAAGATATATGACATCAATCTCTTCTCCCTTGTCCAGGTGATAGGTCACCTGGTCGTAGAAGGAAATGAGATTGGTCAAGCAAGACCTACCCGCAACAAACCTGTGCTGGCTATCCCTTAAGATGTTGGCGTTGGCCAGTCCATTAAGAATGGCCTCTTTAATAAACTTTTCTAAGATCTTCCCCGGGATAGAAGTCAGGCTAATGGGCCTATAGTTAGCCGGATCCACTTTCCTCCCTTTCTTGAAGATAGGCATCACATTGGCCTTCTTTCAGTCTTCGGGCACTACACCAGAGCGCCAAGAGTTTTCAAAGATCCGTGCTAGAGGCTGGGCTATGATGCTCGCCAGCTCCTTGAGTACCCTGGGGTGAAGATTGTCAGGGCTGGCTGACTTGAAGGTATCCAGCTTCTCAAGATGTTCCTTCACGAAGTCAGCATCAATGGAGGGCAGGGGATCACCCTCACCCGGATTTCCCTGTCCCGTAGCGGGCATGGGCATCCCATGGGACTGATGAAAGACCGACACAAAGTACCTATTTCATAGGTTGGCTTTTTCCTGGGCGTCAGTTGTCAGTTGCCCCATCTGGTTCAGCAGGGGTCCGACGTTGCTCCTGCTTTTCCTCTGGCTCCCCACATATCTGAAAAAGGACTTTTTATTGTCCTTGATGCTCAAAGCTAGTTGGAGTTCAGTTGCAGCCTTGGCTTTCCTGGTCTGCTCCCTACAGGACCGGACCAGTGCAGAATAATCCTCCTTGGAGGTGACTCCCATCCTCCATCCTTTGTAGGCCTTTCTTTTTAGCCTCAGGAGGTCTGCTAGGTCCCTAGAGAGCCAGGGGGGCTGCTGTGCCCTCTTGCTGCCTTTCCTCCGCGATGGAATAGACTTAGTTTGTGCTTTGAGGATCGCTCCCTTGAGGAGCAACCACTCTTCTTGAACTCCCCTCTCCCTGTGGTCATGGTCCCTTAGGGCCTCACTGACAAGCCTCTTGAGCTTGTCAAAGTCGGCTTTCCTGAAGTCAAGGACTTCTGTGTTGCTGACTGACTTGCCAGCTTTTCGGTGGATGGTGAAGGTGATCAGCTCGTGGTCGCTGTCACCCAGCTTCCCATCGATCACTAGGTAGCCGACTAGGTCATCCCCAGTAGCCAGTACCAGGTCGAGCAGCGCTTTGCCTCTCATTGGCCCATTGACTTCTTGAGTCAGGTAGAGGTCATCCACGCATGAGAGGAAGCTTTGCGACTGCTCAGATTTTGCTGAGCGATCCTCCTACGAGATGTCCGGGTAATTGAAGTCACCCATGATAACCATGGTCCTGGAGCATGCAGCCTCAGCCAGTTCCCGGGCAAACTCCTGGTCAAGCTCAGGACTTTGGGTGGGAGGTCTGTGGTAGACTCCCACCATTGTGTCCCCTGTGCTGTGTTCCCCATGGATTTTAACCCAGAGGGTCTCCAGCCGTCCACCCTGGTCGCCAATATCGGCTTGCAGGGACGTGTAGCTTTCCTTAACATAGAGAGCTACACCCCCGCCCCTTTTCTCTACACAATCCCTCCTGTACAGGGTATAGCCATCTATACCCATGGTCCAGTCATGGGTGGAGTCCCACCAGGTGTCCGTTATCCCTATGACATCATAATTATTTGCATTGAGCAGGAGGATGAGCTCCTCCTGCTTATTCCCCAAGCTCCTGGCATTTGTGTACAGGCAAGCAAGTGCCCCCTGGGGGGCTCCTTCCTTGCCCACAGATTTTACTAGGGCTGGAGCAGGGGTGGGCTCCCTTAAGTGCCTTGAACTGCTGACTTTGCAAGGATTGCTCAGCGGGCCAGCAGTGGCAGTAGGGCCCCCGTCCCCCAGCAGGCTTAGTTTAAAGCCCGGTGGAGCAGGTCAGCCAGTCTGGCTGAGAAGAGCCTCCTCCCTAGGGGAGAGAGGTGGAGGCCATCTCTTCCCAGCAGCTCGCTGCCTCTCTTGCCAAAGAGCGGGCTGTGGTCATGAAAGCCAAAGCCTTCCCGACGACACCAGCGCTGCAGTCTTTGGTTGACCACGTGGATCCTCCTCTCCCTCCTTGGCCCATAGCCTGAGACTGGGAGGATCGACGAGAACACCACCTGTGCCCCCAGACCCTTTAGCCCTGCTCCCAAATCCCTGTAGCACCTCATGACCCGGCTGGGAGCATTCCGAGCCGTGTCATTGGTGCCCACATGAATTAGGAGCATGGGATAGTGGTCTGTGGGTTTGAGGAGCTCTGGGATCCTCTCTGCAATGTCCCGGATGCGGGCCCCCAGGAAGCAGCAGACTTCCCAGGCTAAGGGGTTGGGGCGGCAGATTGCCCCCTCCGTCCCCCTCAGAAGGGAGTCTCCCACAACAAACACCTTACGTTTTGTCTTGGGGAGAGCAGGGGCGGGAGCTGCAGTTGGGCCCATGTTGCCTGTGGGAGCCGGCAACTCAGCAGGCTCTGCTGGAGCGGCAAGAGGTGCATACCTGTTGCTCAGCTCCGGCAGAGCAGGGGCCTTGGTGCGGCGGGCCTTAGGGCCCTTGACCACCGTGGTCCATGCCCCTGGCTGGACAGAGCGGGAGGTCCCGGAGTCCTCCTTTGGCGTGGAGGGAGAATGTGGTCTACCCTCCGCCTCCTGGAGGAGAAGGGCCTGGCAGTAGGAGTCTATCTCCTGCTTGCAGTCCCTGATGGCACGCAGTCTCTGGACTGTGGCCTGGAGCTCCTCCAGCTGGTGCGCCAGAGACCCCAAAAGGGAGCAGACCCCACAAGGGGAGGTCACCATGCTCCCAGGCCCCAGAGCCTGAAAAAGGGACAGGCAGCCCCCGCAGCCGAGAGCCAGGGGCTCCGTCTGCGTGGAGGCCGGAACCAAGGGCTCCGTCTGGGTGGCTGTCTCCAAGGTGCCAGAGGTGGGGGCTGCGGAGCCCGAGGGGACCCTCAGGGTGCAGCGCGTGCCCATCCATGGCATCCCTCTGGTAGGCTGGCTACGGCTGGGACTGTCTACCCTGGGGTCCTGGGCCCTCCCGTGCGCCCTCCCGCGCGAACTCCGCGCTAACTGACGTGCCGGCAGAGAAGCAAGGATCCCAGCAAGGTAAGTATCCAAACGTTTCTTGAGTGAGTCCAGAGTAGGTGCCTGCACCACTTCTGGAGGGAGTCTATTCCAGGCCTTGGGGGCTCGGACAGTAAAGAAATTTTTCCTTATGTCCAGCCTAAAATGGTATTGGAGGAGTTTATGACTGTTGGTCCTTGTTAGCCCTTGGGGTGCTCTGGTAAACAGATATTCTCCCAGATCCTGATGCACACCCCTTATGTACTTATAGGCAGCCACCAGGTCCCCACTGGGTCTGCGCTTTTCCAGGCTGAAGAGTCCCATGGCTCTCAGCCTCTCTTCATAAGGCCTATTCTCTTGCCCTCTGATCATGCATGTGGCTCTCCTCTGGACTTTCTCAAGTTTCTCCACATCCTTCTTGTATTGTGAAGCCCAGAACTGGATGCAGTTACTCCAGCTGCGGCCTCACCAAGGCCAAGTACAGTGGGAGGATGACATCCTGAGATTTACTTGAGAAGCAGCTATGGATGCAAGGCAGAGGTTTGTTTGTTTTGCCAGCTGCGACATCACATTGGTAGCTCATGTTCATCTTGTGGTCAATCATGACCCCCAAGTCTCTTTCAGCCATGGTGCTAGCGAGTGTAGCACTGCCGAGCCTATAAGCATGCTGCGGGGTTTTTTTCCCCAAGGTGGAGTACCTTGCATTTATTGGTATTGAATATCATCAGGTTTGTATCTGCCCGCTTACTAAGCTTATCCAAGTCAGCCTGGATCGCTAGGCTGTCCTCAGGGTGGCAATTATAAGGGGCTGTTGAATTTGTCTGTTTAAATAACAATGCTTTCTTATTATGATGGAGGGAGACAATGCCATTTGGTAGTCAATCTTATATTAAGTGCACTTGCTGGAAGTATTTCACCCTAGCTTTTGGCAAAATATACTGAGTATCTTGATAGTATAGCTGTTCTCATACCACAATTTAACACACGGAGAGCAGGAGTTGTGTGTGTGTGTGTGTGTGTGTGTGTGTGTGTGTGTGTATGTCTAGGGTTCCCCCAATTTGTAAATTGTTTTCCCTTTGCCACATTGGCATTTGGACTGGTCCAGATTGAGCTAACTAATAGGGCTGTGTGAAGCTTTGGTCCCTGATTTGATTCAGTGGGGATTCAGCCCAATTTGGTGGCCAAATCTCCAAATCCAAATTGAATCAGGAGACCCTTTAATCTCTCCAAATTGAATCAGAGAGATTCAGAGAGATTCAATGATTCGGACATAGACACAGCTTTAAATGTTTTTTCTATACACCTCAAGATACCAGGCGGCTCATGAATGTTGCAATGCTGGGACGCATGGAGCATCCCATAGAAGCATGGGGGGGCTCCCCAGTGCACCCGACAGCAGACCCAGAAGTGGACCAGAAGCACTTCTGGTCCACTTCCAGGTCCATCGGTGAGTGCACAGGGGGCCCCCCTGTACCACCCTAGCTCAGCAACTGGTGCCTCCTGGGTCTTAGGGGGGCACCTGGGGTGCCCCCATGGCCGATTGCTGAGTGGGGGGGAGCAGGGTAGCCCCCTGCGTACCCCCCCGTCAGACCTGGAAGTGGACTGGAAGTACTTCCAGCCCACTTCTGGGTTCACCATCGAGCATGTGGAGGGCCCCCCTGCGCTTCTGTGGGATGCTCCATCTGCCGCGCTGGTACCTCGAGGTATGTAGAAAAAACATTTAAAGCTGTGTTTATGGCCGAATTGCTGATTCTCTGAATCAGTATCGAATCTTCAGATTCAGATTCAGCTGAATTGAATTGGGGACAGTGATCCAAATCAACGAATCGAATCACTGTCTTTGATTTGGGCCGAATCCGAATCGAATATGGCCCACTTCACATACCCCTACTAACTAATAAATAAACCAGTTTGCAGTTGCCATAGATCATTTTTAAATGAAGTCTTTGTAGTTTTGAGGTGAACTCTATAGGAGTTCATTCTCCTCTAATTTTGATGATGGGATTTTAACAAAGGGCACCCAACAGGTCAGAGCACCATCTCACTAGCAATAAAAAAACCCTCTTGGAATATAATCACGTTATCAAACAACTACATACTGACTGTGTTTCAGCAGCAATCTTATTTTCAATACATACTCTCCAACAGTAGCACAATAAGCAAGGATCTTTCTCAGTTTTCAACTAAAAAATGTCAGAAGATGAAGAGCACACAAGGGACATATTTGGAATGTAGGATATCTAGCTTTTCAATTTCATTTTTATCCATAGGTCTCAAAATGCTTGGTATACTATTATTTATATCCTTCTATCATTCCATATGCAGAATTTTTATTGAAGTCACTTCGAGCTTTGCACAAGTGAGTTATAGGATATGGCTCAAAACATCCTGTAATATCACTACTTCACCATCACCCTGATCTTGCACACTATGCATGCTTAACTAATTCATGCTTGACTTCTCTGTATAATCCCAGTAATGTCAAAAGGACTGCTTATGGTAATATAGGCATCTCTACAAGTGTTTCTACAAATAAGGCCCTACTGCAACTAGCCTTAGTTGAATTAGATTTTCCCTTTCAAATGGAAATATGTCATCCTAAGTGACTGGGGCTTTGCTGAGCAGAGGTTTTCAATATATACTTTATATCCTTTACTAAATTAACCTTGGGTAAGAAAAGTGTTGAGAGTCAGGTTTATAAATAGAAATGTGCATTTTTGCCAAATTATTGATCATTATAGAACTACACCTTCAAAACTGGAAGCATTTTTAGGGTATGTTACTTGGTAAAGGTACCAAGCTGAGTATCAACTGAACAGTTTCTCTACTTTGATATAAATGCTTGTGCCAGACTTGCCCACAGTTATTGTGGAACCTGGGTCATTGTACATCATTCAGTAGGTGCACCATTTATAATGGTTTATTTACATAAAGTAACACCCTGAGGTATATTTTTTTCTAAATTGCATATAAGCTATTAGGGTGACAATATTTGGATCTTAGGGAGCATTGGATTTGCAACTGAATACAAGGCTGTAACCTGTGGCCTAGCAAAGCTGCTGATCACAAGGCAGAATGATATATTAAAAGTAACATTGTAAGATGCTTAGGCAAGCAGTTTCCTAACAATGTGGCAGTGTGCAGGATGTATAAATCATTGCATAAAAAGGAACAAGATGCAGCCCACAAGCTATTGTCAGGAGATAAAGCAGAAGCAAGACCTTGGAGATGAAGGAGTCAGCAAGAAACGGCAATTGACTGAAAGAAGCTGGATTCACGGTCTTGAGTATGCGGTCATAGGAAAAAGGCATGTACATGAATGAAATGGATAGGCAATCCCATGCTAATGAAGTAAACAGTAAATAGAGGCAGAGCTTGAGATAGGAGGGAATATGGGTGGAACAAGGAGGGACCAAGGTGGAGTAAATGTTAATGAGCATAAACCAAGGTGTATACATGTGGAAAGAACTAATGTTCACTGCTGTTCCCTGGTTTTGCTTTCTTTTGGGCGCTCGTCCCAAAGCTGTCTCCATTTTGAATAAAGCTGTTGTCGAGCAATGTGTGCTGGTGTTTGCTCCCTGCTTGCTTCCTGAGCAACTGGATCCCGGACAATTGGATTGTTGTCTCCCTAGTCATTGGGCGCTGCATGGAGTCAGGGTCTAACATCTTGGTGTAGTTAGCAGGATTCAACACACATTTGGAGGGGACTGATCATCCCAATCCTACCAGGGTAAGGCCTAGCTGCATACTTACGCACGAGAGTACTATATTCTCTTGGCCCACCTCAGCTATCGTACCCCATCTTATACCTTTCCCCAGTAGCATGGCAGTGGGTTCAGAGGCTTTTCCTGTGCATGTGTGCAGTCAGGGGGACCTCCATGATTTTATTGAGAGTACGGTTAAATGGAATGGGGGTCCACTGAAGGGGCCCCAGGAAAGTCCGTCTAGCCCAACTTGGATTACAACCTAAGGGTGGGCCAAGGGAATTTTAAGTAAAAAAATCATGGAAGCAGGCCTTCCGTAAAGCAACTGTCCTACAGGCTTTAGCTTGGAGTGTTCAAGATTTCACCTGCAGACTACTGACACCTAAGAGAGAGAACCTCAGAGTGAAGCCTGCATTCTGGCCAGATGTACCTTAACTCTGATGACAGCCCTAGGCTTAGTAGATATAGAATTGTTTAATTGTTTGTATTGTTGCTTTTTTGTTTTTAACTCTGTATCAATACATTTACCTATTATCAACTGGCAAGTGTTGTAGTCAGTCTAAGGGTCGTGTCCATCCAGAACAAAGGTATAGGTGCTGGGTTTAAATCCAGTCCAACAATTGGCAACTCCACCAGGACACAAAAGTAGTAACTTAACTGATCAGGGAATTTATTGATGCAGAGTGATCTGTTTTAGAGGGGTTAGCTAAGACATGTAGTAAGGTACAGCTGTATAGTAATTGTAACTAAAGTTATAAGTATTGTGCAGAAGATGTCGTTTGTTATTGCTGATCAAGAGCCAGGGTTAGATAAATATTAATTTTCTAAATTTTTAGGGACCCCACAGGCCAGATAGAATGGCCTGGCGGGCCGCATCTGGCCCCTGACCCACATTTTGCCTGCCCCTGCTCTAGAATCCTGTGTGTACCAGAAAATAGAAGCAGAGGGCACAGAAAGAGACAAGGTATGTTACTAGACATCTGTTCAGGCAGTGGCAGAGAATTTGTGATTAGAAGCAAGGGGAAACTTAGTTCTTTCCCTCCGCCCGCCTCTCCCCCCCCCCGCCCCCCTACACCTCTCCAGGAACAGTGAAGAGCCTAGAAGAAATAGAAATTGTTACAAAAGCATAATAGCTTGTTTTAGGAAACATCAGGGTACAGCTTTGTAAACAGAGATAAGTGCCCAGAATTAGTTTAAGTTACTCTAAGCAGGAAAAGAGAAGTAAGCTTATCAGAGGCATGCTTTCTTTTTCTCTGCAAAGGCATAATTCAAAGGTTTCCTTTTTAAGGTGGGAAGAGTTTTCCTGATGGGATTGTGTATAGTGTGTAATTTGTCACCCACGGTCTTTCAAGGGAACTTTCCAAGTAATCTGGCAGTCCAGAAAAGGGGCACAGAAAAAGATCACTGTTAGAGCTGCCAGAGCCAGGACCCTGCAATCTCAACTGACCTGAGGCAGGTCAGGAAACCCAGGAGGAGCCAAGAATCCCAGAAGTCAAAGACTGTGCCCATAAGAAGTAAAGAAAACCAAAGCAGGAGAGAAGAGAGTTTGTTCCTAAGTATGACCTGAAACTACCTGTAGCAACGTAAGCTCTGCAAAATGATGCATAATAACCACCCTAGGGAATAGGCAAAGGCAAATATAAAGTGCCTTAAAACCCTAGCTCCCACCTTCTTGTAAGTTATCCTTCATTAACAAAAGGCTAGGGGGAGCATACTCCAACAGAAAAACTGTTGGTACAGGCCAAGGAAAAGAGATGTGTGGCATGAAACGCCCACCACTTTAAGAGAAGAACACTGATGTAAAAGCAGCCTCTGCAAAGTGCAAAGAGAGTGAGGAAGAGACTTACCCCTGCTGGACGAAGAGCAGAGGCGGTGGGACACTGCACTGGAAGCTGAACATGGCTAAAGTGAAACTGCAGCGGGCAGACCCGCCACAGGAAAAAGAAAAGAGGGGAAAAAATGGCCAATTGTGTGGCAAGCCAGTCCTGTAGACTATGAAGTATACTGCCCAGGGTACAGAAAAGTGCGGCAACGCAGCCAGTTACAAAGGCTTGTAGCAAAATTCAGTGAGGTATTTAATAAGCCTTGATAGGCCCAAGGTGTGCGACATGAAATCAATACTCCAAAAGATGAAAGATCAGAGAAAGATGGAGGCCCATCCCTCATCACCTTCAGGAGAGTGTGCAACAGGAAATACAAAAGATGTTGGCACAAAGGATCATTGTACTTTCATGCAGCCCCTGGTGGAGCCCTATGGTAATAGTACCCAAAACTGATGGGACTCTTCTGATATGCACTGACTTCAGGAAGGTTAATGAAATCACCAGATTTGATGCCTTTCCCATGCCACACATGGAGGAACTACTGGAGAAGATAGGTCAGGCCTGATGTATCTCCACTAATTGATCTGGCAAAAGGGTATTAGCAAATTCTTATGATGGAGAGGGACCGACAGAAAACAGCTTTCGGTATACACTGGGGTCTATTTGAATTTACAAGAATGCCATTTGGCCTACACAGAGCTGCAGCAACATTTCAACAACTTATGGACCGCATTCTTGGCCCGCAAACTATGTATGCAGCTGCACGTATCAATGATATCGTGATACACTTGCAAACCTGAAGGCAACATCTAAGCCATGTATGAGTGGGGTTACAAGAACTCTGCTGGATAGGGATGATGATCAATCCCAAGAAATGTATGTTTGGAGTGCAAGAAACCAATTACCTAGGATTTAGAGTAGGATAGGGTACCATATGTCCACTGGCCAGTAAGATAGAAACAATACAAATCATTTACCACCCCAGACTAAGCAGCAGATGTGATCTTTCCTAGGGCTAGCTAACTATTATAGAATATTTATTCCCCATTTCATGGAAAAAGCAGTAATGCTAACAGATGCCATAGGGGGAATATACAGGGTCCCATTCATTGGACTCCTCAATTGAAGAAAAAATTTGAGGATGTCAAAAGGGCCCTGTGTAGTGATGTGGTCGTCATAATGCCTGATTTTTCTAAACATTTTATCCTGCAGAAAGATGCTTCTGAGATGGCCGTGGGTGCAGTACTCTGTCAGGATCAAGGAGGCATACATAGATCATCCAGTCGCCTATGCTAGTAGAAAACTAAACTCTACTGAAACCAAGTATTCGACTATTGAAAGGGAGTGCCTGGCAATAAAATGGGCCATAAATTATTTTAAGTACTATTTAATGGGATGAGAGTTAAAATTAGTTACAGATCATGCCCTCTTACAATGGCTGAATAAATTTAGACACGACAACGCATGGATTACACAGTGGGCATTATCACTACAACCGTTTAAAATTTAGGGTTAGTTATCGACTGGGAATGACTAATAAAGTTGCTGATTTTTTATTGAGGTGCAATGAGAGTGAAAAGATAAAGACAGATCAACATAAGACTGATGTCAAGATTATGGGTGAACAGAATACAGAAGAAATGATGCCACAAGGCAACCTAAACGGGGCGGGGGGAGGGGGAGGTATGTGGAAAAGACTTACCCCCACTGGATGAGGAGCAGAGGTGGTGGGATTCCACACTGGAAGCCAAATGTGGAGAAAGTGAAACCGCGGCAGGCAGAAAATAGAAAAGAGGAAAAAAAATGGCCGAGCCTAAAGGAGCTGAGACCAGCTCCCTCATCGGCATAGGCACACTTTATAACATTGTGCCGGGTCTGATTGGTCAGCCAGCCCCCTGGAGCAGGGACAAAAGACCCAGCGGAAGACCAGCCGGGGTGGGGGTACCAGAAGAGAGGTCTCTAACCGGCTTGGAGAGGCCAGAGTGGGAATTCTGTTCCAGCGTGGGGACCTGGTGGTTACCTCAGGAAGGGGTCCTGTCGCAGCGCACCTCGCTGCCCCCCTCCTAGAGAGGGGAGAACTGCTGGGGAAAAGCCTCAGCAGAGATAATGAGCATAGCTGCAGGTTGCCAGGGCAACTAATGAGAGTCAGCTGATCCTGAGGGGGCAGGGCCTGGCTCCTATAAAGCCTAGAGCCAAGGCCAGGCTAGCCAGGCTAGCGGTTCCCTGCCAGCAGCCGGGGGGGGGCAGAAGCTCCTGCAGTTAGGATGCGAGGAGAAGCCTAACAGCAAGTATAGCTCGTGAGAGCTCCAGAGGCTGGAGCAATGATGTTAAATTACAGCCAGGAGGCTTATGTTGTTATGGCCCAGTGCCTTGTGTTTTGGTATTATTAAGGAGCCCAGTGGGGGCCCGGAAGGTCCCAGAGAAGGGGGACCATTGCGAGGCCCAAGAGGGACAATGTTTGAGAGGCCCAAGGGCGGCAAGATTGAGAAGCCCAGGACGGGCGTAGTGAGCCCGGTAACAGGCTAGCACTACGGAAAACCCAGGGCAGGGGCAGGGTGCTGCGGTAGACCCAGACAAAAGGGGTTAGCAGCACAGCGCCCCAGAGAAGGGCTGTGCTGCGGTGGTCCCCAGGAAAAGGGGATAGCAGCACAGTGCGCCCGGCCAACGAGAGGTTAGCAGTACAGTGGGCCTAAAAGACCAGGGGCTTGAGAGGACGTCCCAAAGTGAACTAGATTATTTTAGAGAAGGCCCAGAGTAGGTCTCAAGAGTCCCAAGAGAGGGGCGGTGTTACTAAGAGTCCCAGTGAGGGGCACGGTATTAGAGAGAGCCCGGAGTGGGCCCAGTGAGAGCCCATACAGAGGCAATAGCATAGAGACATACGGAGAAGGCCCTAGAGCAGGATAGATTACAGAGGAGGACCCGACAAAGCGGGTGTGTATTTTGACCGGACAACGTCTGTCCCATCTGCGAGGCTTGGGGCATGGTATTAGGGGTTGGTTGGAGCCACGCGTAGCCCATAAGGCTGGGGTGCCTGAGTAGCACCCATCATACGGGATGACCACAAGAGTCCAGGAAAACCGCGGGGACAGAGGTCCCGAGTAGCCGTGCCCAAGGAGGAGTAAGGTAGCCTCCCTATTATATTTACCAGCAAGACGTGGTGGGCGAGAATAAGAGGGTGCCTTGGGCCGGCCTTGACACGGTGCGAGGGACCTCAGGGAGCTCACGGCCCTCCTGCAGGACCCTGCCGTGACAGGTCCCAGTGAGAGCTCAGGGCCAAAGATGTACGCAACAGATGTGTGCAATGAAGACTGGAGCCTGGCAGGACCAAGCGGGACAGGAATCCAGACCCAGCTGACTGACGGCAAGCACCAAGCCTGGGAAAAGGGCAACATACTGGGGGACAGAATGGTACCGAATCAGGATGACATACAGATGAAGGAAAAGGGGGCAGTAGGAAGCACTCAGGATAAGAACACTGTCCCTATCCTACGGCCATAAATTCTGAGAGCCGGAGCTCCGAAAGTATATGAGATATCAACTCTGACAATACAGGTGACGTTAAGTAAGATAGAAAGATCTTGGTTGGTGTTAGGTGGGGTGTAGAAAAGGTGGATCCCCAAACAGCAGGAACAGCAGGGATGACCAAAGGGAGGCACCGGGGAAATGGGACCGAACATCTTTTTCCCGATTAAAATTATTTCTTATCAAAGACATGGCAGATAAAACCCCCTTGGGGACCAACCCAAAGTCACCCTACTAACAGAACTGTTCCTTCCCAAAAGCAACAGCGAGGTCAGAGAGGAACCCCCATACTTGATGCCCAGGCGAAACGCACGAGAGACTACAGGGAGGAAATTTTTGAATGAGTACCAGCATGGCTATAGGCCAAGCAAAGCCAGCCACAGTGCGTAAGAAAAATAAACTAACCAAGAGGATAGACCCTCCCTTTTTGTCCTTGTGTTTTACAGGATAAAACCATCACTGAAGCATCATGAAGTTTGCTGAGTACAAGAAAGAAATCAAGCTTGACTGTGTTATGTGTAGTGATTGTGTTTTACTACGTCTGTAAAAGCTATTATTATAAGTAATTGTAATGTCAACTGTGCTAAACTAAAAAATGTAAAGCAAAACTTTTTAATAAGCTATAAAATGCCTGAAGAGTGGCTACAAAAATAATACATCATGCAGAGCATCACCTCCATGACCTCGCAGAGTTCAGCCATGCCAAAGATCAAGAAGGCTACTAAATAGTTTATTTTATTGCCATCCTTTGTTTCCTTTCCCTCCCTCTCCCCCCCCCTTGATTTTGTTTTGTTTGTGTTAAAATGAATGTATTGTAGTTTGTATAGTAAAAATAGTAACGTAATGTAGTTTTATTAATTGCCAGAATTTGTACAGAAATTAGGAACACAAAGTAAAATGATAGAATCCTAAGAAAAAACAAGGCCTTCCTGTGTAGACAGCATACCTAGTTTCCATGACAAATTAAAAAAGTCCTAACCCTTGACACTTATCCAAACTTTTACAGAATGAAGAGGCACTGGTAGTGCTGCAATAACACCAAGCATCCAGTTAATGTTCAGCTGCATATTCATGCCAATAAAAAAGCAGAAATGTCCCTATGGTACCATCGTCCCAGTTCCTGGCTCGGTCCCAGGCTGGAAAGTAAGTAGCCTAAGCACTCTTTCACTCGTCCCCAGCAATGGGCAAAAGGTCAGTCCTCTGTCCGAGTAACACAAAAGCACCATCTACCTTGCTAGGCCCAAGGGGTGTACTGTGTGGAAAGAGTGATGGCCTCTGGAGAATTGGCTGAGTTTCTCTTTTGCTGCTTATACTAATTCTGTGGGGGGGTGTTAGGGTGACAATATTTGGATCTTGGGGAGCATTGGATTTGCAGCTGAATACAAGGCTGTAACCTGTGGCCTAGCAGAGCTGCTGACCACAAGGCAGAATGATATATTAAAAGTAACATTACGAGACGCTTAGGCAAGCAGTTTCCTAACAATGTGGTAGGGAATATGAGTCGAACAAAGGAGGGACCAAAGTGGAGTAAATGTTAATGAGCATAAACCAAGGTATATACACGTGGAAAGAACTAATGTTTGCTGCTGCTCCCTGGTTTTTCTTTCTTTTGGGAGCTCACTCGAAGCTGTCTCCATTTTGAATAAAGCTGTTGTCGAGCAATGTGTACTGGTGTTTGCTCCATGCTTGCTCCCTGAGCAACTGGATCCTGGGCAATTGTATCATCGTCTCCCTAGTCATTGGGCACCGCATAGAGTCGGGGTCTAACTCCCTAAAATTTAAGCAATGAGAAAAGAATGAGGAAAATAAAATCTGTCAGTGAGAGCATTGAAAAGGCAAGGAAGGTAAAAGCTATTTTGTTTGACAACATGAAAGGGATACCCACATTTCTTGCCTTGCATTTTTCTCTTTTGAGTTCTACATGAAGTAATTGTACTTTGGTCACTCTGGTCCCAAACACGTCATGCTAAACTTTAAATACATGTGACAGGCTAGCTGGCAGTGACCTAGCCCAGGGGTTTTGAAAGGGCAAAAGATTATTGGAGGACTTGGGATTCCCTTTCCTCACCAATCAGGCCCCAGAGACTCACCCCTCATGTCCCCTGATTGGCCCCTTGGGTCATCTGGAGGGGGATAAAAGGGGCAGCATGGCTGACTCAGGGGAGAGACCAGTGAGGGACTATGAGGAAGGAGCTTCAAAGTGCTGAGCCAGTGGGGCGGAAGCAGTTGCCCCAGAAGAGTCTGAAGGAGCAGGACCTGCAGGCAGCAGTTGGACCCTCAGCAGCACGGTGTGTGGCCAGCAGGAGAGGCTTCCTAGTGGGCTCCAGGATCCCCTATGAAAGGCTGTGGCCAGCAGGAGGATCTGAGCAGCGACCTGAGGGGTTCCCAGCTCAGCTTCCAGCTCCTCCAATCAGAGGCCAGACAGCTCAACATGAGGCTGGGGCTCCAGGAAGGTCAAGACCCCTAGCAGCTTGAAGCAGTACCAGCAATGGTGGGTATGTGGTAGTGTCCCTGCCTACTACATAGGGGATCTGAGTTCAAGTCCCAGTTTTGGCGACTTAGGGTGAGTGAGCTAACAAGGAAAAATTCCTCTTGCAGTAGAAAGGAGCCATTGTGTTTTCTCCCCCTCCAGGTACCTAGGCCCTATATTTCTTTGTCCTTTCACATCTTGTATTTTGTGCCTTTTTATATTTCCCCAACCAGTATTGTTTGCTCTGCTGTTTGTGTTTTATATTTTGTTAACCCTGTCTTTTGCCAATGATTGTAAGTGTCTAACCTTTGTTGAATCCTGCCCCCTTGGGGCATTGTGGTGTCCACTATACCCCCTGATTATGCCTGTTATGTTCCCAGTATTGTTCCCTCATTAAAAGGTATATGGTTAAGTCCCCAGTGGTGGTCTGGCTCTGCTCTATAGGGAGAGGAGAGTCCCTACACCTCCCACAGTGCTTGTGCACCTGCTTTGATCCCTTCAATTGGAGAGGGGGTACCTTTTGGAGTACCACCCAGGTTACATACATGTGCCGTCTCAATAAAACTGCTCAGAGTTAAGTGCAAGCATAAATGCTAGCAAGATCAGTACAACTATTGTTCAATATATGAATATCAATTCCCTGTTCTTTCTTGCACTATTTAAAGCAGACAGCTACTGAGACTATTCAGGTGTCTTAACTAACTAGTATTGGTTTTACCATAGTGTTGGTCAACGGTTTCAAGAGAAGCTTTCAGGAAGCTAAAAGAACCCAGTAATTCTCCTATTTCTGCAGTGAGTAATGACACCTAAGCTTCCAGAAAGGACTTTAAAAGTAAGATTTTGACTGTTGTGTGAATTGCAAGGAGTGGTTAAAACCACATAGCCACAGAAGTAGCCAGAAAGCTGTTGTGACTCAGACATGTCTCTGAGTCACAAATGCTCTCCTGTTCCTTCCTTGCTTATGAGGAAAGGAAATTATGACAGTCCTCATGCCAGCCCAGCTGCATAGGCTATTGGGGTGGAGCAATATGACCAAGCCACTTTCCAGCTCCCTGAACTCCCCACCTATCAAGAGTTATTTATTCCTGAATTTCTGAACCTAAGCTCCAGGTAAGGATGTGGAGAGACTATATGGGAACTCTGACTCTTCTTACTGCCTTGGACTACTCATTCATGCAAGGCAGAATATAACTGCATATAGATTGTGAATGGCAAGCTTTATTTATGCCAGCCTATGTTTTGAGTTTCCAGCTCAGGTTTTAGATGTCTAGATTTCTGTGAGCTGTAAATTAGAAAAATAAGATATCATTATCCCTACAGGAAAGAGCAAAGTCGGGTTTCTTGTTATAGCTAAAGTTCCATCAGTCCCACTTAAGTCATAGGAGAAAAGGGGGTGTTTTTGTCTCTGTGATTCATTTTAAGTTTATGATATGCTATCCTTTCCATATATTTATGTTGATTCCAACTACCCTGTTGGGATGTTCCTTTCCAGTCTAAGATTACTGTATAATTCACAAAGAAATGAAAGCAAGAGGTAAAAGAGATAAAATGTTTTAGTATTCCAGATACTTTTAATCCATATCAGTGGGTGTGTCTACACATGCATTTGATCTGGGAGCAGTTTACCCATGAGTAAACTACTTGTGAGTAGTTGCTCCTAGGCACGCATTTACATGTGCAGGGTCTTGGGAGCAGAATTGCTGTTCCTGGCAACAATCTGCTTCTGCCCCCACTGGTCCCCTGCAGCAGCCAGGGGGAGCTCAGGGGCTGGCGGGGAGCACCCGGCCAGAACACGGCTGTTTACTGGAAGGGGCTGGGATGTTGCTCCCTTCCCCTGTAGACTCCCTGCTGCTGAGGTGAGATCAATGTCCCCCTGCCCTGGCAGCAGCGAGCTCCTGGCTCTGGCTCCTTGATTGGAGCACGGGACTTGAAAAGAGCTGGAGGGGAGGAGCAGGTCCCAGCCCCCTGCCCTGATCCACCACTGGGGCAGCTAGCAGTGACCCCTCCCCCCCCCCCAGCTGGGCAGAGATTCCCTGCCTCTCCAGGGGCTCACTGCTAGCTGCCCCACCAGTGGCTGGGGCAGGGGGCTGGGACCTACCCCACCCCTGCAGCTCTTTCCAAGTCCTGTGCCTTGATCATCTGATCGGGGAATAGGGCTAGGACCTTCCCTCCAGGATCACAGGACAGGGGCTGGAGAGCCTGTTTCCTGGTCAGCTCCATTTCATGCAGGCTTCCCACCAGCAGGGACCTCCTAGCTCCTACTCCATGACTGGGGAGCAGGGTCTGGGGATCTTAATAACCCAGCCTGAGCCCCAGGGTCACAGAGCTCTGGCTGGGAATTCTTTCTCTCCCAGCACCAGCTCCACAGTCACAAGGCCTGCCCTGGGAGAGCTTTATCTCCCAGCTTGAGCCCCAAGAGTCTTCCAGTCTGGGCTCCATGACCACAGGTTTTGGGCTGGGAGATAAAGACTAGGGTCCAGCTCCTGCCCCCCAGTCATGAAGCAGGGGCTGGGAGGTCCCTGCTGGTCGAGGAGCCTGTTCCCTGCCCAGCCCTGTGAATGCAGAGGCTCTACAGTGTGTTCCCCACCCAGCTCTGTGATCATGGAGCTGGGGCTGAGAATTGTCCTGGTCAGGGCAAGAATCTGGTGCTGATTGGGCAGTTGTGGAGCTGGTGGTTCGGGAGAAGGATCTCCTAGCCTGGGCCCCACAATCATAGGGCTTGGGCTTGGAGATAAGGATTTTCCAGCCCCAGCCTGGTCATCACAGAGCAGGGGCTGTGAGCTTCCTGCTGCTGAGCAGGCAGGTCCCAGGGGCAGGAAGCAATGTCCTGTTCCCAGCTGCCCTCTGCTGCCTAGCTGACCAGCAGCACGTTTGTCCCTTGGTCAGGGGTCTACATGTGTGTTACTGAGCAGTTACTAATCTTGAGTAAATTTTCTACTTGCATTTGCAGTTAGCAAATTTACTTGCGCTTAGAGCCAGTTACTGTGCAGTAAGCATCCACACATGTAGACGTAGATGCTTACTGCACAGTACTTAGCTCTACTGCACAGTAAAGTGTCTCATGTAGAGATCCACCCACTGCTCCTTAAAATATATCCCTTTAGCAGTTTGACTAAATGGATATTTCAAGATGATTGCATGCTTGTAGTTATCTGAAGAGCACAGAAGCAGCTGCACAGTTGTTCCTGTTTCTGTTATGATGGAATCACAAGTTTCTCCAGGATTAAAATGAACTTCCTTTCTGATATCCATTGACATCAATGTGAAGTTTGCCATCAACTTCAATGGTGTCAAATAGGTTCTAATATCCGACACACACAATTATTATGCTCATACATCTTTATTTCCTAAATCACCTGAGCAGCAACTGGTTCGCAATGACTTAGGCTATGTCTGTACCCCAGTGGATCCCAACAGAGACAAAGGAGATGTATAAATGTGCCAGTCAAACTGCTTCCCATTAGTTGCTTTCAAGCAGCCTCAACAGAGACTGAGCTGCTGAGAGCAACCATAAAGAGTCCTCCAGAGCAACTTTGTGGGCACATTTTTTGAGTTTGAGGCATGTGGACAATAGCAGGATGTGGTTTGGAATATCCCTACTGGGAGACACTATGGAAAGACCTTACGTGGTACTGTCAAAGGTCTCCATCAATGTCCAGGGTGCTTTAGTATGACCAGTTTGGCTTGGCAGTTCTTTTGCCAATCTGTCATCCCCTTCTGTTTGTATAATTTAGGGGCTCATTCCTCTCAGGGTGACATAAGGTTGAAATGATGCCCTAAAGCCCAGAAGCCATGCTCAGCCTAAGGCCTCTCTCCACCCTGAAAGAGTCATTAGCCTATAGCCCATTTTTTTTCCTACAAGGCCTCCATTTCTCCCATTTGGGAAGGGAGGTAGGTGAACCTGTGAGACCCAATTTCAATCAGAGCTGTTATAGAGGTTGACTTGCAAAAAGAGAATAAATTTTGGAGACATCAGATTTGTGGGCTTATGGAAACCAATGTCATATTCCATACGTATGGTTTGTGTAGTTCTCTGTGTATGCACACTGTGTGGAAGTGTTGTCTGTGTAGTGTGAAGACATTGACATTAAATAAAGAAAGGAAACAGGCTCAGTTTGATGGTGAAAGCTCTGCTGAGTTTATTACTCTCAGGGCATAGCATGAATACACCTAGTTCATCGGGGGTACTTGTACTTGTGTGCCTATGCCAATGGTGATCGATATGAGTTTACGTCCCTCAAGCAAATACAAAGTTCCAAGTTTCCCAGTTCTTTTTTTATGTATTCCAACCCATGTTACCAAGCAAAACATTGACTTGAAGAAATCACATATTATATTCCATTGGTATTTCGAGCTGCCATGAACCAATTACTGCATCCTGATCTATCTGTTCCTGTTTTTCCTTTATCATACAAGTATCACATCTTCCTGTGCCTGATGCACCTGACTCCTCTTCCCTGCAGCATTACACATCTTGTATCATTCTCTGTTATCTTGTACCAGCTTCTGTATGCATATTCCAACTTAAGCTTGTGTACACAGTTTATGTATTGGTAACAGTTTGTGAAACCTACCCTAGTCAATTGTGCGTATTGTGTGTGCTAAATCAGGCTTGTAATAACCAGTGCTCCATCACAGCCTACAGTTGGGTTCTGCCATGCTGTTTAAAGTTAAGTATGTATGTAAGTGTTTGGGACCAAAGTGACCTAAGTGCAGTTACTTTATGTAGAGCTCAGAACAGAAAAGAAGGCAAGAAATAAAATGTAGGCAAGAAATGTGGGTATCCCTTTCATATTTTCAAGCAAAAGAGCTTTTAACTTCCTTGTCTTTTCATCACCTTTGCTGGCAGATTTTAAGTTCCTCATTCTTTTCTCATTATTTATACTCAATGTAAAAAAAAACAAAAAAATATACCTCAGGGTGTTGTTCTGTGCAACTAAACCTTAATAAATGAATAGCCAGAAAGGTGAATGAGAAATATGTAAAAACTAGGAGGGGGGTGATGGTTACAGAATGTTTATAGAAAAAAATTATCTGTTCTAGCCTTCCACTTCTATTCCTCTGTAGCATCCATGGCTATGTCTAGTTAAGTTACTCCATGTTCAATAACTTAGCTTGATACATAAATCATAATGAGAAAGAATATCATGTCAGGAAATGGGTGTTATTGATGAATGTAGCAATGAGTGTAAAGTCTTTTAATTTCAGTCATTTATGCTACTGCTATATATTTGAGTTGATTCTGGGGAACTGACAGTACTGTTTATAGTAGTATATTAAACAAATAAAAACGTGTCAAAGGTAAAAACTCTGGAGACTGGGTGTGTATTCTTTATTACTCTTTCTACACACATACATAAAATAAGACGGTGTTTGTTTCCTTATTATTGCAGAGTGCAAAGCCAGCATGTGTATGGATATACCCAGCCATACATCAACCATTAGAAATGGTGTAAAATATGCTGCATGTGTCCCACTGCATTATATTTAACACACATATGTCATAAGTAAAGGCACGGAAATATATACAAGGTACACCACCACAGCATGATGAACCCAAATACAAACAGTACTGAGTAAGAATGTTAAATTCATTTATTTTTTGAGTCAGTTGTATTGCCTGTGTTGATAATCGGCTATTTATGTTTAGAGAGGTTTCACTGAAAACATGTGAGCCATTGTAAAGGTTGACTTGCAAACAGAGAATAACAAAATAAAATAATGGGTAAGAATGAGTTAAAAATGAGTAAGAATTGTGTAAGCCTAAAGGCAGTGAGTATATCAGGAGAAGCATCCCACTAATTAAATAGGGGTGTCTGGTATGATAATACTGGAGGCTCAACAAGGAATCATAAAAACAGACCAGGTTTAATAATCAAGTAGTATCCAGAGGAATGGAAGCAGATACATTAATTAAGGTTGTGACACTGCTAGAAACAGAAGGGGAGCAAGAGAGAAAGGAGAAAAAGAAACTGTAGAATTTCAATTTTTTATATGTTTTATATGCATTAGAGTGATGTTGTAGCTGTGATGATCCAGAAATTACTCAAGAGGCAATGATTTCTTCGGGTAATATCTTTTATTGGACCAACTGTGTTGTTGGGATACAGTTAGACAAGCCTTCAAATGCAAGACATTCTTTGTCAAGCTTCTGATTTCAGGAAGCCAGAGACCTGAGGAAGAATGTCTTGCATTCAAAAGCTTATCTAACTTCATCCCAACTACATAGTTGGTCCAATAAAAGATATCACCCTAAGATATCCCTGCCTCTCGAAAGATTTATATATGCATTATAGCTAAGATGAAACTGGCTAGATGAGTTTTTGCCACATTTTAGACTAGATATATCATGAAGGTCATTTCTTTTGTTTCAAGCTCATTTTCTCTCTCTCAGGGAAAAAAAAATCATAGGGTCTGCCCAAGCCTAACAAACCATCAGGCTAGTATAGTTAAGGTATGCCAGTTCTTATAGTCAGTATCACACAGGGACCTGTGATGTGGTTAGCACCATGTTCTGGCTGCCATTTAACCAATCTACCAGACAGTTTTTAGTAGACTGATTAAGAAAAAGATTCTGGAGCGGGACTAAGACTCCTGCCTCTGGAGCTGTACCCACCCTGCCATCATACCACAACATGTTAGGGTTTTTTTGTATTACAACACATGATACAGACTATCAGGCAGGGGATTTTTACAAGCTAGAGGTTAAAACCAATCTTCTACCTCTAGTCAGAAGTAGTAAATAAAATTGGCTTAGCTCTTACCCTACTCAGGATTCTCAACCAAAAATCTTGGCATGAAGAATTCTCTCCCAGAATGTGGCTAGGGACAGACATTACACATAAACCAGTTTAAGTGATCAGAAACTTGTTTAAACCTGTAACACAACAGTTGTTCAGTGCACACAACCCAATTTGAAAATGGCTGAAACCAGTCTGAGATAAGCCTGGTTGAATGTAATATCCGACTTAACTGATTTGGCTCAAACTGGTTTATGCAGTGTCCATCCCAGCCCCCTTGCTGGTTTAAATTAAACCAGAATCTCCCAGCATGCTCTCTGGGCTGGATGGATCTCTCTGGTTCACAGCAGGGCTGGCTCCTCCCCTCTACTCCCTAACTGGAGCATCAAAGACTGCAGGCTGCTTCCGCCCTCTCCTTACCACCCTCTGCTAAGCAGGAATTCCACACCCCCTCTGCCTTGTTGAGGAGGTGTCTGTGTATTAGCTAGCAGACCACATGCTGGCTATGGTTCAACAGGCAGAATCAACAAGTAGCTGGTAATGTCCCTCTGTTGTTTTCTTAATTCGGTGATAAACACTGTTAGCTATTCCCTGCTGGGTTAATCAGGCTCCTGACCCCCTCAGCTCCATGCTGTGGAAGGAAGGGAGGGCTGCTCTAATATTGAGCCACTGCAGGAATGTGTTTGCATTTCTGGAATGTCTGTCTGGTTACAAAACTGATTTTAGACTAACCTGCAAAGATTGAATCAGTTCAGACTCAGGCTTTTTGAATGTTTGTCCCTAGCCTGTGTGTTGTTTGGAGGCCTAATATCCAGCACATGCACAGCAAAGTCCTAACAACCACATGTAAACACAGTACCTAAGGGGCTTCAGGAAACGGTATGAATGTTTGCACAACTGATAGCATATACAATGTGTAGCTACCTACATAAGCAAACTTATGACCATGCACTGGTAACCTGAGGTCTTTTTCAAAGCTTGTTTTACATTATGCGCATCCAAAACATCCTAAAAGTTTCCTGGAACCTTGTTCTGTACATTGACCTCCAACCAACCCATGTCTGTACATTGCTACTCCAGTTATTCTGTGCTACAGTATAGTAGTTCTCTTTTGATAGATGTATTGCTGACATGCTTCATCCTACACTGAAGGATAAATCAGTGTAGGCTATACAACCCCACTTGAATTACAACAGGGATGATGGATGTAGTTTTCTGCCATTAACCAGAATGCCTGCCAAATGTATACTTGGTAGTACTCCTGCTGCTTCAGGGAAAAATTCCCAAATACATTTCTGTTTAATCAGAAACCATGCCTTTTCCTTCCTTTTTTCCTGTCCATATAAATGAATAAGCATGCCATTCAGCTATTGGCTCTTATAGTGATGTTTTATTTCTATGAACTGTACAGTGCCAAAAAAACAAAAACAAAACACATATACTCAATCACTTCCATAGTGTTTTTCATCCTGATGTCCCAAGATGCTGTAAAAACATGAATCAGTGTCAATATTCTCTTTCTTTCAGCTCAAAAAACTGTGGCCCAGGGAGGTTAAGGGATGTGTCCCAGGTCTGAAAGCAAATCAGTAATAGAGTTAGCTTCAGAAAAAGGGTGCTGATTCTGATGCTTGGAGTTTATTTACATGGGTGGAATGGGCAAACCTGATTTGTTTCGGCTTCTAAAGCTTTGTTTGCTTTGCCTTCTCTGATTAAGCATATCTAACACCATTACACTGAGCACCACCCAATGCCATGGGCAGGCCCAAAGAGTTGAATAGACTACTTACCAAAGAATTGACTATACACCAGGAATAAGTGCCAATAAGCTCATTTTGTTTTATTGATCGTATCTTTACTAAGTGCCTCTAGAGTAGTGAAACACATTGCTACTTGGAATGAGCCGTTGTAAAAATCAACAGAAAAAGTTTTTTAAAACTTGGAAAGATATACTTTTATTAAACTATTTTATTAGAAAATTGTTGATACAGGGCACATTTTTCATTTGTCTATGAAAAATGTTGTTTCCTTTTTTGTAGTAAGGGCAGTGCACCAGCACAGGATACTCTTACACCACACTGGGTGCTGACTTAGACATGCAATTGCAATCATGCTTTTGGTAGCAACCAGTTGACACTGCCCCTGTGCTCCAGGTGTCTGGCTGCATCATTACACTACTGCCCTTTTCAACATGTTCACTATTTTATGTAAAAGATTACATTTTGCACTGATCAATATTTGTGATAACATTTGAAAATCTTTGCGAGAACAAAATTTGATGTTCATCTTTTCTCAAAAAGCCATTTTCTGTATTCAATCAGCTCTAATAATTAAAATTGTACTGTAAAACATCTACCGCTTTATTTAAAGGATGAAATAGGATCAAGCTACATTTTTCATGTTCTTTTAAACACAAGGGGGCACCAACAAGCTAGTGGAGCAGAATGAATGGAACTATTCTCACACATGTAATATAAAGTACTGCAAATCTAAAAGATTTGATAAAAGGAGAATAAGAGTGAAGGATGAGAGTGATGACAATGCAATCATCTTTCATTCATTCATCTCACATAAATTGAAGAGAAAATACCTGTGATGTATCTCTTTTGCCTTTTGTTTCTTTTGCTAGCTGGAATTTGGGTTATTGCAGATAACAGAAGGTTTTCTCAGAAATCATAGACCAGTATCCTTTATAATATTGACAGACTGTTTTAATCTGATGAAATATATTGCTGATTGTACAAGATTATAGAAATGAGAATGCTAATTCCATAGAATGTGTATATATATTTTTAAAGTATCAAACACCAGTAGATTTGCACAATTTTGATTTAATCCAAGTCCATATTCAAATACTTCATTGAGGTCTACATTTTACTTTTCTTTAATGGGAAGAGTCAAATGCTCCTAAGATTGAGAACTTGAAATATAGCCCCAGATCTAATTCTAGATCTCTCATTTAGAAGGAGGTTTAATTTATAAATCTGAGATTTAGATTTAAGGTCATCTCTTTATACATGGGCATACACATGCACAAACATATGGTGAAATTTATCCCAGTGCTGATATAGGTGTGATGTTTAGTGAAGATTGTTCAGAAATGGGATTTAAAAGTTATCAAAAGGTATTTCCTTGTGAACCATTAAGATCCATCACTGCACAGTGACAAGCAAAGTTCTGAAGCTCAACTTTCTTACTGCGAAAGTTGTGTTTTGCTTTCTTAACCCTTGCAATCCCACTACATGAACCTGTGTCAGATCATAAGGGTTACTTATGTGAAGGATCATTTACCCTTCATTTCTTATTCTCACTGCTGATCATAAAAAATGCTCATATTTTTTAAAAGATTATATTTTAGTGTAATGAATGAAAAAATCCACATTTGGCATTTTAGTGAATGGCTTTGGCAGAAGACTTGTTTCTAGCTTCTACATTTTTTGACTTTCCCCTTGACCCTACATTAGGGATGCCATTCTTAGCTACTTCCTGTTTTTTAGATGTTTTCTCTTCCTTGTTGGATTTCATATGATCTTGTAATTCTCAAGGTAATGATCCAACTGACTGTTTCTTCTACTCAGCCCACATGAACTCTTGTTGAGCTATTTTTCAAAGGAATTAACACTTTCCAGATGAGCTATACTTCTTAAAACAGAATGTTCAGACTAAGAGCTGATAAAAACTTTCTCAGAAAGCTGAGTAACAGAGTTCAATTGATAACAGTTTTAATTAAAAATCTATCTCTGTACTATTAAAATATTTCACTTTTAATTGATAGGTCATCTCAACCCTTCATACTATATTAAACTCATCAGATCTTATCTATTTACTTATCTATTACTGTTAGGTCTTGTGGTAATGGCTTGATGCCTTATCCAGATTAAAAATTCCAAACCAGGGATTTCAACTGCTTCCCTTGGGAAGACTATAATACAATGTAATAAATCTCCCAAATTAAGATTTTTCTGATCATTTCACCATTGCCAGAATCATACAACATTACTTTCACAGTTTGCTGTTGTACATCTCAACATACATTCCTCTTTTATCACATTAATTTTCTTGCTAGCCCATGATTTTTTTGTATCAGATTACCATTAAAGCTTTTTAAGACTGAAAGAACTTTCTTGGTACTGTAAATAAACCTGTGTTACAGAAAGCACATGATGTATTCTCTAAATTCAACAGGTTTGCAAAAATCATGCAAATATAAGAATGGTTTTGTGGTTTAAGCACAGAAATGGGAGTCAAGAGATTTGATGTGTCCTAAATGTTTCACCCCAGAGTACTTAAGAAGCTGGCCAGTATCATTGCTCAGTCCGTTTTTATTTATACACCTGTGCATACAATTACATATGAATATATACATACATATAAATGTATGTATGTTCATATGAATGTAGATGAATACCCAGAATTACCCAGAATTCTGGGTACATTACCCAGAATATGATCATGATGGAAACATGTAATTGTGAACAGTAGCAATGATATTAATTTCTGTATTTGCAAAACCTGGTGTTTCTTTCCAGCTTAACTGCAAAATGTTTATAAAGACCTGCCTTCACCGTGTGTCACTACAATTGCTGTCACCAGGTTTTTTTTGGAACAAGTTTATTCTCCAGAATTTGTAGGTAGAACAGATACATAGGCATTATCAAGTCTTCTTCATCCCAAAAAACAGAAAATATGAAAAGTATAAAGTATGGCTGAAAGGGGCCTCTAATTTTGGTCATCTAATCCAGCTCCCTGTTCAAAGCAAGATCATTCCTGTGTAAAGTATCTATGACAAAAATATTAATTTTATCTGAAATTAAAAACTTCCAGTCACTGATGTTGGTTAAACCAGTGGCTTAGGCCTCATTAGAATTACTGGAAAGGGTTAACTGATAAAACTTCCACAAAACTTAGAAGCAGCTAAAGTTGCTCAATCCAGCAGTGACTGATACCCTTGAAAAATATATGGTAAATTTTACTTGATGAAATCAAATGGAATGGTACAGGGCCCTAAAAGGGAGTGAAACAACCAAGCTTGCTTCAAGAATGTAATAACTAGGATAATCAATTACTGGGGAGGATTGTGAGTTATCCAACAAAACTTGAGTGTGCAGAATAGCACAAGATAATTTTGGAATGTGCTTATTTGGATGCAGGGGTGTAGGTTGTAGCTGTGCTGGTCTAAGGACATAGGCAGACAAGGTTCTTTGGGTAAATCCAAATATCTTTTATTAGACCAAAAGCTTGCTAAGAAGAATTTTTCCAACTATTTGAGTTTGTCTAATAAAAAATATTGGATTTACCCAAAGAATCTTGTCTGCTTATTTGGATGCAGGCACATGTGTAATTAATATTTGTTTGGTGTAATTAATATATATGCGTAATTAATATTTGTTTGGTTAATCATAAGGATCACACACCTGCTTCTTCAACTGAAGATTTCTGGCAACATTTCTGAAGATTTCTGAAGAAGCATGATCCAACGACAGAAAGCCTATGCGTGACTTTATGTCATTGGATCATGTTATGAATAATAAGAAAGTGAAATGTATAAAATACCTCATCTGTATAAGAAACTTTGGAAATTATGTATCCTTGTGTTAATCTCTACTGCCAGAAATCTGATCATCTGTCTGACAAACTATTCCAGTAACAAACTCAGGATGCATGCTTTGTGTGGTCATACTTATGGGCAAGAAGAAGTTGTGTTGGTCACAACAATAGTAATAAGTTGTCACATTCTATGTTATTTCTATATTTTTTTACCTTCTCTATTCCTTCTTACTGAAATGCCTGTATCCCTCATATTTTCTTCCACTTGATCATTTTTTCTCCTAAAGATATTTTATATTTGTACATTGACTTTTATTCTATGCCACTTGACAGGCAGGTATGCATAAAACATGACTGTAAAGCATCCATCTTTGAGTGGTATCCAAGTAGAAAGCAACACAATGAACAACAGCATAGGGGTTGGCCAAGGACATCTGAGCAATTCTCTATTACAAAAAATGCCTTTGGATCTTCATTGTTCACACACATCATCTGTTTTTCATCCATGTATGGTACTTAATACCATGCCTTAGATGTATGAATCAACTGTGTTGGGATTTGAACATATTGTTCTAAGGAAGTAAATTTCCATATACAACGCTTGGTTTAGTAGTAGAGCTGATGAAAAGCGGTTTTCTTAAAGCCAGGGCATAGATTTTTGAAAAATTTCATTTCAGGAAAAAAAAAGTATTCTGATTTTTTTAACATGATTGTATATTATATATTATAAGATAATATAAATTATGCTATAAGTAAAAAATCAAAATTAAATTGACCTAAAGTGAATATTAAATACAATTGGAAATATAAGACTTTACAACAGAGTGGAGCTTGTGAGTTTTGACCACCTTATCATAAAGAAGACCAAACATGAAGGAAGTCAAACACACATTTTTTTTCATAGATTCATAGATTCTAGGGCTGGAAGGGACCTCAGAAGATCATTGGGTCCAGGCCCCTGCACAAAGCAGGAAAGACAACTGGGTTCAGGTGACCCCAGCAAAGAGAACATCTAGTCTCCTCTAACTTTGTATTTTATTGGAGCATTTTTGTCGCAGCATATCAGAGTATCATTAATAAAAGGCAGCCCTGATACTGTATGTACAGAAGGCCAAACCTTTCAAAACCAATATTACTAGACTGAAGGCAAAGCTCTCCAGCCCACAGTGTGTGCTTCTTATCTACATGGTAAGCTCTGCTGCAGATTCCCCATGCTGCAGAACTTCTACTGACGTCAACTGTAACTTTGATCTGCAGAGGAGAATTTTGCCTTAATACTTACGACTTCTGGAGCTTTAATGTAAAATGAATGAATTGTTATTGAATGTGTTTGATATTTACTGAACTGAATGAACAACTAAATAGAAACCTCAGATAAACTTACTGTTAAAATAAAGTAAGGAAGTCAGAATAAAGAGTGCAAAACCGAATATAAGCATGACTTTACTCAGTTTGATGCACAACACTGAAAACAAAATTTTCTTAATGAAGGGGGAAAAGTATGTTCTCTAGTGGCAGATACAGTTGTGCTCTCTAGTTCATGTGTTTAATTATCAGATGGCACAATATGCTTGAAATAAAAGAAAAATTGTAGTAAAACTTTACCCTGAGAAGTAACTGATAGGTAAATGTGATATCGTTTATTAGACCAACAAAATAGTTGGAAAATTGTTCTTTGCAATTTTGGGGGTACAAACACCCAGGGTAGCACACAACCAACTCTCCCTGTGCCTGAAGAAGGGTGTTTATACCTGAAAGCTTGCAAAGAAGAATTTTTCCAACTATTTAATTGGTCTAATAAAAGACATGACATTTACCCAAAGAACCTTGTCTTTCTATGTCCTTAGACCAACATGGCTAAAACCAACAACACTAATAATCGAGTTCAATATTCTAAAGGAACATAGCTTTAAAGTACTTGAACATGTTTAGAATTTGAATTGGCAAATGACACGTGACATTCAGGACAAAAATCATGTTCCTTATTACATTCTTTGGACAAAGTTTGCAAATACTCATATCTACATGATCCATTAAGGAGATGTAATAAACTCTGGCATACTGAGTCGGAGTTTATCACGGTGCCCTAATGGTACATGTAGATGTTCACACTGCTGTGGTTCAGGGTGCATATGCAGCTGCTGTGCCCAGGACTGCAGCAGTTTGAGCCAGGATGGAGCAGCTCCAGGCTGGCAGGAGACTCAGGGGGTCAGGCCTGGGCTCTGGCAAGTGGCGTGAGAGGGGCTGGCTGGGGCACAACAGTACCCCAATGTTCAGAGCCCTGTGGCTAGATGGCAGGCAGGGGTCTGGCTCCATGCTCCCTGAACTGACCCGGCATGATGTATGTCTGGGTCAGCATTTACACATGCATTTAGGTGCAGTTATTTTCATCGCACATGTAGAAAATTAGTTTTTTGCAGTCTAATAGCATTGCATGTGTAGTCTGTGATGCTTTACACTGTGGCAAATTAGGCTACTGCACACTTACGTGCATGTGTGGATGCACCCAGTAATATGATTAAATGATAGAAACAGCAGTGTGATGATTTTTTTTTTTTTGCTTTGTTTTTATTGAAGGCATTGATTGTGGATTTTTTTCTGTATTGAGAAAGATATCCCCTTTTAATCCTAACGTAACTGACTACAGGAAACCCTCACTATTCGTGGGTATGGCATTTGTGGTTTCAAACATTCATGAATGCTGAACCCACTTCTTAAATACACTTAAAGGAGCTCCTCAGGAGCGCTGCGCTTGCTGCTGCCAGGCTCCCGCCACCGCTGCTGGGCTCCCGCCACTGCCGCCGCACTCCCGCCACTGCCGCCGCACTCCCGCCACTGCCACCAGTGCTGAGCCCACCCCGCAGGTGCCAGGGGCACTGAGTTCATGAACGCAGATGGCGTCCATGAATGCAGTGCCTTATTCATGGATTTTGCCATTCGCTGGGGATACGAGAACGTATCCCCCGCAAATGGCGAGGGTTGCCTGTAATCTTCTTCACTCCAGGTGCAAATCAACCAACATTCTGACTTTTCATTAGATTCACACTGCAATGTAATAGCATAGAGTAAAGCTGAAAGTATATTTTGCCAGGTGTCCATGGGGCCTGCAAGGTAAAAGGAAAATAATGGTGCTCAGTGACATGAACGCTGTGTGCCCCTGGAGGATGGGGGGGCAGGGTGAGCTCCTGGAGGTGATGGTGGCACTGTTGTCTGCCAGGAGAATGATGGTGGCAAGTGAGGAATTCCCGCAGGCGGCTGTGGCGCTTTGTGGGGGCTGAGCAATGACCGGCGGTCAGCAACTACCTGCAGATGCCGCAAGCCGCATCAGCGGTGGCCAGTGGTGATCATGGACCACCTGCAGATGCTGCTGTTGGTGTCGGTGAGAAGGGATGGGGGTTGCAAGCGGTGACTGCCTTTTCATAGAGGTGCACTGCCATGCTCAGGGAGTGCACATGCACGCGTGTGCACCCCCTATATGTTGCCAATGCTCAGTGACATGTTATCCCACAAAACAACTTAATATATTTCTGTTAAATAGATATTGGAATTACCAGGTAAGAAAACATTGCATAAAAACTATTATGAGGGGACTGATTCACTCTAGTTGTTTCACTGGTGTAAATTAAGAGTATTTTAATTAATTCAGTTGAATTACACCAGCAAGTGAGAACAGAATCTGACCTGTTTCATTAACAAATTTATGGAAACAGTTAAATCTTGATAGAGTTCTAAAGCACCAGATTGAAAGTCACCTACTACAGCCAAAACATTTACACTCATTGTTTTACTGCAGTAAAACTAATTACTGAAACACTACAGTACCAAGTGTAGAAATACTGCCAATGTATTAATGTTATCCATGCTGCAGGAGCAGCAGCAGCAGTTTTGCTTAAGAGATAAATATTAAAGCAAGTTTTCAAGGAAGAGACATGTTTGTATAAAAAAAATATCTGAGGTTTGGGGCTTTTTAATTAGTTCTGCTTTCTGTCAGCCCCTGGAATTGATTTTTACATGTTTATTCTTTCTAAACTGTGTGTACAGTTCTTATATAAATGCCAGAGCTTGGGTGATATGTTGTTCACCTTTAATGCTTTGTTAAAGTGTTTTGCAAAGTGAAAAATAGAAGTTTCTATAAATCTGTCAGAGAATCATAGCCAGTTTTAAAAAAGTTAAAGTAACTTAGAAATGGGCAGGAAAAGTTGAATGGTGTTTTCTCTAACAGTTTGAAACATCATATTTCACATTGCTATTATAAACAGCATAATGCTATATTACCTTATTTGGTTAAAAAAGCCAGTGAGCTATATGCAGTAGGTATTCTCCCTTAAAGATTTTCTTTTCATACATATTATTAATCACATTACATTATAGCTGGCATACCATATTGGTGCTACTGATTTGTGAAACCAAATACTACAAAGTTATGTTTGGAGGTACAGTTCATAACCTCTTCTGTTTAGATTAAGAAGAGCAGAATGTTTGTGTGAATTTTTCTGTAAAAACTTGAGCTTCCAATGTTATAATATCACTTCCATTAAACATAGTCCATGTCTCCAAAGTAGTCTTACAATGAACAGCAGTGCAATTTTAAGTATATACACAGATTTCATAAACTTGAGTTTATTTATTTAATTTTTTTAATTGAAAGATAAATTTTACAGGCTGACAAAGTAAAAACTCATTAGACAAGAGCTAGATCCATTTATTCATTGCACAGTCTTTACCCAGGATTTTTATGCTCTGCAACTGAATTATAGGATGTTAACCAACATTCAACAACTGGAAGACTAGGGTTTCTTTTGGAGTTTTGCATATCCTTTTCCAGGTTAGTTATCAATTTCAATCTATGCCTAAACATAGGTTTAGCATTTAATACTCTGTCCTGCCCTTCAAGGCTCAGACATGAATCACCACATACCTTCCCAACTCAGTTATGGCATCTACACAAGTAAAAGCGCTGATCTTAGAAAAGACATGCCAACACCTGCTCATATGTTGGGGTACAGGACTAAATTAAAATTCTGTTATATTGCAAAACTATGTGAACTATGTGGGAGAAAAGGCAAAACAACCTTTTTTTGCCTGAATCATCTATGTATATATGATTAATCAGCTGAAGCTTGGGGAGTGATAATCCTATCCACTAATGACTTGCTTGTTCCAGATTAGGGTTGTGTTGCAAAATTAGGTGCTATTGCAGGAAACATTTGGCATAATTTTCAGCATAGACTTTGCTAAAGTAAAGTCAGTCGCCACAAAGTATTTTATTTACATTAGATCAAGGTCTGGAACGGGCTCCCAAGGGAGGTGGTGCTCTCCCCTACCCTGGGGGTCTTCAAGAGGAGGTTAGACGAGTATCTAGCTGGGGTCATTTAGACCCAGCACTCTTTCCTGCTTATGCAGGGGGTCGGACTTGATGATCTATTGAGGTCCCTTCCGACCCTAACATCTATGAATCTATGAATCTATGACGGGAACTTGTGTATAAAGAGGAGAAAGTTTCAAAATATCTTCAGTTTCTGTAAGAGAAGCACTAACATCTTAATTCCATTTCACTTTTCCTTATAGAAGGTCTTGGGGATGAAATAAAACACTAAAGATTCCAGGACCTATTCCTACCAAGTTACTCTCTTTGAAGTCAATGGGCATGTGCCGAAAAGAACGCACGCGTGGTTTCCAGTGTCATAAAACTGTTTGCAGCACTGCAAACCACATGAGGTGCATGTGCACTCATTTGCTGCACTGCTAATTGGCAGTGTAGTGGAGGGGATTGACACCGGCAGATCCCAGTGTAAACTCCCCCCCCCCCCCAAAAACCCGCTGCTAAAAAAAGTGGTGCAGCATATGCGGCAGCAATGCACACTGATAGAAACCAAGCCTGGTTGGCCAGAGCCAAGTTCTGGCTCCCAGACAGGCTCCAGGTGGCTGGCTCGGCACTGCTGCTGCCCCTGGAGACCCCCACAACCCCAGGTAAGGCTGGTGGGGCATAGGTGCCCTCCCTACCCCAGCCTCCCCTACCCCACCCGGGTTAATTTGCTGCGTGCTGGAGCACACATGCAGGGGCTTGCCCTGGGACAAAACACAGAGACTATGTGTCACTGCTGTTTGTCCCATGGGAAGCCTGTGTCCCTGCATGTGTACGTTCATCTGGATTCACTCAATGTGGCTTTTGCTGGTTTGAATATGAGACTAGATCTGTCAGGGTTCGTTAATATTTGCACAACTCTCTAAAAATGCAAACTATTTCGTAAGTGTGAGACACTATTACTACCCAGCATGACTTTGCAGATTTCTGTAAAAATTGGCAAAATCTTAAAGTGAAATAGAAATATTTTTAAACAGAAAGGTTACCTACCATTTTTTTCAGATAGTTTCAATAACAAGGCAAGTTTCTTTATTATGTTAACAGAACAGGATCTGCTTATTTGCAGTCATCAGGCACATAAAGTCACTCATGCTATTCTTGCCAATTATAGATATAAATTTGACCTGTAAACGCTGAGCTAAACATCAATATTAAGGTTTTTGGTTCAGGTTCAACCCAAATGCAAATTTTCAAATTATGCAAATACTATAGGTGAAATGCAATTATTTGGAGCAGTGACATGAAATAAAAGCCTAAATCCCAACATTCTGAATGTTAGGAAAGTTTGAACTTTGATGCATACTCTGATTTGGAAATCACAAAACATAAATAATGGGCACAACCAAACCTTTGGATCAAACCATTCCTCAGCTAGGATTCAAACTCAACTCTGCAAGATTCAACTGCAAAGAAATCACTAGTATGAAATTCTTCTCCATGCAAAAGATCAGCATGAGTCATTGCGGGACCCCTGGCACGACTTTACAAGCACTCATGGTGTTCTGGTGTGGTGCCAGAGGACTGGAAAAGGGCCAATGTGGTTCCCATTTTTAAAAAAGGGAAGAAGGAGGACCCAGGAAACTATAGGCCAGTTAGTCTTACCTTGATCCTGGGTAAACTTTTTGAGAGAATTATCCTGGCACATGTCCGGAAGGGGCCAGCAGGGGAGATTATGCTTAGGGTCAACCAAAGTGTGTTCATTAGAGGCAGGTCCTGTCAAACCAACCTGGTGGCCTTCTATGACCAGGTCACAAAATCCTTAGACACAGGTGAAGCAGTGAACGTAGTATTCCTGGACTTTAGGAAGGCCTTCAACACTGTCTCTCACCCCATTCTCGTTAAAAAACTAGGGCACTGTGGTGTCGACACCTACATAGTCAACTGGGTCACTAACTGGCTGGAGGGTCGCACCCAGAGAGTGCTGGTGGAAGGGTCCTATTTGACCTGGAGGGATGTGGGCAGTGGGGTTCCGCAGGGCTCGGTCCTCGGGCCTGCACTGTTCAACTTCTTCATCAGCAACTTGGACGAGGGGGTAAAAAGCACCCTGTTCAAATTTGCAGATGACACTAAGATGTGGGGGGAAGTGGGCACTCTAGAAGGGAGGAATAGGCTGCAATCGGACCTAGACAGGTTACAGGGGTGGGTAGATGAAAACAGGATGGGTTTCAACACTGACAAGTACAAGGTGCTGCACCTGGGGAGAAAGAATCAGCAGCATACCTACACGCTGGGGAACTCCCTTCTTGTCAGTGCAGAGGCAGAAAAGGATCTTGGAATCATTATTGATGCCAAAATGAACATGGGCCGACAGTGTGGGGACGCAGTCAGGAAGGCCAACTGCACCTTGTCATCCATCCACAGATGCATTTCAAGCAGGTCCAAGGAAGTGATCCTCCCCCTCTATGTGGCACTGGTCAGGCCGCAGTTGCAGTACTGCATCCAGTTCTAGGCGCCGCACTTCAGGAGGGATGTGGACAGCATTGAGAGGGTCCAGAGGAGGGCCACCTGCTTGATCAGGGGGGAGCAGGGCAGGCCCTACGAGGAGAGGCTAAGGGACCTGAACCTGTTCAGCCTCCACAAGAGAAGGCTGAAAGAGGGATCTAGTGGCCATTTACAAACTAGTCAGAGGGGACCAGCAGGCATTGGGGGAGTCCCTGTTCCCCCGAGCACTCCCAGGAGTGACTAGAAATAATGGTCACAAGCTAGCAGAGGGTAGATTCAGACTAGATATCAGGAGACGCTACTTCACTGTCAGGGCGGCTAGGGTCTGGAACCAACTTCCAAGTGAAGTGGTGCTGGCTCCTACCCTGGGGATCTTTAAGAGGAGGCTGGTTGAACACCTTGCTGGGGTCGTTTGACCCCAGTACTCTTTCCTGCCATAGCAGGGGGTCGAAGCTTGTATACATATTGTTGAAAGAGAAATTTAGATTTCAAATCTTTAACTACTAGTGATGAAGCATACTAGCAAAGAACCCAGTTTTATTCTCAGATCCCAGATTGAAGGTGTGTCTCTGGCAGTAATAGAGGTGGGGAATCTTAACATCATTTTCATATTGAAAACATGAAATGTAGAGCATTTGATATTGAAATAATTAAAATGTTACGATAGAACATAAATTCAGAATAAAATCACACTTTAAATTGGTGGGCAAGAATGAAAAAAGTGATCCCAGCTTCTATACAAAATATTTTACGTAGCTTCATAATCTGTATCAGACAGGGTTATGGTCATAAACTAACTGTATTTTTATATAATTTATCATTTAACCTTTAAAAATCTATATATCTTGGATAATCCTATACCTCTGCCAAAAATACATTTTTTCTCACAAAAATAAACTATAAGCTGTTTTCCAACTGACTGTTTTCTCTTCTTCTTTATCTATAAAAAGGTTGTTGATGATTTTACTTTTGCTCTGAAGTGAAATGGAAAGAACCAGTTAAATAGGAGGGGAAAAGTTAAGAGGGCAGTAGACGTGACAAAGGCAATTCTGAATAAATATGACTAGTAAGGTTTCTTGTTTCTGAGAATCTCATAAAGGGGCTTGTTTCTGGGATGTCAAGTCACTGTGGGGGAGTTGCCAAAAATAAACTATAATTTAAGAATAAATATATTTCCTATCTAGTTTAGAAGAACTCATAGGGTAATAGTTTCCCACAGACTTTAATACAGTTATGGAGATGCTCCTACTAAAGATATTTCCGTTCTGGTGGAATCCCCCTTCAAAAAAGTTAACGTGTTATTACAGTGTCACTGTTTCCAGCTGCTAAGAAGAGTCCTATGAGAAAATGACTACTGTGACATTTCCTTTTGAGGTCTCTCCTTTCTCATTCTCCCCATGAGGAACTTCTCACTGGAAGTGGAAGTCAGTGAGAACTGTGAGAGTTTGTTCAGCACCTCTCAGAATGTGGCCCCCTCTGAATGTCTTCTAGTATTGCATTAAACAACATGGCTAGCGTCTATCATGTTTGTTCCAGCATCCTCTTCCCAGTGGAGAAGTGTGCATAGTAGACGTTAGTTTTGTAATGGACACACACGTTGCTATATATTTATGTTACACAAGGAGACAAGGATTGTGTCTTGCACTTAGAGTGGAAGGTTTTGTGGTTTGTGAGGACCTTTAGTTCCTATGGAAGTTCTGTCTACAGGCTTGGGTGATCTACAAGATATGCCATCTACACATGAATTTTACCCTTATTGTAAAGTTTTACTGTGCAAGTAGAGTATAATTGGTAACATGGTCTTTATCCCAGATCAACTTAATAACAAAATGAATGTTGAATGTGTCAGGGTTTGCCTGATGTTAAATGGAACTTATGAAAAGTACTATTATTTGCTTTTTGTACATTCTGCCTTACTGCAAAAATTCCTCAGGCCAAATACTGAAGTCCTTAGTTAATAATGTCAATAGCTTCAATATAATTTTTCCTGAATAAGGACTTCATCCTTTGGCCCTTTCATTTCCTTGTCTTAATTATAGTTAGCATCATCATTGTTGTATATGTAGCAATATAAATAAAAGGAGATGTTGACAGTGTATATTTTGAGACATGCATCTGTAATTACAGAAGAGACTCCTTACCACAATCCATCCTATCCATCATGAGCAAATACAGTCTTGACTTCCTCGGCATAGCTCCAGCAAATCTAATATAAAACTTTTATATTAAAAAAGTACATAGGTCAGATTTTAATTGAAGAGCCAGGTAGCAGATTCTTGTTCTCTCACTTTTCCATACTTTTTGTGTTTTATAAATTACCTTTCACCTCCCACTACAGAGAGGCTTGCTTTTAAGTGCATTTCCCAAGGGATATATCCCAAGTGTGTATTTACTTTATTTTAGAAGAGTAAATATAGCTGTGTTTTGGAAATTGTTTCATCCAATGATAGGCTTCAGTCCTCCTCACTATGCCATAGACAAGATGCCAAAACAAACAAAAGTATTTGGTAATATTCTTTCTTCTCTAAATAAATTTTTGCTCTCCTGAGAACTAAAGTACTAAAATAGAATGGATAAATACAGACCATACTCATCCTTGGTGTAATTCCACAGATTTCAGCTGAGTCACACCAGGGATGAATTTGACCCCACACATCTAACTGTTTGCAAATGCTCTTATCATATCATATTTTGCTCTTAATAATAGCTAACCATTCTAAAATTCAGGTAATATAAAACCCTGTATTTTTATGTGATCGCATTTGAATTCAATCTGAGACACTATTTAGGCACAAAACTCTTCCCAGGCCCTCAAGCCCTTTTTCTAGGCACAATTACTGAACATGGGCATCAAAGGAAATGAAGGAATCATTCATTTCTAATTAACTATGCTATTATACAGTGGGTATATCTTTTCATGCTACTATGTCTTGCACAGCTCGTTCCTTTGGCTGAGATGTATTATGGACTTCAGTGAAGACTGTTTTTAAATCATATAATTGACAACACTCATTGTGGAAAGAATTTCTTTAAACTAAGTATATGAGCTGATATTGTACAAACTAGAAGGCAATATTCAACATGTTCTGAAGTTGAGAAAACGTGGAGTAGTAAAACAACAACAGGAGTTGGAACCAACAGATCTGGACTTTCCTCTTTCCCTTTCCACTTGCTATCACTTACAAAGCTCTGTGTCTCCTTTCCCTATCTATATGCTAGTAATATTGTGCATCTATGTCAAAGGGTTATTATGATGAAATTGATTTTAGTTTCCCTAGAAGGAGCTCTTTTCTCATGGTATGTATTAGGGCTGTGCAAAGCTTCGGTCACTTATTCGATTTGGTGGAGATTCAGCCCGATTCAGTGGCAAAATCTCTTAATTCGAATCAAATCAGGAGACCCTTTAATCTCTCTGAATCAAATCAGAACCCTTCAAATCGATTCAGAAAGATGTGGTGATTCAGACATAGACACAGCTTTAAATGTTTTTTCTATATAACTCAAGGTACCAGGCGACTTGTGAATGCTGAGATGGTGGGGCAGATGGAGCACCCCACAGAAGCATGGGGGAGTCCACAGCACGCTTGGCAGCAGACCCAGAAGTAGAGCAGAAGCACTTCTGGTCCACTTCTGGATCCACTGGGCAGTGCGCAGGGGGCCCCCCTGTACCCTCCAGCTTGGCACCTGGTGCTTCCTGGGTCTGGAGGGATACCCAGGGTCTCCCACGGGGTGTGTACAGAAAACATTTAAAGCTGTGTCTATGGTGGAATCGCTGATTCTCGGAAGCAACATTGAATCTTCAGATTCAGCCAAATCAAATCAGGACAGTGATCCGAACCAACTGCTCAAATCACTGTCCCCTATTCAGGCCGAATCGGAATCGGAATCAAATATGGCCCGTTTTGCACACCCCTACTATATATGTACAGGCAGTCCTCAACTTACAACATTTTGAGTTACAACGTTTCGCACTTACAACATTTATAAATTGGCACCCTATTTCAACGTTATAATGTCAGTTTTGTCTTTACAATGCTTGATCTGATGTGACGCCATGCCAGTGAACAAGTTCGCTGAGATGCTTATCTCCCTGGAGAACATCTGTCCAAACTTCCTTGGACACTTTCTTTAAGAAAGCAAACAAGACTCCAGAAAAACCTGCAGCCAAGACTCTTGACAAGACTCCAGCCAAGAACCCTTCAAAAAGTCCAACCAAGAGCCTTTCAAGAAGTCTAGCAAAGTCACCTCAAAGAAGTCCTTCCAAATCAATATGATTACTATTTACAATACAACTACAAGAATGTAGCTATATTACTCATCTATAATTGATCGAGTACAAAATTCTGGGGTATTTTTGTTGAAAATAGAGTGTTGGGCCTTGGTTCAGGAACCAATCCCCCATTTATAACATTATTTCTTATGAGAAAATTGGTTCTGAGTTACAACGTTTTGACTTAAGATGTGGTTTTCAGGAACCAATTGTGTCGTAATTCCCAGGACTGCCTATACAGCACTTAGCACAAGTGAAGGTCCAATCTCAGGACGTATTTGTATTCTCGCAATACAAATAAATAATCAAACTTTTGGAAAATTTTGAGAATCTTGAAAGGTAGCCCATACAGGATATATTATCAAAAAAAAGATTCAAACATGAAGGGCACATTTGTTTAAAAATATATATCTTGGTTTGTGCTTTAAAAAAAAAATCACCTATAATCAGAATTGTAGGGGTTTGGTGGTTATATTATCATAAACATATATGATTTAAAAATAATGATTCAAATATAGGTTCATAGCACAATCTTGATCATACAGATGACACAGTTCATAAACTGACTATAAATATATTAGGCTGTATATTAAGTTGGATGTATAAAGTCTTTCAAGCAGGAGAATATTTTCTATGAAACAAGGCATGTTTATTCTATTATATCATAGGCTATGCAGGTTGCAGCACCTTTAATTATAGGATTATATTTTTTTAAATGGCTCAGATCTTTGCCCAATTAAGCCCATTTGGACTAAAAGTTATATGCTGGCTGTCTGTTGACTGACTTCTTTAAGGAAAGTTTCAGCTAAAAAAATTCAGCTGTTTCTGAGAACAACACTATTTTGCCCAAGTTAAAAACGTTCTTTTGACTGTTTTCCTGAGAATCTGGGATTTGTAAATCATATGAAAGACTGTATCATAATGCATACAAAGAAGGGAACTGAACTCAGCTTGAATAAGCAGTCTTAATTCTGGCATTTTTGAACTTCTGAATGGTTGACTTACAATTTAATTGAAAGGATGTTCATATTCTCACCAGCCTCATTTAAAAAACAGCAACGTTTCCCAAACCACTGAAACACAATAATATAGCATTGTCTAATAATGCATGGGGATTATATCCTTTGTTTTAAACCTTTATTCACACAAAAAGACTCCCTTTGAAGCAAATGGGCAAGAGCAGGTAGTTTGGTATTACATACCTAAAGGAATTCCAGTCTTGCTTTGTCTTTTGTTATGCAAGATCAGAATATATTGCTAGAAGGTTCTCCTTTGGCCTTAAAACCTATGAATCTATAATAGCAAGCATGTATTCAGCATTTAAATAGAGAAAACTTTCAAAAGTAGGGATAGGGTACATATGTTCTGGGATGTAATGGGGAGGAAGCAAATATGAACAGTGCTCTTGCTTTTACCTTTATGCAGCTGTGTCCACATTCTGACTTTGGTTGAAGTCTTTAAGAATTTAGCAGTTATGGCCCAAACACCAGCCTTATTTTTTCAAATTGCAAAGTTGCTGCATGGCTATAATGGTTTATTCCAGGTTTCACTAAAATCAACTGGAGTGTTTTTGCCCATTTCAGCTGGGATCATAAAGACTGGAACTTTTTGTATATCAGGATAAAAGTGCTCTGGCTAATTTGTGTGCATGTGAAAACTACATGATTGATGTCATTCTGTAGCCAATAGAAATGTGTCATTAATACTGAAATCACACCCCAGCAAACACACTGACACAGCACTTACAGAAAGAAGTGAAAGGAAATATAGCTTGCCAATAATAATAGATAAAAAGTTAGGCTGGTTTTACATGATTATTTAGTCTGCTTTTCTGAAAGCATCTTGGCATATTTTGAGCTACTGTGCAGTAAGGTGGCAGGCACTAACCATGATGTGATGCTACTGCACAGTAGTAGCAAGCTACTGTACAGTAGCTCATTGCTACTGCACAGTAGCATCTGAAAAACTGTGCGGGGATGGTACTGCATAGTAACGCCAGTTACTGTGCAGTAACAACTGTGCAGGCACCTCTTATGGTGATGCAGCCACTGTACAGTACTGCAGAGTGCATTTTTGGGTGTGTACATTTTTAAAGAAACACACATATTCTGAGCAAATCTATGCATTTTTACAGACAAGTGTAAAGCATAGCATTTGATGTTCTTTTAGAGCATATTAATAGCCTAGGTTGGGTAAGAACAACACAGCTGGAAGCTTTGTGAGTATTCATATCACAGAGCATGACAAGATCTGCTGAACAATGTGTAATCTGTTGCAACTACCTTTCCATCTTAGCCTTTAATTCCTAGGAACAATTCCTGTCTAATGTCCTGTTAACAATGCTGAATTGATTATTATTTCCATAACAATTTTTTGCCAAGGACAATTTTCCAGGGAAAGAAAGCACAGTGGATTGGGAAATATAAGTGAGTTGTGCAAAATTCTCCTAAGAAACTTTTCAAATAGTCCAATAATCTCAGCTGATTTCCTGTCATATTAGATACTGAGCAGTTTTGGTCAATACTGCCCTGGGATGGGTTTGAACCATAAACATAGCCAAAAAGGGTTCTGCTTATGGTTTTCAACCCCTTGAGATATCAAATGCCACTTTTAATCCTTTAACTTTTAATGTTTAAACTTGAAAATCAAATAAGTAAATGGCATGCTTGGTCAAGCATAAATGACGACCAATGCTTTACAAAGATAACTTTACTAAAAGTTCCATTTACTATTTAGCCTGGAAGGTGAGAACTCTTCTTTCTTACCTTGGGAGACCAGGGTTCATGTAATAGACTCCTGCTCCTGTTATACTTTCCCCATTCTATGGTCTGAGAGAGGGCTATGGACCCAGTGTACATTCACACAGCTTACTTTAAGCTGCTTAAATATAGATCAGGAGCAGTCTGTACAGCTCTTTGCTGCTCCTGGGAGTCATTACTACACTTGTTTATACATAAATGTATAAACAAGTACTAAATGACTTGCAGTAACTAGAGTTATTGAATAGTAGCACCACCAAACAGCGTTTTTGTTATGCTGACTGTGCAGTAGCCCAAGACTACTGAGCAGTAGCATTGGGTCACACTTTCTGCTATGTGATATTACTGAACAGTACTCACAAACTACTGTGCAGCAAGCTTCTCATGCAGATGTGGCCGCAGAGTAGAAATCTAGTACGTTTCATGAGTACTAAATTCACTTATAACAGAAAAAAAAATTCACTTAACAACAGAAAGAAAAACATTTTTATCTAAAAACAGTTGTGTGAATGCAATAGAGAGCACGTTCATTAATATCAGTGACAAGTTGCTTCAAAGGCAAAACTTCTGAACCAAAAATAGAAACAGAATTTTAAATTGACCTATAAAAATATGCTCCTCCAGACATTCACTACAATGAAGCTACATACAGAGAGGTCGTCCGCATAAGTGATAACCCAAACCTCTCCATCCATAGAGATTTAAAGAACCTTCGAGCTCACCACTTGGTCTCCCAGAAACCTTTGTGGACATTTGTACAAACCCTTGTAGGACACAACAGTGCAGCAGCTTGGAGGAAAGCACAGAATGAAACCACCATTTGGAATAAACATCTAGGCTAGAGACAGACATTACACATAAACCAGTTTAAGTGATCAGAAACTGGTTTAAACCTGTAACAGAAGAGATTTTCAGTTTGAAAATGGCTGAAACCAGTTTGAGATACACCTGGTTGAATGTAGTATCAGAGTTAACTGATTTGGCTCAAACTGGTCTATGCAATGTGTGTCCCAGACCCCTTGCTGATGGAAGATAAACCAGATACCCCCAGCATCCCAGCATGCTCTCTAAGCTGGGTGGGACTCTCTGCTCCGCATCAGGGCTGGACCCTCCCCTCTGTGTCTGCCTGGCTTCTCTGTGCTAAACAGGGATTATTCCCTCCTGCCCCTCTGCTTTAGCAGCAGACCACATCCTGGATACAGTCCATGCTGTGGGAGAGACAAAGGCAGACAGGCTTTTTGTAGCTAATCAACAGGTATCTTAATGTCTTTCCTTGGAAATGTTTGAGAAGAGCTGTTTGCTCCCCTCCCTCCCCCTCATCACTCTCTGCTAAGCACAAATTCCCCCCTTCCCTCTGCCTTTGCTGAGGTGTCTGTGTATTAGCCAGTAGACCAAATGCTGGGTCTGTGCTGAATCAACAGATAGCTGGTAATGTTTTTCTGTTGTTTTCTTAATGGGGCAATAAACACTGAGATAAGGGTGATAAACACTGTTATCAGCAGGGATCCAGGTTTCCTATGGAAAAACAGAGAAAACCATGGGGAGTGCCCAGGCTGACTGAGGGATGAGGGAGCGGGGAGGCTGCAAACCTCCCCCCCCCTGGCTGGAGTGTCCAATCTGGTTTGGGGCTGAGGTAGTGAGGAGGTTTGCAGCTGGCTGATTTATAGTAGTGTTTCATTTTAATCATGGAAAAATGTGGATTTTGGGCTACTTCTTTTCAACTGAAAATCAGGGATTTTATTTTTATCAGAGAAAACCAGGATCCCTGCCGATTACTCAGGAAAAAAAATTAAAACTCAGGTTAAAGAGGGCCATTTCAAAGTGTTTTCTATTGTTTCTTTAAAGATTTTATAACACCACTGTTAGGAAATCATAGGGAATGGGGAAGCAAACTGTTAAGAGGACAAGGTGAGTTGAAGACATCAACGAGGATAAACAAAGCAGTTAATCCAGTGAGGGACATACGGGTTATAATAGCTAGCTCAGGTAATGGCATAAGAATCTGTGGTCCCTGTTGCCATCATGTTTAACCCAATCCACCCCAATCCACCCAGTGGATGATTTCCTGTTCTGCAATTTTGCATTCAAGTCAGTTTTTAAAGTGCTGTTGTTTAAGAACAGCTACTCTGAGATCAGTGATGGAATGTCCAGGGAGGTAAAAGTGTTCTGCCATTTGTTCTTCTGTTTTTCTCAAATTGATGTCAGATTGGTGTTCATTCACATGGGAATTGCCTTCTCTATTCAGGGTAGACAGCAGAGGGGCTTTGTAAGCTGGTGATGGCATACATGACTTTGGTAAAGGAACAGTAAATGAACCCCAGATTTTATAATCTGTGTTTGGTCCAGCAATAATGATGATGTGGCCTGTGTTGATGAGGGAGCACAGCTGACATCTGAGTCTGTTGCTAGGCCTGATGCCTTGTTGAGAATAGGAGTTATGTAGTCTGTTGTTGGAGAGATGTTGTTTGAGGATGGGGTGCTGCCTGTAAGCCAGGACAGATTTGTCCCACAAGGCTGCCAAATGATGGTCATCATTTTATGGAGGGTTTGGAGGTCATTAATGATATGTACGAGATGTTCAAGCAGGAGGCTGTAGGTGAAAACAAGAGGGACTCTTGTCCTTATCACAGGTTTGGTACTGGAGCATGTTAGAGTGAAGTTTTGTCATGGGATAGGTTCCCTAAGGAGGGCTGTGTTACTCCTAAGGCCCCTTGACAGTGCCAATTGGACCCAGTGGGCACCCTCTATTCTCGCTTGCCACTTCTTGATGTATTTTTGTAATATAGGGAGGCTGCCTTCATGTCCTGTTGGACACAGTCTTGATGGATTTCCCTGAACCCCATGGGTCTCATTTCAAAATGTGTGTTTCAGAGCACCCTAGCCTTATGGGCTATATGCATGGCTCCAACTGCCCCTTTACCATGCCCCAAGCCTCACAGATGGTACCGACATTGTCCAGTCTAGGCTTTGTTGTAATTTGGCCCCCTTGTCCTCCCTGGGCTCTCCACAGCCCTGGTCTTGCTCTGTGCCCCACTAGTGCCTGGGCTCTCTGTAGCCCTGCAAAGTGCTGTGCCCTCTTTGGTGCCAGGGTCTGTGTACCCCAAATACCATGCCCTCTCTGGCGCCAGGGTCCCCACACTGCAGTGGGCCCCCACACTGCAGTGGGCCCCCAATGAGGCCTCCTCCTTCCCCAATAGCCTCACCCAAACCACTGGTTTTATACAAAAGCAAACAAAATACAAGCCCCTGGGCTATAACATAATACAAAAGGTCAGGGTGTGCTCTGACTCTTTAAAAGGATGAAGTTTCATCCCTGGCACTAAGTGTCTAATAGGCAAAGGTACCCGTGGAGCTCATGAAGCCCCCTTAACCTTAAGTGCAGCATACCAGGCAGTTGCAGCTTTACTGGGCACTTCCTCCCTGGAGGCTCCTTCCTCTCTGGCTGCTCTGGGAACCAGCAGCTGGGACTCCCCACTCACTGCTAGGGCTCTCTCCCTAGCAGTTTCAGCTCTTTAAAGGAGCAGGGCACCTAAGTGCTCTGTGACAGGTATGAGTCTTTCTCTATTGGTTTGAGTGCCTACAATTTGGGAATTATAAGTGTATGAATCATTGGTCCAGATCCCTAAGGTGTGCATCCTGATCAGTGGGATCAGAACACATTCCACATTTGGGGCAAAACTGTGCATTCAATTTAGGTTACAGGTCTCTCTGAAAGAGTTTCAGAATGGCTAAATTCATGTATTTTTTCCAAGATACCACGGTTTTTGATACCTTAACTAATCAAGAGAATCATATCACTCATCTTACAACAGATAAGACTACAATGCTTCAGAGTCAGATAAGATAAAGATGGAGCTTCCAAAGTACAGAATGGCTTACTTCAGAGTACAAGTAATTTATCATTAATGGGCCATCTTGGGATGAATATTTTTCTGTCTTTTTATCTGTTCTGTGTTTATACATAGTCATGAGTATAGCATATATTTTCAGTTAATAATGGGTCAAACTCAAATAGTTTTGGTATTGTTCATTTTGTGCTTGTTTGAATAGCTTTTCCTTGGAATTCACACTGTAGCTGTCATAAAACTTTCTTATTTAATTGATATTACTGCCTAGTTCCAGGAAGCTGAGATGTACTGCAGTAGAACTCCTCACATTATTTTGGAACCTTCCTAACAGCAGGCAGTATGAAGGCAAGCAAAAACCAACACAAACAAACTAAAAGGTTAGCTGAACTCATTTAAATTTTAAAGAAATGCTCAGCTTGTTTTGGTTCAAGTTTGGGCCAAGGCTTGTATGAGTACGTATTTCATTAGAAATTGGCTCAGCTGTCTTTAATAAAAAGGGGACAATGACTCAACTCCAGAGACCCTTATTCAACTTTTACTTAGTTCTAACTCAAGCAAAATACTTACTGTAATAGAATACATACTGGGTGTGTCTACACATGCATTTACGCTGGCTTAAATCTACTGTGCAGTAAGCGGAAATAGACCAACATCTACATGTGTAAACATTAAAGTGCATTAATGCTGTGTATGTCAGTCCACACACACAGTGTTACTGTGTAGTAAGGCATCTATATGTGCATTACTGAGCAGTAACTAATCGGGAGTAAATTTGATACTTGACTGATGCAGGTATCAAATTTATGCTCAAGTCAGCATAAGTCACCATATTTACTGCGCAGTACAGGCATGAACGTGTAGATGCATACCTGTACTGCTCAGTAATTTGGTTACTGTGCAGTAAATGTGCATGTGTACATGGACCCGTAATAGAAAAGAGCAAAGATTTCAAGCTTCTATTTAGAACAATACCCAGCTGGAAAAGAAAATTATGCCCTGCTTCTGCAAAACCCTAATCATGTGAATAAATTCAGTGTGTGCTGGCTGGAGCCTCATAGTGAACTGTTAATGCTCTTAATTAAGCAATTTACTAGTTGCATGTTATTACCTTGTGCTCTAATGAAACGATACAGGCCAGCTTCACTTCCCAGTTTTTACTCACTAATCTGATCCAGCCAAGTCCTTAGCCACTTGCTTAAAGATAAGCATAAGTGTAAGTACTTTGCTATATTACTTTGTATTCCTTTCCCCAACATCACATATATATCACACTCTGCATGAGTCCCTTAAAAGTTTAACCATGTCCTTTGAAAATGTTACCTTGAAAAAAAAAATCCTACATTTGTATCATTTAAAAATATTTTGCCCCATTTTTGCAATAAGAAATTGCAAAGAACAGTGGATTGTTTACAATGTAGTCTTTTTCCACTAAATTAAATTTACATATATATGTATTTATGATGGCAGTAACTCCAAAAAAAAATAGAGAATGTGTAGCTCCCAATGATACTAGCAGAGAAAAGATACTGGAAATACAGATTTATACTATTAGGAGAGTTTTTTAATTGCTTCAATGGAATCTGTTGAGAAAACAGGATATTATTTGCATAAATTATCAAAATGACTGTTGATTTTCCTTCATGAGGACACAACAAACTCCCTGACAAAGATAATATCCTAGCAACCCTTCGTGGTAACTGAAACACCATTAGAGCAGCAGAAATAGTTACGCAGTGCTTTTATGTCATGTTAGGACTCACCTATTTAGAAAGCAGGAAGGATTGTTATGTACTTCTAAAAATGGATACCAAAACATAGGGCCTAAGAAAATATATATGCATTATCATTTGGGAAATATACACAGAGGCTATGAAAGACATTTTGCCAGTCCAACTGCCACAGACCATTTACTTTGTTAGATACAGTGGCGAATCTGAAGGGTTATGATTTTAATAGAAAATATATTAAATTTCATTATCATTGTCACACAGTGTCCAGCATTTCTAAGAGGTACAAATTATTACAGCTATTAATTGTAATTACACTTATTTTCTGTTTTCAGCATAGGAAAAGTCTAGTGACCCAGAGAATATTAACTTTTCCAATAGAAATCATTGCTTGAATATTCGGAGGGGAAGAGGAACGACGATGGACAGTATGAAAAATATCAGAAGGCTCTCTGAGAGCTAAATTTAATATTTAAGAACCTTATAGATTTATTATATATACCATATTTCCTGCATCATATATAGGCAGTCCTTGACTTACAATGTTTCGAGTTACAACATTTCGCACTTACAACGTTTATAAATTAATACCCTGTTTCAACTTTATGATGCCAGTTTTGACTTTACAGTGCTTGATCCAATGTGACGCCATGCCTGTAAACAAGTTTGCTGCATCGCTCATCTCCCTGGAGAACATCTGTGCAAACTTCCTTGGACACTTTCTCTAAGAAAGCAGACAAGACTCCAGAAAAACCTGCAGCCAAGACTCCTGAGAAGACTCCAGCCAAGAAACCTTCAAAAAGTCCAAACAAGAGCCTTTCAAGAAGTCCAGAAAAGTCAACTCAAGAAGTCCTTCCAAATCAATATGATTGCTATTTACAATATAAATACATTAATGTAGCTAAATTACTCATCTATAATTGATCAAGTACAAAATTCTGGGTTATTTTTAGTGAAAATAAGGTATCGGGCCTTGCTTCAGGAACCAATCCCCCATTTATAACATTGTTTCTTATGAGAAAATTGGTTCTGAGTTACAACGTTTCAACTTAAGACGCGGTTTTCAGGAACCAATTGTGTCGTAAGTCCGAGCACTGCCTGTATACTTATATATACATGCATTGTACTACATAAGTTTATTATTTAGTGGTCAAATTCTGGATCACTTTTTTACATTAGACAACAGTTACTCATGAATTATCCCTCTAGCAGTTAATGAGGTCCCATATGTGAATAATTTTAGTATGCCCCCTGTTAAACAAAACATATTTATTAAGGAAGAAAGCTTAAATAAATCCTTAAAGTTATGTACATGCTTATAGGGTCTTCCAAATAGGGATGGATTTAATCTTCTGATTAAATGGTTTCCTGAATTTGGGCCTATATAAATATAGGATTTACAATCTGGTTTCACATAGTAGTGGCATTGGCTGCCACTAATATATCACTAGTCACCAAAAGCTATCCAATAATATCTGAGATACTTAAGTTCTGCCTGTTCTTAAAAAGAGAAAAAAAGTACAGTATCTGAGACACTAGCTCTTTTCACTGGTAGCACATGCTAATTTCTGACTGCTGAACAACATTGTGCACAGGTGGATTTAAAGGCATCACCAGTGTTTCTAATAAAATTCATGACATCTCTCTTGAATAGTGGTGAACTGCATGAAGTTGCAATTTAATCACCATATTTGTTTGAATATGTCTGCTTTTTCTCCTAATTGCTTTTAGATAGGATTTAAATGACTTCAGAGAGTAATTTCATATTGAAGAGATCAATGCTGACTGTCCTCAGTTGAAGCTTCTGGTACATTAGAGTGGAAAAGAGGAAATTGGGCATCAATGACAGAGATAAATAGCCAAGAACTGCATGAATGATGGGTCTAAGGTAACATAATAATTATTTGTCATTTAAATTAACCATCAAATCTGCTTGGACTCTGATTACTAAAGGCTTCATTACACAGGTACGTAACACCAAGTAGATTCAACCGCATTCACATTCTACTGGTGTTTGGGGAGAACGCTTTCCTTTGCCTGCAAAATTCAGCCCAGGGATGAACTTTATCCATTTTTTTCTGTGCATTCAAAGCAGTTAGGGATAAGTGGAAAAATGAAGACAAATCCATAATTACTTAAATACAAGATGAGGTTTTTCCCTGCATTAGAATGAAGAAAATATGCTCCTTGTCTTATAATAACAGACAACAAAATCTCACTAAATACATTGTCTATCACTAAACTTCTGCCAATAGCAGCCTGTGGTCAGCAATGGAAACTAACTATGAGGTTGATTAAATGCAGTAAGCACTGAGCATGACTATAAAACACATAACACATATTGAGCAAACTGATGGGAACCTACCACAAGAATAGGTTAGTATAGGCCATCTGAATAAGACATAAGGTAGTTTCCATTAAGTGTGTGTGTGTATGTAAAATAATTTTGAGGAAAAAAAAGCACATATAAGTAGGTGCTAAAGTGCTGCTCAAAAGTATGCTTATGAAGTACCTCTGCTAAAACTTAAGGCAGTTTCACAAAAAGGATACACGCATTAATTCTACATAATAAAAGAATGCATAAGTACAATATGCAAATTACTACAGCCATGTTTAATTCCAAGGTTATTATTTTCAAATTCGCTCTTCACTTCCATGTGCTCAGGGAGAGTAGAGTCTGACACTAAGGAGAGGGGAAAAGTTGGGGGAGGAACAGAAAGCAAAGGTCTACCTGAACCCCCAGATTTATTTTCCCTGCTGTAAAAGTGGGAGGGGAACAAATTCAAGGCAAACCTCCAAAAGTTAGATTCTATACACAGAAACTCATAACAAATTTATAAATTTTCCATATATAGAATCTGATTATGGGGGGCGGTTGTTTTATAATCAGAGTTGCTACATCACCATAGGAATGCACTATGGCTACATCGCATCGGTGAGCAGAAACTATGACACTACAGCAATGTGTTCCCTCATTACAGTGCATTGCTATGCCAACGTAGCGGCTAAAAAAAACTGTGTACCACTGGCATGGCACAGTAACAGCACCCTAGGGGCATGTATAGTAACAGTGGTGCTGTAGAGGCATGTGTAGATGCACCCTCTGTTCAAGTAAACATGGTATTATCTCCAAGCTCACTTACAGATACCCTGATGGCTTGAAACAGAGTACTTGTAAAATCTGACTAAATCACCCAATATAACATCATATTAAAAATATAACCTATCAAATGCTTATGCACCCAAATGTACATAACTGATCTCATTGAATACAATGGGATTAGTCATGTAAGTGAACTTTCTTGTGTGATTTAGTTTTCAATTTAAGAAGCAAATCTGCATTCATGGTGGATGTAAGCATATATAGCATTCAGCTTATACTTTACTTCCAATGAATTAGTCTTGTGGTACTTTTCATCTTTATTATTGAACAAACTTGCATGAATGCTTCCTATTCCAGGGAGATATTCAAAAGATAGAACTACTGAAAACTGCTATTTTTTCCCCCCAGTGAAGTTTTCTACCAATTGTTTACTCTTAATTTGGTGAATTTTAACCCCTTCCCCAGAGGTTGGATTCTAGCCAGATTTGGCAAACTCTCAGGTAACCTCCCATTAAAAATAAACCAGACAAATTCAGAAATCAACTTCCGAGTTTCACAACCACAGTTTATTTGCAAAGGGCTCCAGTTCCACTTAGAAATGATAAATATGAGCAAGAGGCTCACAATGAAAATATGAAAGTTAAATAAATGCAGGTTCTTGGTGAACATGTTGTACCCTTATGGCACAAGTACCCTTATTGTATTATATTATCCGCTTAATGTACCTATGCCATAGACTAAGATTACATCAAAAACATTGTATTTCATAAGCCTACATTCTTGGTCTAAGCCTATTTTCCCCAGAAAACCCTTTTATTTCTAAAATGCTTCAATCCAGGAATCAGAAGCTCTAAATAGTTATCTAAAAACAAATCAATTATCCATTCTAGTAAGGATGATGAAGGAGATTTTCAGACTAGAACATTAAGCATTAGCACAGAGAAAAGAGTGTTCTAGCTATCTCAAGAAGTCTTACTAGGAAATGAGGAGTAGCACAAAAAAGATGAAACCCCCCCCAACAAGCTATCATATTACTGCATCCTATAAAGGTTTTTCATTGCAGGTTGCAAAAGTGTGAGAGACTAAGTGGTGAGGGAGTAAGCATTAGATTTGTCCAGTGTGGTCTCTTGATCATGGCAAATTTAACTAATAATGTGAAAAAGTTGGGTATATCCTAGCTTCGTTATTGTCTCAGATGCATCTTCCCGTGAAGTCTTCTCTTAATATAGCCCTTTGACTCTACTAGTTTATGTACCCTATCACATCACTACAGCTTTATTTAACTCTGGTTTTGCATATCATAATCTTCCACTCACTGGCCAATGTAAGACTACATCCCAAGTGAACATTTCTATTCTAGCTTTGCAGATAAGAGTGGTTGAATTATCGTCTCTTACACCTGGGTGGGGCATTAGCAGCGGGGAGCAAATCTGGGATCTCCATATCTTAAAGTATCTTATTTACCCATATCCAAGATGACTTTGAATTTAAGACCCCCCCCCCCCAGTAACTAGATTCTAGATATGGAACATTTCTTATAATTCTCCATCTATAAAATATAATTTTTGGAGGCTCATTTTAAATTTGTCCTCCTCACTGCTGCAGTGGGGAAAGCAGTGCAGGTGGTAGGTTAGCAGGCAGTGTGGGAGACAGTAGGGGACAAGCAGTGGGAGTGTGGCAGGTGGTGAGGAGACAGTATGGGGAAAGGTGGTTGAGGTGACAGTGGGAAGCAGGAGGTAGGGGGGGAGCACTGGAGACAGGGAGGCGGTAGAGGGGCAGGAGGTGAGAGGGAAGTTGGGGGGTCAAGCAGCTTGCCCCTTGCCCCTGTCCTCCCCACCACTTGCTTCCCTTCTCCTCTGCCCCCTATTCCCCTTTCTGCCATCTCCTTCCTTTTTGACCCATGTAGCCTCTGCCCCACGCCAGTGGCATCTGTGGGCGGTCCATGATTGCCCCTGGCCACCGCTGCCACTGCCAGTGGCATCTGTGGGTGGTTGCCGACCCGTGGTCAGCGCTCGCCACCCCCGAACCCCCTGCTACCAACAGTGCTGGCAGTGTCTGTTGGAGCTCCCTGCTCACTGCCATTGGGCTTCTGCCACTATGTTCCTGCCACTGCCTGCACAGCCATGCCCCACGAGTCATTGGGGGCACATGCCATTCATGCTTGGAATCATGAAAATATGGGTATGATCTTCTACTACCTCAGTTAAAAGACCCATTTCCCTTGATCAAGACTAGAGAACTTCTGTTTGTTGCCTATTTTCAAATCTGAGTGATGTATAGGTAAACACCTAATTAAAATGGCCTGATTTTCAGAAATTGTAGATCATTTGCATCTCTGAAAGTCATGTGACTTTTATGTTAATGTATATGCACCTCATTTGAGGGGCTTCAGCTTGTAAATTTATCCTTTGGAGCTCACTTTTCATGGACATTTCCCCCCCCAAAAAACTATGTTCAACATTTTCATATGTGTAGACTAAGTTAAACATTTTTATGTTATGAAGGCTTCCAAAAAACTGACTCTTACAGACATTGGTTGAAAATGGCTACTTGTCATTACTCACAGTGCACTGACTTGTGGTGGAACATCCTGGATTTGTCATAGCTGAAGTCAGTAGAGCTTTGAAAATATACATCCACTGAAAATTGGGTTCACAATTCATATATGAATGTGTTTTAGGAGGTCTGAAACATTTCATAGGAATTTTTCATAGGACCATCTCAGCTAATGCAAATCACTGCAGCTTTGCTTAAGCCATTGGAGCTAGATTGATTCAGAGGATCAGGTCTCTTATCGTAAATTTTGTACCTAGATTAGATGCATAATTCCTTTAGTTATATACCTACCAGGGCCGTCCCTAGGGTACAGCGAATTGGGGCGATCATCCCAGGCCCCATGCTTTGGGGAGGCCCTGTGGAGCCGGGTGGAGTGGCCATGGCCCCTCCCACGAAGCCTGCCTGCAGCCCCACTCCACGCAAGAAGCACAGAGACCCCCTCCTTTGCAGGTGTACCACTGCCCCATGCAGTGTAAAGGGGGGCACTGTGAGGCCCCACCGATTTGCCCCGGGCCCCCGCAACCCCAGGGTTGTCTCTGATAACTACTCTTGAAAATCACTGAATTTGGATATCTAATGCCCATAAATTTCTTTAAAAAGTCTAGCCTTGGAGCAAAACCTAAGCTGTAGGTAGAAAAAGTGTTACAAACTAAACATTACATTATAAAAGGGATGACAGCTTAGATTTCACGTTAAAGCTAGTCACATTTACCTACTGGAGCTGTAATAATTTTGCAGTTTTGTATGACTAGAGGAATCTGTATGGAGTTTTGCCTAATTTGTTTCATTAAGTTAGTCAAGAAATATGATATAGTACTTAAGAACGTAAACACTCTGACTTTATGACAGTTTGTTACTATACAAGTAAAAGGCTTTTTTTTTCTCAAAGCCATGGCAGACATGAGCATGCACACAGATATTCTGCATAGCAGAGAGGACCACCCACAAAGTACTGTGAATTTAATTTTTGATTCACATTCCTCTTTTCCCATAAAGCCCAAGGTGGGCTATGGCTGTTTTCCCATAAAGTGCTGAGAACATTCAATCCTATCCATTAGTGTCCTGAATATGGAGTATACAAAACCCCAGACAGTATCCTATTTTCATTTGTGTATTAGAGTAGCAAATTTACCCAGAAGAAAAGCTTAGAGTGAGTGAAATGCTATGAAGACCTTATTTTTCTGCTTTCTAAAGAAAATTCCCTAGTTACCATCAAGCCTTGCCCCTAATGCCAGCAAAACAGCCAGCTACAGGAAGATGCCACCATTGCAAACACGCATTTCGAAGTCTGGCATCTATGTCTTACAGCTGCTAAGTACACATTGTGGGTGGTCAGAGCTGGTCATTTCTATACTCCAGCAGACAAGAGGCAGCAAAATAGATGACAAGAAAAGAAAAAAGGAAAGTGTGTGCATGAAATTATTTAGAATTGAAGTTGTATCTAAAAAAAAAAAGGCATGAAGTCCTCCCATGGCATAAATTAGCCTAGGTCAATATACACTGTCTGAGGATGTGGTATGTTATTTATGTTTTCCCAGTGGCACAAAAGGATAAGATATGGTTAGGAAAATGAAGAAGCAAAGGAGAACAAGATGCTCTCAGATTAATTTTTAGAAACCAAGGAGTTTCTTTCTTTCCTTTCTTAAAGGACTTTTCACTATGGGATCAACAAAATGAACCAACAATGATATTTATATAGATAAACAACGCTTTCCCTCCTTCTTCATTACCTTTATTTATTGTGTCAGATCCAAAATAAAAATGCAGGCTGTTTGGGGCAGGGACCATGTCTTACAAATTTTGCTAAACTGTATGGAGTGGTGAGAGTATTTCTCTATGTGATCTGTTAATTCAGGCTTTAAAACAAACAGATATACAAAAAACAACAGATCAAAAGAATGATTACAGCATGAATGAAATACCTGTAAAGTTCACTCTAAAGGGAAAAGTGACTTTACTGCATAGGAAGAGATTCAGCTGGTTGTTAAAGACCTACAAAATTTCAAGGAGTTAACATTTAATACTTTGTGAAAGCCAGAATCTTCTTCCTCGTGGATGAAAGCAGAAACTTGCTGTAGACCAACAGATGTGCCTGATTCAGTCAACACTGCTTCAAGTAAAAGAAGAGAAAACACTAACCTCTGACTTCTACATTTTCAAGATGGTTGTGGTAGAACAAAGATATTATACAGTCTAGTGGGGAACACAATTCTGTGTTCTCTTCCTTACTATGCTATTAACTCATTGCTTTGTTTTATGCAAGTTGCAGTCTTTCCACTTTCTTACCCCGACAAATGAAGCCTATAAAAGTATGTTTATTCAACCAAATGAAGATGTGATTGCTGCACACATAAAAAAGACATACTTATCTAGCAGGTATGGGTAATAACAGCAGTGTCGGTGTGGGGACAGAGATGTCAGCTTGAAAACATACATAGGGTTCCCAGTAGCTTTGTAGAACCCATGCTAAATCTGTCCCGCCACATTTTAAATGCTATTATTTTGCAAACTACTTAAACTGAGGCTAATGTAGGTATGTCTACATGCACTATACTCACACCTTCATTTGATATGTAAACATCCTGAAATAAGCACTAGGAGACTCATGGACATTCAGAGAAATACGGAAGCAAGTTCTAGAAATGTATTAATATTCATCATTTCTCTTAGAATGAAACAAGATTTTCTTTTCAATGAATAATATACAGTGGGTATAGCTACACATTCTGATTTAAGGCACATTAGCCATTTTAAGGTCCATTACAGGCATGGGTCTATATGCCTTAAAAATAGTGATTTGAGGCTATTTGCACCTAAATTTGATATCTGCAAAAGTGGGTTTCAAATTTAGGTGCAAACAGCTAAAGCACCTTAATGTATGTGTAGATGCACTAAGGTGCAGTAACTCTGTTTATATCGACTGATTTAGGACTAACTTTAGTTCCCAATCGGTCTGCACAATGCATTAAAGTGCCTTAGAGCATGCACGTGCAGACACGTCTAAATTCCCTTAATGTGCATTAGGCAAATGCACATTAAGTTTAGGCATGAGTAAAAGCATATGTAGACACTCCCAGTCTTAATACTCAGATGTCTTGCAGTGTACAGGGAACCATTCTTCTTTCCACCAGCCCACTTTCCTAACTTATCTCTGAAATATTCTTCATTACAAGAGCCATTCCTCATTTTAAATACAGATTTGCCTCTCTGCCTTAAACTTATCTTACATGAGAAATGTGAGTTATGAAATACAGAGATTGTAGAAAATATTTATGACATTCCTTCATTTATTAAATAATTTCAAAGCTCTCTACATTATTTGTTTCCAGCCTTTTTTACTCTCACTCAAGATGCTGTGAAGGTCAACTTCATTTTCTACCCTGTGCTACAAACACAATTAAGTCACTTTGCTTCCAAATACTAGTACCAGTTTCTGGGTGCCTGTTATTTGATTGGAGGCTGAGGAAGTACATGTCCCTTGTAGAATTCAGTGACTCTAGCTAGATGCAGCAAGCTCAGGAGGTGGGGAGAGTGTGGAATAACATTATTTGACCAATGCAGAGCAAGGAGGGGGAAGCTTCTTTCTATTTTAGCAGAAGAGAAACTGTTGTATTCCTCTGATGCCTCTTTATTTTTAACACCCTAATTTGGTGCCATATCAGAATTATTTTGGTGAAAATATGACATAGAAGGGATTAATATTCCAAAAATCCATAATAAAGTGACTCTGAGTTCTTCAGGGCAAGGATCATGTCTTCATTTCTATCTTCTGCCTAACAAATCCTTTCATCAGCACTCATTGTTTAACAAATGACAGTACTAATGTGGCTCTATGAGTTCATGGACAAGCCTTTCACCCTTAGAGAACTGAGTATATTCTGATTTTCCAAAGGTTACAACAAATGAAAGTGAGATCCTCCTACATCATAAAGGTTGATATTAATAACCACCTTCAATAGTTTTCCTTCAATAAATCTCAAAGATAGCAAGGATATATTTTTCAGGCATGGAGTACCACATTTTACAGTGTATAAGTCAACACAGTGTATAAGCTGACCCCAAAATTTTCATCAAAAAATGTAAGATTTTTCATAGTGTGTAAGTCAGGCAGGAAGCTGGGTGGGAAGCAAGTGGGCAGGTGAAGAGCAGCAGCAGCGAGCAGTGCTTGCTGGGCAGGAAGTGAGCGGGCAGGTGCAGAGCGGCGGCAGTGAGCTGGCAGGCAAGTGCAGAATGGCAGCTGTAAGCGGTGCTTGCCAGGCAGACAGCAGCGGAGCTCAGCATAGGGAGCAGCAAATGCCGGCAAGTGCCACTCACTGCTACCACTTGCTTCCTGTCTGGCAAGCACTGCTCACTGCTGCTGCTCTGCACCTGCTTGCTTCCTGCCGGCAAGCGCCATGAGCAAGTGTCCCCAGGTGTGGGGTTTGGGTGCCCACCCTGGCTCCAGGGTACTGTGCAGCAGTGTGGGGGGAGGCAGGAGACTGGCGAGGGAAGCCCCTAGACACCAGCATGCCAGCACGGTATATAAATTGAGATGGAAATTTAAGGGTGAATAATTTGGCTTCAAATTTTGACTTATACACCATAAGACATGGTAGGATGTACTGAGAAAGCATTGAGGGGAAGCTTGCATAAAAACTCTAGCCAACATTTTAAGGTAACTTGGTCCCATCTTGTCCTGCACAGCTAGCAAATTCTCCTCTCTCCACCCACCCCCAGGTCTCTACCTTAAATAAAAAAATCAAGAAATAAAAGGGCAACACATGTTCACTAATATAATTTGCAACATGGTAGTTTATTCCCAAACTCTCATAGCAAATGTGTTTTCAAACTGTAACCAAGGCCCTACATGGACTTTTATATATCTGAAAACAGATCTTTGTACACTACTGCCTCAACAATTAGTATCAGTACTGAAAATATTCTCTGTCTTGGAGAGCACATGATGATGGGTACCATCTGGCAGCCTCAGAGGAGTAGATCTGTACATAAATGTCATTTTTGCAGGAATAACTGAGTTGTACTTACAATCCAGGCCAAGCTTCTTTTTATCATCACCTTGTTAAAGTAACCTTTCATGTATTCTAGCAATATATGATACTTCTCTGTACAATACAATCCTGGCTTCCAATGAAAACTTGTATGATCTCCAGGAGCTTAATATCCTGAGGCTGAAATAGATTCAGCACCTCTTTATTGGGTGGGTAAATATTTATACCACATTGTCCAGAGTTTAGTATAACAGTTTCAACACTTTCTGGCAAGAGACTGAGTACAGGTCACTCTCTCAAAGACAAGACTCTTAGACAACTAAACAACACTCACTGGCTACTAATTTATATGCATTATAACTCAGAATTAAGAACCGATGTAGGCTAATAAAATAAACTGCACAGACATTAAACACTTATTTGCTGTGACATTATTTACATTCAAGAATACAAAAGGTAGTAAATCAAAGGAGGACATTAGAAGACGAAGAAGTGAGGATGATTGTCCTTTCCTAATTATTAATAAAGATTTATGTAATGGCTTAATGTGATTGTTGGAAGTATATTGAGGATGGCACTTTTTACTATGGACCTCAACAAACAAGCACGCCTGAAAATCCTGTACTAAAATTACCTTTAAGATACATGGAGGAGATGTGGTCCTTTCTTAAGTGTTTCATGTCACACAGTCCTTGAAGAAGCTTCCCAGTTGAACCCTTGCTAAGTTGTCTTCAGGCTTTACCCCAGTGGGCCCATGTACACTTGTAAGGTTTGACAGAGCAAGCATGTCATATTAAAATGAGACAACACTGGTCAGTATGAAAAGCAGTGGTCTTAGCTAGGGCTGTCAGTTATTCACAGTTAACTTATGTGATTAACACAAAAACAACTTAATGCATTAATTTTTTTAACCGCGTTAATCGCACACATCGTTTTGACCAGTGGAGTGGACCAGCTCTGGACCAGCCGGAACCCATGTGCACAGCCCCAACCCGGCCCACCCTGCGCCTGCTCCAGACTCACCCGCCCATGCTGAGCAGTGACAGCAGAAGTGGCCAGGCAGAAGTTTCTGCTCAGTGGAGGGGAAAAGCAATCCCTCTCCTTCTCCACTGCCCTTCTTGCTGCAGCCAACCAGAGCCTGTGCCCAGCCTGCCCTGTGGCTTCTCTCTGCTGCTGTCACTGCTGCCTCTGGGCTGCCCAGCAGGGCAGCAGTGGCAGTGCAGAGGAGCCACAGCGCAGTCCAGGTGCAGGGCGTGGGTGGCTGCAGCAAGAAGGGCCCAGCAGCGGTGACGGGGAGGAGACACTTTTCCTCTGGACTGAGCAGCAGCTTCTGGCTGGCCACTGCAGCTGCTCAGAGTGGGCACGTGAGTTTGGAGCAGATGCAGGGCAGGCTGGGGCTGGAGCTATTCACATGGGTTCCAGTTGATCTGCTTCAGCTGGGGCAAGTCCAAAGCAGCTGCGGGGTGGGCCAGTGTCAGGGCTGGGACTGTGTGCTGTTGGTGGTGGTGGGGAGGAGCCACATGGTGCATGGGCTCTGGGCTGTTGGGTGCGGGTATGCTGACTATTGTTTAATTGTGCAATTAAAATTTCAATTAATTGTAACTACTTTTTTTAATCTTGCAACTAATTGCAATTCATTTTTTTAACCATTTGCCATCCCCAGTGTTAGCACATCTGCAGTAGTGGATGTAGTTAGAGAAATGCAGTGAAATATTAACTAAGGTCAAAAGAAGAACAAAATCACTGTAAAATGTGTTGTCTTGCATTATAGAATTGCTCTGATGCACAATGCTAGTCACTTCATTCTCTCTTTTTTATTTATGGAAGGTGTTGTGTTTCAGGGGCACCTATTCAAGATTGATATAATAAAACAGTCCACACAAGCAGAGCCTATAAAACAATGTTAATAGTTTCTATTTTTTTTCAAAGAATTGATTTCTAACTAAAGAATTCATTTTAGTAATCATTCATTTTTAATGTGAGGTAGGAATAATTGTGGTAAACACTTTCTTCCTTCTGTTACTTAAGCAGACAAGAGTCCCTAAAACATCTACAGGGTCTAATTCATTAAAACACAGTTTAGCCTATCATCACTTTATCTCCTATTGAGATCCTATATAGGCTCTCTTTATATAGGATCTCAATGGGAAATAAAGTGATAAGAGTGTGAAAATGCTCCCAAGGTCATAAGTAACATATCTAGCTTGCCTCTATAATGTTCACTTCAGTGAAGAGATATATGTAGCCCATGTTCAACTCCAAAGTGCATCTTCTTCTCAAGGATGGAGGTCCAATAAAGCGTGAGAGTTACAAATTCTGGTAAATTGCTGTTGTTCTAGTAACAAATTATGTTAAGCACCTTCGGGTTATTTATAAATTTAATGTCCTCTATACAAATGACTTGGTGCAACACCATCCAACATATTGACAGCACTATTATATTTCTTTTAATGAACGTGATCACAAATCTCTACACTTCTCAAATGTTTGCTTGTTTCATGATTGTCACTGATGGAAAGTATAGGAAAGGTATTATATTTAAATCTTGTCTGTAATGTCTGTTATAGACACACAGATATGTATGTATGTATGTATGTTCATACCTATATATATACTATGGCTGCATTCGGTTGAGTGTGGCCATGAGGTATGTGGCACCACAACCATGTCTGCAGTGCCACAAACTGCACATTTGTATGTTCTCAGCAGTGCAAGGGTGCGCTGCCCATGCATGTGCTGCTCCGCTTTTTTTTTCCACAGGTTTTTTTGACCCCTGGATATCCAAGGGTCAAAAAAACCTGTGGAAAGAAAGAGCAGAGCAGTGCATGCACAGGCACTACACACCACTCAAAAGCGGAGCTGAACCACCTGGAGCCATGCTCCGGCTGCCAGCCAGGCTCTTCACAGCAGAATCGCCACTGCTGCAGCCCCGGGAGGCCCCCAGGAGCCCAGGTGAGGCTGCTGGGGCCAGCCCAGTGCTGGCCCCTGCCTTCCCTACCCCACCAGGGGTAACTTGCTGGGTGCCAATACACGTTTGGCCTGGGCATTCCCTGAGGACAAGTAGCAGTGGTACAAGGTGCACTGCGCTACTTGCCCTATATATATGTCTAAATACACTACATGTATATGTACACATAAATTACACACTTACACAAGCACACAACATAATGTACATGTAGCCTTAAGGTGACTCCTTATTTCAAGTAAACTTCCAAATTCAGTGACACTAGAGACAGAAAAAGGACTCCTATGCATGACCCTGAAAAGCATTCTCTGATTTTACATCTCCAGAAAACTGTATGTGCATTTTTAAGTACTTTGACATCCAGTTACCTGATTGTGCCCAAGGAATGTAGCCTAATTATGACTGACCGCTCCACCCCCAGTACAAAAGCAAACAACTCAAAGAGTGGTGGTTTTCATCACCTTCTTTGCAATGAAGTCCGTCCCATAGTCTGGCAAACAACTGCTGATATATTTTCCTTATGCCAGCTTACATTGTTCTTTGCTTAGTTTTTCGTTAGTCTTGGCTATCTAGACTTAGACCTTAAACCTTCAAAGATTTGCAGAGGTACCTAACTTTATTCACATAAGTATTAGCCAGATTGGGTAATAATTGAACAGTTGGAACATCCTAAATTCTATTTTTCTCTAAACACTTCAGATTTATAGACTTGCTATCAGAAGGCACAAGCAAGTGATGGTATCAGAGCTAGTTTTAAAATCAAGTCAAGACAAGGCATGAATGAAATTAAGATAGATTTTGTTTTCTTATCATACTTCTCAGATTTTCATCTATCTTCATGCGCATACATAAATGAAAGGGAGTGTTACTTCAGTGAGACTCAGTGAGATCCTACTCATGTGACCCAGGTTAATACTTGCTTATCTATTAGCAGGATTGTGGCTGGATTGATAGCTTGTGAGTACTTCAAACTAGAAGCCTGTTTTAAACATTGATGATATTCATGAATAGCAGTGTAGAAATTACCAAGTGCCCAAAATTGTACTCACACAGAAATAAGGAGAGAGTTAACAAGATGGGGTATGTGGCAGTGCTTAAATAGCTCTTCTTCATGGACTATATTGAAAAAGTATCTTTCCAGTTAATGAAACTGTTTGGCCTCCTCCAACCCTGCTTTAAATTAATATTAAGAAACATTGATGGAAATCTTCAAAAACATAGTATTAGTGCTCGGTGGAAGCAGACTGAGCATCTCTAAAGAGAAAAAATATCCCCGGTATGAAAATTTCATGCATCTGAACACCAATATTTATATTAAGAAAATAACTGGCTTTGTCTCAATGAACAAGATTTCAGATTATGAGCTAGAGAAGAAGTAGGATCTGGTGACTAAACCATATACTTAGACATCATCTACATTTTACTTCTGCCTCTCCATGAACTTGCTGCATGACCTTTCAGGAGACGCTTAACATCTCCCTGCCTCAATTTCTTTATCCCTGGAGATTAAAAACATTAACCTATCTTAGTGAAGTACTGAGAGGTCTATTTCAGCAAAGTTTTCTTAAAGTGCTTTTATAATGAACACTATACCAATGTACAGGACTATAAAAAGTGCAAAGTATCATTATTATAACAATTTCTTTGCAAAGGAAATGAAGTCTCCATACGTCTGACATTATGTTATTTATTGATCTGCAAAGCCATTGAGAGAACTCAAGTAAAAGCACACAACCTCCAATTTGGTGGTTATTTCTAGCATAACAAGTATACTACAATCCACATTTTCCCAAAACACAGAGGGCACAAACTCCCTGTTTCTATGACAAAAGGAGAGGAACTCAGCTGTTCCTAATCTCACTACAAACTGAAACAAAGTAGTACAACTCTATAATTCTAAATTAATAAATTAGACATTCAAACTGCATATTGTTTGTATTCAAGGTAGGCAGGATGTATTGTACTGACTTACAAATTCAGTCTGTGACCTGTGTTTTGAGAGCCTTGCCAATGATCAAGTTAGAAATGGAGTGTCTTGATATAATAAGACATGCTGAGAATAAGTGAAATACAGTTTGGAAAGCATCACAGGGAGGCAGCCATACACAGGATATTTGATATGCAACAGATTTAGAACAGTTATGAGGAACAACTTCCTTTATGGTGACGTTGAGGAAATCATTTGTCATCCCACAGAGGAGTTCTGGCACCTTAAAGTGTTTATCTAAGGAAAGGAAATGAACCCCTGTCAGCTAATAGAAACAGTATCTGATCTATTTCACAATTAAATTACATTGGTCAAAGGAATTTTAAATAATACTGGACTCCAGCATTTGATTGTACCTGTTTCTTGTCTGCAGGAAGCTCTCAATCCATTATTTTCTTTGAGGGGTTCTTTTTCTTTCTTTTTTTTTTATGTCCTTTCAGCTCTTCCCTTATTTAGGCAATCTTCAGGTTTGAAGATACTCGTAGATTTATTCCTTTCCAGATAAAATTTAGAAATACATTAAACATTGAATAAAATAGGGGATTTGAATTAAAACAGTAAAACTGAATGTAGAAGGAAATACTTAGGTCAGAAACATCATATCCACTTCATGTCTATGCAGATACTAATGTACTGATTCAATGCTGAGGAAAATGAGACAGATCCATACAAGCATAAAGCCTGATCCAAAAACACACACATGTCTTCTCACTGACTTTAATGGGCTTGGGGTCAAGCCCATTGTGTATCTCACATGACACTTCCTCAATTCTGTGCTCCCCAACAGATAACACAAACTCTGAGGTTCATATAAGGGAGTAATTGTCATTAGGACTGTAATGGTCTAATATACTGCATAGCCAGCAGGTACATGCAACTTTGAAGAGCTTCATTGCCAACAGATTCATTTTACAAAATGATTCGGAGTGCATAGAGAAGTGGTTAATTTTTAATACCTAAAACAATTTACAACCAGCACCTTTTCTCCTCGGGCTCCTGTGGAATAGGAAGCTGTAGATAAAAATACAGTTTGCCACATCTCACCAACCAAATTATAGTCAATAGCCTTCCCTTCTCATATAGATGAAGGCTATGTCTAAGTAACTGAACAGTGTCCTTTCTCAAAGGGTAGACTTTAAATGCTGCAACAGTAAGTTAATGGTTTAAAAATGGCATGTCTGATGCCATATGTAGTTCAGTTCCTGATCCAGAGTTGATTTTAGGTCACTGTTAAGACATGGGATACACTAATTAACTAGATCTAGTCCAATCTGAAAACAATTCAAGTTGGAAATTGGATTTTCATGGACTGCTACTGGAAGACTTGATGGAAGAAGCAAGTTTTATGGGGGAATTAGACTGAAGAGAGGGGGAGCTTGTTTTAAGCATGGAGAAGGAGGCACACAGATAAAATTAAAGAAATTTAGAACAGGAGAGAGCTTGGTGGGAAGCACAAGATGAAGCAAAAATATTACGGCATAGGAGGAGGAAAGAGAGTTGATACATGAAAAGGCAGATTGGTCAGAACCTGGGAAGTGAGGACCATAAATTTTCAATTGATTTGAAAGAGGTGAGGATTTGATGAATTTGAAAGGAGTAATATGAATAAAGGACTGATACATCACCAAAAGCAGGAGAGAAGTCATTTCCTCATAGCCTTTTGAATGGATTAGAAAGTAGACAAGGAGACCTAGGAGAAAAAGCCAAAGCTATAACAGGGAAACTTGGCAACCTGGGCAGCTTTGGCACATGAGGCGGCACTGGCTATTGTACTGCCAGCAGCAGCAACAGCAGCTAGTTTTGCACATACCCCCATAACAGAGCCTGGAGTTGCTGTCTCAACTGCCCTCCCAACTCATTTGTGCTACTGAAAATTGTTGCATTAGTTAAGGCACATATTAGTTGTTACCATTAAGAATGGACAGGAAAGGATGTGTGATAAACATTGTAAAGGAAGACCTGATGAGCTGTATTGGCAAGCCAGATGTTGCTGTGAAGGAGAGGGAGCAGTCAATTATAACACTAAGGCAATAGCCTTATGTCTTCAAACCACAAGAACAAAGTTAATAGGGCAGATAGGAAATGTAAAACCCCACATGATATTTTATTCCAGCATAAGCTGCATTCATATCAAAGTACAAAAAAACACTCTGCACACACATAGCTGTCTGTACAAAATGTCATACAACTTAACAAAATATGTTCTTAGACTGGGCAGATCTACATGTGCATTAACATGCTTTAGTTAATGCACATTAAATCTAGTGCCTCCCTTGTGAGATACTAGGAAAATGTGCATCAGCATGTCTTAATGTGCATTAACTAAAGAGCATGGGCATTTTTCCCATGTAAGCGCTTTAACACCAGGCGCTTTGAAAAGCGCCCAGCGCTGTAACTCTTACAGTTGTATAAATAGTGAAATGTATGTCAGCACTGAGAAAATGAAGGTGCTTTCTGTCAAAAGCACACCACCTCCATTTTCTATGCGCTGACTCGCATTTTGCCACATATACAACTGCACGCAGCACCGAGCAGTTCACATCAGCTTGTGTGTGAAGCAGACTTCAGTCTGCTTCGAAGCAGCAGATATCTGGCACATCTTGGGACAAAAATGCATGTGTATAAATGCCCTATGGTTTTTAAGTGACACATAATGTACATTAGCCTATTTTAATGTGCATTAACTAAAAAACCTATACACATGCAGAGAGGCTGCTCCGACACATTGTAATTACAACATGACAATGCATTGTCATTCAACGAGCTTTAATTAAAGCATCCCCACCACCATTTTTCAGTGTGGGGACACTGATACATGTGATGATCACAGCACTCTAATTAGAGTGGCTGTTGGACCCACTCTAATTAAAGTGTCTTCTCCTACCACCTCCCAGAGCACATCTAGAAACACCCACAGTTCTTTTAATGATGCTTTAATACACATTAAAATAAGCTAATGTGTATTAAAGTGCATGTGTAGATGTGCCCTAGAATAGGTGCAGATGGGGAATGAGATAGCAAAGGAAGAGGTTACAAGGAAACTTCCCCTTATATGTGCCTTTTTGCAGGACATGGTTCTGCATTGCCTGGGACATGGTTTTGCCTGGGAGATGGTTCTGCCCTGCCTCACACAAAGGGACAGAAGGAGGAGATGCTGGCCCCGTGAGAGGTCCAGCAGATACATGAGACCAAAGGAACCATTCTGCAACAAGGAGACCATATTCTAAATAAAAGAAACCCACTCTTGAATGGTTACTGGAAATTGTCAGCTTTGTGATACAGATGTGAAAAATCTGGGTAAACTGTCATGGCACACAAGGCACAAGTGAGGCTGAGTGTTCCTCACTCTCAGTGGAGGAGAACAGAGCAAAAGACAGGAGAAAATAAAGAGAAGGATAGGAAAGGCAATAACTGTTCCTGAGAAGTGACTGATAGCAACAGCAATAAAAAATACATCAGTGTTTCTGGGATGAGACTACTGAGGATCAAAGCTCAAAAGCCTTCTTCAAAGATTAAAATAGTGAAAAAGGAGGTGGAGAATGAACGACTGATTAGAAATGGCAAGTGACCTTCTAGTAATACCATTCTATATATGATACATATAAGCCTCCAGCAAGGCAGAGAGAGCAAGGCTCCTACATAAAATTGCATACAGGTGTTTTCCATCTGATATTTTTCTTACTCATATTTCTCTCTCTGACCCTTATTCCATTGGTTTTACTCTGATTTCACTGGACTCTTTTCCCGTTGTAGCCGGTGGCACATTGCTTCTAGAATGATTCCTTTCAATTAGCCATACTTTAACACAAAGGATTTTTGGCGTGACCTTCATTTCTTTTATGTTCAGAGTCCCTGACAATTACAATCCCATCTTAAGACTCATCTTTTCTCCCAGCTAGCTAGTTCAAATAAGATAATTTATTTTCAAGCCCTCTTACTCCATATGTTCAGGTGTTTTTCCAGAGATGTGTGATCTTTTACCTTGCTTTTCCACATCTAGAAGTAGATGTTCTCTTATGCTTTGCTGTCTCTAGGTTCTATCTTCTGGTATGTATTATGTTTCCCAAACTGCTTTATTTTTATTCTTGTAGGCCTCAAATATTTATTTATATGCAGTCAATCCCCATTACTTTATATTTTTCTATTTCTATTGATTTCACTTTTTTTTTTTTGTATCTTGCCATTGCCACTGGCTGTACCCCTACAGCCCCATCAAATTTGTATGAGTTTATGAAAAAAATGGTTGTTTTCCTGACAATCCCCAACTCTGCCCCTGACCTATTTGAGTCACTCAGTAAAAAGCTGTGTAAACATGTTTAAGAACTGGCAGAGGGGGGAAAAAACCCCAAAAAACAATTCTCTCATGCACAAATTAAAACAAGAAGTGTCAGTCTAGCTTGGTGGTCTCAAATTAACATCAAAGGAGCTCCTTACCTTGCAATTCATGACATTGCACGGTGATGAGGTGACAACAGAACTGGACAGAAGAAAGGCCCTCTGTGTGTAAGATGGTGACAGCTCTTTTATTTTTGGAACGTCTAGCATTCACCTCCATCAAGCTGGAGGAGTGCTTTTTAACTCTGGTGACATGGCAGATAAAGTCAATGGTCCAAATTCATCTCTTATATAACTCCATTGACCCTTCTAATCTTCTGCAAAGTTACACCAGGAATTCATTTGTCTCTCTTTCTACCAACCTGAATCAGCTCTGCTCCAGCTGTTAATTGTCCTTTTGTAGAGCAATGAATCAGAGATAAAAGGTATACAGGCTTACGGAACTGCTGAACAGGGAAAGGTTGTTGGGTCCAAAAAGGCTTTTATGTTTATCTCTACTCAGTTTTCCTGAGGTGCTACTAAAATCTTAAATCCACACTCTCATATAAAATGTCTAACTCATTAAATCCTATTTCCCTTGGTGACTTTATTTTGGTAAATCGCTTTTTGTGTTTACTACCTCAGTGAATTATCTTGGTCTGCATTACTTGTCTGGTCTTAAATTTCCTTTCTTCCTTTCGCTTCTCAGACTCATTTTCTATTCCATCCACCAGTCTCCTTTAAACAATTTCAGTGCTTCTAGAACAAACCTTAAGAGGTCTCTTTTGCCCAGTGAATTAACCCAAACTCTTTTAACCTCTGTATGCAGCACAAGGCTTTTCCTGACTTCTAGGAAGATAAAGCAAGGAGTTTTGATGAAACTGTCTCTCAGTCTGGCTGGAAGAAAGGGACAACCAAGCCAGGCCATATTTTCTTTTCATTTACACCTGTAAATTCTGAGTATCTCCAGTAAACCCTAGTAAACTCAGTAAACCCAGTAAACCCAATTCTGAGTATCTCCAGTAAACCCAAGAAAAAAACACCCTTGTGTGTGAGAATTACATTCCATCTTTTCCCCCATGTTTAAAATGGTGACATTTACATTTGCTCCCTTTTAATAGGAAAAGGGATTTCTACTAATATGCTTATAGAATGAGTCGATTTCAGAAAAAATGTAGTTACCAAGTGAAATCCACCCAGCTCTGTAAAACAAACTTGTCTCATCATATACATTCTGCCTCAGAGAAAAAAAATTATTTTCAAGAGAAGCAAGAGAAAAAAGCAACATCAAAAAGAGCTACAAACTTATTAGCCGAAAGGTAGGAAGTTACAGCCTGTAGCAATTAAATGTAGTGAAAATGAACACCTTGGGTCTGCAACTAATAGTCTCTCAGAGATTTCAAAGGCCAGGAAGCTATTTTGTTCTGCACTGAATTCCACATAGATGGACTTCTCAACCAATCAATCTTTGGAGTTCTTTGTGGAACCTTCATGGAACGTATTGCAGTGTTGTGGCCAATGTCTTTGATATAAGACCTTTCTTAAGATGGGCCATTCATGGATGGCCAGGTAGCCAGGAACGGATGTTAATCTCTCCCTTCCTATGGTCAGGGGTCAGATTGTAAAACAGGTTAAATTCCCAGAAGCAGAACTTAATGAGCCAGTGTCGTCTTTCTGTTTCATTATGAATGATCTTCTAATAATATAAAAGATATCTAGGACCATTTTTTTATATCCTTTGCATCCTACTATAGGTTTGCCAGCTCATAATAAAGTGGACATGTTCTGCTTCATGGATAATATAATATAATATAATATAATATAATATAATATAATATAATATAATATTTCTAAGTTTTCATTTGTGACAAATCATGGACGTTTCCTAGAGGTGTTAAAGATGCTTCACTTTTTCTAAATGGATTTGCTTTCCCTTTCTATCACCCTCAGTAAATTAAATTTACTGCTCATGGCCATTTCTAGAAGGGTCAGTAGGATGCTTGACTATAACTTTTTTGTTCAAAGTTTATTTGCTAAAATTTATCCCTGCTGTAAATCCATTGAATTCCATGTTTTGTTTTTTCTTTTAACATTGTAATTGAAGCCAGATCAGTGGAAACTGACCTCTGCTTTGGGACAAATGTAATATTTTATATTTAGGGACTGACCAAATTTGCGATTTTGTGGATTCCATGAAATCCGGCATTGCCCATGAAATCCAGGCAATGCCTATTAAACCCACAGGCGAAAAAATATCTTACAGAGCACTGCAGCAGCTCACTGTGGTAGGAAAGGGAGGCAGGGGGGTGCTGCCTGCTTAAAGGGCTGCTGGCAAGTTGGCTGCCACCCCCCCCCCGTCCCTTGCCACTGATAGGCTGTGAGGGCTGCTTGTCATGTGACCCCACTTCTCTTCACCAATCAGCAGTGAGGAGAGAGGTTTTATGACAGACAGCCTTCACAGCCAATCTGCAGCAAGGGATGGGGTCATCAGGGCCCTTCAACTAATCACAGTTTGGGGGGGGGGGGTGATGCTACTGCACTCTACCTGTGAAATGGCTGCCTGAGTCCACATTCTGGATGTGAAATCAGGGGGCAGCCCCCATGAATTAGGTAGGTCCCTGGTTATACTCTTGGTCCATATCACATGAAAGGACCAGCAAATAAAATCGACCTCTTACCATCACTCCTCTCTGTCAAACCTTCATTACATACATCAGCTTCTAGTTCTCATTTACATAAAACATCCAAATCTCTGAATTGTTACCATCCATCATTGTTTCAAAGCTTCCAGTTTTTGTATCAGTCTGCTTTGAATGCTGGCTCTTTCCCATCATGACAATTTCCATTATCCTCGTCGTTTAGTCCCCAGGAGTAAGGGATTAAATTTCTAAAAATATAAGGAAGGATGTTATTAATTTTGCTCACTTCCTTGGAAACTCCTTCATACGTGCTGTTCGGATGATGTCTACCTAAGAGCATTCAGTGTTTCCATAGCTATTTCCTTTCTTATCTAAATAATCTCTCACTCCTCCCATTTAGTCTAAATCCAGTATCTATAAGTTCTTCATGTTCTGTCTGGTCTGTTTAGACAGAAGTTACATAATTATCTGAGAAAACCATCCTTTCCTTATCTTTCCTAGATTTACTAGTGTTTGTTTCCTTGGTTATCTTAAGCATATTTTGTATATGTATATCATCAGAGGATTTTTAATATTGATTGAACAGCATTCTGTAGCTTCACTCGTGTTATTTTTTTCAGTTTCTCCAATAATTTTGTAATGGCTGAATACTGTCTCTCTCAAATGATACTTTGCATTTACCATATTTACTTGAATACAAAACAAATCAGAATATAAAATGACTCCCCAATAATTAGATTCTCTAAATGGAATATTTATAAATTTGTTACAATTTTACAGGTATAGAATCTAATTATTGGAGGTTTGCCTTAAATTTGTCCCCCTCCCACTGCTACAGTGGGGAAAATAGATCTGGCAGGTCTTATTAGACCAGCTAAATAGTTGGAAAAAAAATTCTTAGCTTTTGGGTTTAAAAGCCCTACATCAGGCTGAAGGAAGCATCTGCAGTTGGTGTGTGCTCTTCCTGGATGGAATGAATATTAAAGAAGCCAGAGACTGGTATGCATTTTCCTTTAGAAAAGGCTGGTGAAGAAGAACTTGTAATGAGCAAGGCTTTGTTTTCTGATGGAGTGTTAAATGCTGATAACAGAGCTGATAAATGCTCTTTTATCAAGGGGTGGGGGAGCCCTCCCTAATCACAGTGTCCTGCTGGGGCCTGGACATGCCTCCTTCAGCTCAGCACTATGCAAGGGAAGGGAGGGCTGCTCTAGCTCCCCCTCCTCTCCCTCCGCCCCTTCCCCCCTCCCCCCGGCTTCTAGCCTGAGTCACTGCAGGAATGTGCCTGCATTTCTGGGATGTCTGTCTGGTTACAAAACTGATTTAACCTATCCAGGTTAGACTAACCTGAAAAGATTAAATCAATTCAGACTCAGACTTTTTGAATCTCTGTCCCTAACCTATGTGTGTGTACTCCAGATTACACCCCCTCTGCCACAAGGGATACATGTGCTAATTAGCCCTTACTCATGACTGGAATATGTGTTCTTATTGTGAGTCCTGGGATCCACCAAAATGTATATGCAGATGAGGTGCAGGGCAACTTGGTCTGTCTCTACCTCATGCACCAGACTGAGAGAGGAGGTGACAGAGGGATTCTGGGTAAATTATTTTGGGTCCCTTTTGTTGATGTTTGCCAGATATTTAAGGCTGGTGAACAAATAGGAATCTCTGAAAACAGGAAAGAAAGATGCAGCTCAGCTGTGGGAGTGAAGAGGAAGTTGAAATGTATGCAATGTAGTTTCTGAGGTGGACTGAGACCAATGGGCACTACTACTACATATCTTATTCAGATGGGCTGCACTGGCCTACTTTTATGGTAGGTTCCTATCAGCATCTTGGCTTTTTTGGTGAAGATCAAGCATTTTTGGCACCAAGGGGAGGGTGTCAGAGCTGGCTCTGAACTTCCAAGTGCTGGCCTATTGGTATTGCAGTACCTCCAGGCCTGGTGCCAGTTCCCTGTGGAGAGAACACCTGCTCCCTCTTTTTTTAAGGGCCAAAAAGAAAAAAGGTTCCCATCAGCATGTTTGCCCAATAAGGGCTATGTGTTTTATAGTCATGTTTAATGCTGGATTCACTTAGTCAACTTCATAGCTGGTTTCCATTACTGAGCACATGTTAATTTTGGCAGCAGTTTAATTATGGACAACATATTTAATGAGGTTTCATTGTATGCAAATATAAGATAAGGCGCCTTTCCCCCCGTGCTGACTGGGGAAAAAATATTGAATACGGTATTATTCAAGTATCCAAAAATGCGCTAAACACCTCACACAACAAGCTCTAGAGAGAATATAATCTGGATTCTTCACAATGGAGAGGTAAACTGGATAACATCATCTGATGTGAAAAGACAATAATAAGGTGCTAATAAAATAAGGTTGCAGGTACAATAATAAGGTAACATTTCTCAGTAAAGGCATGATCCAATGCCACTGAAGCCTACTCTGAACATGTGATTATACATGCTCATACCTTGATGATTACTTCAAATGTAATTATTTCTATAAAATGTGCATGTTTGTTTAATATGATTTCCCACACATGTCCCAAAGTCAACAGTGAAATTTCAGACTTTCTTCGATGAAGTTGACCCCAGTGTAGGGGATAGTATAAGGTAGGCATGGAGATGCCTCAGAAAGAAGAATATAACATGAGTACCAATGTTTATGTTTTATTGTCAAAGTGAATATTGTGTGTGTCCTTTATATGGAAGGATAAAAGTGAAGGTAAAGCAAGCCTAGTCAGCAAAGCAGGTTTTTATATGGCACTGTTCATTTAAGAAACTAAGAGTATGTTGCAAACATCAGATATAGTGTGATATAATTATCTGTACTTCCTATTGTACAGCTGCAACATAGAGGGTTCCTATCCACATGCAGGGAGCCTGCTCTGATGCTCTGGAATTCAAGCACATCAGAGCAGACTTGACTAATCAAGTCTGCTGGTGCATGGACATTAACACACACCAGCAACCTCCAGCATCATGTGTATAAGCATCCTAGTGATGAATAATGGTGCTGGGGCATTTTAAACTAAAGCTAGTTTGACGAGCTTTAGTTCAAAGTGCCCCACCACCATCTTTTAGTGCAGGGACGCTGATACATGTGACACTCTGGGTGTTTTAATGAGCATGGCTCTTGGAGCTGCACTAATTAAAGTGCCCCTTCCATGCCTCCTGGAGCATGTGTATAAATGCATAGTGTATCTCCATGATTTGCCTAAGTGTGGATAAAGATGTCAAAGAACCCCTGTATATTTTCCTGCATAACCTGTTCTTTTCATGCGTTCTTGACTGCATGATTTTGTCAGTTTCCTTACCCATGATGACTTGGAATAAATTGTAATTGTACTTGTAATTCTTTCCCATATCTTGCTCATTTGGAGCAGCTAACATTGAAGATCCTTAAATAAAACTGCCCAGTGTATTCCACAGCCCTTGAAATCATACTTCATGAAGTTGAAATCTATGGGTAGCGTAGTATTAGAAAAACTGAATAGTGGATATTTAGTGACCCTGTGTGATCTTGACAAAATTTGCAAGGTAGCAGTGATGAAATATCTATAGGGACAGGTTCTCAATATTTTTTTCATCTTAAGACAGTGTTAAGAATAACAGTTAACTAACTTAACTAAGTAAGCAATTGCTTGGTCCTCTCACAACCTCTCTTACGTGCTGCCTATTTAATGATCAGACCACCCGTAGAGAATCACTTGATTTTTATCTCATTCAACTTCTGTTCACACTGTCCCAGTCAAACTATCTTTAAGCTTTTGTTTTGTTTGGTTTTTGCAAACTCACTGTGACTCATCCTAAATATGGGCACACTCTCTTTCTGCCTATCATCTATCATCTTTAGCTTTGTTTCTGTTACTGTATTTACAGCGGCATTTGCTCTAGTTAAAGATGAAATCTTCAGCTTTCCAAAATATCCTTAATCAGTCATGCATATATCTTTTGGGATGAAGGTTTCCATGTAGGACATTTTAGGGGAAAGGTGATCAAATCAATTCGAACTGTTTATCAGTTACCCAACATGACTAAACATCACTTTTCACCCCCCTTCTTTGTTCTAATAACTATAAAAGACATCCTTGAAACTGTCGTGGACTTATGTGGATTTCACTGACGTCAAAATTAAGGTGTGACTGGATATTATGTTTAATCTTTTTGAGTTTATACATGCTTTATATTATTCAACTTCTTCAGGCGTATTATTAATTTCTTCTTTTGGTCATTTGTTCTATTTTTTAAGGCTCCATTTATTAAGGATTTATTTGTAAATGTGCTGATTCCACGGAATACATATTTCCTTATCAAGGAACTTGTGAGTCAGTTAATCATGTTCAGTTTCAGGATGTAGCTAGTAGGTTGTTTATAAATTTAAGAGCCACTCGGATGGGGGACTTTTAGTACATGTCCATGAGCAAGGAATATAGAAAATCTGCCCAAATGCCTAAGTCAAGTAGTTCTAAGTATTCCTTTGTTTAGGAAAAGGGAAATTCAGCCCAGTATCACTCTTCACACTTAAATTAGTGTATAGACCTTGTGCTAGCTCTCTGCACAAGGGTGGATTTCATCCTTTGAGAACAGGCAGAATTGCCAATTTGTTCAAGTGAGAAAAAATAAACAAGTCCCAACATTCATGCCACCAAGGTGAGCTTTTATCTTGGCCTATTAATGTAGAAAGAATGGAAATGGTGTGTTTTTACTCTATTACTGGTACTTGTTTGTTAGTCTAAGCTATCATACGTCCTGTTAGGAACAACAAGAGGAGACAGATGATTCTCATTCCTTAAAGCAAATTAGGAATTATTTAAAATTAATTTTAAAAAAGTTAAGAAAGAGAGACTATATAGCACTCGTTGCTTGATGAAAAGGGGTTCAAATAAGACCATTCTTAATTCCATACAAATTCTGTAAGTTATTTAAAACTATGCTTTACTTCAGCCACACGCTCAGCCCTATTGTATTTGTTTGGTACATGCTTAAATGCTTTGTTGGATACTCTCAATGTTAAGTGATAATATATATGTTACCCAGAACAATTCAGAAGTAACTTCCTTATGCAGGAAAACTTTTTGGAAATTAGAAAATATGAAAAATGTTAATAAAAACATCCTCTGCCCTACCCCCTTTTTACTTCCCTTCTCTATGATCACATCACTACATCACTACAATGTCACTTACTTCAATATTTTCTTAAAACTTTGGCATTATTTTTGCCACTTAAAATCTTAATCACTATTAAATCAGCAATCAGATAATATTCAATAGAATGACTATATCAAACAGATTCCTGAGTAAATCTGAAGTGCATTAAAAAAACCAAAAAGGCAGGCAGGCAGAGAGAAGGAAAAAAAGTAGGTCTACCCTTTTGATTTAAAGAAAGGAAACATCATACTTCAACAATAAATTCAATATATCTTGGCAGGAGGTGTCAAGCCCCATCTACTGGCTATTAAAATGAACTTTCAGTGTACTGATATTGAGATCAGAGGCTGCATATATAAAAAGAGCAAGTAGATGCATTAAAGAATTGTAGTCCAATAACCAAATTATAGTTTTTAAATCTCTTTTCCTTAAAAATCTGCTGTATTTTCAGACTATAAAAGATAATTCTAGTGATAATTGCTGAATTTCTTGTAAGCACAGAAAAATGCCATTCATAGCATATGGGCCAGAATATTTAATTGTAGATAGATACTTTCTCCTATATATTTGAAAATTCATGAAGTAATCTTGCATTCTGTTCATAACAATACCCAGCAGCTCAGGTTATTCACAAAGAAAACTTTTTACCATTTCTATAGTAACTCTGTGATTCACGCTGTACCCAGGGTCATTCAAAAGTCCTATCACAAACAGCAAGGGACATGAAGAAAGAGTTTACATGCATAAATAATTGCCTCTTGTGGCTGCAAATTACGTGAAAAAGACTAGCCACGAAGGATGACAAGTTTTGGGGAGTGCTGCTTCCACAAATCAAGGGAAGTCCCTCCCCCAGGTGTAGCAAAAGTGGGGGTAGCTGAACTCTTTCCAAATTATTTGGTACATATCGTATTGGATTAGTTTTTTATCCCTTGGTTACCTGCACACCTGTGCATACATGTAATCTATTTATTGGGGAACACAAATGAAGTCAGTAATAGTTTGAAAGGGTAAGGAGAAAAGCATTTGGGCTGACAATCTTGACAGAGTAAAAATATTAGGATTTAAGTCTAATGTCACTAAAATAAACAGGGGAGCATTTGTTTTATGTACAAATGATGAGCCTTTGTCCAATATTCTGTAAAGGAAGAGTAACCCCAAGGTACTATATTTAACAGAAATTGGTGCAAAAATTCAGACCTATAACAGGGAACCAAAGATTTACAAATTTGGACAAGGATGGTGCATTTCTGCATATATAGTGTTCAATAAACACCTCCGTTTTCCAGCCAGACTGAGCCAAAAAAGGAAAGAGCAGGCCTGCCAGAAACTGCTGTGCAGAAAATCTGAGAATCAGCAAGGAATGCGATTAGTGTTAATAGAACATAACATCCCATCCGTTTTATGTTTATTTACTTTTAGGGGAACATTTTTGCTTCAGACCATATCCTGTTTCAAAAAGCCACTATACAGAAATTTAACATTTGTTATTATTAAGAAACTTGGACAGCAAAGTCATTTTAACCTGTCTCGTCTCAACTCAATGACTGTTCTGGTTACAGTTGCTATCTTTACTTCCTTTCCATTAATTCAGTTCTACATGCTTTCCAATCTCTGCAATCCACTGAGAGTATTCTCTCAATCTCTTACTGTATGAAGTTCAAGATTAAAATGGCATCCTCACCTTCTTCGACCTGTTAGCTGCCTTTGACTCAGTTAACCAAGTTTTTCTCCAAATCATGTCTTCCTTCAGCTTTTACGATTCTGCCCTCTCCTGGCTATTCTCCTACCCTTCTAATTATCCCATCAGTGTTTCAACTGGATGATCCTAATTCCCAATGCAATTATCATTGGAGAGGTTAGAGACCTGTTCCCCCCACACATACAGTCTAATTTTTACCAATTCTCCCTGCATAACAGCCTAATATTTCAACTTTCCTGTATGTAGTTCCTGGTCCTCGCTTTCTCATGTCTGGATTATTACAACATCCCCCTTTCTAGTCCTCAATGGAAGTTAAGGCAAGTTCTGGATCTGATCCAGGAAGTGTTTCCATTAAGTTCAGTGAGTTTTGCTTCAGGATCAGTGACTGAGCTGGGTGCTGGCTTGAGGATCCCCCTGACTCTCAGTCCCAAGAACTAAGCATTCAGTCCTTTCCATAGATTTGTATTAATAACTACATCTATTGTGCTTTTATATTGTACTTCTGAAACAAAGCCTTCCCTACCCCCATTCATTTTCTTTGTTGAAAGATATCATATGTAAGGATCAAACTCTGGTTCTGATTTAGAAAGATACATAAGCATATTCCTAATTTTAAGTAGGTGAATAGTAATTAGGATGCTCACATAATTTGAGACGCATGCTTAACTTTCAACCTGAAATGGGGACTTTTATCTTAATATTGAAACTCTTCAACAGCTGAAGTGGAATCACAGAGGCAAACTAACCTTGCTATGCTACTAAACAAAGTGGGATGTATTTTGTTAACTTTATTTTCTCAAAACATTATTCCAGCAGTTTTGGTTCTGTGGTCCCTGGGAGATTCTGATACTGATACTATTTTGTATCATTAATCATATTGTTTTTCTTTGTAAAGAACAAAATTCCCACCAGTGTTTCCTGGACCAATCTTTGAAACTGCTGAAAATTTCAAAAGACGAATGATACCAAGTCAGATGTGGATAGTTACAGTGTTGCGTAGTCCAGACCTTTTTATAGTCTTCATTTTGTCTTGCCAGCTCATGATGAGCAGACAGTTTTGTCATAACAATCTGGATGAAGTAGAGGCAAAATTAGTTGGAGAATCTGGGCCTAAAGTAATGCAGTGGAGAGTCAGACTTTCTGTCTCTATAAATACTGGGTAAACATCTTTAGAATACTCCAGCACCAACATCCCCTTTTTAGACACAATGATCAGTATCCAGAAGGGTAAAATACAGACCACAGTATACAAGAAACCCACAGACCAACACACATATCTGCACAGAACCAGCAATCGCCCGAAACACACCAAAAAAGCTGTGATATACAGCCAAGACCTCAGATACCACCGCATCTGTACTGAAGAGAACACCCAGGATTGCCACCTCACCAATCTTAAAAAGGCTTTCACCCAGCAAGGACACTCCTCCAGAGAGGTAGATCGCACGTTTGAAAGAGCCACCTGGATACCACGTGAAGAACTGCTGCAGTACAGAAGAAAAACACCCACAAATCGCACACCGCTGGTTATGACCTATCACCCATCCCTTGAACCTGTACAGAAAATCCTCAAAAAATTGCAACCCATATTAGAAAAAGACCCTATTCTTAAAAAGATCTTCCCAGAGCCACCCATCCTAGCCTTCAGACAAGCACTGAACCTCGCCAACCTCATCACCAGAAGCAAACTTCCTCAAGCCCAGAACACACCAAAAGGATCCAGACCGTGCCATGACAAGAGATGCAAAACCTGCCAACACATCTCCACCACCCCCACTATTACTACACCCCACAACAGAGCCATCAGCATCCCAGGATCTTACAGCTGCACCTCCAGGAATGTGATATACCTCATCCAATGCACCAAATGCCCTGATGGAAGATATGTAGGAGAGACCAGACAACAACTGCGCACCAGAATGAACGCACACCGGAAATCCATCAAAGACAGAAATACCCAATTACCGGTGGGGGCACATTTCTCACAGGAGGGCCACTCTCTCTCCAATCTCTCAGTCCTGATCCTCAAGGGAAATTTACACAACACGTCCCAGAGACGAGCCTATGAGCTCCATTTCATCAACCTGCTGGATACTAGAGATCAGGGACTAAACACAGACATTGGATTTTTGATACATTACAATCCGCCTGGCAACTGACTCCCCAGCCCAGCCCCTGGCTTGTTTACTTTTCATTCCATCCAGGAAGAGCACGCAGCAACTGCTGCAGCTTCCTTAGCCTGACGAAGGGTTTTTGAACCCGAAAGCTTGCTTAATAACTATTCTCCAACCATTTGGGTTGGTCTAATAAAAGATATCAAATTCACCCAAGGAACCTTGTCTGCCTATATCCTTAGACCAACACGGCTACAACCTAAACCCGGGTAAACATCTCAGCACATGTAAAGTCAGGCAGTTATATACAGTATGGGTAAAATCTATTGCTGTGTAGAGGGCCTAGGAACCATTTAACACCCAGTGGGAGCATCTACACATGCTTGTTAAAGCGATGCAATAATAAAGAATAAATATTGCTCCTGGGCACTGCATCTACACATGCACCTGGGACTGTAGCGTACTGAGAAGGGTTGGAGCAGCTCTGGCTGGCAGGGGCCCCTGGGGGTCAGCTTGCCAGCCCAGGGTTGCTCCTGCCCAGTTCAACGTGCTGCTGTGGGGTTGGTTGGGACACGAGTGTGCTCTAGTGCAGGGCTAGCTTTGTGCCCCAGCCAGTAAAAAACTCCACAGTAGGCTACGACTAGTATTTACAAGTACTACACTGCTGCAGAGTTAATTAGTTTAGTCCAGCCTAATAGGGCTGCATGTGTAGATATAAAACATAGTCTACTCCATAGTAAACATCTAGTGTAGACGTGCCCACTGTAAAGTGTATACAGGCTTAATTCAACACTCACTGGGTGCATCTACATGTGTGCCTTACTGCAGTAAATCATCACCGTCTACATGTGCACCCCTATTAAGTACAATAAATTAATTAACTCCCCTGTAAGATAGTACTTTCTGGGACAAATACTATTCCACAGTGGAGTTATTTAGTGCACTGAAACTCATGTGTAGATAGTGACTGGAGCTGAGGAGGGCACGAGGGTGCTACAGTGTGCCTGCCGGCTAGCCCCTCATGCCCCATCCAGCCCCTCCTCAGCACATTGAGTCAGAGCGGAGCAACTTTAGGCTGGCAGACTGACCCCCCCATGGTTCCTGTCCAGCTGGGGCTGTTCCACCCCAGCTCAATGTGGTGCGGTCCTAGGCATGTGTGTATACACGGCTCCCAGGGGCAATAAACTCCTGTGTGAACTGCACCAGATTTTATTGCTATGTGCTAATTGCATGTCTGGATGCACCACTGAGGGCAGGGACAAAGTTTCCATGCACTTTAATGATGTGGGGTCAGAGCCCAACTCCAGAGGCTTTGCGTTGCCCCTTAGCATAGGTGTAAATTTCTACCTAACACACTTCTGTCTCCCCCAAACCAATGGAGGCTCTGATCTTAGAATCATGCTATTTATTTTTCACCAAAACTATCAACATATATAGTCTTCAGGAATGCCCCTAAAATTTCATCATAATAAGAACTGTGGGATTTTGATGTGAAAATAATGTATTAGCCAAAATAATTTGTTCTTATTCTTGTATCTATTTTCCACTGTATTTTCTTTTAGAGGTAATTATTTTAACAGCTGCACTTACCACTGAGTAATGTGCAATACAGTAAGCGCATCTACCTGAGTTATTTACTGTGCAGTTGACTAATTAACTGCACAGTAAACATCTCAACATCTATGCATGATTCCCTATTAGGGTGCATGAAAGTAGTAAACACCACAGCAGGGTAGGACTTGTAAACAGAAGTCCTGCTCTGATGCAGTTTTATTTGTGTGCAACAGTACACATGTAGACATTGACCTGCCCAGCTGGGGCACAAGGATGCTTCAGTGCAGGGGTTGCCTGCCAGCTAGCCCTGCACTGAAGAACCCTCATGCCCCAGCCAGCCCTTCCACAGCACATTGAGCCCAATCAGAGCAGCCCTGGGTTGGCAGGCCCCTGGATCCCCTGCCTGCTGGGACTACTGCAACCCAGCTCAGTGTGCTGTGGTCGGACACACAGGTAAACCACGCACAGAGGAGCTCTGCAGGAACAATAAGCTGTGTAGCAATAAGCTCCACAGTTTATTGCTGTGCATTAATGACTAGTGTAGATGTGCCCAGTTTGGGACAGAAATGACTTGGCATTAATTTTATGGCTGTGATCCACCTGCTGTAATACAGCCCTGTTCAAGTGCTTCTCCCTGCACAGGCACAATTACACCCCAGCCGTCTCAGTATGCAGTCCTGATCCTCTTCAACCATGGCCCCAGACTCACCCTCAGCTTTTTGTACTGCCTGATGCCTAGGGATGAAGAAAGGAAGTGCAACTGGAGGCAGAGAGAGAGACCAGAAATTCCAGATGATACGGGGAGTGACAGACAGGTGAGAACCTGGGGGCCGCATATCAACACCTTGTGGGTTTAAACAGCCCAAGGACCACTAGTTGGACAAGCCTGTCCTAGCCCACTGCTTTGACCATGTCATCCTTCCCAGTGAATGACTCCTCTGGTCTTCTTGTTTCAACCCTACATGGCTTGTGTACACTTGATTTATCTCCATCTTATCTATTCTCTTTTATATTGTATGGGAATTGGAGTGGCCCTCTGACAACAATTCTCTGGACAACTTTTGGAGTTTTGAAATTTGTTTTTGCAGAAAACAAACCCTTTGAAACATCTTTGCAAAACAGACTAATTAAAATGGTTCCTTTCAAATTGAAAACTTGAGCTTTCAGGACTCATGTGCTCTCTCTTTATCTCATTCTCATGTCAGAAGTGACCAGAGGGGTCTGGACCTCAGAAAACTTCCCAGCAAAAACTTTTTTGCAACTGACATGTCTCTATGCAATGTTTTGAAAATATTCTAATCAGTTGCAATCAAAATGTCAATTGACCCGCCTGATTTGTACATGTGTTACATTTTCAAATGGGTACTTTTATTCCTTCTCCACTGCAGTCCCTAAGGAGCTCCCTCTGAACATCCCTGAGCTCCTTCATTTACCTCCTTCAGATCACTCCTTGAAACTCACCTTTGACAGGATGTCTAAAAGCAATTAATAGTGTTTATACTGCTGTAGCAGTAAGCCTATTATATTGACCAATATTGCTTTTTGGTCCTCCTCACTCTCATCTTTCTGTCTGTATTATACATAGATTGTAAGTATTGAAGTGATGTAGCTGTGATGGTCCAAAATATGCAAGAAGCAAGTATTTTTTGTGGAAGATATCTTTTATTGGAGCAACTGCATGGTTGGGGTAAACTTAGACAAGCTTTTGAACACAATGCATTCTTTGGGACCTCTTCCTTCTAAGGTAGCACCCAATTTCACTGTACTACAGTCCATACTCTCTTTGGGTTGTTCTCCTTCTGGCCCCATATATCTTCTTTACTTGGTTGTCCAGTGAACCAACTTCAAAAGGAAGTGTGTCAGGTGGGAAGTGAGACATGTGAGGGGAGCCCTAGAACCTGAAGAATGCATTGAATTTGACAGCTTGTTTAGTTGGTTGGAAGTGACCTCAAGTTCACAAAAGCTCACACTATGCATCTCTGATTTAGTTAAGTCTATAAGGTGAAAATCTACCATGCCTTCTGCCTGACATCAGATTAACTTCAGACTAGCACAGCTAACTACCTATCTCTGCTTATGAATATTGCATTGATAGAAAACCCTGGCATCTCAACGGGTGTCTCTTTTTAATCTTAGAAGGTAGGAACTCAATTAAGTGCTCCTCTACAGCTTAATTCCTTTCTGTGCATTAAATGTTTGCAGTATTACCAATATAAGGACATTATATCTTCCATAAGAGCTAACTTTTATAAATTTATTTATTTTTATGAATCTAGCAGCAGTAGTAATCTCATTTCTTAGTTTTGTCACCAGATGGCAGCCTCTGCACACATCAGGAATACATCACAGTGCCTTTATCAAGTTGGGTTTAAAATATTTTTCATGAGCATTAGTGTCATTCAAAGTGACTCCATCATTACACCCACCAAATTCAGGGTTGTCTTCATTTAATTTATTTCAGAACAACTGAATGGGCTTAAACTCAGTTATGGCACAACCTGCCTGTAATGTTTTTAATTAACATTTCTAACAGGTTGAGATCCTGAGGTGGTGTAAGCCTGTATTCCTCCACTGATCCCAAAGAAGGCAAACATCAGTGCTGACATCCTGAAGTCCTTACTTAAGCTCCTATGAATCTTTATGTATAGGGAAGCATGTGCAGTGTGGATCACAGTGTATGTGTGCATGTGAGTATACGTAGGGCTGGAATAAGGGACTGCCACTCACAACTTGGTGCCACTTCTATCACTTGGTTCAGACCCATGGAAATCCCTCCATGCATATGTTGCAATATCCTACCAAAATTGACTAGAGGGGAAAGGAAGCAGGTCATTCTTTTCTGGATCCCAAAAATATAGGGGCCTAAGCAGCATAAGTTTCTCTGTCGTCTCCTCTTTAGTTTGAATACTGCCACTTCACCCTTGTAGAGGTGTGCCAGATGGCTGGCAGTTATTGTCCAGTGTGGGACCAGTGAGAGACAGTGAAGCCAAGACACGGGGCATGAAAGGTTTTAAGAAGGCATCTATGATATTAGAAAGATGTCTTAATCCTGTGGAGGAGATCTCATAAGACTCTAATCAGTCAATTTCCCCATCCACACCAACTCGCCTGTATAAGAAATGGAAGCGACTTGAGTCAATGGGAGTTTTGACTGTGTAAAGGACTAAATATAGTTACCTGGATTTGGAATGTGAAAATTAAGTGCAACAGCTGCAACCAACCCTTCCCCCCATTCTACCCATTTGACAGGCTGGTAAAGCTTGATGACAATGGTTAATATAATGTAGCCAACAGGGCATTGCACTTCCTGCCATGATGAGACATAAGCTATAACGCTAAGGTAATCAAATTTTTTGGCTGATAGTGAGTCAGCCATAAAGAATGATTATACAGTAAAGGGGAAAGGGTGGTGCAATATGCTGCAGTGGGGAAGCTTCATTCCATATATATCGTTACCTCTCAAGTAGTAACTACAGAAAAACAAAGGCTGCAATGAAGAAAAGGTGTCAGCTGGAAAAGGATTAATGGGAGTGTTCACTTGTGTGACTATTACTCCAGGAATGAAGGGTTATTATACGACTTCCTCCTAAACTGTTTTCACCATTTTCCCACTATTTTCTGTATATAATTATGAACAGACCAAGATTTTCAAAACTACCCTAAAGTTAAACTCAAATAAATTTTCTGATTGTAAAAAGTGTTTCATTTCCATTGAATCCAGTGAAAAGCTAGACACCTATTTAAGGATTTAAGAGCCTTACTTTATACTTCTATTTTTTGCATCTCTTTCATATATGTACCTAAATGAGGATAGTTAGATGTCACTGCAAAGTATTATTCCCTTTCTCTGTCACTCTACACAAGTTGCCATACCATTTACCAATAGAGAACAAGATAGCTCTGAAGCCACACCATAGATCTATATACTTTTAATATTCTGGAGGGTTTCAGAATCTAACTTTCACAGTCACATTGCCCCTGGACATGAACACACCTAGAATACTCTATGTCCTGAAATCCTGAACCAGGTCTGAGCTTTGGGGATCACACTCATCTTTAGTTTAGTATTATAAACTAAATGTATTCACTTTTGGGATGAAGGATGGAGTCAAACACTGCACAGCACATTCCCTAACAGTGCTGGGAGGAAAAATGTTGGTCAATTCCTTTGTTAAGAACGTTGTCCTTACTAGAATAACATGGGCTATATAATGTCCATGCTGTAACATTTCTTGCCTGCTGCCTATTTTCTGTATTCCAGAAAGCCAGAATTACAGTGCTATCTAGATCCAAATCATCCCTTTCAACCTCTAAGCTCTGGTTCTAGAAAGTCCAAACCTGACTCCAATATTGTTCTATAAAAAAATGGATAATCCCACATGCTTGGGTATCATACAGTTACGACAGCTAAACTATAAGGCCTCAATCCTGTAATGTGCTCAACTATCATATTCTTCCCCAAAATTTGCTTTAAAACACCACCTGGTGGTACACTGGTATGGGATGTTCATATCCAAACCAAATTCTAAATGCTTAGTTATGATTAAAAAATGGCTGATGGCTCTAACTCTAGCATAGCAACCAACACCATTGGAAACAGATAATTAGAAGCATTGATTAAATCAGTTGTGCAGGCAACCAAACCACAGCCACTCTGATCAAAGGCTAAGGCAGATCATTTATTAATCTGTAGATAATGAGGTGTATTAACGAAAAATCATAAAGACACTCATTAAGGCCATGACCCTATAATGGGATATGAAGGTGCTCAGTAATTTGTAGTTGCTTGGTGTTTTTCCATCCTGACCTTACATTTCATGCTGTTGTAGATTTGTAAATATTGTAATAGCTGTTTATTCTCAGCTGATCTTATGTCTAATCACAGTAAGTTCATAACATTTCTAGAAATTCCTTGTTTTCGCTTGTCTTTTCTCTATGCATTAAGTAAAATACAGTAAGTAGGGAGAAAAAAATGGCCATGGAAGAAGATATGCTTTCATAATCATAGTGTTGAATTTTACTTGCAAGGTTTCAAAGATTTCAATGTGTTTTTAAAAAATGCTTTAACCTGGGGAAACACACATGTGTATTTGTACTGTGAATCCACAGTGTCTGCCTACTTGAGGCTGGGATTAAGTGTGCAAATTGATCCTGACATTCTGTCAACAGCACCCAGTGCTCAGCTCCAACTGGGACTGCCTCACACAGCAGTTGTGGGTTCATGCCACCCCTTCTAAAGATAGCAAACTATGATCAAGAAGTCTTTGCTCTTGTTTCAAGCTCATTAGATGAGTGATGACAGGTTATAGTGGAGATCCCTTGTGGCCAGACAACAAGCAAGGCCCCCAACTGCTGCTGTCCACTACAATTGATGTTGAATTTAGCCAGCTGTTGTAACAACCATTATGACTTAAGATACAGACCTCCCTGTGCTCTGTGGTTAGCACTTTTTGTAAAAGTTTCTCTGTAAGAGCCTTCTCAGTCATAACGCTATATGTTAGTGCTTAAATATGGGCTTATTATATCTTTTTCATTTATTCCCTCCCTTTCTTAATGCATACAGGCTGTGTCTATACGAGACACTGACTGCTCATAACTAATGCACAGTAGCATTGCATGCATGGCACAAAGCATGTAGCAATGATACTGTGCAGTCAGTGTCACTTAAAAGCTGTTCAGCGATGCTACTTTTGTATGCAAGTACTCATGTAGATGTGGCCAGAAAGTAGCTTTTCTCCTAATCATGCTGTCTCTTAATTTTCTGAGCCTGAAGCCAAGCACACCCACAGTGGGGAAGCATAAAGGCAGCCTTTTCCTCCCTTCTATTTCTTTCTGGGCTGGATTTGCAAGTTTGTACTCTTCTTTGCTTGTAGCAATGGACTGGAAAACTGAGAATTGTGTTTTATTTTCATATCGTATTCTGCTAACAGAAATCAGGTGTTGCATGTGTAGCTAGCCCAGTTTTGCAAGGCAAATGCTTGAATTCTTTCTCTCTCTCTTTTTCTTTTGGTTTAATCAGATCTCATTATTAACAGAGCTTGATCAAATGAGAAACATTTTTGTAGTGAAGATGAAAAGTTCTGTAATGTGAGTGAAAAAATATTTGCAATGACAGTTCCTACCTATTTCATGGAAACTGGCTTTGCTGGGTTCATTTTATGCTGGTGAGATTTTTGGCACAGTTCTCAACATCATTATAAATTACAGTTTGAGTTTTTCTTGTAGAAGTAAAGATATAAGCAATTTAGACCCAATACATTTTAGACTCAGTAAATGCACAGTTCAGAAGACTAACTGAAGGCAGCAAAAGTAGTTTGAAGTGGATTTATAAAAATATTTCCCAGTTATGAGAACAGAGAGAATAACGGGTTCAGAAAAAGTAAGTCACTGTGACTAAGCATTTACATTAAAAAGAAGTAAACTTAAGTCTTCAGGTTCTAGCAAGCACAAATACTCCTCTCACCACCATCCTGTAAAGTTTAACACTGTGTGCGAATGTGTGTTTGAGCATCCTAAATCCCTTATGCAGAAACATGGGAAACTAAAATTAACAAAGGATTTTAAAGTTGTTTGATGGTTTGTTAGAATTTATTAGAATATGATGAAAAGATGTTTTATTGCTCTGTAATTCAGCTCCAAATAGCAGTTCACTGGCCTATTTTTTATTTTAAAACATTACACCATATTTGCTGCCAAATGAGGCAGTGTTAGGCATCAAGGCACAGCTTTCAGTCTGAAATCCTGATATGACTTTTGTGCTTTATGAGGTATTGGGTTCCTTAGGGTAGTGGTTCTGAACCTTTTTTTTTTACCTGGACCCATTTGTAAACATTGATGATCTGTCCCAACCCAGTAAATAGTTTAAGTAGAAAACAGCCCCCCGGCCCTGCCAGTGCCCCTTGCTCCCAACCCGCTGCTCCCAGGCCCCAGGCCCTCAGTGTGTGGGGTGGGGGGTATATATGGCACGGGGGACCCCAAACAGCCCTTGCAGGCTAGAACTCTGTCAGCCTGCAGGGGAAAACCCACAGATGCTCATGTTTTCCTCCTTTAAAGGAGAATTCATTTTTAAAGTTTGTTCACAACCCTTTCATATATTCTTGTGACCCACTTTTGGGATGCAACCCATGGGTTGAGAAACACTGCCTTAGAGCATTTTCTAAATAAATTGCCATAACCAAAATAGAAAAATAGGTCATTTTCTAAATAAATTGCCATAACAGCAATATAATATTGAGCAACAGCAACTGTTTCCTTATTTCAATCCCTTGTTTGCTGTTCAAAGGGAGACAAGGATCTTCCTTCTTCCCTCTGGAGAAATTCATAGTGATGGATGAAATGTCAAGACTCACTGAACAAAGTATTGATCTAAATCCAAACAGAATAAGAGAGCTTTTATGAAAAACTCCCACTGCATTTCAGTGAAGCTGAGAGAGACAGTTTTGAGAGAGGTTCGTTCTCTTAACGTTTCTGGCTTCATACAATCTGCATAATGTTACTATTTGTGGGGTGTGTGCCTTGAATTTCCTTTTTACTAATTTAAGCATGAACATTTTTTTCCTTTCAATGCCAAGCTATTCACTGACATTTCATGCTTTGAATTATTCCCATAGCTCTCTTAGCCAGCCTGGTTCACTGAAATGAGCTGCCATGTTTGTTGTCATTGCATAATGAGAATTTAAAATGTACTACCTTGATACCCAATAGAGCATGACCTTACAATATGCATGAAATTTTGGCCCTGTTGAAATCAGTGACAAAATGCACATCAAATTTAATGGGCTCAGAATGTTATTATAGTTTTTTTGTTCCTCTGTGGCCATGTCTATACATGCGCTTTCATACATAATAGCCTATTTTACTGCATTTTAAAGTGTCAAGTAAAAAAGTGCAATTACACTAATGCATAATAAAATAGGCTACTACACATTGTCACCTAAAAACCATGCACATTCATTACTGTGCATTAAGACAGCCTAAGGCACATTTCTTTAGTATCTCAGGGCACTTTTACATGTGCTCTGGGAGTGGGGGAGGTGGTGCTTTAATTAGAGTGGCTCTGAGAGCCACTCTAATTAAAATGCTGCATGTCTCCTGTATCAGCCTCTTGCCTCCATTTTGAAGCATGCCCCAGCAGACTCAATTAATCGAGTCTGCTCTGATGCACTGTAACTACAGTACATCGAAGCAGCCTCTGCACTCAAGTGCAGGCGCCCTCACATTAGAGCTACTAAATTTAATGCACATTAGAAAAAGCTCCTTAATGCACATTTAGATGTGCCCTGTGTATACTACATACATTGATGCAGATCCAGTTAGGGCTAATCCATTTTTCAGTAATTTTTAGTGAAAAATAAAAATTCAAAAAAGCTAATTACTAAAACTTTGGTCCAAGTTTTCTTTTTGTTGCCCAAAGGAAGAAAAAATGGCTTGTGATGAACCATTCATGACTATGATACTAAGGTTGGAAAAAAAAGGCCTCCATTGGCCAGTAAATAGTTGGTGCTTGCAGTAATGAAAATTCCACGAGTTTGCAATCCAATTTACAATCTGCAAACTTTAAATAACGTTATTCCTTTTTACACATACAAGGAACCCTACATTGAAATAACAGAGAGACACAGAAAGAATTACATTTGCCTGCAAACCCTAAATATGACTCCTTTCTGCTTATGTGTCACAATTACACAAACACAAGCTACTTTATCCACGGGATCCTGCCTCATCCAATGTGTGCAATGGACAGTGTTCCACCAGCGAACAGCTTTGCAATGTTGTTTTCTCATTGTTGTTCAAGGAGTGGCCCCAGGCCTTTTTTCCCTGAACTCTCTTCAAACACTGCTATGAAAACAGAATTACTAATTTCCTTAGGGACTTTCTGTGGTGTTCATCATTATCCTGTCTGAGTGCTCCACAAACGCTAATGAATTTATTTTCACAAAACTCTTGTGAGATGAGGAAGTTGACCTTTTCCCATTTTACCGTTGGGCGATTAATATCAACTGCATGCACTAATTGGATTGGGAGTACTCAATCTGAGGCTTAGGATCTTGTTTTTCCATGTAGTTGGTATTATATAACACTTTCTATACGCAACACACATCTATCATTATCTTTGGACAACACAGCCTCTCTTTAAGGCCCTTGGAAAATGAGGAACACACAATTGGTGATGGTCTCTCTCATGTAGGTCTCTCTCTCCCTCAATTTCTGACAGATGCAGGGTGGAATCTGATACTTCAGGGCACTGTTTGAGAGACTATCCATTCTGTTTCTGTATCCCCCTGTGCCATTCACTACACACCTTCCAACGTCTGTAACAAATGAAGCAGGGGTCTAACAGGCATCCACACGAAGCCCTTAGCTCATCCCCAGAGCAGGTCTCATTTGAGTACTGAATGAAGTAGGGATTCTGTGGCAAAAATAGCATGTGAACACCTCACTCATGACTTCATCATAGGAAGCACAAGGAGGGAAGGGTACAAACAGGCGTTGCTTTTGTTGCGGTATCAGCCAAACCAGGATGCACAGCCAGTTCAATTGATCAGCAGAAACTAATGTCACCAAGGCCTTTGTCCTGCAGTCAGTTTGTGGACCAGATCCAGCATAGGTTCGGTGTGCAGGGAAATCCACAGGTTTGATCTGGCGTGCCAGCTGAGCCACATGCATCAGATTTGGCCCCAGCCCAATACCATATCCTGATGTGATCTGACATGTGGGGGTTATGTCATTTGGCCCACCGGGCTCCACAGAACAGAAAATTTAGTATCAGGGGATTGATGGCAGCATTAATTATAGAAAGGGATACCCAGGGTATGCAATTTTCACTGCCACACATGCTTTCAGACGTGCACCCTCGATCAGGGATTCCCAGGGCATACTTGTGCAGGGGGCCCCTAGGGGATTCTCCTGCATGGGACTTCCCAGGAACATTCCTAGGGTACACAATAGCAAACTGATTCCTCCCCTTGAAGGTATCACAAGCTGTGACTGGGTTTGGCTACTGAAACATTTGGGGCAATTGGGGAGTGAGTAGGGGCAAATATGTCTGTCTGTGTACTCACAACTTGTGCCACCATAAAAAATGTTATGGCAGCACCAGGGTGATATCAGTGCGTACCCTAAATTATAGCTACAAAGGCTCTGGAGCAGGGGTGGCTTCAGTCGGTACAGCTTGTCTGCCCATACCCCATATGCATGCTGCTCCCTGAAATCAGTCCCTGTTTGATTTTGCTAATTCCCTGCCGCCAGATTCTCATCCTCATTCTATGCTCCTCACTTGGCCAGTTTACATTCCTCCAGCCTCTCATTGCAGTCCCAATCTCCTTGCCCAGAAATTTCTCTCTCAGTCCCTTTCCCCTGCTAAATGCCAGGCCCCTGCTATTGGGCAGCATAGTGGCATTAGCATTTGTCAGAAAGAAGCTCATGAGAATCATTTAACACAAGCAAAACAAAGTATTTTTCCTACATGCTTTCTCCTCTTTCAGATGCCTGCACCATTTTCATTGACATTTGCCAAAAAATATTCAGTGTGAGGCAGGTGCCAATCACCGACAGTTTTAGCCCAAACAGTTAAAGTTTAGCATAGCTAAACTTAACAAAAAAGGGCCTTGAGGAGGGGACCATCAAATGACCTTAATGAAAAACTGATGCTTTAATGATAATCTACCAATGATTATTCATTTTTTGCATAATCGGCACTGAAACTCCCCAATGAGATCCAGACACTGGTATGTTAGCTACTGTAAAAATAGTATCACATAATAAGAAACAGTTCTTGCCCCAAAGGGCTTGTAGTTTACATAGACAAAGTAGGAAAAGGAAGTATTGTTATTTTCATTTTACAGAGGGGAAGCTACAATACCAAGAAATGACAGGTGAGATTTTCAGTGGGTACATGTTGCATTGCATTAAATGATTAATCAGGAGTCACATGTGAAATCTGTCAGGGCCAGGAACCTAGATATTCTGAGACCCAGCCTAGTGCATCAGCCCACAACCATTTTTCTTTTAAAGGGATCAAGCTACAAGCAATCCAGGACACAAAATGACAGGGATTGTTAGAATAAAAAGATGAGCTCTGATCAGGAGAATTAGAGTTTGCTTAAATGATACCAGAGAACTTAAAATGAATCCAAATTTATATATTGCCCTAAACCATTAAAGAGGAAAGAATAGCTTCAGGAGAGGGAAACAAGGAAAATGGAACAGTTCTGTGTTCATTGGTGTCATTTTTCTCTGGGTTAACAGGCATAACTGAAAAGCAACTGTTTTTCAAGAGATACAGTGGTATTGGCAGGTTCTCTGAAAAGTATTTGTTTTGGCTAAAGTGGTGGAAGTCCCAGGGACTGGCCTCTGGCAAAAAAAGGACCAGACAAATACATACCTGATCTGCTGCTTAACACAGTGGGGGAAAGCTGTGATAGCGAGGCTGCCAAGTAAGAAAACTGTGCTAAATGATATGGCTTCCAGGTTGTGTATTGGTACATCAAAATGACATTACAGGATTTGGACACAAGTGCTGGCTTTTATCAAGAATAAGCCTCATAGCCACCAGAGAAGGAGACTGACAGACAAGTATGTAAAGATATTTATTAGTCCCCTAAAACCACCCCCAGGAAGGTCAAGCAATTAAATCAGTTAAAGTAAGGGATTTTTATGTTAAATAATTATAATAATTCAGGATACTCTTATATAAGACCTTAAGAATGTACTGAGGTGTAGAAGGTCCTCTGAATTCCTACTGAGCAGCAACTAATAAAAGAGCAGACTAAAAATATCTAAAATCTGTTGATGCAAAAAAGTGTGAAGAAAATGAGTAAAAAAGTCAAAAGAATTTGTCTGGACACATTTTGTTTACAATGGGCACATCTACATGTGACGCTACATAGCCATAACAACATGCTACAGCTACATAGCATCCACAGGCCTATACATGAGCAGCAGCTACTTCACCATAGCGGTGCACTCCCCTGTTATAGTGCACCACTACCGCGAAGTAGCTACTAAAAATAAACATGTGCTGTGCATAGTATGGGCGGTTACTGTACCGTGCTTTAGTACTTCTAAAAGGTGCAGTAACAACATCACCATAGGGCAATGTGTAGACATGCCCAGTTATGCCAAAATAAATTCAGAGCCATCCCAGTACATAAAAATAAAACCTACTCTTATATAAGGCTTTTAATTAGTAAATCTCAAGGCACTTTACAAAAGACATGAATATTCTTATCTCTGTTCTATAGATGGGGAAAGTGAGGCACAGAAGCATGAAGGGACTAGCTCAGTATCACCCAGGAGGTCAGTGGTAGATCTTTAAATAGAGGTAGATCTCCTAAATTCTAGCCTGGAACTTTAGTCATTAACACTGCATCCCTAGCTCAATAGAGTTATTCTGGATTACCAGGACCAAGAGCATAATTTGATCCACAGACTACAGTATTAGGGACTCAGCAAAGTTCCTGTCCCACTGTATTATTGTAGAGCGTATTGTGAGGTTGCATTTTCATTTTGGAAAGACAAGGAAGAGAAAACTTCAACTTCAGAAACCACCACTGAGAATTACTAACCCTTTGGGTTAGGGTCTAATCTTTCAAGCCCTGCCCATAAAAGATTCCCATGGAATTCAACAGGCTGAAACCTGGCTGAACCAAACGGAAGGTTTTTAACTTCACATTAGCAACAAAACTTCCTGATGAAGTGTTTGTTGTGTTCAACAAGGCAGGTCATTTTCCTTCTGTGCTCCTCCTTATCAGTTTAATGACCCTGAAATCAGCACACAGTTCAAAGAAGTTAAAATTAAAACAACAGCCCACATCTGGTCTCCAGGTCATCACTGAACTCTGGGTCAGTCCCCTGTGAATACAAACATTAAATAGAGATGCTCACAGACCACTTTAAGTTCAATTTTATTTATCCTTTGACAGGTCTAGAATTTACGGAAGAAAGAAGGATGATTTTCAGCTATTCAACCTGATTTCTGCATTGCCAACCACAAATGACACAGCTAGAAGAGACTCTGCTATACTTCAAAGGCTACAGGCTATTCCTCTTCAAGTAGGGGCAGATGCTAGTGATGGGCTTCTCCTTCTAAAAGGAGAAGCCTCACAAAGCCTCTACAGACCTCTCCTGTCCTCTGTTCCTCCAAATGTTTACATGAGATTGCTTAGTGACATAGTGAGATGTCATCGGGCTCTATTGCTAGCATTACACTAATGATATTTCACTACCTAATTTTCTTGTGATGTCACCAGTGCCATAACTAACAGGCCACAATACCTTCAAGAGATTAACCTCTGGACGGAGACATCTGTATCAAACTCTACCTGGACAAACCTGAAGGGGTGAACATAGGATGGGAAAAGTCATTAGATGAACATGCTTTGTTGCCCTTCCGCTAGTGGTAAAGAGATCAACCTTATACCTTGAAGACTGGCATATTCATGCTATTCCAGACGAAAATGAGTTAAAGGAGCAAGTTCCAAACCTGAAGGCCAAATATTAATTGCTATTATTAGATTCCCAATTTGCTGAATTTAAAAATCAAACATGATCTGCCAAGATTAGATTACTAACATCTAAGGCTAAAGAAAAATCAAGGTAGTCTTTCCCACCATACTTCATAATACAGATGTATTGTTGCAATATTATTACTAACTTTTCCATCTGTGATGAAGCCAAAGGAACAGGTCTTATCACAACAGCTGAAGAAAGAAGAAAATTAAAACAATAGATTTCTTGTGAGAGGGTTTATATTATTGGACAATGACAGCATGAAGCAACAGCCTATGCTAAAAGTGTTTTTGTGCATGAAATGTAACAGAATATTTTGCCATCTTTGCTTGATATTATAAAGTTCTCCAAACATACTTGAGCACTTAGGAATATTTTTCCAACCTATATCTCCCAGAGGCACTTGCCAGTTGACAAAAAGCAACTCAAAGATGCCTGCCAGACACCTGCTGCTATACCTCCTGCTAAGATTTTTGAGAATCAGAGAAGCAGTTGTACTTGATTTATATCAGTAAAGCATTAATTCAATTTTTTAAATGTTTGTCACGTATTTTATTTAAAATGAAAACAAAATGTTTTCCATCAATTTTTTTCCTAGTACAGTCAGTACAAAATACAATGTTCTGTATGTGGTACAAAAGTAAAGAAATAAACTCTAGGCTTCCTTTGGTTTTTATTAAATCCAAGAAAAGGCAGTTATATTTCAAAACAATTATTTTTATGCAAGTTGTTTTCATACATTCGTGGTTGAGCCACATATTTTTTAGGGGTTTTTTTTTAAAGTGCTTGTGGAAGCGAGGGCAACCTGTCTGTCACTGCTAATACATTCTGTGGAGCTATGACTTCTGGAATCTTGCCAAACTGAGGTATTGTTCAGGTCCTTTGTCTTCCCATTAATGTCCTTTGTGTTATGCTTTTGTCTACAGGGTCAATGAGATTAGATTTCATTAGCACAGCAAACTGAAAAAAATATAGAGAAGTTATTAGGCAACCATTAAAGCACATCTGTTGCCTTTTTCAGGGTGCCAAAGTCTGAATTCCGTTGAACTAGTGACATGGCACTTGACCAGCACTTAGTTCAGTTATGGTCAATGAACTGCAAAAGGATTAAAATATTAGCAGCTAGTGGACTCAACCTAATCTCTGCCAGTTCTGTTTAGATTGCCAAGGAAGGTGCCTCTAGCCAAAAAAGGACCAAAACAATTGCAGCAAGAAGATGTTAAAATTTTCTAGGCCTGTTGCAGAAATTGTACTGCACTGGTGCTCTGCTTTGGTGCAATGGCAAAACTCTAGTTCTTCATGAGTCTTAGCTACACCCATTACATCTATTCCCCAGGAGTATCAAACTCATCAGGCCCTGTAGGTCAGATGAGTAACGTGCGGCCAGTCTGCAGACTGGATGAGTGCCATGCAGCTGATCTGTGCATCAGACTGAGCCCCAACACTGGTTCTGTGGGCTGGAGTCAGTGCATGGAAGCAGTCTGTTGTGGGCACTGTATGCAATGTGCATCTCAGACCAGCTCCATGTGCCACATCAGGACATACCCTGGAGTAGCCCCACACACTGCATGCAGCCTGCACAAGACAGCCCTGCCCATTGCATGCAGTGAGCAGGGCTAATGTGGCACATGCCACATGCAGCAGCCAGGTCCAGTCCAAGACCCATGGGCAGCACAGTGGGCCAGATAATAGACCTCTGCTGGCTGGATCTGGCTCACGCTCTGTATCTTTGACCAGGGATGGCCAACATGTAGCACATGTGCCACAGGTGCTGTGGGCACCCTCTGTGTGACATGCAGAAGATTGGGCAGGGAGTATAGCAGCAGCAAACAGAAAGCAGAGTAGCAGATTGCACAGGGGGAAGGGATTAGAGTAGTACTTGGGAAGGGCATGGAGCTTGTGACATGCCTGCCAAAAAGGTTGTCCCTCACTGCCTAGACCCATTAAAAACTGCTGGAAACTTTTGAATATGGATAATTAGCTGCCAGATGACAGAAGAATATATTTTCCTATCATTGCTATCACTTTTCCTCTTCCAAATTCAGATTAGACTAGCTAAGGGGTATCATGGAGGCTCTCGGCCACTTTTCTGCCTTTTCTGAACTTGGAGCTCTCTAGGGGTCATTTTGACTCTGATGCAATATTACCACATTAACCATTGCACTGCCATTAGTATGCGCTGGCCCATAATGTATGAACAGTGTTCAGTTCTTTTATGAAATGATCACTGCATTTGTCAAACGAGCAGCAGAGTGGTGGTGGAATAGGTCAACCAGGTAAAATTCTTTTTCTTTTGGAAACTTTTTCAAACTGACCAAATACACTAGCAGCTTGGTGTCTGTTTGGGAAAAAACAGAGGCTTCCAGTGGCTACTTGGCCTAGGGTCTGCAAATATTTCTCATGATATGCCTTGCAGTTCAAAAATAGCAGCAGAAGTTCTACTAATGGTTCACCAGAAAGCTCAACTACGTGTGTAAGTTGCCTTGTTATAAAAGTATGTTTGATAACATGTTACTTGCTATCTATTAAAGCCTTTAAGGCAATCTTGGAAAAGAGCCAGGTCCAGAACAGCAATTCACATCCCGCTCCTGTGTAAAAGATTTCTAATATAATCAGGACAAAAATATATAAAAATATTTTAGATTTTCCTTTGAATTTGCTTGATAGAAAAATCAAAACTAGTTTGATAGCTAGTGAAAACAGAATGCCCTAACCTGGTTTGGAATTTCTTGCTCTGGCTCTAGCAGTGCCTGATCCAAATGTTTCCTATTGACTTCAGTGGCCTGTGAAACAGGCCCTAACTACTTTCCTGTAAGAAATATTCTTCATCAAATGAAACTTTCACTAACACTATTTCTTTTACGAGTGAATCTTTTTAAAGCCATCTAGAGACATGTTGTGGATATACTGGGCATGTCTACGTAAGACATGTAGCGATGAGCTATGGTGATGCAGCATCAGCAGGCACAAACCGTGATGCCAATGCTACATCGCTGTAGCAAGAATCTATGTCATCGTAGGTTGTCATTACAGCAATGTAGCGTATAAAAATAACCGTGTGCCACCAGGACTGTGCAGTACCAGGTGTGCAGTCAGGGGCACATGTACATGTGCCCACTATTACCAACCCATTGGTAGCAAGACCAGAGTCTAGAAATATGACTAACTCTTTCAACTGTAGTTAATGACTAATGAAATGAATACATATGTGGCACAAAAATGAAAACCACTATGAAACCATTTCCAGCAAAATATTCTAAGAATTTATCTAAGAAAAACTGCAAACCATCCAGAGATAACTGAATTCCAATCTTACTAAACTGAATGTGATATTAATTTACTTTTGCTCTTAAAAAATTTTGAATACTTGAAATAGAAATTACTCTCTCTTTTTAAAGTTAAGGCTAGTATACCTGAAAATGGGACTATATCTTTATAGTTTATATTAATACCTTAAAATTAATTGAACAACCTATTTAAGTGCCTTTTACTGAACAACTATTTTCAATACTTTTGATGAGTTTCCTTATAAGTATTACTAATGTCTCTGCCCTCATTAATCCCAATAAATACCTTAGACTATACAAATTCTTTTTATTGTACTCTTGGTAAAACAGCACTCCCTGTCACAGCTTGATATTACTCACCTGAGATATCAGTAAAAAACAAGATAATTGTCATAAATCAGTAGACCTGTAACTGGTGGTGGAAGGCAAACCATAGGCAAACCCTATGATTAGAAGTTTATAACTGATGAACAGATATTTAATCAAATGACGGTGTTTTTCTTAAATTTTGTTTCTTTCTACTACCGACTTATCTTTCTGAAATCCTTTTTCAAGACGTAGAAGGTTAGCTATGTACTTCTACAACCCTTTACCAGAAAAAAGGCATAGGCATGTCAGAGAAAGCACTATGATTGGATGGTTAATGTTCCAACCCAAGCAATTAAGGAGTAACAACTGTGTAACTCTGAACTCCCTACCCACACTAAAAGGTCATTTGTATATATTTCTTTAATTAGGAGTTATACTTTGCTTCCAGCCATATAACATTGAGACCAGAAATGTATGGTTATGAAGGTTCCTTGTTGCATATGTAGAGTAACAAATGTCTCACCCGTTGACTGCCTCAGTTTGCATTTTCACTGACTGGCTTTCTCGCATACTGGCCTCTGGCATCTATTCAGTTCCATCCAGGAAAAAGCACAGACCAGCTGCAGATGCTTCCTCTGTATGATGAAGGGTGCTTGTACCTAAAAGCTTGGAAAGAAGAATTTTCCCAGCTATTTTAGTTGGTCTAATAAAAAGATACCGGATTTACTCAAAGAACTTTGTCTGTCTAAATATGCATCAGGTCATTTCATGCTTAAATAGTTACATATCTTTGATGCCTACTTTGCATGGTTTGGTAATCTTCAGACCACATGTTCATGCCCCCAAATTTGCAGTTTTTAAAGAAGGGAGTGGACTCAGGTTTTTCTACTGCTACTTCCTGGTGAATTACCTAACAAATAGGTTCTTTTCTCTTGCTCCTTGACAATATAAATCATGAATCCTTTATTTCACAATGGCACAGCTTCACAGTGCAAGCACAGGAGAATGGTGCATAGCCTCTAATCTGATAGTTAGGTCTTACTCCTGGCACATAGGAGATGTAGGCTCAGCCTGAATACCCTGAGGTTGAGGAAGAACATCTCCATCTCCTGGGTGTGTGCTCTAAATTCTGAAGTATTATAAGAAATGTAGGCACTTCTGCATCCACATTTTGGAGGAGGCCTGGTCCTGTCAGTTTGTGTTATGTTCTGTGCATGCCTACTGTATTGGGCCCATTAGGGGTTTCAGGTAAATGAATACCTAGTTTCTGGATTACCTGAAACTCAACTGGGCTTAGACATGAGTTAGGTGCTGAGTTTCTCAGGCTGGGGCAGTTCAAGAGCAATTTTAATATAAAAAAATAAGGATCCTATGTAGATTGAGGCCTTCAGAACTACATGGAAGCTCAGCAGGGGCTTTCTGGATCATTTTTATGGACTAGGAGTGCGTCTGTACATGCGCTTTAATGAGCAGTAGCCTATTTTACTGTGCATTACAGAGTCATGCAATTATACTAATGTGCAGTAAAATTGTCTACTGTGTTCTAAGCATCACTTAAAAAACAGGCACTTTCAGTACTGTGCATTAAGGCAGCCTAATGAGCATTTATTTAGTACCTCACATTAGAGGTACTACATTTAATGCCCATTAGGAAAAGTGCATTAATGCCCTAGGACTCCTAAATTCTACTTAAAACCAGGCCTAAGTGGCTCTAGCCTTTAGTTTCCACACTTGAATGAAAATTTTCTAAACAACTCAGCTCCAACTAGTCATCTGAGGGAGAGTTACATGAGATGCTACGTCAGCCTTGTGATGAGCTATGGCAACAGAGCTCATTGCTATGGTCACGTAGCATCGATGGGCACAGACCATGACATTGATGCTATGTCGCTGTAGTGATGAGCTACATCGCTGTAGCTTGTTGCTATGGTGACATAGCGTCTAAAAATAACTGTGCTCTGCCAGGACTGTGCTGTACCAGTGAGTAGTGCGCCATCATTTAGTACTTGCTTTGCTAAGTACTGATGGCACAGTACCCAATGCTCAGTCAGGGGCACGTGTAGGTGCGCCCTAAATGTAGGAGCCAGATTTACAGAAGCAATCAACACCCAGAGGCTCCCTCTGAGGATGATGGAAACTGTTAATGCTGAGGCCTTTTGAAAGCTTGACCCTAAGTTTACAGTTACCGGCACAATATTCAGCTCATTTATTCTGCTACAGATAAATCTACTCTATTGCTTTTTCTGAGAAGATATTAATTTTCAGAGTTTAGTTTCTATTATACTGGCTGATGTACTGATATGAAAAAAAGATTGATTACATCATATTTAGTTTTGTTTGGCACAGTAGGATGAAAGTCTAAAAATTGCAATACTTATGAAAAAGTGCCTGAAGATTGTGTTGTATTAACACACAAAAGGCCAAAAACGTGTGGAAAATCAGATATAAATATGAAAGGTAATGTCACTCCTAAGCTAATCAAATAAATCAGAGTCCAGGATGTGTCCATTATGGGTAACTGTTAGAAAGTACTTGGTGCATTTTATCTCTATTTTGAGACTTTTGGCTCTGGCACCTGAAGGAATATTCACTCTGAGCAAATAGTGGCCTGAGTAGCAAAAAGGCTCACCCATCTACACGCCTTTTCAAGCTTAGACACATTTTTTTCGGAGGCAAATAGCAAAATCTTAAAGCTATTTTTAGAACAGTTCTTACAGCTTTTGGGGTGTGATCTTTGGTCCTTCCTGAGTTCCCTTTGTACTATTTCAGTGATGAAGTGAGATTTAAAACTGAGGCAGCAAATAAGCTGACAAAATTATTTGTTGACCCAGCATGTAATGGGCTCTGGCAATCATGGTCAGTAGAGAAGAGTTATCCATCTATGTGAGTAAGATTTATCTGGGGTGTCATTGGGGCTGGCTTGTCCTCTGCCCCCCTCCACATGGGGCAGGCCCACATGCTGAATCAGGACCACCGGCTGGATCCAGCCCATGCATGGACCAGGCACCACCTATCCAGCCCACCGGGGAAAAAGGTTGAGCACCACTGCTCTACTATGTGCAGATCTGGTCCTTCCCTATTAACAGAGCTGGGTCGGTATAACAATATCAACTCTTGATTTTTACTCCAGATTCTTCTTTTAATTGCTAAAGATTGGAATCAGACTAAATAGCCTCTGGATTACAAGTATCCATTCCTTTCCCCTAAGTTTATAGAAAAGGGTGATTCTAGTTTGGTTTTGATTTTTTTAAAAGGGATCATTTGGTAGATGGTTTATTCTGCTTTCATTGTCAGTCAAGTAGGTTCCTTCTCTCTATATTTAGTTACATGAACTACATTTTTGCAGGTAATCGAGAAATGAACACACTTAAACAAAAGAGCAGCAAAAAGTAATGTTGCCTGATGTTCAGGTCACTGCAGTTTTCTAGAGAAACTTCCAGTTTTTGTGACTCATAACACCACCTACTGGACAGCTTTGATGTTATGACTTAAACCGTGACTGAAATGCTTTGGTGTGCACTGACCTTTGTGGAATTACAACATAAGCATATACATACCTGCTACAGTCATAGGTCAACACTGGATGGCTACTGGAGAGTTTTGCAAATTATGACTTAAACTGTGACTAAGATGCTTTCTTCATGTGTGCATTGACCTATGTGAAATTCTAATATATTCATATATGTACCTACTACAGTGCTAAATTAATATCCACCCAATGGCTATTTGTTGACAGCAATTACCTCAGTCATGTTAAAATCTGTTACTTGATAGCATCAGTGAATTAGTGGATGCCGAATTTTAGAATATGCTGCTTTGCTTTGCTTTGCTTTCATTCAGGCCTGGGGAATTGTCACAGAGCACGGAGGTGCCCTGCTCCTAGAGAGGGGAAACTGCCAGGGAAAGAGCCCTAGCAGGGAATAAGGAGCCCACCTGTGGATTGCCAGGGCAACCAGGAAGTCAGCTGACTGAAAGGGGCAGGGCCTGGCTTCTATATAAAGCACAGACAGGAGGCCAGAGGCAGTTCCCTGCCAACAGCCAGAGAGGCAGGAGTTTTCTAAGCCAGGATGCAGGAAGAAGCCTGACTGCAGGTACAGCTTATGGCAGCTCTAAGATGCTTGAGCAATGTTGTTATAGCCAGGCGGCTTATGTTTAGGTTATAGCCAAGAGGCTCCAGTTTCTGTTTCGTTTTGTTGTTACACCGGTGGTTTGGGTGAGGCTATTAGGGGTTGGAGGAGGCCTCATAGGGGACCCACAGTAGCGTGGGGACCCCAGCACCAGTAAGGGCATGGCATATGGGGTGCATAGACCCCAGCCCCAGAGGGGGGGCACTGTTGAGAAGCTCCAGTGCGGGCGTGGCAAGCCCCAGAGGAGGAGGCAACACTTGAGAAGGCCCAAAGAGGGGGGGCAGCATTACAGAGAAGGCCCCAGAGAGGGGCAGCTTTACTGAGGAGTCTTAGAGAGGGGGACAGCCTCACCGAGGAGCCCAGTGGGGGCACGGGGAGCCCCGAAGAGGGGGCAGCATTGCTGAAAGCCCCAGAGAAGGCGCAGTAACTGAGAAGTCCCAGTGTGGATGCGGAGGCCCCAGAGAGGGGGCAGCATGGTTGATCACTGGAAGGAAGGCCCAGAGAGGATAAAGAGGGGCCCGATTGTGAGAAGGCTGAGACAATGTCTATTCCATCAGCGAGATGTGGACTGCGGTGTAGGGAAGGAAACGGAGCCACAGATAGCGCCCCCTGGCAGTGGGGCAGTACAAGGGCAGCCTCCCGCTAATTAACATCAATTAATTAATTAACAGCAAGGCATGGCAGGCGAGAAGGCGGGCAGTTGCACCAGGAGCAAGTGTGAGGGCCACATTTTAGCCCGGCCCCGAGCGGCCACCTGTTACAGGAATCTTTTTACATAAAAGATTTAGAAATAATAAATAATGATTCATATTTGGTATTTTAAAATATCAGCAACTAAATGTTCATTCAACTAAACAATTCTTTGTCTTTGCATACGCATTTATTCCTATCAACAAACAGCCAACTGTCTTCCCTCATCTTGTTACAGTCACTGTAGATTCATTAGAGCAGGGAACACCATATTAAGGACAAATAGGAAAAGTTAATCCAAGTTATCTGAAGATATGATTTCAAAATGCAGTTAGGCAAACTGTACTAAACCCTTTGTGAACACTTTTAATCAGAATGAAAGTTGCTGTAATTTGCATTAATTTATTTCCCAAGTGGAAGTCCAGTAAACAAATTCAAATTAAGGCCTCTCTAACTCTGAATAAGAGCCTCCACACTAGGGTTTAATACAGTTTTAACTGCTCCACTTCAAAAGGTAATTCAGATTTCTTCTCTAGTTCCTGTGTAGGCAAGCCTTAAAGCTTAGTTTTGCACTCCAACTTAACACCTTTATTGGCAAATCTTCTATAGCATACACTCTAAAGACTCAATCTAATTTCCAGTCAAGGCACTCCTGCTGACTTCAGTAGGCACTGGATCACATCCGAGAGCAGTGGCCAGGAGCCTTTTCAAGCCATGTACCAGAAAAGCTCAACTTTGTCTGAACGTGGGCTGGGTGGCTTCAGCATGTTGGAGGCAGGAAGCCCCCTCTTTGCCTGCACTTCAGGCCAGGCAGCTGGGAGATGTGTCCATGCTGCTGCCACTTTTCCTAGCCCCTTGCTTCCTATCTGGGGCATGAATGCAACTTCCAGTTAATGGGGAGCTGCACCAGGGCCAGGCAACTGGAAGATGACTAATAATGTCCCAGATTTTGCTATCAATTTTTTAAAGTATTTTGAGACAATAGTAAATCCTGCTTAAAAAGTGATAGCAGACTGTGAACCATAGTTATCATATATCAGGGTTGCCCAACCTGGACCACATGTGCTACAGATGGCATAGGCAGCCTCTTTGTCACATGTAGTAGATCAGGGAGGGGACAAACAGCAGAGAGACAGATAAGGGCAGGCAACAGAAAGCAGAGCAGAAGATTGGGCACAGGAAGGTGACCAGAGTGGCACTCAAGAAGGGTGTAGGGGTACGTTGCGTCATGCCTACCAAAATGGTTGGCCCCACCATCAGAGATCATCATAAACGTTGTTTAAAAGATGTTACTGTTACAAAAGAGAGGGGGTTTTCATAGGCAAACCAAACACTCTTGAAAGAACACTAAATATCAGGCCCCAACCAGAGCTAGGTACTAACACCCCTGAACTTTGAGTTCTGTTCTTATTGTTGCAACTTGACCTCTCTCTACAAAATGCATGGGCATTTCGATGTTTCTGTCTTTCTTGTGGGGCTACAGTATTGGGCTAGAAATCTCAGGTAACATATTCTCATGAAATTATTTCTACTTTCTGGTTTTGCTCAAGCTGGAATACTGAACAGGAGGCCTCTTCTGTAAGCTTTTCTGTTTCTAGTCTTTGCAGAATCCTTCATACCTATGTCCAGATGCTGAAGGATTCCATGATGTAGTCCTTTAACAAGAGAATAACTCCTTACAACTGCCTGGTCATGTACTACAGCAGAAGTCACAAAGGAAGAGAGAGATCCTATTCAGATGGTACTCCTAATCTTTCTGACCAGGTACGCCTGTAGAGTAATGGGATGGATTTACACTGTGAACAAAAAGAGAGAGATTTTGTGATTTTGGAGCTTCTAGACCTTTTGGTTTGGAAGGCACGTTTAAGTGCATGTGAAGAAGATACATGTCAATCTTTTCCCTTTCTCAAGGGAAGTGACTTCTCAAAAAATATTTGCGGAGATTGTAGATAAACTATTTTTCCCTATTAAGGGCAGGCAAGGTTCTTTGAGTAGATGTGATATCTTTTATTAGACCAACTGAGTAGTTGGAAAAAAGTTCTTAGCAATCTTTCAGGCACAGTCACCCTTCTTCAGGCATAGGTAGTCTCTGCTGTTCTGAGACTCCAAGAAATGAGAGAAGCTAAATATAGCTAAAATATGTCCTTAGACCAACGCAGCTACAACTAAAAACCCTTTTCCATATCAAGGCTTTTCCCCTATGAGTACCTGGTGAGGTCCCATCTTCTCTTTGTCTTTCCTTTAAAAAATGTTGCCAAATTCTCTATTTTTATTCTCATTTTCTCTATGAATTCTTTATCTGTGTTGCATGGCCTTTTAAGGCTGAACAGAAGAGATGGAGGCAAGTGGAAGGCTATAATGAATTGGGAAATGCTATACTGTTTCCAGCAAATGAAATATAATAGGGCATATGCATTAGAACTGTTCCTTGAGAACATGAAACAGGAATCTGATCACTGAAAGGGCTGTTAATAGTTTCCTCTGGATGTTTCGTGAATCTCTGAGCAGGGATGCTGTTTTGTCTGGCAGTGTTTTAAATCCCATTCATGCTGTTTTATTTATCGAAGCCTTTTTGAGCTCGTCAGGGAAGATACACCAGCATTGTTGAAGTTGCAGCGGTAGAGAAGACAGAGCATGAATTTTCTTATTGAATATTTGTATTTGATGAATTCTAGGAACCCTTTCCAAGGACTAAAGGTGAATCTTTCCACAGAACTAACTCTGGACTAAAGGACGCTGGGTCGTCATGTGAAAATTGGAGTTGTTCAATGCTTTGTTGTCTCCTCCTTTTTTAGTGTTTTGGTATTCAAAAATAAAGATTGGTTTATAACCTACCAATGCTAAGCCAGCATTTCTTTTGCAAGAAATGTTACCTACTGCTGTCACATTATCTTTATAAATGGAATCTACTTTATGCAATAGAGCTAGTTATTGCCTGCCCTAATGCATTGCTATACCTTCTTTAGCCAGATATTCAATTTTGACCTGGCAGTCCATGACTTCCCTCTGAGGCATGGAAAAATCAAAGCATATGGAGGATCACATCCCATTCTTGACTTGTGTCAAACTGCCAGGTATCCATAAGATCGCTGAAGAAGAATGCCTACTGGTTACATCACTGACTAGAATGCTAGAGGCATGTCTAACACCCAAACAACATTACTGCAGTGGAGCACAACATGCCTGCTCCACAGGTGCCTTACACTAAAATGGACCTAATGTCTGCCTTAGTGCAATGCCAGGCTCACACCTTTTAGTATGCTTGAGACAGAAAGCTCATTGGAATACACCTAATGGAACTCTAAGGCAGCTACATTAGATCCATTTGAGGGTTTGGCACACTAAATGGACATGTCAGCTTCACTGTGGCATGTCCCACGTGGTCCAGAGCCCATGTAGACAAGTTCTAAGTTTTTTTTGCATATCAAGCTCTTAATAGTGAACTTTTTTTCCATATACTGTCCTTAAAAAAATTGAGGGAGAGCAGCCATTCTGCTTTCTGAGCGTATCTACAGATGGTCAAGGCCCTGCTCTAACTCATGGCACTTTACATAAAACACCATGAGTTACAGCCCCCTGCCCCCAACCCAATAGACATTTCGCTGTTGGGTTGGTAGGGTGGGGGGAGGGAAGGAGGGGCTGAAGCTTGCCTGCATGGGCCCTGGCTAGCAAGTGGGGGTGCTCCGGCAGCCTCTGAGGAAAATGCCAAACTGCCCCTCTCCCCAGTCCCACCCTCTATCCCAGCTCCAGGGCTGTCAGTGGGGGAGGGAGAGGGAAGGGGAGTGGCAGCACGAGCTGCCAGCTGCTTTTGAATGGCCAGAGCTGGGGGGGGGGCGGGGGAGCAGAATGGAACAAAGCTCCCTTGCCTCACAGCCCCCCCCCCCCCCCCCAACTACCCCGGCTGGGGTATTGGGGAGAACCAGGCCCTTGAAGCGAGCGGGCTCTGTTCTACCTGCCCCCCCCCCCCCCGCCCCTCCAGCTCTGGCTATTCTAAAGCAGCCAGCAGCTCTGCGTTGCCTCTCCTTCTCCCCCTCCCCTGCTGACAGCCCCAGGTTAATTCTTCGCACTAACGGTCATTTTAAATGTGATTTGTAGCTGTGTACATGTGTTAAAGCATGACTATAGAGTGCTTTCAGGGACCCAATAGCACAAAATATGTCACTTATGTAAGCACCCTGAGTTGCTGAGACGCATGTTGCATCTGTTTATTTTTCTTTACCTAAAATAAAAATCAGTTTAGCTAGAAAGTGAACTATTGTCTTTGTGTATGGAAAAAAAATTCTTATCTTGTGCGCACTAGGAAACAAATTTTGGTTTAAATTTAAAAAAGTAGCTTCTGGTCTTGGGTGCCTCAGTTTTGAAACCCTGTTCTTCAGAAGTAGCTTCCATGCATAGGCTACATCTGGAATTAGGGACTGGAATTTTTTCAGTTGGATTTGGAAAAGTTGAAATTATTGATCAAGGCCAGCATGATGATTTTTTCAAAACTGTGGTTTTATAAAATGTAAAGTAGTTTTTGATAAGGTTATAGAAGCAGTGTTTGTGTCTGTATAGCTTTAAATTACAACAGCGATGGGGTTACTTAAGGTTTGTCCGAAAGTTACCTAGACTTTTTCACTGATAAGAAAGGGGTTAATTTTGCCTTCTGACTGTATGCAGAATACTCTAAGCCCAACATTGAGTTTATTGCTTAAGATGAATAACAAACTTGAGATAAAGGTATTTCTAATACCTTTGCTTAAGAGCCAAGAATTAATGACACAAATAAACCAATTAACCTTTTAAGTCTTAGGTTGAAGATTTGCAAGCAAATTTGCTCAGAATTCCATGAAAAATGTGTCTAACATATCCCTGTCTTCATTGCTCCTTACGTTCAGCGAAGATGACAAATAGCTATGAATCTGAGTTTTCTTTTTTTTCTTTAAGAAACTTGAAACAGACTTCTAATGAAAAACCTGTAACTGGTCATATTGTTAAATGCTTTCCTTATCAAAAAGCAATTCAATAGAGCAAATTAATGGAGTAACTTTCAGTTTATTTATTACTCTTTGTCAGATACTGTACCAGACAGTCCATGGCTCCTAAAAGAATTATCACTCTTATTATGTTATTACTAGTTGTTACATTAGTAAACAGATCATATGATTTTGAAAAGTACTGAGGGGTAAGAAAGAAAATGTATCGTGTTAGATGGACTGAAATAGTGACCTCAATGGAAACAACAACAAACATTGCATTGATTGCATCAGTTCTTTCTTTCACCTTATATTTTAGAAATATATTTCCAAAGTCACTCCACTTGAGACAAAAATAAGGGCTAGTTTTTTATGATGCTGGAATTTCAGCATAATATACTGACAAACTAATGCTGTCATGCACATTTCTAAAGTTAAATTTTCTCATGATAAACTGCATGTTGCTGAGAGCCCACCTGTGAAAAATGGGCCTTGTTAATTAATCTGAAATAAAATCTTAAAGAAGAAGCATAATCTGGTTGCTAAATAGTACTCAGTCCTGTTTTGCATTCTCAGTTTTATCACACTCTCGTTTTACAATCTTGGGCAAATCCCTTCTGTGCCTCAGGAATTTTAATTCTAAAACAATTCAATGGTGTAAACCATAGATTCATAGATGCTAGGGTCGGAAGGGACCTCAATAGATCATCGAGTCTGACCCCCTGCATAGGCAGGAAAGAGTGCTGGGTTCAGATGACCCCAGCTAGATGTTTATCTAACCTCTTGAAGACCCCCAGGGTAGGGGAGAGCACCACCTCCCTTGGGAGTCTGTTCCAGACCTTGGCCACTCGAACTGTGAAGAAGTTCTTCCTAATGTCCAATCTAAATCTGCTCTCTGCTAGCTTGTGGCCATTATTTCTTGTAACCCCCGGGGGCGCCTTGGTGAATAAAACCTCACCAATTCCCTTCTGTGCCCCCGTGATGAACTTATAGGCAGCCACAAGGTCACCTCTCAACCGTCTCTTGCAGCGGCTGAAGAGGCCCGGGTGCCCCAGTCTCTCCTCATAGGGCTTGGCCTGCAAGCCCTTAACCATACGAGTGGCCCTTCTCTGGACTCTCTCCAGGTTATCTGCATCCCTCTTGAAGTGTGGCACCCAAAACTGCACGCAGTACTCCAACTGCGGTCTGACCAGTGCCCGATAGAGGGAAGTATCACCTCCTTGGATCTATTCGTCATGCATCTGCTGATGCACAATAAAGTGCCATTAGCTTTTCCGATGGCTTCGTCACACTGCTGACTCATGTTCATCTTGGAGTCTGCTAGGACTCCAAGATCCCTTTCCACTTCCGTGCCACCCAGCAGGTCATTTCCTAGGCAGTAGGTGTGCTGGACGTTTTTCCTCCCTAGGTGCAGCACTTTGCACTTCTCCTTGTTGAATTGCATTCTGTTGTTTTCCGCCCATATGTCCAACCTGTCCAGGTCTACTTGTAGTTGTTCCCTGCCCCATGGCATGTCCACTTCTCCCCACAGTTTTGTGTCATCCGCAAACTTGGACAGAGTACACTTCACTCCCTCGTCCAAGTCGCTGATGAAGATATTGAAAAGTATCGGTCCAAGGACCGAGCCCTGCGGGACCCCACTGCCCACACCCTTCCAGGTCGATACCGACCCAACCACTACAACTCTCTGGGTCCGACCCTCTAGCCAATTCGGCACCCACCGGACTGTGTAGTCATCCAAGTCACAGCCTCTTAACTTGTTCACCAGTATGGGGTGGGATACCGTATCGAAGGCCTTCCTGAAGTCTAAGTATACGACATCAACCCCTACTCCTGCATCCAGGTGTTTTGTAACCTGGTCATAAAAAGAGACTAGATTAGTCAGGCATGATCTGCCTGCTACAAACCCGTGCTGGTTTCCCCTCAGCATAATTTGTCCTGCCGGGCTCTCGCAAATGTGAGCCTTGATAATTTTTTCGAAGACTTTGCCAAGGATGGAGGTGAGACTGACTGGCCTATAGTTGCCCGGGTCCTCCTTCCTCCCCTTCTTGAAAATGGGGACCACATTGGCCCTTTTCCAGTCCTCCGGGACCTGGCCCGTGCGCCATGAGTGTTCAAATATTACCACCAGTGACTGTGCAATGACGTCAGCCAGTGCCTTCAGTACCCTCGGATGGAGCTCATCTGGGCCTGCCGACTTAAAGGCATCCAGTTCCTTCAAGTGATTCTGCACCACCTCAGGGTCTATGCATGGTAGTCTGGCGCCTTGCTGCTGCCTCTCCACAACCCCAGTGAGAGACTTGTCGTGCCCCTCGCTTAGGAACACTGAGGCAAAGAACTCGTTGAGGAGTTCAGCCTTGTCCCCCCTGTCCATCACCAATTGTTTCTGCCCATTTAGCAGGGGTCCTATTCCATCCTGGGCCTTCCTTTTACTCCCTGTATATCTAAAAAACAATTTTTTGTTTTCCTTTACTTGGGATGCCATCCTCAGCTCCATGGTAGCTTTGGCCCGTCTAACTGCCTCCCTACAAGTGCGAGCAGGTTTAAATAAAAAGATGAATTAAACGGAGTTTATCTATCTAAGATACCATCTAATAATTTAGTACTAAAGCAGCTGTTTGCTTCTTGTTGGTGTAACTAAACGACTTGCCATTCCCTTTTCCTCTTTTTTTTTACTGCAGCACATTCAGTCTCCCCATAAAGAACCAGCTTAGTGAAGAGGGGAAAAAGCAACATGTATTAAACTCAAATTGTGTAGAAATAAAAAAGTTGAAGTTTTTAGGTAGCTATAAAAAACACTTATTTTAGTTTACATATACTATCTTCCACAAGGTGGCACTGTTTTTTGTGTCTTCATTTTCTGCTACTGCCGTCCACAGTGCTCTTTTGTTTTATTCTGAACTGTAGTGAGAAAATTGTAAAAGCTCATTAAAATATTTAACATGCATGTGCTGTTTATACATCTGATTATTTTATTTACACAGTGTATACATTCAAATTATTGAAATGGGATGTAGTTGCATACATCATTTTCCTTTCTAGTCTGTAACGTGTTCAGATTCCTATACTTATACTTGGTGTTTTCAGATTCAGAATACTTAAGATTTGCTTTGGTTCCCATTTAAGACACACATTGGTTTATATGTGAAATCATACAGCAGCCTAGGTACGCTGGTAAAGTTCTCAAATCCTGGCATCTAACATCTGCCATCTAAGTTTGCAAAAAATATGAAGTCAGCTGAGCTAAATGCAGGCTTCTAGATTCCGCTAATATTGTTATTTCCTCCTGTATAACTAGCCATATGGCACATACTGAATACAATTATACAAACAGATAAAGAGCTATTTAGTAACTGCCTTTAGAGACTCCATAAAAGCATTTGTCACTATGTGATGATTGCAGTATCAGGGCATTCCCAATTCCTCTAAGTAAAGGAGGCATCCCAGTTACTAGAGACACCAAAGATGGTGAACACTGGACTTTTAATACTTTATTCTGACAAGCAATTACAGGGTTCTTTGAAAATGTGCTGTAGTGCTCATATTCCTATGCCTTTCTTTGTGTGAAATCAAAATATTGCTATTTATGGTAACCCATATATGTGTGGATTTGCAGGAACTTCAGTATCTGGACAAAATCATCACAAGCAACTGCTTTATCCAGAGAAGTTATTTTTGCAAAATTCTTTAGAGTCTGACTATTCCTATCAGATAAATTCTTCTTTGAGTGAAAGAATTTGTTTTTACATTTCCATGAACTATTGAGTCAGTAGATTACTGTAAAACAACCAAGACCACTCACTCCTCCTGAAATATTCCAGTAAAACATCCAATGCTTGGTTTCTTTCATGTGAGAGAACATCTTTTATAAGTGGTATGAGCTATCTTCTGGATTTAACTCATTTCTAGTTGCTCTTTTAATAACCTAAATCAGTAGGCACAGTGAGTGGTACATTCACAGGTCTCCTTTCTATATGGAAAGACAGCAGTAACCTTGCATCTGCTCTTGTGTTAGTCTGTCACTCACAATCAGGGGTTACTTGATGCCTAAAATAATTCCTCCCTTGACAACTAATTCATATGGGAAGAAAAAAGACTCCATCCAGATGGTGGGAATCTCACAGCTTCTATTTTTTTTAAAGGCAAGGCTCTCCTTTTTTAATAGACATTAGATAAGGTATATAAGATTCCTGGAGACATCCTGTGCTATAATTAGTATCTTATTACCCTTTTAGAAAATAGGCTTTTTCCCTAGCATGATAATTGCCTTTTAAATATTTTTATTGTTGGGATTCCTCATTTGGAATTAAATGCCTAATTAAATGCCTTATATTTCTCTAGATAGAAACATTTCTGAGGGACAAGATAATATAGAAGCTTGCTAATAGGATACACAGATTTTGACCTTTAGATGTCTTGAATTTGCTCAGGTTGACAGGGAATTTTAGGTATTACCATGTGAAGGTTGTTTGGTGATGCCTGTGCAAGGGACTTGTGGGTTTATTGCTGTTCTAAGCAGCTATCTGAATCACAAAAAATGACCAGAACAACTGTGCTCTTTCTTGACAGTTAAGTAGAGTGCAAAAATTGATTTGCCATTGAAAGTGAATATGCTCCCACTCTAAAAGGTGAGATCTAAAGCTCAACCTTACATCAGAAAAGTTGGTCAAGGATGCTTGGCTGGAACAGATCTGCTTTATTGTAGTACTAGAGGACTTCTTGGTCCACAAGATTTTAAGTGATGTTATTGTGATTTCCATTATATATAGGGGCCCTTCTTAAAGCCAGTTCTTGGAGCCACAAGATTCAAAACATGCTTCTTTTTCTTTTTCAGAAAGGTAAGCTTTTAAGCCTTTGTTATAGTGGTGAGGACCCATGAAACATGAACCTTGGAGGCTCAAAAACCAGGTGGCAACTGTAAAGAACTCCTATATTTAGTCTTTTTAAAACATCATGATCTAAAAGCTGATTCACTTATATTTTGAGCCTAACTCATGACTGACCAATGCCTGGATTTGGCAATATAGCAACAACAATACCCAATCTCTCATCTGTTGTGTGAAAAAAGAATCGCCATTTTCTTTTTTCAAAAAAAGCAGATGCACAAAATCTGTAAAGTTGCTCCTTAAAGGAGCTGTATAGCATCCATTGTGACAAATCTGTGAAAAAGAAGAGCACTCATCTCCATGAAGTATTTGGCCTATTATCTCTATCAGATTTTTGAAGCCTATGGGCTACTACTGTAATGTCATATAAAAAATATGGAATTAATTTCCTAATATGAAACCCCAACCTGTTAGAACCTTTATGCTATAAGCCTTTTCAACTATGTATTATGGGTAGAATCCTATCTGGATTTACATACCTAAAAGGTAGGGCAGGGTGGCACCTCAGGGTATTTATACACATGTGGGGAGCTTGCTTTGACACACTGGAAATCCAGCATGTCAGAGCAGACTTCATTAACTGAGTCTGCTGGAGCATGTAAACTGATGTACTCTGGCAGCCTCATGTATCATGTGTATCAGTGACGCAGAGCACTTCCCCACTGAGAAAATGGCGGCAGTGAGTGTTGAACTAAAACACATTCAATGTTCAAAACATACTGCTACCGTTTTCTCAGCACGGGGACATGCCGTGCCATTGATACATGTGACACATGGGCGCTTTTAATTAGCATGGCTCACTAATTTAAAAGTAGTTGGCACCGCGTCGGGAGACTAACTGATTTAGAGAGCCATGAGCTTCCATATGTAACAACCTGCTTCATCCTATGATAGAAACAAAGTACTCCTAATACACCCATAGGCTCAGATGCCAGAAATGGAACAGTCTGTTTCTATCATCTGATGAAGCAGGTCCTAGTATCTGACAAAGTAGGTGGCTGCTTATAAAAGCTCATACCTCTCTGAAGCAAAGGTGCTACTGTGTAGTTTGTCCCTGACTTCATACTAACACAGTTAACCAGTTCTTCAAGCACCCAAATGAGTTAGCCATATAACTGCCATTTTTGGCACTTACATAAAGCTTGTGAGCCTACTTCTTGTATAGTGTAGATATATACGAAAAGTTGGTGAGAACTGAGCACATGCAAATCGGAAACTCGTCCTGTAACCAGAATAGCAATGAAAATAATAGGAAAGAGAAAACCAGCCCAGGATCTAAAATGATGGCACAGCTCCTAAGGAAACTTTTACTAACAGTAATATTCAAATAAGAAAATCAAAGTAGAAAACACTGATATGATAGTGCAAATGTAATATTTTGACATTAGGAATAAGAGAAAAAATTGTTGAGATTACTTGATTTGCCAGGGAAATGAGATTGCCACATGTTTACATTGCACAAAAATGTTGTTTTGTTGCACAAAAATGGAAAATAGGTTGAGGTTAGACTAAAATTCAGATCCTAAATTAACTTTGGTACCACTAGAAGTTTGTGGCATTCCCACTGGACAAAGTTATTATTTCTACTGCAGTAAATATTGTTAAAAGATAGAAATGCCATTGCGCTAGAGACGGTGCCTGTCATAAAGAACTAATATGCTAAATAGGCAGAGTAGACCACAAAGGCTAGGTACAGACGGAGATTAGGAGGAGGTTAGATCAAGGAAAAAATGGCTATCTGATCAAAGGTAAGTCATGTTGGGAGGCTAGCGGGGGGGGTTGGGATGATCGGGGGCAAGCAGGCTCCAGGTGGGGGGAGGGATCAGGGGACAGGTGGGGTTTGTGGGGGGAGATAGGAGAGGTCAAGCAGAATCTACTTGGAGATTCTGGGGGGGGATGGGGGAGGCAAGCAGGATCTGCAAGAGGGATCAGGGAGGCAAGCAGAGTCCATGATAGTCTAGGCGACATCTGCAGGGGGATCAAGAAAGTGGGGGAGCAAGTGGAGTCTGTGGGAGGGATCAATGGGATTGAGGGGGAGGCAGCATCTGCAGGAGGGATAAGGGGGACTAGTGGGGTCTGTGGGAGGGATTGGGGGGAGAGGCAAAGTCCATGGGTGGGTTTCTGGAGTCTGGGAGGATTTGGCAGGATCAGAGGGTTCTCAGGGTCTGGGGGGGGGGGTGGGGCCTTGGGAAGATGGGGCTGTCTCCCTTCATGACCCTACAACCAAAGGTTATTTTTAGCTCCTGATTCTCCCGCCCACTTCCAGATGAACAATCCCCGGTGTCAACCTATCCTCTCCATCCTGCCCCTCCCTCCACCAGGATTTATTTCCTTGGCTCTCAGAATTGGCAAATGCCGATAAAACTCGCACTGGGAATGGCTTGTGGGATGGGGGATTTGGTGGGCTAAGGGGGTGGGTGGGGCAAAGGGCACCTGGGGTTGGGATGAGGGAAGGGGGCTAAAAATAGCCTGGTACCAGGGAAGTGGATAGGAAAAGTGCAGCCTTGGGGCTGGGAACTGTACAGAAGTTCAAGACCGTTAGATTGGTCTAAAAGTGTCCAACACAATCTAAGTTAGACTACCTTGGAAGTAGGGTTAAGTTAGATCAGGTCAGCCATTTTTAAAGCAATCTAATCTTCCTGGAATTTCTGTACCATTTCCACTGAGTTTGACTTAATTAGGGATCTAAGGGCACAGACAGAAGTGCAGCCCCCCCTTTGCAACTCACAGCATTTTGCAGGAAGTGCTATGAGTTGCAATGTTCCCCCTGGACCCAACAGAAGTTCACTGCTGGGTCCAAGAGTTGGGGATTCCAGCTGCTTGCTGCTCCTGTCTTCATAGCAACTTCACACCCCCTCCCAGCCAAAAGCTGTTTTCAGAATGGGAGGGGTGAAAGGGAGCAGAGGGAGCTCAGTCTTCGGGTTCCCCAGCCGGTGCTAGAGGGTGGGTGGATTGGAGCCCCCCCAGCCACCAGCACTGAATGAAAAAAACCCAGACCAAACTCTCTCTGCTCCCTTTCCTCCCTTTTCCCCCCTCTCCCCCTCCCTACCCCCCCCACCAGCTCCCCTTCTGAAAACAACAACAGGCTGTTAGCTCTGCAGGCACAAGTTACGGCACATGCTCCATTGAGGATCCAATGCAATGAGGGCTCAGATTTTTGTGGAATTGGGCCCTTTTAAAGCAGTCTGCAGCCATGCACTTCTGTTTGGTCATGGCTGTAGACTGCTTTCTGGGGCAGATCAGGCAAAAAATTGTTTCTTCTGTCTGTGCCATAAGTGTAAGGTCTGCACATGAGCAAACTAAGGTGGATCAGGTGTCCATTTTTAACAGAATCTAACCTCCCCCCTAAGCATCTGTAAGCACCTAAAGAGTATGATACATCCTACAAGCAGTAAATTGAGAATTGAGGTACAGAGAGATGAAGTGCCTTGCCTAAATCACATGGGAAGTATGCAGCAGAGATCACAAGCAAATACAGATCATGCGTCCCTGCCTTCATCACATAACCACCTAAAAAAGGTCCTATAAAAAAAGTGTTCAACTATAAAAACTATACTGAAAGATTTCCAAGATGGTGGTTTCATTTTCCTGTATTTTAAGGAAGGATGTAAGGGCTCTGGCTGTGAATTTCATGCAGAAAAAGGAGATTTCCTGACATATACTGACAAATATATAAAATATATAGCTCCTTTCTAAAGTCAAGTGCTCATAGTTCATTGAAACAGATGGAAAGTGCCTTCTGGACGAATACAGGTTTCTATGTTCAAAACACCATTCTAAACTCGCATCATAAAAAAAAAGTTTCAAATGCTTTTCTTTTGGATTTCTATTGCACGGCACCATTATACCTGGTAAATGGTAAAATGTCTCAAAAGCCCTAATAAAATGTCCAATTAAATCAACTCACTGGCACTTTCTAAACCACTGTGCCTCAAGTCAATGATTTGGAATTGCCTTGCAAAATTTTTGTGGTATTCTCATCTGTCAGTAACAGATTAAAAGAAGATTTTGTGGATTCCTTGTAAATAATCCCAAACCTTTCAATGCCTGTTATTTATATCTAAACCAAATAAACATGGAATGAGTGAAGGAGGGACCTCTACTCCAACTACTTGCCAATAGATTGACAAAAAAAATTCGCCAAAGATCTGTGTGAATGTGTATCCCTAACATTAGCACAAAAATGGAGAGTAATATGTCTTTTTGATCCTTTAGACCTGAACTTGTTTTGTTCAGCCAGATGCAGCACAGGAAAAACTTAAATGATATTATAATAATAGTTAAAATATGATCATTCATAACTTCTGAAAATAAATATTGGCTTTCAGCAAAGATTACTGAATATGTATTAAGCAGATTAATTTACTGGTTTTAAATGCATGCTGTCTTGCTTCGAACATTATTCTGAAAGCTTGTGGCCAATAAGCCTGGGAATAGCAAGTAACATTTATCTACAATTAGCAGGCAGCTGTTTACTGCTAACTGTGGGGTCTCTGTTTTTAAAGGGAAACAAAGACGGGTGTGGGAAGAAAATCCTTAATAGATGCTATAAGGAACTGAAAATTTGTTCCAAGAAGAGTAGCAAAATATAATGATTGACAAAGACATGGGATCACATGAATAGCCAGACATAGAAACAAATGAATATTTCTCAATCAGTAGCCCACCATTAGTAAAACATAAACATTTAAATTAAATACAACACAGAATGGACAGTTCCATATTCGATGTAGAGAAGTATAGTATTTTAAGTGTTCTGGGTATGTTTCTATATGAAGAAATTATGCTTATTGTCCCATATTCAGTCATGTATTGTTTTACTGTTTGGTGTAAATAAGTTTGCAATGGGACATATCTAAAAATGGGAAGCTAAACTTTATTTGAATCAGTTGCTTCTCAGAATAGATTATGAATAAACTGTATCAGCACCATATCCATTTAGATTCTTAATATGATACCTGCCTCCATGTGTCTAAACACAAAAGTCTCTGAAATACTTGCATACTAGCAATGTTAGCCATAAAGCCAGGCCAAACTTTTCCAAAGCAATTTTTTAATTGAAAAGACTATTTTGTCAGCAGTAATTTTGTTGGCAAAATTGTTTTCAACTAAATGAACTGGTTAAAAGAAAATTGGACATAGGCATTTTTCCACTTAGAAATTTTAAATTTTCCAGTTCTCTAACTTTTCCAAATGAAAAGCAAGCCTGGATAACATGAGCAAGTGGGGGAAAGAAGGGTTTTTGTCCACATTTTCAGGTTGGGGGAGGACAAAATAATTGTGCCGTTTTAAAGAGTGGGCTTACTCCTTGTGTGTGTGTGTCAGCTGATCCATTGCAACTGTTTCATAGGTAAGGTAAGTTAAGCTAAAGCAGGGCACCTTAGAAACAGCTGTTGAATTATCCCTGTTTCCATGATTCTTACTGGGATAGATCAGACACACAAAACAGTTACAAAGAAGAAACTTGAAATTCACTACGCCCTCCCCTTCTCCTTTACAAGGAATATATGTCATCTCTCCATATCCTCTGACTGCTTTCAATTTTATCAGTTTGGAAACAGTTATAGAATACTAAAAAGCAATTACAAGACAGGACTTTCCACATCTTTTTACTGTTTTAAATTAAAAACAAGTTAAACAGAGTTTTCCCCTCACTTTCTCAGGGTCCTGTTATCCTCTGGAAAACCTTTTCCCTTGAAAAAGGGAACAAACCTTTATCCTGGGACCTGTAGGATGAATGACACCCCTTCTCCCCATCCTCCCTTGACTTTACCTCTAGGAGATACTAAACAGAGAGATGATGATACAGAGATGCCTGTTACTCCTACATGTGATGTAGGGAAACATTATGTATATGCACGTTATCATAGGCCTATTCCACTGATCAAAAAGGATGGAGATAGGATACCTCAGAATAAAAAAAATAAACCTGAACTAAATAATATTTGAAATCAATTTAAATGGAAATGCCCTTTATTTAATAGAAGGTATAGAAAAGTTCTATAGGGATTTTTTTTGTAATGAGAATCCTAATTTCCACCTGCTCTTGCTAGGCCAAGACCATTCTGGATTGGTTTGGATTTGGAAAACCAGATCTCAAATTGAAGCTTGTCTGACTACAAGTCCCAGTTTATCTGAATTCTCTCTAGTCCCTACTAAGGCCATGACACTTATTGTTTTCCTAGGATGGAACTTGAAAATGTAGTTATGGTCTTGCCCATCAGTAGAAATTTGATATCAAGTTTTGGCATCTTTTTGCATCCACTCCTCCAAATATAGCCGAAGGCTTTTTGCTTGTTTTGGGTTTTGTTCTTTTTTTAAATCACAGAGCAGTAGCAGACCTAGTTTCCCCAGACTCCATGGTCCCAGCATCACCCTTTTGCAACAGTAAGACTGGAGGATCGCTGGCGTCTTCTAAGACTGCCATTTTGGAACCTTATAATCACTAAGAGTAGATTTAAAGGGTTTGAAATGCTTTGAAATATCTTAAAACAGTTGCTCATTTCTAATTACTGCTGGGTGGAAATGGTCCTAAACCACATCATTCAGAACTTAATTTCGCACAGCCCCAATCCTGGGGGAGGATGTACAGATCTGGGGATTTAGCTTAGCTCTTGATAAAGACAGTGGTGCCTTTCCAAAACTGTGATAGCATTTTGAACATTCACAAATTTGGTCATGTTCAGAGTAGTTGGGGTCTTTTTTGGGGGCTATTAATTATTTTTGCCATAATGACAACAACGAGACAAAACCATGCTACCCCAGGTCGGCATGAAGAATTTAATGCTGGGGACATTTTCTGTGGAAGTCTCAGCAAAGACTTCACCCCAAAAGCCACCTTCATAGGTGGAGGAAATTGTTTCCCATCAGCAAAGGTTGTGAGGCCTTCCCCAAAATGCCATAAATTTTGAAGAAGCATGCATGCATCTGTACAGAATGCCTTCGCCTCTTCACTTCCTATCATCCCTACAGTTTCCTGGTAATGTGGCTCTAAATGGTATATTCATCTATAAATGAGAACATTAATGGCTGAATAAACTTTACATAGGTTTGTAGAAAGAAGGATGGGTGCTGCTTCTGCACACTTATCCTTCCCTGACTTTATCCCAGAAGAGATAATGATTTTGAAATGCCAGGATCCCTTTCGCTGTAGTATAAGGAAGATAGGTGTATAGGTTCAGCCTGATAGGCAACTGAGAATGTTTCTGGAAGTAACTTAACATGGTCTCAATGTTAGTTTAGTGTATCTATTTCTGACCTTAATTTCCTCTGAATTCTGTGAAACCAGGTCTCCCAAACTGAAGATGTAAAAAGTGGTGTTTAAGAAAAATAAAAATCCAAACTTTTTATTTAAATCAGAGGGATGTTTTATATTTTAAATTAAAACCATTTGTCAAGTTATTTTTTAGAAAACCTTTTATGAAAATATAATGAAATTGGAAATGATGACAAACTAAGTTAAAGTCTATCCTTACTATTAAAATAAAGAGATTCAAATAAAATATGATATTCAAGCACACTAGCTGTTGAAGTTTTAAAAAAAGACAAAACACTGAACTGGTACAAATCTAAGCACATGAACCAGAGTTTATGGAACTGGTGCACCCAGTTTTTAACATCAGTAGCCTCTTTGGTGGGTACAGAGAGATTTTCTTCTTTTTCTTTAACTGGTACAGATCAGTGACTACTTTATTTGATGTTCAGAAACTGATCGGGAGTTTAGTTTTAAAAGCAAAACTTATTTTTATCAAATTATTGTTTCTTTTGTATCCGGCACATTTAAAGTAGTTTTATTTATCTGATAAAAAGTTAAAACTGCCGTTTTTGTGCATTTCCATTGATTTACACATTTCTATCTAACTGCAACTCGACAAGAATTATGATTAAAAAAATAATCATATGGTAAATAAGCATTTTTTCATTCTCCATTGTCTGGCATAAAAATGTAAAAATTAAGACCGCACAAATGTGTGTTAAGGGCTGTAACTGCTTGAATAATAGGCACAGATGTAGTATATTTTCCTGGTTAGGAAAAATAAATATCAAAGTATATCAACCAGTGGCATCAACCTTTTTCTGTAGGAAATATAAATAAGGAAGACAAATGAAAAACAAGATTACAACTGGTCATTTAAATCTAAATTTCCTCTTTGCTGAATTAAGTCATGATTAACACTAGTGATTTACATCACTCTAGATTGAGCTAAATCAATCTACCCACCACCCCAGTCCAGTGTGACACTAACTAGGAGACCTTTGCCTCCCTTTCATGATGAATATAGGTCATTGCAAACATTTCATGTTGCTTTATCTGTATTGCTGTTTTCACAAGATTTCTGTTTTTTATTGCAAAATCAATATTATGAGATTTTTGTAAAGGGGTTTTAATTTGATGGTGACACAAATGAAGGCACAATTAATACCTTTTATACTTCATATAAACATCTACTGAATTGTACCTGGGTTAGAGAGGAAAGCTTTTAAAGCGAGATAATCAGTGCTTTGGATTCTTACACGTGCTGGTGTCTTCCCAGGGGCAGAGGATTGAAGTAGCTGTTATAGGACTGATTTATTTTTTATTTAGGCAGTGGTCCTTCAATTGAGCCTTTGTCATTGTGATCCCTGTATGGAATTGCCCTGGCACACCATTTGTTTCATCAAAGACATTTTGTTTACAGCTATCTTATGGCACCTTGTGGCTATAAGGTTTGCAGTTCTCACATACGCTGAATGTTAATGAACTATAAAATAATTAGCTAAGAATCAGCCCATTTAACTTGAATCAATTTATGACACTGTGTTTTCTCATTGCTGGCTCCATTGTCTAAAAAAACTACTAGGGAATGGGGCTGCTCAACATAGGTAGTCCCATTTATATCACCTTTAAATGGGCTGGATCATGCATTACTTAGCAGTTATTCACACGTTGCCCTGTAGAATAATTTCACAAAGAGCTGTGTAATTTAGAAGATGAAAAGGAGTTGGATTTCACTGCTGTTTTACTCCATGCAGATTTTGCACCCTGACACTCCTTTGCTAAATGCTCAGGAAACTTCATGCCCTGACACGTCATTAAAAAACTAAACCCAACTCTTAATTCTCTCGTGCATCTTAGCTTTAAAACATCTTACAACATAACATCTGCCAATGCACTATAAAAATAAGTGAAATGCCAATTAATCAATCCTTTGCCTTCTGTATGTTGTCAGGAAAGCTCCGACTTTGACACCTAACGCCCAAGTCCTCTGTCATCTTTTTTGTTTTATAGTTATGGCTGATAATACACTGCTAGGGATGGAGAGTAAGAATTTTAATCATAATGTAATATTTCCTGGTCAATATGAGTATCAAGAAACTATTCCACAGTCAAATAAACTTTTGACTTTAATAGATGTATGTGGGTAAGGAACATAGGATCACACTCTGGGCTCCAGACCTGAATCTAAGGACCATACAATCTTTTATATACATGGATATATATTTAAGTGGGAAGGCTAACTCTGTTCCTTTAATCATGTCTAAATTGCTGTAGTTGCCACCAGATTGCATATATAAATGAGGTAGTACTGCTGCTCAGCCATTAATTCTGGTTAAAGCATTTTAATAAATAGCTAAATAAAGAATCTGGGCCATCCTTTTAGATTGGTTAAGATTCCACTGTAAGTAGTAGGTTGTTTCTAATTTTCCTAAAATAAGTTATCTGCTTTACTCTATTAGCTAACTAGTATTTAAACACTTTAGAGGATTAAAGCATATTATAACTTACTCAGGGAGGATATTCTGATAGAGGATGTTTGTAGTGGTCATAAAAAATGCCCACTGTTTGATCAAAATAACTAAGACCAGCTCATGAAGCCTTTGTAATTTAAAAAAAACTTCTTAAGATGTAAAGTCTCCATGGCTTCTACAAGACCTGTTCTGTTATTTGTCAACATTTCTCTATATCAAATAAAAAGCATTTAACTGGATTGTATGTATATTTTTCTTATTAAGAACCAGTGTTATATAAGGGTGTGGAATATTCAACTAAAATGCATATAAAACTCTTAGGAATAAATTCTACTTTCCATATTGCAACTTTTTAGCTTCTGCTGAGTCAGTGGATTTTCTTCTGATCCATGCTGGTGCAAAAGAGAAGAGAATCATGCCTACAGAATTCTTGTTAGCTATGGGCTTTGCACTATTTCAGTTTTACATGGTTATAAACTTGTTCTGACAACATTTTATCTATGGGCCAAATCATATTTTCAATGAATGAAATGGCAAATGTGCCATTAGCTTCAATAAGACCAGGATTTGTCAGAATGTCAATTTTCAAATCACAGACTAGAACGTTTGTAATTATTCTCCAGTGATGTGTCCATGCAATTCATGGTAACAGTGAACTAATGAAGGTAGGGTTGGGCCACACAGGACACCAGTCCTGGGCAGCAACCCTATGGACAGGCACTAAAAGAACTGGGCTACCAGCATTGCCACTGCTGTGCTGGAGACAGCACAGCCACTGACACTGCATCATGTGCAACTGCATCCCTGTGCACTCAAGTGCCCAGGTATGCATGGTAACATTATTAAAAGTTGGATATATACTTCAAGAAGATAATGTTTTTTGGCATTGTTATCCTCTACACCAGCAAGAAAATGAGGAAGAAGTAGGCTGAAACTTGCAAAACATCTAGGGAATTTAGATAGCTGCTTCCTATTTATTTTAGTAAGAACTGGACATTACATTTTCAACTTAAAGACATCTTGCCCAGTTACTGGCCAAGGGGAAATGAGCAGATGCTTCCAAGCAGTAGGTCTCTAAACCTTTCAAGATATAATTTCAAGAAAGCAGAAATCTGGAGAGATTTCCAGTATTCAGGACCAAAAATTTAGGATTTTCAAAACTCATTATTTATACTGGAATAATTGCCTTAATCAACTCTCATTCGGTACTGCATCTTCCTCTCTAAATAACATTAACCATTAAGTGTATATGTATTAAGCATACATTACTCTTTAGTACCAGTCTGTGGACCCATCATCTTATTGACTTAACAGGGGCTTAGGGGAAAGAGTTTAATGTAATATCCACTTTTCAAAGTATGCTATTGCTGCCTTAAGCAATTCTGCCACTAGAAAAAGGTTTTGTTTCTGTGAGTATTTCCAAGGCCTTTAAAGCATCTGAGATGGCTTAAATGATTATGTTGCCTCAAGATCTACACTGGTTAAAAATCTTGTGTCACTTAGGATTCCAAGCTGTTTAAGCACTGATGTTGCTGTGAAGTGGCTCAAGCATTAAAACGGGCATAAATATTTAAAGAGATGCAAAAGATTATATCCTCCTCAGGACAATTTAAGCGCTTTAACCTCCTTCAAAATAGATTGCTAGGAAATATAAACACAAAAAGTTAGTTACAATTTCATTTTGTCATTGACGTAGCCCCCAGAGAGTCCCAGGTCTTCATTCACACTGTGCTAGGAGCTGCACAATAGGTAGAAACATTTTTTGTCTTGAAAAGCTTACGGTTTGAAAAGAGGAGCAATATACACAGGTCGGAGATGAGTGAACTGACCAAAAGGTGAAAACTGCAGGTGAATATTAATTTGATTGTTGCGTGTGTGTGTGTGTGTGTGTGTGTGCGCACATGTATGCACTTTGTAATAAAATGTATACATAAATGCATACATACATACTAAACACAGCTTGCTCCAAGTGCTTTTCAGACTAGCTTTCATGTAAACATAGTAGCTGGTGTAAGTTTTAAGAAAAGATTTGAAGGAGAGGGCAGCAGCCTAGAGACAGAACACTCAGAGAGGGCAGACTGTAAAGCAGCACTGATGAAATATCATTTGTTATTCTGTTCAATAACAACACCGAAATCAGTTTGCTTACACCAGGTATTCATTTGACTTGAGGTATACCCAGTTCCTCTTCCAACTCATACTAATATAAGATAGGAGTAACTAGTATAGCTGGACCAATGTAAAACTGATATACTGGATGACAGTCCAGGAAAGAGTTTTCCTAGAAGCATGCACTTAAAACACTGGTTCTCAACTTTTTAAAGACTTAAGGCACCCTTGATAGATTCAAGGCATGCCTTGGGAAAATACTAGCTCTTAGCTTTCACTAATTATTTGACTACCAAAAGAAAAAAAAAAAAAGCAATTCTTCTGTTGAAAAGAACTCAGAAAGCCCACAACAGATCAGAATGGTTTAAACACTATAGATTATGTGAAATCCCTGCTTGATCTTGTGAATCCTGTTTGCACACCTAACAGCACTAATGTTGTGAGGTACCCCACAGCACCCTTGAAAGGATCTCAAGGGATCCTGGCTGAAAATCACTGACTTAAAAAGATTCTGCAGCTAGACACTGCATATCTACTTTTCATTGTTATAGAATTTATTGCTGTAAACCTGGCTTTGTAAACATAAGTTTCAGAGACTTAACAGTAGAGTATAAGTTTGTAATAGTTAACATATCCTTGAATGGCAGAGCTCCATGGGTCATTGGTAAAATGGAAGGCTTAGCAATGGATCAAATTGTATCTGCCAAGTATATTTATCTTTCTGCTTTCTAAGTGTTAAAGAGACCTAGTGACACTGATAAGGGAACTGTTACTTATATTTGCAAAGTCTAAATACATCAGGTCATGACCCAGATTGGATAAGTGGTGACTAAACTCATATGGCCTCCCAACAACAGAAAAATTACAGGAGTGGTAATTGGGCACCAGCTATGGAAGAAAATGTGAATGGCAAATACAAAGGAGGATTATGACTTTCTGACTCTTGGCATGCTTTAGTGAGTATATGGACCATGCCACTTTAGTCTGATCCTCACAAAGGAGTTGTCTTTGAACAAGCCGAGACTGACAGCTTTTTTCTGGCTCTGTGTGAGGTTAGAGTCTGGGACCTGGCACTCATGTCACTGGTGCATGACCAAAAGTAGAGAAGTTACACTTTAGTAACACAGTGGGCCTTCTGCTTCTCCCTTTGTTCTTTAGACAGTCCAGTGTTCTTTCTTATCGCGAAAATACAATAAAGGTGCTGGCCATCGATTTGGTCAAGGATGAAACTGGCATAACAGAACTGCAGTGGTGCAGAACTAATCTGCAGCCAGACCCTTCCTGTGTGATAAGCCCCCACCCAAGTAACCTAATCTGCAATAGGAAATCACAAAAAAAGTGCTGAGCATTTAGTGATGGCCTGAATTTTTTCACAGCCATTTGAAGGTTTCCATTGGGGTCCTCCTAGTCATTTGATGTGGCAATTAGCAAAGAGACTTTTGTACTCAGGGGAGATAAAACAGCCTTCTTCAATAATTATGTTTATGCCTTGAACAGAAACAAAAAAAGCCTGGAGAACAGATAACATTGTTACATCAAACAGCAAACTGGCTGCGCTATTTATTTTCCCTTATTCAAGCAAAGTGTTACTTTTCCCATGAGAAAATTCTCATACATCATAAGATAAAATGTCCCCCACCGCCCCCTAGACCTCACACTTTTTCATGTGGGTTCCTAACCTGTTCTTTTCAATTGCTTTGATCCTATAGTAATTTTTCAGTTCTTTTTTTAAACATTGCTATGAAATATTAACAATTATGGTCACCAACAATATCCATGGGTCCTTGTTGTTTGCCATCAAAGCTAAACAAGCTGAAAGATTAAAGAATCAGATTGTTTCCTTGATATACTTAAAGGGCCAATTTACTCTGCATCAATAACATTACACGAGGCATCTTTACATAGGAATGATCTGATTCTAATCCATATTAGAAATAACCATGTTGAAAATCAGTATATAAAATGTAGGACTATGCAGCATTTAATATGGCCAAACATTGAATATGCCTTTTCATGACTCTCATAAACCAGAAAATTATCTATAAAAGAAGTCAGATTACAATAAGACATAACATGGTATCTCTCCAAGGCACACTAAATGCATTCAGAGCTTGAGAGAAGCTAGAGATGTAAAAGGAAATCATCCAGTCCATTATTCTACCAGTGTGGGATCATTCTTAATTTATTGACGTTATCTAACAAAATGTTATGGAGGGGTTCAGGTATATAAATAGTTCCCATTTTCACAGACAGGGGAAAAAGAGGCAAGGAAGTGCCTTGCCAAAGATCACACAGTGAATCTTTAACAGGGCCACAGAGATTTCCAACTTGGGGCTTGATTTTTATTATACTGGGCCACTTTACTTCTTACATGATGCATTGGAAAGCTCAAATAGTAACAGATGGCTGTATTCTTTATTGTCAGAACCTCTGATTTTCTATGGAGATAGAGCCAAATGCATCAAAACACCTGGAGAATAATATGTGTAAGCAGACTGTTTTAAAAACAGCTGACTAAAAAATAAGCTGTTTGGACATTTTAATACATGACATTTTTAATAGCTTATTGAAGGATGCTGTACATGGAAATACCTTCACTGGTAATGCAGTTTCCTTCACAGGAAATCAACCACTGGGTTAGGGACTTACTTATTTATTTGGGATAATATTTAAAGTGATGCTGTTACTTTGTAGGCTTATGTAACACAGTCCAACAACCTGATGAAAATTATACCATGCCAACCACACTAGTATGCAAAATGTTACTGTCTTCTGCATATATGTATATGTATGTATCCATATATGTATAGGGCTGTGCAAAATAGCACAGTTTCATTTCAATGTTCGTTTTGCCATTTTGACAGGACAGTGTTTCATTTCATTTTGAAACAGCTGTTCTGTTTCATTTCGTCGAAACTGTTTTGCTGTTTTGCCCATAGGCTAAAATAGGGAAGCATGCAACTGCCTATAACTTTGTCATTTTTGGTATATTTGGATGAAAACAGCAGGGATGATAGCCCCTTCTGAGGGCACAATGCCTGCCAAGTTTCAAGGAGACAGATGCATGGGTTTCTGGGAAACTGCACTACAAATTCTTGAAAGCAAAACTTGTGTCACTTGTAAGTGTGAAGGCACAGGGGGGTGAAAACTGCAGGGATGGTAGCCCCTGCTGAGGCCATGAAGCCTGCCAGCTTTCAAGGAGATAGGTGGAGGGGTTTCTGGGAAGCTGCACCTCAAGCTGCTGACAAGCAAAACTTGTGATGTATGTGTGTGTGTAAGGCATGCCCTCACTGGTGCTGGGGCCTCTGCACAATACGGTAGTGTGCCCCAGTGAGGCCTCTTCCTCCTCTATAGCCTCAGTCCAGTCCACCATTTTAAATAACAACAGGTAAAATAATAACTTAGTGAGCAGCAGCACAGTAGCTCTAGCAGCATCTCAGGCAGCCAAACCATGACAGAGCCTTTCTTTCCTCTCCTGCAGGAGCTTCTTCTCCAGTGTGTGCGGTAAGGCATGCCCTCACTGTGTCCTTCCCCCTTCTTCTTACTTTCTGTTTCCCTGCAGGCAAGCCCAGCTTCAGCTTCAAAACTCAAAATGTTTTGAAAATTTTGAAACATTTTGACTGCTGTTTTGTTTCAAGGCTACTTTGAAGCCCATCATTTTGTTTCGATTCTGCTGTTTTGAACTCAAAATGAGTCTAAACAGCATTGAAACAAAACAGCTGGTGAAATTTCACACAGACCTAATATGTATATGTATATGTACATTCATGCTGTAAAAATTCTTAACTCATCTAATATCTTCACTGTTATTATCTAGGCATTTTATCTTAATGGAAGAAATAATTACATAAGAAAAATCAATGGGATTTATGATGCTCCTACTTGCATGCATAAGTGTGAAATAAAATTTATCAAATTACTCCAGTATAAACTTCAGGATAAGGAAGAGAAGACTCAGACTCAGTAGGTGTGTCTACATGAGATGCTAACTGTGCAGTAGCCTAATAACACTGCACAGTAGTGTGCAGGGCAAAAAACCATGCTAATATGCTACTGTGCAGTATTATTAGGCTACTGCTCAGTAAGCATCACTAAAAACCCATTCACTGGCACCACTCCACAGTAGCTCAAGTTACTGCACATTGATTTAGTACTTGGTTAACTTGCATTCCTTCTTACAAGCAGAGGTGTAAGAGGCTTCGCCTCTGTAGTTTCTGCTCACTGAACAGACTTATGAAGCTAACTCACTCAGTCTCCAACTCTTCTTATATGAATATGTTTGACCTCTTGCTTTACCTCTGTATTCCTCTTTCCCCTGTGACATTTTTATCTATGCAACTATATTATTTAAGGGTCATGGTATGGTACTTTTGCCAGTGTGTAGTACTGACCCACCCCAGCTCAATACGAGAGCGATAGTCATTGGTATTAGGCTGACATAAAAAATAGCCCCTGCAAAAAAACAAGAACTATGCTACAAATTTTGGAGTATCATCTACTAGCATTTTATCTATGAGCTTTTACTATATATGCAGATACAGAGCACTGCTGTAACATTAGGGGATTAAAGCTTTCTAGGGCCACCTCACCCATACAGTGGTGAGTATCCCATTAGTATAGCAGCAAATTTCTCTCACACACTGCCTTCACTCCAATCATCAGTGTGAAGTGTGTTGGGCATGAAGGAACCACAAGTGCATCTTCCCTTTGATGCCCTCACCCCCTCCCCCACAAGCCTTCCTTTTGGTGGAAAAGCAAAGGAAAAAATCTTATTGAGTTCAATTGAACTCTTGCAATTTTACATTTGCATTGACAAAGCTCTTTTCCAGTGGTTTATAGGTTCCCAGAGGGAGGTGAAATAGCAGCTTCTGTGTCCTCACAACTCTCCCCACCTCCCCCCATAAGGGTCTGACTCTCTAAGACAGAGGAAACCATTTGTATGAAAGCAACACTAAATCAATAAGGTCAGTTGTAGCCTGCTGAGTTTCTTTTTTATATAGGAAATATGGATTTTACTGAGCATCAGAGTAAAAGGCCTACATTTCTGGAAAACATATTTTATTCTTTGCAGGTGGCTTACACTCATTGCTTCTGACACAGGCACCATTTAAGCATGCAACAGTGAGCTGACCTGCTGTGATAGAGGAGAGGTGCAAATTCCAAAAGGACTTGAGAGAAGCAGTTGGGGGCACTTCCCTTGTTTCTAGTGAAATTCATGTGAGTGTGTAATTATAATGAGGCAAAATGATCTTAGAAGGGAGAGGGCAACAGGCAACGTTAAGAATCAAAATAAATATATGAAACACCATTTCTGAGTATTAAAGAGAGAATTCCTTTCACAGAGAGAGCACAGAGTTGTGGAATCCTTCACCAAGCTCTACAGCAATCAGCTACACCAGTGGAGGCCAACTTTTTTGGGCAGGCATGCCACAATTTAGCTCCACATATTCCCTGAGCGCCACTTCAATCCATGTCCTTTGCCCAAAATGCTATTATACTTTCCGATTCCTGCCCAATCTGCTACCCTGCTTTCTGCCCTATATGCTGCTGTGCTGCCTGTTCCCTCACAACCTGCGGTGTATTGCACAAACTTGCTGCCCATGCTCAGGCTAATGCCGAGCTATACATTATTAATACAAGAGCTGGTTAGTTTAAAGCTAGGTTGTATTTATACATACAAGCTGCTGTTACTCTCTTACTGTGGCATAGACATAACTTAAGGCAAAAAGCAACTGTATAAACCACTGGAGAAGAGCTTTGTAAATGTAAATGTTAGCTTGTGCGAGTCCTGTTGGATTCAATTGGAATTTTTCCTCAGATGCCAGTGGAAGCATAATTAGGCAGCTGATTCAGAAAAGCCCTTAAGCCATAACTAATCTTGAAAATGGTCTTCAGTAGAACCTAATCTTATGTTTAAGTGTTTCACTAAATCAAAACTTGTATTTAGAATCTCTTTTGGAAGCCTTTGTCTACATGGGAAAGTTGCCCTGTAGAGCTTAACATGTACATTTAAATTGATAATGTGGAAGCCCCTCTGTGGATATGTTTGTTTCAATATAAGAGTGGCTTTTCTTAGTTTATCTTAAATCAACTGTGGACAGGTTTAAACTAAACCAAAATAAAGGTAATATCTCCTTGTCTGTCTGTCTATCATAACAAATAATATCCTATTTGTTTAAACTAAATTAGTTTAAAAACTAATTGATAGTAAACCTGTGCAACTTTCCTGTCTAGACAAGGCCTTAGATCCTATTTTGAAAATGTTTCAATTTTGATTAAAATGTCACTGTAGTCATCTCTCGAGGAGTGGGTGTTAGGAGAAACCAACAGACAATACATATGTTCTTTTAACTGCCAGAGATGCTATAAAGAACATCAGAGTTTAGGAAATGATAGAGCGAGTGGGTGGTGAGACAGGATCACATAATGCTCCAAAAGAGTCTTCTGGGCAGGGACTAATTTCAGGATGTGAATAACAGCTGTGGGTTTTCATTGCTTATGATGTATCAAAATTCTTACAAATCTTCAGATTGGGACAAGATGACTGAGAATTCAAAGGGCTGTAATGCATCCTTCGAATAATAATTTTACTAGCTCTCTATCCTCAAATCCTTCAGAAAAGCTCTGCTTGGAAGAGGCAAACATTTTTTTAATGCCTCATGCATCACAAAGGCAGTATTTTTTTTAATGTAATGGTAAAACCAGCTCGTCTCACTGAAGTAGTCTGAAGACATGTTTTTAAAATTAACTGACCCCATTCTGACTCTAGTTCAACGTCCAAACCAAAAGTATTTTGATTTATTGCTAAGCAATCCTTAAGATCTTACCTATGAAAAACTCTCATTTACACCGATTGGTTACATTTCAGAAGCAATCGTATCTGTTTATCTACCTAGCTGTACAGTAATCTGGAAAAATGCCTGGTACTAAAAGAGTTTGTGAGATTTCTGGAAGCAAAAGAAAATAACTTTGAACTACATTATTAATAATAACCCTCTGGGACTAAAGACCCAGCTCAGCAGCATTCATTCATATTGTCTCATAGAAGTTATAGAAATATGGGCTGCAGGATCAGATACCAGATCCTGCAACCAGTATTTCGACCCTAATGGTTCCCTCCCTTGGGAAAACCCATGGAACTTTACATGATGCACCACAGTTAGGCTTGATCATCTTTCACTTCTAAAGGTTTTGGCTTGCCAAGAAAGCAAAATAATCCAAGTCCAAAATGTGATGGAAATTCAAACCCAGGCAACTATTTAATTTGTTGGGATCTGTTTCAGTTTAGAGTTTTATATAAGGTTTCAAAACTAATTCTAATATGTAAAGAAAAAGAAAAGTGGTACAATACAAAGAATGCTATGGGAATAGACAGTCTGTGCACCTTCTAAACTTAGGGACAAAACTTATGTTGGCACACAATGGGCCCGTCTATGCATGCATTAAAGTGCTTTTTCTAATGCACATTAAATTTAGTACCACCAAGGTACTAGAGAAATGCACCTTAGGCTGCCTTAATGCACAGTAACAAGTGTGCATAGTTTTTTAGTGATGCTTAATATGCAGTAACCTATTTTACTGTGCATTAGCCTAATTGCATGGTTTTTACATTACGCTTTAATGTGCAGTCAAATAGGCTATTGGTCATTAAACCACACATGGAGACATGCCCAATAAATCTTTAATATTTCTCAAATTAATTAAGATTTGAAGTCCAAGACCTAAATGCCCACATGTACTTGAGGGACCGCCTCCTCCCATATGTTCCATTGTGATTTCTATGGAGAACTAAGACCAACTTCCTGTGAGTCCCATATGTTTGCCAAGTTCATTTGGCAAAAGTATGTGGGAAGTTGTTCTCTGTAGTCACACCTCAGCTTTGAAATAAGCCACAAGGCCCATAAGAGCCAAAGCCTGGACATCATCTGGAAATATTGTAAGACTTTATTTGGGCAGGTTTATTTGGGATATTGTTTTATCATTTACTATTGTACTTGACTATTTTCTCTATTTTAATGATTTACCTATTTTTTATTATAAGCTCCCCAGGCCCTTCTTTGGGGAGGAGGACATATAAATTAAATGAAAAAATAAATATCAACAAGACTCAATTTCACATGATAGCAAAAAAGCTTATTCTGTTCACAAAGTATTTCTTACTTCCACTGTGTGTTTGTTTAATCTATTAAGATTAGAAATGTTTGGGGTCAGTCACTGTCCATTAGGCTGGCTCTGTGCAGTGCTTTGCACCATGGGATCCATTTCATAGTTAGTTCCTAGGCATGACAACACTAATAACAGTAGTCAATAGGGTATTACCATGTATTTGAATGGGAACTGAATGAAACTCATACACACTTTAAAGTATATAATTCATAATGCTGGCCTAAAACCATTGTCAATAAATGTTTTAATAGAATTTAAGCTGTTAAAAATAGAAATGATGTATTAGATATCAAGCCTAACTTAGTTAGTTCCAAACTTAACTATAATTTTATGATAGAGATTTCATAGATAGACAAAATAGAATGTCAGATTTATATAAGTCAAAGCCTTAGTGAAGATCTACTGTAATTTAAATTTCTTGTACTGAAATTCCAAGTGCTTGTGGGCTTTTTTTTGCATTTGTGCTAACTGTTCCTTAACACATAGTTAACTGAAGAGGAATACAAATAAATTGAAAAACAATTATGTTTTAGTAATTTTTAATGTCAAAGCTTTCTCCCAGATGGATAGTTTTTCAAGCACGCTCAATATTTGACTGTATGCCAAAAGTCTTTACAGAATTATTATGAAGGTAGAGATGTATCAGATTATCACTTGCATTTACAACTGCCTGATTTATATGCACAGCTGTACACCTCAAATAAACTACCTGTCTAATGTATTTGATATAAACTAAGCATAAACTGACAGAAAGGAATTATTTCAAATATTACTTCTTATAATTTATGTATTAATTTGCATTATAATAATAACTATAATCCTCATTCAAAATAAAAAGCCAGTTAAATAAGATACCATGCAAGTGCATAAACTGTTTTGTTTTGGTGTTTGTTTGGGAGGTTTTTTTGGGAGGGGTTGGCTAAAACATTTTTCATTGAAAAATAGTCTTTTTTAATTAAGCGTTTTCTTTAAAAACATTTGATGCTACAGATATTGCCCTTTTCCACAATTTTTCTATGATATTTCATCAACTGTTTATGTACATTATTTTTTAAATCATTAGCAAAATACTCATTTCATAAAATCATTTTTTTCTTCCTGAAAACTACATTTTTCCACTGGAAAATATTCAGAATGCTCTAGAAAGCAATTTAGATGAAAAATTCCTTAAAATATTGTACAGCATTTCATGAAATGTTGGAGTTCTGAATCCGGAAAAATCAAAAAAATTGAAATGTAATTTTTTATTGCAAAATTATTTTCCTAGATATCAATTAGCTCTCTCAGTCACCTGCTACAAGGTAGTCCTTGCCATATTATGTCTGCCATCTAATAAAGAGTGGGAGAAAGGCAGTATTAGTATTGATGCCTGCAAATAGAGTAGAGACACAGAGAAGTTAAGGTCCACATCTTAAAGGTATTTAAGGACCTAACTTCTAGCAAGCTTCCAAAAGATCACCTAGAAGGAAAACATTTTGCCACTGCACTGTTGCTAGAGTGTTGCAATAGGACCATGCTGGTTGCACTAGAACTATTGCTGGTTATACTCTAGACCCCAATGGCAGCAAGAGCCAAATAACCTTCCTCACCCCCTTTTACCTTTTTTTGATGTAGATATTTAGGCACCTTTGAGGATCACTGGGACCTCAAACTTCATGATACTTGTTCCAAGTAGCACAAGGAGTCTGTAGCAAACCTGGTAACTAAAAGCTGTGTCACCTGAGTTCTCTCTTAGTTACAAAACCCACCAATGCCAAACACTCACAGAAACAGACCTTCCATATAATGATATGGGAATGAAAATCAGAAGACTTTTTTAAAATTCATCTTCTGGCTTTTGAGCCTTCCAACTCCATGCTTTTATGTGTAATCTTAATAAGAAAATCAGGATGCTACTTTATTTCTTCAAGGAAAATGGAGTCAGCAATATCCTCTGTCCTGGAGTCAAAATAATAGACTTGTGAATGAAAATCACTATGGGTCATATTCTCATACTCTTATTCTATAGGTTAGTAGCACATTACTTCACAATTGGTCCTATTGACTTCAATGGAACAACAGGTGAAAATGGACTCTTCAGCGTGCAGTAGGGGATTGGAATCTAGGCCTCTATGCCAAATAATATGAATTGTCATTAGTGATAATTATTAGCTATTTATTAATATTTTCAAAAATGTTGGTTGGTTCAAGTGTATGAACATTTGCTTTTGATGTTATTAAAAAGATTAAAGAGCAAGGGTGACACTAACAATTCTTTCTCAGTATGTTGGAAGGTGAAATAAAACACCCAAGGAGTGCTCACCCTGACTTAGGAAACTGGCGATTCAAATGTCACGGGGAAATAGCATGTCAGTGCAACTTCTTTAGTGATCAATAAAGTAGTCTGCATTCATGCTTCACAAAAAAGGTTTCTGAGAACCTTCTCAAACTCCCCTGGGGACAATCCTTTGACATTTTCATTGACACCTACTGAAGTAGTTGCCTTTTTAGCTTTGCTGTAGGACAGCAATTTGCCACCTCATTATCAGTTTGATTGATGAGAACACTGTCTTAAAATGTCTGTCACATTATGATTGTTAGTTTGACTCCTTTGCTAGATTGATCTCCTCAAAAAGAAACACTGATGTGCATGACAAAATGTTTTCGAAGGCAAGATGTCAATGACAGGTTTTCTGAAAGAAATTGCAGTTTCTGCAAAAGGAATTGACCCCATTGCTCCTTTGTTGTCTTTTACATTTGTGTTTTCAAAGTGGAGTAGTATGCACCATTTACTTATAATGACACTCCAGAGGTGGCTGCATTTTAGTGGCTGATATAGGCAACATTGTTTTGCATGGTTTTAAAAGTTTGTGAAACACTGGTGGATCTTTGAAGTTCTGTGTAAGAGATTTTTATGAATGCACAAAGACTAACAATAGAGCCCAGCTTCCCAATCTGCTAGCCACAAAATAAATCATTCCAGTGCTTATTTATTTGTCTTTTAAGAGGTTGCAGAATTTCTTACCCCAATATATACTGAACTTTCATCTTTTCATCTTTGATCTATACTCCTTTTATGCTTCCTCCCTCCCTCCCTCTCAGCACCTGAAAACTTCACATTCTTTACTGGATACTTTTACACCACCCACAATTCACTGTTACTGCCATGCCACAGGTGACAAAATGCAGGCACAGGGAGCCTAAAGCCTATGTCTATGCAGCAAACAGAAGAGACTACATACAGAATGACTAGGCATACTACCTTTCATCTACCCAACATGGGTAACGAGAATAGTGAGCACACCATAGCACAAGCCTGCAAAGGAGCTTGGGGTATTTATGTGGACACTGAAACCCCTGCTGCTACATCTTTACTATTATAGTTACTTAAGCTAGCTGGATCAAAGTGAAGTCAGGTATGCTTCCCAGTGGCAGTGCAGATATAACCTAAGTGATTTACCAAGGGATGAAGAGAGAACCTATGGAGGAATAAGGAATTTAACTTTGCTCTCCAGAGGAATGGACTAGCTCTTTAACCACTAGACCATTTCTCTTCTTTTTTGCAATTTGCACATTGTCATTTTCTTCTGCAGTGGCTTTCTTAGCTTTCTGTAGATACAGCAACCTGTATTTTGGAAAGTATCTCTGTTTAAGAGAACTCTTAAGCGTAGGAAGTCAATGGGACTTCAGAATATGCTTTTGTTAATTCAAGTTAATTGCAAGGTGTGCTGCCCTTAGTAGGAATGGATGCAAATATATGCTTAAGTGTTTTTCCTTAATATAAGGGTGTAGGATGTAGCTGTGTTGGTCTAAAGACATAGGCAGACAAGGTTCTTTGGGTAAATCTGATATCTGTTGTTACGCCAGCTCAGATAGTTGGAAAAAAACTTCTTTGCAAGCTTTTGGGTACAAATACCCTTTGTCAGGCAGAGGAAGTGTCTGCAGTTGGTCTGTGCTCTTCTTGGCTGGATTAGTAAAGCAGCTAGATGCCAGAACGTATGCAAGAAAGCATGGGTGACTGGTGCTTCCTGATCTTGTGGGGGCACCAGCAGCCAATCACCAACCGGGGGGGAGGGCAGTGTCCCCCCGTGGCTGATTGCCGACCAAAAGTGCCATTGGTGCTTCTCTTGCCGCCCCTACATTCTCATGGGGAGCACCGGCCATCGACCCCAATCCCCAGCTGGCAAGGGCCAATCTCGGGGGGGGGGGGGCACATGCCACCCCCCCATGCCTCCCCTATGCAAGAAAGCCAGTTATTTAAAATGTAATATTTTCATTGACGGGCTTTCTTGCATGGCCTCTGGCTGCTTTACTACTCCATCCAGGCAGAGCACAGACCAACTGAAGATGCTTCCTCTGCCTGACGAAGGGTATATGTACCTGAAAGATTGCAAGGAAGAATTTTTCCAATTATTTGAGTTGGTCTAATAAAAGATATTAGATGTACTCAGAACTTGTCTGCCTATTTCCTTAATTTATGCTTTTTTCTTAAGATCAGATTTGGACAATATAAATACTAAGCCTGTGAGGAGCGACTAGTATGTGCTTTGGATTCAGATTTGGCCAATTCGTGAGACAGTGATTTGATTCAGTGATTCGAATCACTGTCCCGAATCGATTCAGCCAAATTTGATTCAGAGATTCGGCTGCTGTTGAATCTTGAATCACATCACACACAGGCCCATCCCCTGTCCACTCTCCTAGCCCTGGCAATGGCTGCCTTGCCTGCCCCAGCTTCCAGCACTTTGAGAAAAAAAGCCCCCACTCACCAACTCCTGCCTGGTGGGTGCTGATCCCCACTGCCTCCCACTGACCCAGACTGTGTGGGGGGCTCTGCCATGAGCCCCCCGACACCCATCTGCTCCCCCAGCCTCCTCCCCACCCCCATGGCTGCCCCGTCCACCCCAGCTCCAGCCCTTTAAGGAAAAAAAAAATAAACAAATCCCAGATTCACCAGTTCCTGTCCGGGGGGAAGGGCGATCCCTGCTGCCCTGTGCTGTGCGGGGGGCTGTGCATGAGCCCCACAAAGCCCCAAGGCCATTGCATCAGCTGGTGAGTTCGCAGGGTTTTTTTTGTTTTTTGTTTTTCCTTAAAGGGCAGGCAGAACAGCCATGGAGGGGCTGAGGGAGCGGGGGGCTCATGGCAGAGACCCCCATGTAGTGTGGGGCAGTGGGGGGCAGCGGGGATCACCCCCACACCTGGCAGCACCCAGTGAGTTTGGGCTTTATTTTTTTTAAAGGGCCAGGAGTTGGGGCAGCTGTGGGGGTGGGCAGATCTGTCCCCTCTCCCACCCGCTACTTACCAGCATGGAGTCTGGCTCCAGCTCCATGCTGCAGTGGGCAGGGACTGCCCAAATCATCAAAGCTCTCTGAATCTTTTCTGAATCTATTCAGAGAGCCTTGAATCAATTTGGACCTTTTAATTGGTCCCCTGATCAGATTTGGATTTGGAGATTTGTCCACTGAATTGGGATTAATTTCCTCTGAATCAAATCAGCACCCAAAGCTTTGCACAGCCCTAACAGATAAAGTAAGAATTAGAGTTCATGTATTGTCACAGAAGTAATCTAAGGAAGAATGTACAACTCAGTGAAAGATTTTTTACCTAAGCTGCATTTGAAAGCCATTTTATTGCTGTTTGAAAATGCTGATAATTTCTCACCAGTTTTGTACACAGTTTTTCATTCTCTTTCATTGTTTTCTATTTTTCTGCAAGACAGCAGCTTTGACCCCTCCATTTCATTCTATATAGCATAGCTCTCTGCTTCTCTCTTTCCTTCCTTCTTCCCGTGCATACATTTTCCTACAGAAAGCATCACTATAACATTCACAGATATGTATTGGCAGATGACAGTTGACACAAATTGGGGTTAAATACAGATCTTAGAATAAAAAGCACAAATAACTCTTATGATATAGTTCACTGAATTAAAATAGGAAATCTGGGACATCACATTCTGCTGCAAAACGTAATGTCCCAGATTTCCTGCTTTAATTACAGGGTTACCATATGTCTGGGTTTTCCCAGACATGTCCTCTTTTTTGGACCCCTGTGCTATGTCTGGGTGGGTTTTTTGCTCTCCTGGGCAGGCTGCTTGGGGCTGGGAGGAGTGGGCAAGCTGATTGCCTATTGGGGGTCACATGAACCCTGACAGCCAATCACCTTGACTGCTGCTCCCAGCCTGGGAGAGCAGAGCAACAGCAAAAAACAGTCAGGGACAGGGAGGGAGCTGCGGGTCAGGAGTGAGGGGTACCATCATGGGTTGGTGGGGGATAGGGGGTCACAGATCAGGGATTAGAGGCACTGCCTGAGATGCTGGGGGACTGCAGGGGACTGTGGGTTGGGAGTGAAGGGGGCCTGGCAGGGGCTTAGGAGTCAGGGGCAGAGGCAGGGCATGAGCATATCACTGCTCCCCCACAATCATATGCCTCTTCCTCTCCCCCCATGCCCCACCCCCCCAGGGGTCCTCTTTTTTGATGCTGGAAATGTAGTAACCCTAACGCTGCATAAATTCCAGAGGATGCTTCCTATTCTTATTGCCTTATCCAAGAAAAAAAATATCTCTTTCACTGATTTACTTGACATTGTTCAGTGTTTCAGTGCCTGGATTGAAAAAACTGTGAGTAAAAAAAAATTGGCTGGCAAGTGTGTGTTACGTTGCACCCTGTACATGCTTTGCAGCAAATCTGAGTCTGCAACAAATCACAGCCCAGGACTTGGCTACTTAGTTCAAGGTTTAGAAACTCCTTAGTTCTTAAGATAGTGCTTCCCAAACTTTTCCTCAGCATGCCCCCACTTATGACCCCATTTCCTCAGCTCCCAACCCACAGCCCCATGCTCATCCAGGTGCCCCTGACTCCTGACCCACAGGCCCCTGGTCCTGCCAGTGCACCTCATTCCTGACTCTCAGCCCCCTGGCCTCTCAGCAGTGCCAAAGTCCTGGCTGCTACCTGTGGCAAGCAGCAGCTGCTGCAGCCAGAGCAGAGCACAGAGATCAGCTTCCCCACCTCCCGGCCCCGGTTCCCTCCCCCATAGCTGAAGCAGAGCCCACCAAGGGGAGAAGATGAAGGCTACAGGCTGCCCACTGTGAAGTTGGGGCTCCCTGCCCTGCTACTCTAGGAACTCTACAGCCCAGAGGGTGGGACCTGGTATGGGAGGGAGTGCTGTGCCCCCATGGCCTCCAAGCTGAGACATCCCCTGCCTGCTCAGCAGCAGTGGGTGTAAAACTCCACTTCACTGCTGCTGCTGTACCTCACCTTGGCAGCCATGATGGCATGGTGCTCCCTCCAGTGCCAGGTCCCACCCTCTGGGCTGCAGAGGGGGCTTCTGACTGGAGTTGGTCCACCTTGGCTACAGTCCCATACCCTGCTGTGGGTGCAGAAATCTCGTGGGGCACATGCCCCCCCATTGCATTGCCTTGGCCCCCTGCCCCTTTCTGTTGCATCTGTGCCCCTTCCACCCCACAATGTATTTCCTGTGCCCCCTCCTACCCCCAATGTATAGACTTACCTGGGGGGAGCTATGGGAGCTGCTCTCCACTGCTGCTTGGCTTCCACATGCATGTGCACATGGCACCCACTGCCTTCAATCACCCTCCTTTTCTCCTCCCAGCCCCAAGCAGCCCCTTGCAGGCTGGAACTGCCAGTCTGCATGGGGAAACTCATGTTTTCCTGCGTTTTTCTCCTTTGGAAGAGAAAATCTGCTTTTTTCCACATTTTTCCGCAATGAACACAAAAATCAGTCCCTGTTTATCATGACCCCACCTGCTGATGTTGTGACCCCATTCGAGATCACAACCCACAGTTTGGGAACCACTGTCTTAAGGCCTCCTTCTCACCCTCTGGGGTTTAAATCCCTTGTGTAGGACAAGATGGTGGGCTTTCCATGTGCTGAATTTGAATACACTCTTTTCAGACAATAAGACAAATTTGTGGGATGAACTGCTCGAGTGAAAGTGACAAAAATTCAATCTATGAGAGAACATCTACAGTAATATGAAATTATTAGCAGAGACAAAAAGACTTGATAATCCATCCTCTTAGACTTACTATTATACAAATGTATGCAATTCTCTAAATAACGACTTGGAAATTATTCTTATTATTAGTCTTTAAAAAATGCATTTATATTAATCCTTTAAAATCATTACATACCAACAACCTTTCTGAAGACATTTAAGGAGAGTTATAGGGCTTCACACACAGCTACTAAAAAACAAATTTTAAAAATATTAAGTTGCCTTTCACCATTTCTACGTTAAATAATTGTAGTCTAAATAAGCTGTCAGCTATGAAAGCTCATGCCTTTCTGAATGAGCTGGTCTTTAAGGTGCCACTCTGCCCTGCTATGGCAATTTGACTGACTTCAGACTAATATGGGTAACTACCTCTATGTAAATAAATAAATAAATACTTTTTTTTTTTTTTTTATATCTGCAGCACCTCAAGCACAGTGCTTCCCAAATGTCAAGCAAGCCTCTGAAAATAAAGTCTATATGTGGGCTATTGTGCTCTCCAGAGATATGCAAGCCACTCTGGAGTAGAATGAAGTAATGTATAACAGTTTGCAACACATTGTGCTGTATAGTAGGGGAAGTGCCAAATGCTTCACTAACTGATCGACAGAGTCAACAAATGTCAATCTTCAAATGAACTTGTGTGAATTTAACTGGTTAGACTGCAAGTACTGCATGGAAAATTAATCAGAACATTAAAGTTGATATCTCCATCTTTAAGAATGGTGCCATGGAATATTTACTGACTTTGGGCCTGACACTCAGCTGGTATAATTTGTGGTTGCCTCACTGAATATTTACTGAGCTATGACAATTTGCAAAAGTTGAGCATATGATCGTCTAAGACAGTGGTTCTCAACCTTTTTTGTACCAGGATCCATTTGTAAGCATTGATAGCCAGTCCCAACCCAGTGCCCCTCACTCTCAACCTGCCCTCCATCCCCAGGCCTCAGACCCCCAGTACATGGTCAATGGGGGCCCCAAGCAGCCCTTTCCAGGCTAGAACTTGGACAGCTTGTAAGGGACAAGCCCTGGTTTCCCACATTTTTCTCCTTTAAAGGAGAATCCATTTTTAAAAGTTTATTAACTCTCCCTATGCCTGAAGAAGGGTGTTTGTACCCAAAGGCTTGCAAAGAATAATTTTCCAACTTTAGCTGGCCTAGTAATAGATCTCATACCTACCCAAAGAATCTTGGTCGGCCTATTTCCTTAGAGCAATACGGCTACAACTAACAACCTTGATCCATTTTAAAAATGTGTTTGCTACCCTTTCTTGTATTCTTGCAACCCAGTTTTGGGTCGTGACCCACAGATTAAGATATGCTGCTCTACGAGGTCTGTGCGTCACCCACCAAATGATACCGCTGGTCACACAAGCACCTAGGTTAGGGTGGGTGTTTGTAGTGAATTAGGACAGAGTGCCATCCACTTAATAACCTTGTGTACCTAGATACTCCAGAGAGAACTTCCATCAAAGTACTGACTTGACCTTCCCTTGCTGAGGCTAGAAGTTGTGAACGTGTGTTAATGGGAGGGTGTCTCTGCACAATGCAGTATAGCTGCAAGCAATTAGAGAGAATGAGAATGAAATATCTGGCTGAATGCCAGAGTGCACTTTTTCCTTCATTGCTTCCAATAGTCCATGAAAATGGGAAGGCATGTGAGGAATGTCCCACTTTATGTGCCAGCCCCCCTCAGAAAAAAAGTAAATCCCTATTGTATTTAGACTATGCCAGACTAACACTGCTATTCTCCCATGCAGTCTGGGTGAGTCAAGCATCTTGTTGGACAAGACTGATGACAGGGCTGAGGCTGACTGAGCAATGTCCAGAGTTTATCAATGCAAACAGAAGGAATGTGTTGATCAGTTAGTGAAACAGAAGATGTGACTTTTTCAGTGAACCATTTTTGGGGAGATCTCCTTTGTTCTGTCTCTTTGATCTACACAAAAATAAACAGTCTTTGCTTAGACATTCTGTTTGTATCAATCAAAGGTCAATGACAGCAGAATTATATAGTTCCAATTTAAAATGCATTGGGAGCTGTCTAGTTTTGATTATTCTGTTAATAATTTTATGAAACCTTGATTTTTTTTCTTCTTGTTTGCACTGAAGTCCATGACAAAACACCCACTAACTATATATAGGAGCCACGATGTTATTCATAGAACACTTTCCATCTGAACACTACAAATTACGCCGTACTGATTAAACCTTGTAACATCTTAGTGAGTTAGGCTAATGTTATCACTATACACATCACAAAAAAAGTGAGTCTTGCCGGCTTGAAAAAAAATGAGTCCCTCATTGAAAGTTGTTTCTGGAGAAGTCCATTTTAATCTGCTTATTGACCATTCAGTAGGTGGCACTCTTTCATCTAAGACAATCCTCACCTGATGCCCCAGCAGTGTGTAAGGGATGCAGTCCTGTAAGAAATGTCACCTTTTATATAGGGCAGCACACAGCACAGAGGAATTCACTATTGTTAGTGAAGCATGTGCTGTGTAGTCCCAGTTCATTTAAACTTGTATCTTAGACCATCCTGTATGGCAAAGCACCTCAGCAGCACCTAACTTTCAATACTTGCCTAAATCCTTATGCCTAAAGGAAAGTATATGCTACATGTTCTGTTGAATTGCCATGGACTTTAAAATCAAGGCCCAAAGAATCTAGCATGCTTTGAGGTGCAGGGAATATAGGAATAAAATAATAACCAATAACATATGAAACTGCATTACTACTAAAGATTCCCTAAAATTAGTTTAAGGATGGAATACATCTTTACTGATTTAGAATTTGCTCCCATTTTTCAGGGTTTCATGCATTAGTATTTTCATATAATCATAATACTTATTGCCATTCAGGATATCCATTTGGTGTTTGAAACAATTCTGTAAGATACTAGGTTAAATGAAATGTACTATTTAAAAAGAAATATTGTAGTAAGTCATTCTTAATAGTCTACACTTCATTAAAATCTCATTTCTTAATGAAAAATGAACAATTAATATTTATCAATTTTTAAAATAAAATCTAGCAGTCCATGCTGTCAAAATTACTTTAGAAACAGTGATGTAAGTTTGCATGCGTGTAATACTGATTAGATGTTGTACTGAATGGTACGTTGACTACACTAGATGATGTAAAGTAATTTGAGACATCATAGATGCTTTGCCATATGTTTTTGAACCTTGAAACATTGGGATTAATTAAGTCTTAGATTTTTGGCTGTTTCTTTTTTCAGGCTTATAGTTTTACCCACTCTTGGTGTTAAGAGTTCAACTACTGAAGAACACATTGACTGAAATACCTACTAAAATGTAGGGAGTGTAATAAACTTGTAAATTCACAACCATACACAGCTTAAAAGTAGAAAACAATGTTCACAGTGATGCTTTTCCCCTTTCATAAAGGAAAAAAAATCACATTGAGAAAGCCATTCCTACTGGATGTAGAAACCTTACTCTGAAAATTGGAGGGGGAAGGGGGCATGAGGAAGTCAAAGATACTTACAATTCCTCATTCCTCTCAATTGCCTTTGAAATTTTATTTTAGCTGATTTTTTCCAACCAGCTCCACCTAAAACAGAATAGAAGTATTTAAAAGAAACTGTCCATCACTTGTACATTTTTCTTTGTGCACGTCCAATAAAAACCTACATATTCTTGCCTCTTGTTTTTGCTTTTGGAAAAAAATGCAGCAACTTGCATATTCCACAGGCTTTATTAGTTATTTTGTGAATACATTCTTATGGGTCTTCACATGGTTTGGCATAAGGAAATAAGGCTTCTAGAACAGGTCAGTGATTTAATGGTTAGCAGCTGCAGCGGAAAGGATTTTTGGCCCAGTTTTGGTGGCATGCATTCAGGGAGACGCTCCAAAGTTGTTTTATATCACATTACATAGCAACAAAATAAAAAAAGGCCCAGCACTTCTCTTTCTGAACCTGGAACAGTTGAGAGACAATAATAATTAGAATTAATAACAAGGAACTAACAACTAACAAGGAATGACAACACTACATACAATGATGATGCCTTTAAATCATACAGTAAATTTAGTTTGAGGTGCACAAATGATTTATCTTGTTAATGTAATTGAATGCAGACTTTCCTCTCCTCCAGCTTCCTTTCACAAGAGGCTCCTTACATAGAAAATTCTGTCCCTTCTCACTCGTCTTGTGTCTTCAGCCCAGGAAATTTAAAGCTCATGCTGTTACTTCAAATAGCAATCCTTATGACGGCACTACCCCAGAAATTCCCAGGGGCAAATTCTGCTCCAAGCTACGATGATGCAAATCTGAGCTAGTTCATCAGTTCAATGAGTTATTCACCATGCTGGCATACCCAAAAGTATAGATAGTCTGAAATCAGTGGAACTTTGTTTTTACCCTAGTGTTACTGAGTGCTCGTCTGCATGGGAAACTAGATGAGCAGTAACCTAGAGTGTATACTTACAGCACAACAGTTACTTTGCAATAAGGGCGGAAACAGAGGTAGCCTTTAGTTGTCTTTGTGTTGCCTTAAAATGTTTATGGTAGCACAAAGAGACAGCAAATAGACATCCATTACTTGTGTTGCCATGATGTGGTCATGACAAAGGATAGCTTTATTGCAGTGAACGTCTCTTTGCCTTATGACAGGAGAGTGCAGAGAGCCAGAGCTACCTGCAATCCTGGCCAGGCACTCAGGGCTTGAGGGGTCCAGTTCTCTGTGCAGAATCAGGCTCCTCAAGCTTCAGGAGCTCCTGCCCAGCTTTTGCCACTTCCAGAGATGGGTCTCTGGCAATCCCAGGGCAGAGATGACCATTTGGAGATTGCTGAGGGTGCATCTCTGGAAACAGGGAACTTGATGCCCCTTGTCCCCCAAGATCAATGGGTAGAACAACAGGTGACTTGCATTTCACTCAAAGCTGATCAGCTATGCTGGAACATCATCCCGACACAGCTGATGCACTTCATCCGGCAATGTCTATTTCCAGCCTCGAGTCTCTGTGTGCACTCATAATGCACAATATGTATAAGGTAGCATTCTCCACTTCCAAAACTACTTCATACAAAGACAACTGTAGTGAGCACTAAAAAAAAAGTGTATCCACATAGGAGTTAGTTCAGAGCAGCCAATGTGCTGTAGATTCACAAACTAACAGAAAAAGCCTAAGAGCAAAATCTGAGGTGAACAGTTTCCTCAGATGTGCACCAGCTTAAATAAGAGAAGAATTTAGACCTCTGCCTGTAAAAGAAATATCACTGTTTGTTTTTTCAGTCACCTCTGAAGAAAAAAAAAAGCGACATCTAAAAGTAAAAAGCTGCTGCTTTGAAAGTGTAGCTTTCAGCCCCATTTACTAGATGCAGCATGCAGGAGTAGGGCTGAGGCTGGAGCCAGGGCGTGCGCGTGCGTGTTCAGCCCAAGACCCACAGGCAGCACTGTGGGCAAGGTGTTAGGTCTCCACAGGCTAAATCTGGCCTATGGGCCATATCTTTAACCCCTGTTTTAGGGCATTTTATAGGTCTTCTTGACTTTACATAGTTGTGATGCTACATGCTGATGCTCTAAGCTATGTAGACATTTCAATATGCACTATTAAAAAGTTATGCACACACATTTAGGTTTTCTTATTGCCAAATGCTGTTTGTGGCAATTCAATAAATAGAAGCCAAATTGTTAAATATTTCTCTCTGGAGGTGTTCCTTCATGTGATCTTATTTAACAAATGAGTTCCTATTTATTACTGTTTCCCCAAATACAAAATCAGTGCAGGGAGGCCCCTTTGCTAGTGGCATCCTGTACTGGAGGTGTGGCATCACACTCCTGTGGTCTTGGTTGGCAGGCCTAAGTAATTGTATAGTGTTGCCTGAGAAATTGCATATAATTATCAGCTGCATTTCTTCTCGAATCAGTACACATATTTTAAACCTTTAATGTTTTATTATATTTCATTAAGCACAAAAGAAAATGCCCTACTTGAGATATTATTACCTGTGCCCTGTGTAACATGCATATAACACGCATGGAACCGTGTTCAAATGGGGGGGGGAACCCCCCAATATAAGCTACTGATAAGTAACATAAAAAGAGGAATAAAACTGTATACAAGTAAGAAACAAAACAAGGAAAATGGACAGGGAAAAAGACTGAAGTAGGGAGGGCTGAAACAGGGGCAGGGAACCACAAGTATGAGTAACAAGTGTAAGAAGTGCTAATTTGTATATCCATTACTTTACTTCACTGTGGGTATGTCTACATGAGATGCTCTATTGTGCAGTAGATCAGGCCACTGTGCTGCAAAGTGTCACCACTTATACATGCTCACATTTACTGCACAGTATATCAGTCTTTTGCACAGTTAGCTACTACCTATAAATACAGGTAGTAGACTAGTTTCACAGTAGCCAGCATGAGCCACAGGAGACAGGGAGCTCCTTGTCCCTGGTCCTAGTGGTGCTCAGCTCCAGCTCCTAAGGGAGACAGGATCAGGGCCAGGACTGGGGAGCTCTTTGCTCCCTGTCCCTGCTCACCATGTGGAGCTGGCTGCTCTGGGGAGTGAGTTGGGCCTGGGAATCCAGCTCTTGCTTGTCTCCTTGAGCAGGACTCCCCCAGCACAGAGCTGGTTACTCTATGGGATATGGGAGGGCTGGATTCCCAGCCTCCTCTCCTCCCTGGAGCAGCCAGCTCTGTGCCAAGCACAGCAGCTACAAGTGAACTCTGTGCCCCCCTGACCAGCAGAAGGCTTACCTGCAGTTGCCCCACACCCTAGACAGCTGCCAGGAAACCCCCTGCTCAGCAGAGGAGCTGCTGGCCACTGTATGTCCAGATGTGCACAGGGCCAGAAGAGCTCTGCCCGCTGCAGGGGCTGCTCTTTCCTGGCCCTGTGCACATCAGGTCCCCTTCCAATGTGCATGGAGCCAGGAGATAGCTGCCACTGCCAGCCCCATGCACACTGGGACCACTGCATGCCCCTTGCCAGCTCCTGGCCTAACCAGCTGCTGCAGTAAGGCAGAGTAAGGTACAGCAGCCTGGTACAGGCAGCTGTACCAGGCTGCTCCCATTGGAAGCAAATCCTCTCCCAAGAAGAAGCATGTGTAGACATGCTCTCCGCAGTCTTACTGAGCAGTATTTTTACTGCAGCATAAGCCTACTGCACATTAATAACACGTGTAGACAGGCCTTATGTAAACAAATGCAAATTGCTCTTGTGTTATAGTGTCATCTTTTCCATTTTTGGAGTTAGAAAAAAAATTCTAACCAGAACTATAATCTGGAGGACTTTCTCATTTTCAGTTCAGGCTCCTATTTTTATTTTTTGAAGAGATGGATGGAATTTTAAAAATAATGCAGAATGTTATGGCCATCAGTGATATTTGCATAATAATCACATTTGCTGCTCCATTTTCTAGCAAATGAAAACAAAAAACAAAAAGTAAACCCTCCCTTTACCATATTTTGCCTACTCACAATGTTTAGTTAACTAAGGAGTAGATGTATTTCAAGATATTTTATAGTGTTTCCAAGGGTTACTTTTCCTTCATAGTCATATCCCAGCCATCTAGCCATGTATGGTTCCAGAAATGTTTACCTGTCTTATACAATGTTACACTATGGTTGTCCAATTAATCTCTGAATAAATGCATAAGGCTAAACTGATGGACTTGTTGATCCAATAATATAAATATTGGATTCCACAAGATAATTTATAAAATCATACATTCTCCCTATTCAGCTTCATGTTTTAATTTGAAGTGAGATCTATGAAAGAAGTCAAGTAAAAAGAAAGGATTCACATATTTTAAAATATTTTTTTCTGTCTTGGGCCCTAATTTTTTTTTTAAATTTTTTGTCTACTATATCACATGGCTGTCTTTAGATCTAGGCTTTCCAATTCCAAATTGCTCCTTTCTCATAGAATCTGAAAGGGTACAGCTTTAATGATCCAATTTTGATTCATCTGTGGATAAAGATGCAACCATAATGCATTTAAAAGCAGAGTATATTTTTGTAACAAAAAAGATGTTTACAAAAATGTGGAAAAAGGACAACTAGTTTTGGAAAAAAAATTGTGATCTTGGATTTAAATGAATGAATGGAGTCATTATACAAAATGACATCAGGCACTGACCCAACAGACTTCCAACATTCTTGTTCACATTCTCAAAATAGACTTTGCCTTATTATAATGCTGTTTATGTAGATCTCTGCTGTCAACCGTTTTTGGAATGCAGCTCATTCTGCAACTAAATCCTAAATACTCTACTCAAATACTGCAGTCAATATTTAAGAATTAAGAACAAAATATAAATGCCAGGTAGTACTTTGGCATATCAGACTACATTATCGGCCCCTATGGGTGTGTCTACACATTGCGCTACAGTGATATAGTGATCACATGGGTCTACACATGATTGGCACCTACGTCGCTGTAGTAGCGTGCTCCCCTGTTATAGCACACTGCTACAGCAATGTAGTAGTGAATCTAACCATGTGCCTGTCACAACCCAAAGTTGTGATTTTTGTTTTGTGTGTGCTTTGGCACTGCTAAATTATTTTCCCGCCAAATTTGTAGCTTTCTTTGCAGTGTGCATTTCTTTTTGCATCTGAGAAATGCTCGTTGCAAAGAGTTCCCGCCATTTGTATTAGAATTCGAGCCACATTATTGGCTAGTTCTAAATTATGCACACGTGGCGGCTAGTGATTGGCTTGCTAGCCATATAAAAAGCTTGAGTGGTTTCCGCCCAAGTTGGAGGACTCCACGAACACCAGGAGGAGGGATCTTCACGCTGTGCATTTTGAGCAGGCAACAGAGGTCTGATCAGCCTCTAGCCTCTCCCCATCGCCGATTGATTCCTAGACGTATCCCTTCCTGCACGCAAAAGAGACGTGTTATTGTTGTGTATTGTAGTGAAGGGTATGAGACCTTTGAAGGCCGTTAGGCGGGTATTTATGACGCTTGGAGTGGAATTAGGCACAGACGCTTATCGGTTGTAAAGCAAGATTATTTACTCATGCCATCAAGGTGGTGAAAGACGGAGGCCAGAGATATTTGGTTAGTTATAGCTTAAGGTTTGAAGGTTGGTCTGTATGAAAGTCTTTGGTCGGGCAGATGAACGGAGAAAAAAAATCGGGCCGGTAGGTCGGTGATTTATGTTTTAAGATTGGGTTGAGACACGAGGGGGGCACTGGCAAGCGATCAAGTTGTTAGTTATTTTGATACGTGTGATCAGAGGTCTCCAAGGTTCATACGGAGGTTCCCCTTCTTCACGGAAGTGAAGATGGGTTTTATTTGTATATTAGCCAATTGTTTTTTGTTATGTTATAAATTTAATGAGAATCGCCAATTGTATAGTGGTTTTTATTAGGGTGTTTGTTATAGGGACACTCCCCTGTCATTCCGACCAATTATAATGATTTATATAAAGTAAAGAAGGCAAAAGTTTTTATCTCTGTTAGTGGCGCAGTAATAATTTTTTTTTTTGACATGTGTAGCAAAAAAAACCCCTGTTATTATCATCTTGTTAGTTAACCCTTAGTTATCTTGTATAGACTAAAACTGTTTTGATTAATATATTTCTTGCTTGTGGCATGGGCAGTACTTAATTTGGTTGTGACAAGACGGACCCACGGAGCTTCAACAACTCCGTGGGAGAGAACCGAGCTTGTCGTAGTCCTCAAACGAGGATTTAATCGGAGCTGTGCCTGGAAAACTGTCCAGCCTACACCGCGATCATCTTCAGTGTAAGTAAACAATCTTTAAATTAACCACTAAGCGTCCGTGACTAATTCTAGCTTGCCGCCGGTTTTCTCCGACCCCGCGTGCCCGGGCTGCTGGCCACAGCCCGTGTGCGCAAAAGGGCCCCGGATCACTCCCGGCCCACACAGTGCCATGCACACAGCACAGTACGGGCAGTTACTGCACTATGCTTTAGTATATTCAAAAGGAAGCACTAAAGCATGGCACTGTAGCAACATCATCATACGGTGACATGTAGATGTGCCCCATGTATCACTGCATATCCTAAAAGTTGTTGCCTCCAGTTAGCACAAAGGGTCTGACTCTGAAAAGATAAGAACCCTCATTTCCTAGTAACTATGGTTCTCCTGTGAGTGCTTATTTATTCTTCAAGGAAAGTTGTGACAGAGCGCCCATGTGAGCATACCCGAAACATTTTTATTTTATCCAGTGTGGAGAGCAATAGCAGTGAAAAGCTTGCAGCTTAGACATACTTCATTTCTTACAGTTGTGATAGCTTATTACATCAGTCTTTCTCTGGCTCAAGCATTTTGTTTCTAAAGCAGTCACAGGTAGATCTTGCAGTCACCAAACTTCAAGCTTTATTTCCCATAAATGAAAACAGGTTACTTCATATCAGACTTTACATGGGAGAAGGGGAGGTGCCAGGCAGATAAAATTCCCTGCCCCACCATTTTAGGACAAGTTTGCCATTCTGCTTCCCCTGTGGCTGCACATTTCTGCCTTGTGCCCACTAGAGAAAGCAGTAGAACACCTGCTGAGATATAGAGGACACCAGGAAGTGGCTTTTCTGTTCTCAAAGCCTCATACGGAATTGATCCTGCTTGGGAGACCTCTTCTGTATCCCACCCCAGGACTATTTCTTTCTGGGACACCCATCTCTTAGAGACACAATGAAATCTATGGTCAATGGGGAAAAAAAGTCATACCCACTAGGGACATAGGGCCAGATCCTCAGCTGATGTAAATAGGAATTTTTCCAGGTGGGTCTACAGAGATATATTGATTTACATTAGTGGATGTAACTAACTGTAGAACCTCAAGCTTTTCCATACAAGAACCCTCAATTCACCTTTTTAAAAAGACAATGCAAAAAAACTGTTGATCTCCATCCATGGGCAGATCTAGGATTTTAAAAAGCGGGGTGCAGATGGTGAGGCAAGTCAACACACATAAGCCAGCACATACTTTTCCAGTTAAAGCTTCACTAATATGCTAGGAGGTAGAGTTGTCTTATTCAGTTTAAGACTGATGCAAAAACAAATATAAGATAATTAGAACCCCCAGGGGTGGGGATTTTGACTGAGGTGTGCCAATACTCCTGTTGGGACCAAAGGCAGGAGGTTCCTGGCTAGGGGGTCTTGCCCCACCACTCAGGTTCAGCCCAATCATCATATTTGGGGTCAGATTGGTACAGACTGTGGGCGGTTTTGCCTTCCTCTGTAGCCTGGGGCATGGCCCTCTACCTGGGATCCCTTGAGCATATACTGACAACCTTTTATAGGAACAGGATGTTGGTTTCTGTGGTTCTCCTCTTTTACCTGTAGCAGGTTAGGGTGTTATGTCTTGTATGGTGTCAAGGTTGATGGTATCTGTACAAAGAGCTTATGGATTGTATAGGATGGTTTGGATAGGGATGAACCTACCTCAGAAGCAGGGGGTCAGACTAGATGACCTCTGGAGGTCCCTTCCAGCCCTGCTTCTCTATGATTCTATGAAAAACAAATCTGCAGAGCTGTGGGCTGGGAGCTAAGAAGAAGAGAAGGCCAGAGAAGGCCATTAGCACCTGTGGAATGAAGAATTTAGAAGGAGTCAGGTAGGTTACAGTGAGCCATGAAGTCAAGTGACTCCCTCAGCAGTGCTTGACTAGAAATGCTGCCACCACTGCCAGGCAGCTGGTATCAAAGGGGGTGGAGTGGGGATCTGCCTCTGCCCCTGCTTCTATCTGTGTAAGAAGAAAGAAAATGAGAGACAGAGCACTATTACTTTTCAATTGTGCAAGGATAAATACACTTTTCATGTATACATAAGTGAACAGAATATTAGGTATTAGGCATGCTTAAAATTCCCTAGTATGTTTCCAAAGCACATTCTTATCTCAGAGTTGACTGTTTTACACAATTTGGTACGAAGTCATCTTACTAGCTACGTAGTCTCCCTTCAGGCTGGGAATTCTCAATTACCAAATTAGTTCCTTTCACCATGATGTGCTAATGCACAGTTGAATTAGTCTATGCACATTTAGCGTCTTGTGTAGATGTGCTCATACTGTACTAAACTGATCATTTTATTACCACCCCAAATTAGAACATGAATTATATTGTGTAGACATTTTTAATTGTGCCTGCATGATAGTTCTGAAGAGACCATTTCACTTATTAATGATTATTAACTTTAAGCAGTGCCAGCAATGGTCTTCTGGAATTTAATTCTATTACCGTGAAGTCTCACTCAACCACGGCTCACTACAAAGTTTAAGTGGAAACCGTAAGTAGGTAGTAAGTCTATCCAACCCAAAAAATATATTTTTCAAAGGAAGAAGTGATTGAACACCACAAGAAAAATGTCAGTATCCAAATTATGTTGAACAAGAACGTATGATGAATAAGGAGCTGCATGCTCATGTCTTGCAAGTTTCTACTCTTCAAACAGATGTGCAGGTATGCATTTGAATACAGCATTGAGTAGGCGGGCGTTTTAAACGCAGGCGATTTCTGTTTACATCAGATGTCTGATTCATGACCACTGAACTCAGTGGGAACCTTTGATTCCTATTGGCTCAATACACTTTCTAAGCAATATATAAGTTGTGTGAGTATAGAATGCACACAGACATTTAAGAGTGCAGAACAGCAAGGAACAGTGGTAGAGACAGAGTTAGACACTTTTTAGTTTTATAAAGCCAGCTTATTAAGAACATGGAAATTGTCCTGATACCAAGAACACTAATAGGCCAAACCTGAGACTTTTTATTGTATTTTTAAGAAAAACTGTCACTAAAGTGATTTGAATAAGAGGTCTTAATTCTCAGTTACATTAAAACTCCTTTACACCATGTTAGCCATGTAAAGCTAGGAACAGGCATTGCATTTGCACTTGTGTTTATCCGAGAATAAAAATACTCTGGGACTGTATGTACAAAAAGCACCATTTTAATCAAGGTTTACGAAGCAGCTGAATGCAGTGCCACTTTTCTGCCACTGATTCAGTTATGTAATTCCAGGATAACTGCACAGACTTACTTTGTAATACACAGGATAAACTGTTACTACCTCTCATGTGGGAAGACTTTTTTAGGATTTATCCCAGGACAAAAAGACATGGATGATGTCTGTACAATGCACTTTGTCTTGGGATAAGATAGTTTATCCTGGAATAGATGCAACAAAGGTGCCTTAAAGGGATATAAATATAACATATAACATTTATTACAGCCCCAATGAGTGTAGTTTCATTGTCATCCACTCTAAAGATTTCTGTTGACATACATATGTCTGTCAGATCACATCTAATTGCATCCTTGAGTGACACAGTTATGCTGGCAAAAGTTTTCCTCATAGACATGGCTATAATGTAAATGAGAATTACACCTATAATCATGAACTCTTTTTACTGTACATGTTTGTCTCATGATGTGTATATATATGAGGATGCATATTTATTTTTCCAAATCTCTCTTCTTTGGCTTTATTAGTCCACCAGCTGTACAAACAGAGGGAAGCAAATTTCAAAATGCACTCAAATAGATGTACCAAAATGATTAGTGCCCTCTGGCATTTCACGCCTTCCTTAGAAAGCTGGCTGCAAGAGGCACGTGTTGTTGGTTTTGTCACTGGCTGTTAAACTTGCTAGTCTTTAACCTATTGCCAGAGGGATATGTCCAGATTTTTTAAAGAAAAATAAAAAACAAAAACCTCCAGATATCTTTGTTTACCCACATCATCCTTTTCCCAATTCATGGCAAAAGAAATGTGAATCAATTTTGGGAGCCTTAAATATGCTGAATTGAGACAGGTTACATCTAGGTTACATGATTCAAAATACTTTTTCTGTTCTGCTTTTTGTTCAGCCTCTTTGATTTATTAACATAGGCTTCTATTTGATCTGGCCGTACCTTGTCAGTCCTTGATGTCCCACCCATGGACTTTTGATTTCTTTTTCATCTAGCGATACCAGCAAAGAACTCTTAAAAAGACAGAGGGAGGGATTTGGGGTTGTCATATAAAACCTGTGTTACTCAGTTTTCAATATCTCATTGAGCCTCTCACAGCTTTGATATTTTAAGTAGGTATCACAACAAAGGGAAAACAAATGACTGGAAAGGTAATGCAGTATATTAGGCTAGTTAATGGCTCTGAAAGTACCATGCAAACTTGCTGAAAGAAGGGTTCTGTCCCAGGAGTACTATTTAATTTCTGTGAGAGGGTTTCCTGGTGAATTAAACCCTCAAGAATTCATTTAGTAGTGTGACTTCTCAGTTCATGCTGAAGCAACGTTCTCTCTTGTTTTAAAGTTCCGTTAATTCATTTAGTTTAACAAGCCTGCAGTAAGGACATTTTCTTCTAGAGACTCTTTTCATGTGGCCTCTCCACTGCTAAAATAAACTGTAAGTAGCAGCATCATGGCATGGTAATGTAGAGTGAGTGACAACAAGGTTTTATGACATTAATGCTGCTTCAAAGAGGCAGATATTAAGGAATTCATTCAAAGAGGCCAAGACTTTTTTTAAATGAGTAAATGTAAAAGGTACTAAACATTTAACACAAAAAAAATATTTTGACAATGCAACCTACAGAAGTCATATGAAGTTAGTGTTGTCACAGGGCTTTCAAAGCAGGAAGAGTGGTCTAGCAAGATTTGTGTTATATGGGAGTATAGGAGACCCATTTTCTGTTCCCTGCATTGCCACAGGTTCCTGTGTGTAACCTTTGCTTCTCTGTGCTTAGTTCCTCATCTATAAAGTTGAGTTAGTTGTACTTTCCTTCTTCACGGAGGCTTTTGCAGGGATAAATACATTACGACTGCAAGGTGCTAACATCTATCTCTTTTACTACACCTTTCAACTGTTTCCCCACAATGCTCTTCTCAGTCTAGTGCTTCAGCTTCAAGCAGCTCTTTGGAGACACATACTCAGTGCCGAATCCCCCAAGTGTGATGGGCAGACATTAGCTCATTTTGTCTGGATTACAGGAACCATTGAACTGGTGATGCAAGAACCACCAGAAGCTATAAAAGCCAAAACAAAAGTTCAATGAATGTATTACTTATGCACTATCAAAGTACTACAACCTACACACATCTGACAGACGCACTCTCTTTCATATTACATCCAGTAATCTTGAAGGAAAGCCACACAAAGGGAAAATCCAGCAATTTACCATTTTCTAACTGATAACTCATATCCATTAGCTCACCTACACTTCTGTAAGCAATTTCTTGTGCCTGATGCATATATACTCTTTATACAGAGTAAGAAAGAATTTCTGAAACCCTTCTTAGAAATCTACTGCTTTCCATGTCAAATAAGTGTTCCAAAGCATTTTATACAATAAACCTCTTACAAGTGCCACTACAGCCGGGGTGGGCAAAATGTGGCCTGGGGGCCAGACGCAGCCCACCAGGCCATTCTATCCGCCCCACAGGGCCCCTAAAACATTTAGAAAATTAATATTAATCTGCCCTGAGCTGCCTGTCATGTGGCCCTCAATGGCTTGCCAAAACTCAGTAAGCGGCCCTCTTCCCAAAATAATTGCCTACCCCAGCACTACAGGAAACCTGCCTTTAGAGAAAGACCCACTAGCATTTACACCCTCCAGTCTCTCCCCTACTTAGTAATCTTTCTCACCACACCTTGATGTTAGAATTAGGGGATGCTGCACAGAGGACAAGACATGCTTTTGAAGAAGCTCTGGGCTCTGGTCTGAGGCTTCCCCATGGCTTCATCCCAATTTTTCTCTCACTTGAGTTCTCTAGCTCAGTGCTCTACAGGTGCAACCTGGCCCTCTGGGGGGAAACTGAAAACCACAAAAATGCAAGCACCAGTCCCAATTCAAAGGAATATCCTGCATGGTGTTCACCACACCCTTTGAAGTCAGGCTCCAGGTAGAAAAGACAGTAAAACAGAAAGTGCCCCAGGGTACTTACCTTGCTTCCTATGCAGGCTCCCAGCTTCTCTTCACTCAAAGCTGCCTCCTGAGTCCTTGCTCTGCAACCTGGACTCCAGTCCTCACAGCTCTCAGATAAGGCTCCAGCCAGCCAGACTGTCTCCCTTGGCCTGAGCCTTGGGCTTATACAGGACTCTCTGGATCACAAGACTTCCCTTCCCTGGGTCATCAAGCTCTGCCTGCACCTGGATCTTGTGGCCATCTTGCTTCAGGTTCCCCTGCCTGTGAGTTTGCCTCTGGTGTTACCACTGGTGCACTGATATCATTTACAGCAGGTTTGACTGGGAAAGGCCTTTGGCACAAGCCCAGAGAAAGGTCAAGCCCATGCCTTTGGAGTTGAAGGACAAGAGCTAACTGTGTGCCCTTGTTGCAAAGAAGGCAAACAGCATACTGGGCTGCATTGGTAGGAATGTTTCTAGCAGGGCAAGGGAAGTGATTATTCCCCTCTATTCTTAGTTTCATAGTTGTTAGGGGCTGGAAGGGAACTTACACATCACTGGGTCTAGCCCCACTGCACTCAAGCAGGAAACACTGCTGGGATCAGATGACCCCAGCAAGATGGATATTGAGATGTTTTTTGAAGACTGCCAGGGTGGATGACTGTACCACCTCTGAGGGGAGCCTGTTCCTCAGTACTCAACTTGTAAAGAAGTTTTTCCTTATGTCTAGCCTGAAGCAATCCTCAACCAGCTTGTGCCCATTATTTCTTGTCCTCCCCTGGGGGGCCTTGGTAAACAGATGCTCTCCCAGGCCCTGATGTATGCCCTTGATATACTTATAGGCTGCCACCAAGTCCCCTTAGAGTCTTCTTTTCTCCAAGCTGAACAGTGACAAGTCTTTCAGCCTTTCCTCTTATGACCTGATCTCTAGGTCTCGAATCATGTGCATGACCCTTCTTTGGACTCTTGTGAGTTTCTCTGCATCCTTCCTGAAGTGCAGCACCCAGAACTGGACACAGTACTCTAGCTATGGTCTCACCAAGGCCAAGCAGAGAGGGATGATGACATCCTTAGCCTTGCTCGGGATGCCTCAGTAGATGCATGCCAGTGTCTGATTAGCTCTGCCGGCTACAGTATCAGATCTCATTCAGATGCAGTGCTAGCAACAGATGCGGCAATGGCAATAGCAATAGCTCCCCTATAGTTTGGTGTTGTCAGTGAACTTTGCTAGTTCACTTTTAATACCAAAATCCAAATTGTTGATGAACATGTTGAAAAGCACTGGTCCAAGTACTGAACCCTGAGGGATGTCACTGGTCACTCTCCACCATGATGACTCAGTTCCTTCAGTCATTACTCTCTGGGTCCTACCACAGAGCCAGTTACCTAGCCACTGGACCATAAAGTAGTCAAGGCCACATTTTCCCAATTTTTTCATAAGGACTTCATGGGAGACCAGGTCAAAGGCCTTTTTGAAGTCCAAACCTCATTTCCTGTATCCAGGTGGCAAGTTACCTGATCGTAGAAGGAAATGAGGTTGGTCTGGCATGACCTGCTCGTAACAAAGCCGTGTTGGCTATCCTTCAGAATACTGCCTTCTGCTAGCCTGTCTGTAATGGATTCTTTGATAGTTTTCTCCAGGATTTTACCAGGGATTGAGGTCAAATTGGTTGGCCTGTACTTTCCTGGGTCCTTCTTTCTCCCTTTCTTAAAGATAACCACCACATTGTCCTTCTTCCAATCTTCTGGGACCTCTCCTGAGTGCTACAAGTCTTCAAGCAACTTTGTCATAGGTTGCAGGATGACATTGGCCAGCTCTTTTAGCACCCTTGGGTTCAGTTCATTTGGTCCTGCTTATTTATAGATATTTAGCCTTTGTAGGTGCCCCCCCACACAAGATCTACACCAACTATGGGAGGGTGATCACCCCCACCATGATCATCCTGTATCCTGTCAAGCAGGCTAACACCCTTGGACTGGTGGAATACCAACATGAAGTATTCATTCGGGAGTTTGGTTTTGTCCTTAGTGTCGGTTATCAGCCATCCTATTTCATTCATCAGGGGCACTATGCTTCTCTTATTTTTCTCCAACTTCCTACATATCTAAAGAAGAACTTTTTGTTGTCCTTAATTCTGGTGGCCAGTCTGTATTCAGTTTGGGCTTTTTCTGTCCTGATTTGCTCCCTACAGGTGCGGACTGTTGCCAACTCTTTGGTAGTTATTCCTGATTACCATGGTTTGTAGGCTTCTCATTTTAATTTCAGGAGGTCCATGACTTCCTTGTTGAGCCAAGGGGGTCTCCCAGGCTTTTTGCTGCCTTTTTTACAATAGGGAATGGACTTCCTTTGAGCTTTTAGGATCACTTCCTTGAGGAACAACCACTTACATTGTACTCCCTTCCTCATCAGACCTTGGTCCTGCAGGGCCTCGCCAACCAATTCCCTAAGCTTGTGGAAGTCAGCTTTCCTAAAATCAAGGATTTCTACCCTACTGGCCAATTTACCTGACTTATGGTGGATGGAGAAGGTGATCATCTCATGGTCACTGTTGCCCAGTTTCCCTTGAATCCTCAGGTTGCTCACTAGGATTTGGCCAGAACCAAGTCTAGAAGTGCTTTGCCCCAGCTCAACCCATAGACTTCTTGTGTTAGAGCTCCTCAACGCAAGTGAGGAAGCTTTGTGAGCAGTCGGATCTAGCTGAGTGCTCATCCCAGGAGATGTCTGGGTTGTTGACAACCAATGACAACCATGCTCTGAGAGCATGCAGCATCTGCTAGTTCTCCAGAGAATTCCTGGTGGAGTTGTTCCTCTTGGTTTGGAAGTCTGTAATAAACTCCCATGGTCAAATCCCCTTCCGCATGCTTTTCCTGTATCTTGACCCAGAGGGTCTCAAGTTGCCTTTCTTTGTTTCTAATCTTCACTTCTAGAGGGGTGTAATGTTCCTCCACATAGGGAGCACCTCCATCGCCCTTCTTCCCAACACAATCCCTCCTATACAGGGTGTACCCCCTATTCCTGTGGTCCAGTCATAGGTGGAGCCCACCATATCTCCATGATCCCTATGAGGTTGTATTGGTTGTTGGTTAGTAGGAAGGGCCAGTTCCTCCTGCTTGTTTCCCATGCTTCTGTTGTTAGTGTACAGGTAACTAAGCCTGCCATTGGAGGTCCTAGGCTTTTGGGTGAGCTGTGGAATAACCTGTCCATTGGCCAGTGCTGGTTTTGAGGTTCACATTTTTCTGGCTTATGCTACTGATTGATGGCCCGTCCCCAGGTGATTCAGCACTGGTGAGGCCACATCTAGAATACTGTGTTCAGTGTTGGGCCCTCCACTACAGATAGGGTACGGACAAACTGGAAAGAGTCCAGTGAAGGGCAATGAAAGTGGTATGGGAGCTGGGGCACATGATTTATGAGGAGAGGCTGAGGGAACTGGATTATCTAGTCTAAAGAAGAGGAGACTGAACGGGGATTTACTAGCAGCCTCAACTACCTGAAGGGAGGTTTGAAAGAGGATGGAGCTAGAGTGTTCTCAGTGGTGGCAGATGACAGAGTAAGAAGCAACAGTCTCAAGGAAGGGAAGTTTAGCTTAGATATTAGGGAAAAAAATTTCACTAGGAGAGTAGTAAAACACTGGAACACCCAGAGAGGTGGTGGAAGCTTCATCCTTGGAGGTTTTCAAGACCCAGCTAGACAGAGCTTTGGCTGGGAAGATCTAGTTGACAATGGTCCTGCTTTAAGCAGGGGGTGGACTAGATGACCTCCAGAGGTCCCTTCTAACCCTAATTTTCTATGATTCTATGAAGCAAAATACCATAACAGAATTGGCAATACATCTTATAGGTACCTCAAAACTTCTTTCACCCAAAGTGTCTGTCTACTTGATATAGAACTGACCTCTCCTGTGCTCCCAAAAAACTCAGGAATGCTTCAGTTTGGCTTTCATTCAAAACAGTTCCAGTCTGCTCCTGCTTCTCCCTCAAACAACTAAATCTGGGTTTGCTCTTCCCAGGTTGGCTAAATTCTAGCTTGCCTTTTCTGGATGAATTTACCTTGATCTAAGTCCTCTTTCAATTTCATATAATGCGTATTACTCAGTCTGAGGTAAATGATTCTTCTTTAAAAAAGAAGGAAGAATCTACAGACTTTATGCCATTTGGAAGATCTCAAATTCTCTCCAAACACATACACAGGAACACATTAAATAAAAATCATTTAGAAACATTTTAGTTTTGCCTGTCAATTTAAAAACAGAAAGTGTTTAAATTTTATCACATACAAATCATTAAACATTGCATTCAGTTCATCCTCTCTCATATATGACACCATCAATTCCCCCCCCCCCCAAAGTCTCTACTTCCCCATATCTCTCCTTGTCTTTTCAAACAATATTTACATTGGTACGTTTAACATGGACTTACCTAGGTATTTAAATGAGCCCACCCATCTGCCTAGGTAATTAAATGGCCCTCATAACTGTAGTACAGGAGACCCTTTCAATTCGTGGGAGATATGTCCTAAAGATCCCCGTGAATGGGAAAATCCATTTTATGTCTGCGTTCATGAGCACTGGCAGTGGCAGGAGTGTGGCGGCAGCAGGAGCCCAGAGGCAGCAAGTGCAGAGCTCCTACAGATGCCACCACTGCTGTAAAACTATACACTATGGAGAGAGCATGCAGGGAGAAAGTGTGCACGGGGAGAGAGAGCATGGCTTTGAATATTCGCACCGCAAATATTCAAAACCACGAATTGTGAATCCACAAATAGTGAGGGTTTCCTGTAATTAAGTGCCTATAGCCTGGAAGATGTTTGTGATTTCTTGTGAAAGACAGGAAGGCCTACCCCAAAACAAATAAGCTAGAAATCATTGAGTGCCTGAAGTGCTATGGGTAACAAGGGAAATAAACATATGATTAAATGCTAGGGTAACCAATGAAACATGTCAGATGAAATGCTGGTGAAAAATAAGGATGTGCACATACAGAAAAAAGATATGTGTATCTTTTTTCAACATTATATTTGCCTTCAAGCAAACAAAAGGTACTTCTTTGATCGCCTTCTTGCCTCTGGGATTTCTCCATAATTAAAAAGAAACTCTCAAGCTCAGAGAAGAACTACTAGTTTATTGATGTGCTCATAGTGCTCTCTACTGCTGTGTGGAGAGATCTTTTGTTCACAAGCTCAACTTCTCACTTGATGGGCTAGGGCTAAAATTGCTGTAGGTATGCCATGCTGAGCCCATAAAAATGGGTGGAGTGCTTTGCATTGCTCAATAGCGACTGTCTTCTAGGGACTGGTAGATTGGTGTTGACAGGTTCCCAATATAGTTTTATCCAGTCCAGCCTCCTTGCAGGGTGAAGTGAAGAGAAATTGGTAGCAATCCTCAGAGCCTCTTTATGGGGTGTGGGGAGAAGAGGGGCGTGGAGCGGGGCATGTGGCAGGGGAACTGCTCAGAAAATATTAATTGAAATCGAAAGCAAAGTTCTTCTATTTGAATGCTAATATAACATACCCAACTCACCCTGTATTACTTTTCATGAATTGAATTGTATTTCTTTGGTGGGAATTGCTTGGAACCCTTTGTGTTGCACTACTCAACTGGTTTAAAAAGGCTTAAGAGTAATAAATACACATAACTAAGAGCTGATTCTGCTTCACCTGGATGAATTGTGAGGCTTACATGAGACCAAGGTTGTTAGCAGTTACAAAATGTATTGGAGCTGCTAGAGGTGTGTGAAACGATGAAACAAGCTTGACACAGACATAACAAATGTTCGAGTCTTAATGCAACAGAAGCTGGGGGGGCAGGAGGGATCATCATCTTCTTGGCCTGAATTGTGAGGCTTGCAAAGAAATGGCGTTGTCTAGAATGGACTACAAATAACAGGATGGGAGTGAACTGGACAGCGAGTAATACTAGGACCCTATATATGAGAAAGAAGAATGTTCCACTCATCAGAAATACCAGGAGGTGCTCACAAGCTGATCAATGTTAGTGGTGTGTGGAAGGGATTGTTCATCCACCCCATCCTCCGGTGAGAAGAAGCTGGAATGACAATTATTCAAATTTTCCCTGACAATATTTTGGTTTGGGTTCACATGATGGAAAAGGGGAAGTTTCTTATTTTATGAAAACTAGTTTGTGCCTCTCTACTTCTATGATACTGACTTAAATGTATTATAGAAGGGCGCGGACAATTATTTTAGTTCCAAAGGCAAAACCCCCATTCTTCTTAGCAGAGTTATAAGCATTGCAGGTATGTTCATGTAGACTAGCAATTTGTTTTTTAATTGTTCTTACCCATAAAAATATAACAAACCTTTAAAATAGTAAAAACAAAATATTTAAAATCTAATATAAATATTCAGGTTTAAAGTCATTAGTCACATAAAGCTTGCCCAAGCCTCCAGTAATGGAAAGCACCATGTGACATAATTTGTGCCACATTATCTTGCCAGAAAGATGCTCCTGAACACCTTCACTCACATTGATTTCACTGAAGTCAGTGGGAATGAAGAGTCATCAGTAGCCCTACAGAGATGCTCATTACCTGGCTGGATCAAGTCCTAAATCCTGTAATTTCAGATCCAAACTTTCCCCATGTTAATATCTGGGGATTAAATGTGGGTCAATCTTTACGCTTAATGTACTCAAGGTTATTCATTCGTCTTGGGCAAAGGAAAAAGATCAGCCTTTTAATGCCCTTTTATGGTCTGTTTAACTTTCTGGTTCCTGTGCTTTAACACAGTACAATTGTTTGGGTCACCCTATGGAAAGTATTTTAATTGTTTTAAAGATGTAATTTAAACACATGTCCTTTCTTTTACCAAATCTAAATTTGAAAAATAATTGACACTGTGCTTCGAAATAGATAAAACTTCTTTCAAGAAAGCTTTCTAATATCTCCTACTTAGGGAATAGTAAGTGTTGAACAATTATGAAAGAAAAGGGCTTGGTCCTTATATAGAAAAATGCAAAAACCGTTTTGGCACGGATTAATAAGCATGATGTTTATTTTTTCTGAATGTCTGAATAAACATCACTGAGATAAAAGAGGAAAACATGGATCATCTATTGATGCATTTTTGCTTGGCTTCCCCTGTTATGACCAATAAACATCTCCACTGGTGCATTTAGTTTTTTTAAATTACGTGTATTTCAACAATTGCTTAAAGGCTCTTTATTTCATGATCTCTCATGTTAAAGATCTTTAAAATCTGACCTCAACATTGAGTTAGTTCAATTAGGGATGACCCCTGCTTTAACTTTTTATAGGTTGCTTGTTTCTTGTGGTCAGCATACAGAACTGTGCATAATAGAACATTTCCAGCTGTAACTAGAGAGCTTAGCCTTGCAAAGTTCTGAGCTACTGGCTTAATGCTGTGCAATCGACATCTCCAAAACACCTGTTCAGGCTATGACTGACAAACAATCATGCCATTATTCATCTGTGAAATTGGCATTCTAAATCCCAGAGCTCTGAAATCCTAACCACAACAAAGAGTCAAAAATAAGGCAAATTCATGTACATTTGGCTACCTGCTAACATTAATGTGATAGACTTGCCAAGGATTTACTTATCACAACATTTCACCAGAAGTGTATGTATGTCCTTTTTCTGCTTGCAAAACATTTCATAAATGGTTTAGCAAAAGCTTTCATTCAAAATATCAAAGGTGGAGCTCATAATCAACTCTTGATTATCGAGATATGAGAGATTTATTGTTTACTTGTTGAATTATTTTATAGACAATTGTTCTGATATTTTGTAGGACCGTTTCTCTTATATATTGACATTTCACCTGGAGACAATTTAATTCATTAGCTACTGGAGATGAAGACACCAGCTCTTTTGATGCAATTATCCCCAATAAGACAATGAAATAGTATTAGAAGGTGATCAAACTGTAGGCTTTTAAAATTCTGTAAACGGTAATGTCTGACTTTCCACATAGCAACAAGACTCCTCTCTAATCTACTATAGTTCGCAGAAACTATTTGGATCAAGGAGGCCAAGGTTCCAGGCGTGGAATATTACTCCTAAAGCAAATACATGGATGAATCCACTTATGACTAGAAATCACAGTCTAATTTAACACTAACTGTTATTCCATGTACAGCTGATCACAACTTTCTTTCCCACAGATGATTTTGACTTACTGTTGTTAACCAATAATCAAATATTTTGAGTCTTCAGCTTGTATTGGGATTCACTTTGTGTTTTTGAACTGAGTATTTTAAAAGGAATTGTAACTTTCATTCTCCTAGAAAGATCATTTTGGTGCACAAAATTTCAGCCTTATGGGAAAAGCAGAAGAACTAAGTCAAAGATCCTTCTAACTCCCTATTGGCTTACAACTGTGGCCCAAGAACACTGTACAGGACTCCAGACATTGCTGATCAAAGACTAAACAAGATACTACAAAAACTGGGCGCATATATTATAATGAATCATTGTTTTGATGAATGCCACTTCTTTTTATACAATTTTTTATAAGGCAAAATTTCCCCTTATCTATTCAGTGTTCTAAATTTTTCTGCAAAAATTCCTGATTTGCAGACTGCCAAGGCTTACAGGTATTAAATTGCCTGTTTCTGTTCCGCATTGTAATATCTTTTCAATCAGTTTTATACAGGCAAATATTTATTATTATGAATCTGAAACTTGCTTTCTATGAAGTTTCTCAAATATTCACTTATAATTTTTCAGACATTCCTAATTTGCTGGAAGTGTATGGAAAGTGAACAGAAAAGTGGTATAAACCCAAATAAAGTAGACTCACAAAAACAATTTAAGTAATATTGGTAATTGATAAGTGGTTCTTAACCTTTTTAGATTTGAGGCACCCCTTGTTAGACTCAAGACAGCCCTCAGAAAATGCCAGCTCTTAACCTTCACTCATTTCTTACTATGGAAAATTAATTGAGCAATTCTTCTGTTGCAAAGAACACAGAAAAACCACTACAGGTCAGAATGTTTTTGATATATGAATTCATTTTTTAAATCTCTGGGTTTATTTTGTGAATCATGTCTTGTTTTTCCTGTGCATCTCAGTGCTAATATTATGTCACCCTTAAAAGGATCTCTCTGAAACCTAATATGCTGTGGTGCCCTGGTTAAGAGCAACAGGTCTAAGATTAGGGACATTTCAGAAGATTTATTTGGGATATCTGGTGTAAACATTTTGTTACTGCATAATTTCCCAAATACAAAAAGCTATCCTGATGTTCCCTTTGTTGAGACAAGAACATATGACTACTTTAGAAATTAAATAACAAAATAACCTGCTTCTCTATAGCTTTTGGTGTCCTGGGTCCATCTTACCCTGGGAAGAGTGGAAAGGGGCAGTTGTTAGTGCTTTAATTGCTTTTCGAAAACACATCTCTGGTTACAAGTTGTAATAGAAGAGGTGCGTTTTGTGTGTGTGTGTGTGTGTGTGTGTGTGTGTCCTGTCAGAGAGTTGATCTAGTCTGCTCTACACAGTTGTTTCTTTCCTAATATTTCAGTTCTGTGGTTTTCAAAGTACTCGTTGAAAGCACTAATTAGTGATCATTTAAGTACTTATGTAATGTTAACTCCAGCACACAGGGATGCTTTTGAACCTGGGCTCTGTTCATTCCATTTCATTTTGAAGCTTTGAAGATAATTGATTTTTGAAGAATGACCTATTCCCTTAAAAAAAAAATCAGAGACTAATAGAGTAGGGAGATAATCTTGACTTAACCATTCATACCATCTTTTAGAGGAAGAACTAACTGTTTATTTTCCCTCCTGGATATCAGCTAATAATTTTTAAAGTGCTTTAACCAAATTTGAAATAATTTAAAACATAATTACCCTGTTGCAGAAAACTTTAATTATAAATTGTCATGATCAAGAGAAGAAAAAAAAAGTGAAACATAGATGAATAGCCAAAATATGGAGACAAAGAAGGAGAAAGTTTTGAAAATCAGGTTGTGAATATTTTATAAAAATAGAGGCACAACTTATTTTTCAGAGAGAACAGGGCAAAGGAATATGTATGCAATGGTAATTTAAAGCTCACTTTTCCACTCAATGATTCTGGTACTAGCTGCAGTCCACCTATGCTGATGGCAAATGCCGTTAAAACTGCTCTAATGAATGCTGGTTGTAGATAGTCCTTTGAAGGATCCAGAACCATAGCGGAAGACCAGTATAGTAAACAGATATTTCAGCATCCTTAATTTTCTTCAGCTTATTCCTTTATCCCTGCTACGTCAGCAGCAGAATAGGAAAGTAGCCTAAACAACGCCTCCGTGTGGTTTCCACACTACCCTACTCTCGCCTTTGCATTGGATCCCCCTTGAGCATTTGTGCCATACATAGACATATGGAGAGGACTACCACCAAGTGACATGAGAACCTTGACCTGTGCTGCAACTCCAGAACTTAAGGCACAAGAAGAAGGACAGCTGGCCCTGGCCTGTGTGACAGTATGGTCTCTAGATGTTCACCATAGCACATGTGGCTCCAGTCCCACCAAGACACTTGTGGTGGACTTACAAGGAGACCAATGCCTGCACAATTCAACCCTTGCAATAAGGGAATTTCCCAGGACTCTGGTAGTTTTTTAGGTCCATTTGATAATGCTGTAGTGATGTGTAGTCATCATGGGGGAAAAATATCTTACCTAAGGAATTTCTCTGCATTTTTAGAAGTTACAAATAATGCTATATCCAAGAACCAGAACCGCCTATTTTTTTCTTAGCTATATAGTATGTACTTTCCTGCTTGGAGGAAAAGAAGTGGTGGAGGCCATATAAACAGTTCCTACTCCAGGGGTGTCCAGATGAGCATGCACATGTCGTTTGCAGTGCCTCAAAACTGTTTGACACACTGTAAACCATACATGGTGCACATGCAACCATTTGCTGTGCTGCAGATTTGCAGCACAGCACCAAAATTTGATACTGGGAACTCTGAGGAACAAAAAAAAAAAACCTGCCACGAAAAAATTAGGGTGGTGCATGCTCTAGGACCATGCACCAGAGCAACTGGAAGCTGGGTCCTATATGGAGATGCTCTAGCTGATGGCCAGAGCATTTCCACGGCTTTAGGTGTCCCCCCAACAACAAATTTGTGCCACTGCTATTTGTGCCACAGGAAAGGTATACCCCTGCATGTGCGGATGCCCCCCCTGTGTCTACACTGAGCTTTTTATTTGCACTTTCTCTCAATTTCCATATTATGGGTGTGGCTGCATTTATGTGAGCGGGGGTATGCAGTAGTGTAATTAAGCCGGGATGAACAGAGCAGCATCCCCAGGCACCATCTTGGTTCTGGGTACTAGGAGTAGTAAGGGTGTGGAGGTGAAAAATATCTGTCACTGCAGCTCCTGTTTGGATACACCACTACCACGGGCAGCTGGCGCTACCCCATGTGCCGCTGCTGCTTAGGGCACAGATCTACACCTCTGGTTGTATGATAACTGTGTAGACCATTATTATCTTTTTTATTGTGTCTGATCCTTTTCAGGATAAATCCTGATGACATGATGGTGAATGCAGTAGAGATCAGACTACACCCTGTGTCCCCATGCTTTTTAATAAAAAATGCAGAATAGGGAAGACCTTGTGCTTCTGTCAACCCATTTATCATTACAAGCAGCATATGTATCAAGCAGTCAGTGCAGCTTGGTTTGTATTAAAGGTACTTCCCTATAATTAAAATGAAAACTGGACATTAATTGTTGAACAGGTACTGGGGCAAAACAATCCCTTGCAAAGCTTTGTCTCATATGGAACATGGGACACATCTCAATGTTTTTCTAGATGTTAAAAAACCTGCATTATGCAAGAGTATGAGCAACTCATGGTAGGGCCCCCTTCAGTGAATCAAGTTGCAGCAAGGGAAGTTCAGCTTAGATACTAAGAAAAACTCTCTCACCAGAAGGGTAACAAAGCACTGGAGCAGGCTACCCAGAGAGGTTGTGGAAGATCCATACTTAGAGGTTTTTTAAGACCTGGCTAGACAAAGCCTTGACTGGGATGTTACAGTTGGTGATGGTTCTGCTTTGAGCAGCAGGATGGACTAGATGACCACCTAGGTCCCTTCCAACCCTAATGTTTCGTGATTCTATGATTCTACTTGAGAGCTGATGACATGAAGCAATTTGTAAGAGATGGTCCCCAAAGTGCAAGGGTCATCCAAATTAGAATACAAGTTTGCAAATGATGTAGCATTCCATCAGTTTTTTCTAGCCCTCAACTCCTGTTAGTGTCTGGATACTGCAACCACTGCTAGGAGCCTGATTGTGTTACCTCTCATCACAAAGATTTCACTGTTGGAAAGTGTAGAGTATTCCAATGCTTTCTGAAAGCTATTTGAAACTTGAAGTTAAGAATCAAAGAGAGGTGAAAGTGTAAGAAATTCTATCCAGTTTCAAGTCAGAGAAGCCTTCTTTTCATGCAGCATTTTGAAGGGAAGTTGTCTAACTCCTCCACTGTAGATAGCGGGTATTCACAAAAAAAGCAGCTAAATGCCTAATACATAAACTGAACTGAAGGAAATTCTATATGGAACTTTCAATTTCTTCATACATAAGCTATAACAAAAGCATCACAGATCATCACATTCCCACAGCCCATTAAAATGTATGATAACTGAGTTTCTAAGGTCACCTAGGAGATGTACTTATAAAAGTTAAGTCATACTTGGAAGATCAAGTTTAAAGAGATACTCAATGTTTACTTAATGCTTCACAACTGTGTTGTATAAGCATTGTTGTTTTAGACTCACTCATTGGTACCTGTGCAATGTTTTCTTAGCGTATTAGACACAAAAATCGTGAAAATTTTCTGATCGTTTTTGCATGTTAATGTAAAACTGTTGGCTTATCTTTCTGTATAACTTTAGAGTGTAGAGAATTTACAAATTATTTTCTGATACTTGTTAGCATTTCTTTTTCATCTTCATAATTTTTTCAAGAAATTGCAAAGAGGGACATGCAAAAATATAGTAAGGCATTTAAATAATATAGCAATCACTATCACCAGTACTTATGTCAGGAAAAAAAAACAATGTACATGTCTATTGCTTTGTACTTTTAGTTTCTAGTTTCTCTTTTGTTTTTAGGAGTGGGGAGGGAAATAGAAACTAAATCAATAAAGCAATAGGTTTATAAAGAAGGGGCAAAAAAAGAGGAGGGCTGAACACAAACATATAATTGGTGTATTCTGTTTACATAAATGATTTAAATATGCTGGTTTACATCACAACTTTGTTAATGAGTATAGTGACACCACATTTTAGTGTACTTCCCCCCCTTTTGCTATTAATCTATTGTTTCCTATACAAATCTGCATTTATTCTTTTAATTATTAAGTTTAAATTTCCATGTTTTGCATATTAGATATTTGCTAAGAATAGCTATACCAATTTCTTATTATTCATGGGAATAGGTATTTAATTTAATTATTTCTGTATATAGATTTTTAGAAAGGAGCTGATATTTATAATCAGAGTTGTGGAAAGTACTCTGCATATACACTTTGATATAAAGCCATTTGAAGTAAATGGGAAAAGATCTAATTACTTCATTAGGATTTGGGTGTGGCCCATATTGCGTCAGGATCTCTGTAATTTGTGACAAGAGAAAAATGTTAAGACACAGGTTAGCTGATCTGTAAAATGTAATTTTTTTACTTTTTAAAACCAAAGTGTAAGAGCAAAAGCTAAGATCGACTTAGGAATTAAAAATATAATATTGCTATGAATGTGGAAATATTAGACATTCTGGAGATGAAAATCTATTTTCTGTCCACTGATTAGAGTACTCTAAGAGGGCAAGAATAGCTTCCCAGTGTCTCACTCCTGAAATGTTCAGTCTGATCCTGAATGCTTTGAAGTCAATGACCAACCTCCTATTGACTTTAATGGAAGCAGGCCCCTCCAAAGACTGGAGTACTTCAATCAGACTAAGAGCATGGGTGAAAACTTGGCTACACTGAAGTCAATGGGAACTTTGCTATTGACCTTAATGGGGCAGAATTTTCCCCCATTTGTTTTAATCTTATCCTTTTCATTAGACTTGTGTGATTATCCTGGAAGAGTTACTAGGCCATAATTGTGAAAGAATTAATATTTTCAGACCAGTTGAATTGGTGGCCTATTTTAGCCTACACATTATTTTGTTACATTGTGAAAACATGAAGTTAACATTAAGTCCATGGTTTGAAATATGGGGGGGAGGCAGGGAGGGTCAGGAATGCTGAGCCCCCCATAAGAGATGAGGGCCCCTGCATAAAGTGATGAGAGCCCCACAAAAGCCCCTCTATAAGAAATGAAAACCTCGGCCCATCCCGCACCTTTGAAGCAGCTCAGCCAGTGGTGGCTCTTTCTAGCTGCCCCCACCACAGACCCCCACAAGACTCGGAGCATAATTCAAACCCTGATTAAGTCATTCCTTGAATTCCCTCAAATCTTTTTTTTTCCCCAAATGGAATTAAGATATTCTTTAGGAAGGGAAACATGAGTTGCTTGTGCAACCCTGGATCTATAAGGGTTGCACTATTAATATTACCAAGAATTTATATTTCAGCACATACAGGCTTCATTCAGAATCGAGGGCAGTTGTATTAGACCAGGTATAAGCCCCTCAGAGGAAACAGTGCCTTGTCAAAAGGGCTTGCAATTTCAAATGGCAGGCAATGTACAAAGGATGAAAAAAGTGGGATGCAAACATCTATAGACAATTGTTTATATAGATTTGCAGCTCAGGGTTTTTTTGTTATTGTAAGAAAGTGAATTAAGATCCATCTCTTCCCTTCACTTAATCAGATTGGTTCATCTCTCATGGCAGAGATATGTTTTGGGGTGAGTTCTGAAGGAGGGGAGGGAAGGCAATCTATGCATAAGAAGCAGTGCTGAAAATGATGCAGCAATATAAAATGTAGAAAGCTGACTACTGAATGGACAAGACTACTATGTTTGATGGTGGTTATGGGGCCAGGCAGCTGATAAAAGGTGAGAGGTGGGTGAGTAATGAAATTGTATCCAGATCCACCTATGTCAATAGCTAATATTGATTCTGCTGATGTTTATGGTGAATTTTGGTTTACAATCAAGGGGCATGTCTACATGTGCTTTTACGTGCGCTGAAACTTAATGTGCATTTACCTAATGCACATTAAGGCAATTTTAGGTCTGATGTGGCCTATTTTAAGGCAGCATCAGGTCCATTAGAAGTAAGTGGTGCTCATAGTTTATTAAAGTATACAAAATCTTTAAATATGCAAATTTGGTTAAATAATTGCTGGGTGCTACAAACCTAGAACAACTACTGTATGTACATTGCCTTTTTCTAACCTTCAAACAGACTGAATGAAGGTTAAGTGTAAAAAATAGATTGCAAAAATTAAACGGGGAAAAGAACACACCTATGGCCAAGACTGATTGGAAAGGCTTCATATGGGACATGAAATACACCGATGGCTATTTACAGTGGGATTAATTTCATTCACATTAGAGAATACCTATTATGTTTCTTTAGTTTATGCTTAAACAGCCATCTAATTAAACAGAATTGATCTTCTACTAAGCTTGCAGCTGAGCAAAACACTGTGCGCTCTGCAAGAACATTTTTTTTCATGAATAATATGGCACATAATTAAAATTAACGGGATTTTTTGTTTTTACCTCTCAGTCCTTAAGAAATTATCTTATCATTTCACCATAATCGAGCATTCCTTCCTGGTTCTATGGGTCAGTGAAAGGGTTAAAAATTCTCTATCTCTATCTTGATCTTTGTTGAAATGGTGTATGGGAATGAAATGGTTGCCAATTTGTTTGCAATGCATTCTGACTGTACGGGAGTTCTTTTTCTCCTGACAGGCAGGTGAGATCAAAGTGGTGCAGGACAAAAGGGGCTCAGCAGTGATTTGTCAGGGGACGAAAGGCAGTCCTGTCTGGGAAAGTGGCTGTAGCCCAGAACGAGCCTTCAGATCACTAACACACTAAAGAAATCATGGCATGAGAAAAAGTACAGCAGAAAAGGTTTAAAGGTCAGTTTTATTTGGTTTGGATTATTGGTGCCTCCTTTTAAACCAAAGAGCAAGAGGGAAAAAGAACAGGCTAATAACCTTTGTTATTGTCCAGGAAAAAACTCTTTTGTACACATTGCTTGGGGATTGTCTGTAATTAAAATGCTGTTGTTAGACCCAGGGACTGATTCTGCAATTTCTTACTCACATGAGTAATCCTTAGTCACATGAATAGTTCTGTGGGGCTGCTCACGTGAATAAAGATTAATTTCACCACTAAGAGTTTGCACATTTGGGCACTAAATTTGGTTTAGTAATGTCCTTTGTGTCTGTATGCATGGGTGCATGCGTGCGTGCGTGCGTGTGTGTGTGTTCTTCAGTGGTTGGCAATGCCCTTTGTTTTCAGATAAAATAGCGTTTTCTTGGGCGATCTGCAAACCATATTTTAAAAATGAAATATTTGTTTGTGAGTTCCCAAGAAAGCACTTAGATACACAATTTCACTTTTTGGCTTTGAATGATAGTAAAATGTAAGAAAATAATTAGTTCCCTGAGCACTAAGTAATTGGAGTGATCAGGCAAAATGGGGTCCTTTATAAATAAATAAGCAGAATGAGCCAGGTCCTCAGATGGTGTCAACTGATATAGCTTTATTGATCTCAATGGAACCGTATCACTTTACAGGAGATGAGAATCTCACAATAATGATAAACTTTAAAAACCTGTATTGGACTAACAAATAGCATACTCTATGTTAGAATTCTATACTAAATGTCTTGTTCCTTGAGCTGTCACAAGCTCTTGGTGACTTAGACAGGACAGATTTGGCTCCCTTCAGATCTAGCTCCCCTGGGAAGTGGGAACCATACTAGTTGATCAAGAATGCTTCTAAAAGGAGCTCAATGAAGTCTTTTAAGTCAGAGAATAGTTGTGACATAGAACCTGTGAATAGGGAGAAAGGAGGTTACATGTGAGGAAATACAAGATGGTGCAGGCTGACCTGGGCTTCTAGTTTCTCAGAACAAAATAACAAAGTAATCCTGCCTGATGTGGTCACTTAGAATTTGTCTGTGTACATGTGTCCCTGGACTACACTCTCTTCATCCTGAGTGGAATAGATAAATAGATGATAGAGAGCAGAAAAGAGAGGAAGAAGAAAAGGTCATTTTTTAGTTCACATGCGTGATATATTAGAAGTTGGCTCTGATATTATACTTAAGATGGTATGTAAGTTGTAACTTCTTGGGGGGAAATGAGATATTGGTGATTGCGTGGAAGGTATTTCCCACCGCATTTCTGCATTTCCTCCATAGTAGAATACAGTATGAACCAGGTTGTCATAGTCTTGCCTCTGAACCTTGATAAAAAAGGAAATCTATGTCATCAGTATTGAAATCTCTTTCTCTTTAAAGTAAATGACAAAGATAACTACTGACTGTCTTGTTAATATTCATTAACATTTTTACTTTTCATTTCTATTTTGGAAATAAGTTATCTCAGCATAGTTCTCCATTGAAATAGGTACACCATAAACATTTAAGATGATTACATCTATGCATAATAACTTACAGTATAATGTAGAAAGACATAAAAGCACAAGGACAAGAGATACAATATACCAACAAAATGATTCAAGTGATGACATACTCATGAGTGTAATTTTTTTTTTTGTATATTTTTCATTTATATCGCAAGAAGTGGCTAAAGATTTTACTTGAAAGACTGAAGATAACCTCTCTCATCTCCCACCTCCCCATAAAAAAAATTAATAAAACTGGGTTGATATCAAGACTATTGTTTGGTTTATAAGAGAGATGTAACAGAACTATTTCAAACATTTTTTTAAATTAAACACTTAAAATACAAATAAAAAGTTTTTAATGGACAAGAGGTCATTTGTACCCAAAACATTTACCTGTCTGCCAGTTTCCTAGGCAGAGCAATGTAAAAAAAAATGCAATAGTTAACTGTGGCTCTTCATGATGATTATACGTATAAATCCCCAGAGTGAATGACACACGCAGCCAGAATGCATAAGGTTGAAATATTCAGTAAATAAATATCTTTTGCAGCTGCGTGAATGTCCTGCCTATTTACTTGTATCCCCACCCAAGTACATATAAGGAAGCACAGTCCCAACTGTTACAATGTCTGTCATAGGATGCTGCTAAAACAGGAATCGATGAGACAATGATCTGTAAGAACAGCAGTCATTATGGTGAAAAAACATTCTTTATTCTTTAAGCATTGGCTACCTGAATCCCCGCTGTATATCCCTTAGAGAAATGGCCATAAGAAATGGAGTCCAGGGCTCCTCAGTTGGTGTGTGAATTTGATCTAGAGGACAAGTTCAGAGAATAATGCTGCATGAAGATATAGACGGAGCCCCAGATACCATTTTGTCTCATTTTGATGAAAAAAAAAATCTTTAACACATGCAGGTAAAGCCGGCTTTGACCTGATGGAATAGGTTCTAATACCTTGGGATATACTACAATCCCCACTAGTCCACAAGGAGGAAGCATGCTAAGTCTTGTTTGGATGGCCTCTAACTGGAGAAAGGAATCTGCCCTCATTCCTGAACTCAAGCTCAATGTGCAGAGGACCAATGGCTTTGCTACTACCGAAACTGGTGGGCCAAAGTGTGAACTAATAAAAAACACTGATCATCTCTAGAACCTTGCAGTAATTAAAGAGAAATGCAGAAAGTGGTAGTACCCTCCCACCACTGAAATAGAATGTGTTGTATCTTGTGTTGTGGTAAACTAGTTCTTTTGACAGATTCTCTTTTTCAGAAAGAAATTTCTGGCTATTGTTTCTTTGATGCCCCTCTTGCACAGGGAGTTAGGATAGTCTCATTCCAGAAAAATTTGAAAACCATGGTGTTACACAAACATTGACACACCAAACCAAAACTTTCAGGGACACTTGCTATGGAAGTGCATAGTTTGCTCTGCTTGCAGCCATTGCCAGCTTTATAATTGTCTGTTAAAATCAGAAGAAAAGGCTGAGGAATGTCTCTACTTCAGGATATTAATATAGAGATTGGCCTACCCGCAACTCCAGAGCTTTGGACAATAACTTCATCAGTGACTTGGACGAGGGAGTGAAGTGTACTCTGTCCAAGTTTGCAGATGACACAAAGCTATGGGGAGAAGTGGACACGCCGGAGGGCAGGGAACAGCTGCAGGCAGACCTGGACAGGTTGGACAAGTGGGCAGAAAACAACAGAATGCAGTTCAACAAGGAGAAATGCAAAGTGCTGAACCTAGGGAGGAAAAATGTCCAGCACACCTACAGCCTAGGGAATGACCTGCTGGGTGGCACGGAAGTGGAAAGGGATCTTGGAGTCCTAGTGGACTCTAAGATGAACATGAGTGAGCAGTGTGATGAAGCCATCAGAAAAGCCAATGGCACTTTATAGTGCATCAGCAGATGTATGACGAATAGGTCCAAGGAGGTGATACTTCCCCTCTATCGGGCACTGGTCAGACTGCAGTTGGAGTACTGCGTGCAATTCTGGGCGCCGCAATTCAAGAGGGATGCGGATAACCTGGAGAGGGTCCAGAGAAGGGCCACGCGTATGGTTAAGGGCTAGCAGGCCAAGCCCTACGAGGAGAGACTGGGGCACCTGGACCTTTTCAGCCTCCGCAAGAGAAGGTTGAGAGGCGACCTTGTGGCTGCTTATAAGTTCATCACGGGGAAACAGAAGGGAGTTGGTGAGGTTTTATTCACCAAGGCGCCCCCGGGGGTTACAAGAAATAATGGCCACAAGCTAGCAGAGAGCAGATTTAGATTGGACATTAGGAAGAACTTCTTCACAGTTCGAGTGGCCAAGGTCTGGAACGGGCTCCCAAGGGAGGTGGTGCTCTCCCCTACCCTGGAGGTCTTCAAGAGGAGGTTAGATAACCATCTAGCTGGGGTCATCTAGACCCAGCACTCTTTCCTGCCTATGCAGGGGGTCGGACTCGATGATCTATTGAGGTCCCTTCCGACCCTTACATTTATGAATCTATGAATCTATGACTTGATTCCAGTTAGTCCCAAAGCCTGAGTCAGCAATACAACAGATGGTGAAGTTGTAATGAACGAGAGGTATTTGCAAATATGCACTACTTCCATCCACTGCATCAGAGAACACTGCCACTCATCAACCCATGTTGTCAAAGTGATGCTGAGATACTGGTTAAAATACTGAACTTCAACACTTGTGCAGTGATCGCAATTAGATTCTGGTCTATATATATATCTGGAAGAGTCTAGGGGACATAACAGCCTGAGGAAAAATCAGAAAGTTGTCTATAACATGGTCTGGTATTGTCAGATGATGATGATCTTTTGTCTGTATGGTCTTATGGGAGATAACAGTCATGGATCTAAATTCTAGTACAACCCTATGGACATTACATCTTTTTAATGTGGATTATCAGGCCCAATAACTGAAACATGTGGAAAAATGTGCTGAGGCAGATTTTTATTCTTGAAAACCATCCATCTCTTCTCTTCATGTTCAACCTGTAGCACAGGTGCTGCAAGTGGCATGGGCGTCCTCTGCGTATGGCAAGTGGCAGATCAGGATGGGGACAGGCAACGCAGTGGCTGATAGGGCAGAAAGCAGAAAGTAAAGCATCAGAGGAGGCAGAGAGCACAGGTCTGGGAGTAGAAAGCAGAGCAGAAGATCGGGCGGGAGAAGGGGGTCAGCGTGACACTTGGAGGGATGCATTGATAATTTATGGCACACTTGCCAGAAAGTTTTATCCCCACTGATATTGATATGGAGTCCTCTTCAATAGGTTATGAGGCTCTTGGGATTAAATTCAGAGAGGTGTTGGTTAAGTCAATGGAACAACTCAAGTTCTTATTATTTAACTGAACCAGGGACTCAGTGAAGACTATTAGACTTTAAAGGTTGTGCATGGCAGAATGCAAGACTGGTAACATTAGTCTCACCCAGACTCCAATATTGAAATACACATCTGCGATAAAAAGTGAAGGATGAACCGGAGAGAAGGAATATGGTTCTTAGGCCCCTGACATACATTACACTTAGGACATGATTAATTGTTTAATCACGTCTTAAGTAGTGACCTGGCCACATGTTCATTCAACTAATGGTGTGACAAAACTTGGAATAAGTGACAAAGTTATTACATAAAATATGTGTAATAACTTTGTCACTGGTTCCTATCATGCTTTTAAGTGAACATGTGTTCAGTGTTCAAAGCCCCCAGAGTGTATATATCCACAGTGTCTTCCAGAGTCTGGGAGCACTGGTCAGTTGATCAGGGCTCCCAGCTGAGGCAGCACAGTGAGATTCTCTCACTGGAAGCCTCAATCAGCTGATGGAGCTCCAAGCCACAGGAGCACAGAGTGCTTGTCCCCTACATGGCTGGGAGCTCACTGTGATCATGATCCCAGGCTTGCCCTGAATCAGCAATACGGGATGATGGGATCTGATACTCAATCCCACAGTCACGCCTCCTACCATGAATGTGCGGAATGGCAAGAGGTACATCAGATCCCATCATGCCTTCTTTTTGATGTGTGTCACTGGCCTTAGTGTCATTCACTGTAACTTCCCATATCTGATTTGTTCAGATATCTGAGATACATGCATGGTTTTGGAATGAAGCTTTCCATTTATTTTTGGTATTCAGAGGTAATGAGAGTAGAATCTATTGCCCTACAACAGTAGTCACCAACCAGTCGATTGTGATTGACTGGTCAATTGTGGAGCCTCTGACAGTCGATCTCAGTCTGGGGGGGCTGAGTGCATGCGTGCATCAGAGGCTGCACGTCCCACTGCCAGGTGGGCAGGGGGCACAGCTCAGCCCAGTGGTGGGATGCACATGGCATCACACCGCTCTCAGGGCAGCTGCAGTGGGGCTTGGGGTGCAAAGCCAAGCACACAGCAGCAGCCACCGCCTCCACCCCATGTACAGATCGGGGGGGGGGCACTTGCCCCTCAGGCCTCCACTGGGGTGCATGCAGAGGCAGGAGTCCTACCCCCATGCCTGCCTATTCCAAATATTACCTAGTGATTTGCATGTGGGGACTGAAGTGAGTCACTTGGCAAACATAGTATGGAAGCCCAGAAGGAGGTGAAGTCTTTAAGATGACATATCGTGTTCTGCCTTGCCATGAAACAACTCATGGTTCCTAGGTTTTGTGGTTGGACAAGGAAGCAGCAGTAGCTGGCCTGGAACCCATATTTAGTCAGCACAGTTAGATAGATTACTTCGATTTCCCCATTTTAAATCTCACTTAGCAGATCTAACTATTCTGGCCATTTATCTATCCCTAGTTGCAGACCCAGCAAGAAAGCTGCTCTTCATAAATGTAAAAATATTTGACCCCTTTTCAGGGAATCTGGTAATACCAACCAACTCTCTTAGGTGTAGGAGATACAGAGTTAAGGAATCAGCCAAAGGCACTGAATAATTTAGTTGCTTGGGAAAACTGCAGTATATCAATCTGTTTCATCTGAAGGATGATGGAAAGACTCTGTGACCTTTGTCTCCACTGATAACACCAGACGCAAATATTAGTCAGTCTTCCCAAGTAACCCTACAAACTATTAAAATCACCCAGGAGAGGACGTGTGACACTTAGAAAGGAAGTGGTTTCTGACTTAGGACACAGGTAATGTAGAATGGGTAATGCAGCAGAGTTGCACAGAGGAAACAGAACTAGAGGATAATACATGGGGTATCCAGGAGGAGAGGCCAACAAAGAGGAACTTAATATAAAGGCACTAGGTGCAGAGGGACATGGTGCTGAAATACTGAGTAGAAGGGACCTCTACATTGCAGCATCCAAAACTGAGAGACCTAAAATGTTTGCCAAAAGCAGCTGACAGGTTGTAATGTAAGGTAAAATGATGTGAGAAAATATGCTAACCTTTCCCAAAAGGAGGGCTGAGAAGTGTAGCAGTGATCATAGCTGAGTACTTTTTTTCCTACAGTGGTCAGAAGAAACTGAGTAGTATAGCTAGGCTTGCATCTCTCCCCACTCCCAGCAAAGGAAGTAAATATATAGATGAACTGTATGGATAACTCTGACGGATACTACTTTACAGACAGTTTTGAAGTGACAAAGGGTAGGCACATTCCTATTGAGGAATCAATTTAAAGAATATGCATTCTGTAATACTTAATTTACTGACAAATATTTTCATATGAAAACTTAAAGAAATGACAGCCCAGTAAAGAGGGTACTTCTCTGGGACATAGTAACTCTGCATTCTGGAGAATTTATGCTCTGTCACAGACATCCAGTGTGACCTAGGCAAAGTTGTTTATTGGGGATGGTTGCATCTAGATTTTTTTTTTTTTTTTGGATAATCACATTAGGCAACTATCTGCATATCCCATATGCTTAAATACTTTAAAAGTCTTCTCACAGAATTCAATAAGCCCTAGAATACATCTGTGTGAGAGAAAAAAGTTAGGTGAGAACCTTCCACCCAGTACTATGGAATAAAGAAAAATAATTCCTTAAAACTGGGAATGCTCACATTTTGGGGGGTTATTGACCTAGCTTATTATCATGATGGTGTGTGCAATCCAGGAGGAATATTTTCTCATTTAAGTTGTGAATCCACTCTTCCTCCCTTTATTTTGTCTCCTTTCCATTTCCCTCCAGTTTTACCCTCCCAGGTTCTGAAAGGAGTCACCTGCATGAGTGGATCTAAAACTGTGAGAAGGGGGGTGCAGATGATGAGGTGCATCACTGTATATAAAACAACACATATTTTTGTCCCGTTAAAAATTAACTAGAAGTTTTACTTACATGTAAGGGCTTAGGGCTATATTAATCAATTAAAGATTGGAGCAAAAGCAAATATAACTTAATTGGGAGCACAGACAGAAGTGCAGCTCCCTGCTGTAACTCAGAATGCTTTGCAAGAAGTGTCCCAAGTTACAATGATCCCCTGGACCAAACAGCAGTTCACTGTAGCCTGCAGCTGGTTTCTCCTAGCAATGGCCCCTACTCTCTCCCAGCCTGTCCCTGTTTTCAGAATGGGAGGGAAAAATGGGATCAGAGGGAACTCCTTCTAGGAGTTCCCCAGCCAGTGCTGGAGCGTGAGATGGACGAATTGGAGTCCCCCCCCTCTTGAGGGGGTCCAATATACCCACCCCACCTTTGGGGCTGAAAAAACCCCACACTGAACTCCCTCCACTCCTTACCCTCCTCCCATTGTGAAAACAGCTTGGAGGCTGGAAGGCAGTGCAGACACAAGAAGAAGATGCTATGTTTTGAAATGTCTTAATCTGATGAGCCATTTTTAAGTGGTTTGCAGCTGTGCACTTGTGTTTGGTCATAGCTATAGATTGCATTCCGTGGCCAGATTGGGCAAAATTTGTCACTCCTCTCTGCACCCTGGAATGAGTTAAAAACCATCTACGGGGATGTGAAATAGGAGCTTCATTACCAGGAGAAGCTAACAGACAACAGGATTGCAGAACAAAGGCTAGCATGGTAGGTGGAACATCAAGACCATTAAAAAGAAGACAGGGTCATTAAAACCTGTGGAATGAAGAGTTTAGAAGCAATCAGGTTTTTTACAATGAGCTATGAAGTCAACTGACTCCTTCAGTAGTCTGACTAGAAATGCTGTTGACACTGCCAGTCTATCTGGTTTTAAACTTTGAGTAGAGCAAGAACAAAGGGTTGTGCAAGTGACCCCACATCCCTGCTTGAATCTTCCCTCAGTCATCTGGACTAGCAAAATCAAAGAGGCTATGGTGATGCCTGGTTTAGTGGTAGGTTTTATAAGTCTAAGTATACCTAGAAAGCATGAGTGTAGTTTTGATTTTTAAAAAATGGAATTAAATTTATGTCCATTTTCTATGTATGGTCCTTATTTTTCCAAGAGAATATGTTAGGTGGATACAGACAGCATCAGTAAGAAGTGTTTTTTTCTTTTCTCCCCTTCTTCTCAGTAATGTTTTTTCTTCCTCACCACAAGCCAGAAAGTGAGGAATGGGTATAAGTGTGTATGTGTGAGTGTGAGAAAGAGCAAGTGTCAGTGTCAAAATTCTATATTGGTTTGTACTTGACATCAAAATATTAGATACCCCTTTCAGGTTCTTCCACTAAAAGAAAACAGAATAAAACTGGACCTCAGGGAGATTTATGTATTGTTCCTTTGGATCATTCTTCCATTTTTTATCCACTACCCTTAACGTATTCCCTTCCTCCCCTCACATTTTACTTCTCAGGCTAAGTACAGACTTTCAAGGGCATTAGCAGGAGGTTAAATCCATTCAAAATGGCTGCCTGATAGCACGTAAATCAGAAAGGGGGGGGGAGGGGGGCTAGCAGAATTACAGTATTCAAACAACTTAAGGTATTCAAACAACCCGGGGGTTCATCAGACTGGAGGGGACTGGGAATCCATAAAGGGATGGGGGCCAGGTGTGATGTGCTGGTGTGCCGGGGTAGGGGGGGGTTCAGATCTGATCCTCTGGTGGGGTGGGGGGAGGAGATGTTACTCATGGGGGGGGCAGGCATGACCTGTGGGTGGCATGGGGTCCCCCCCAGTGAACCTATATCCCCAACTTTTCTGCCCTGCCCCACACTGGGACCTACTTAGAATCATAGAAAATTAGGTTTGGAAGGGACCTCAGGAGGTCATGTAGTCCAACCCCTGCTCAAAGCAGGGCCATCCCCAACTAGATCATTTCAGCCAGGGCTTTGGCAAGCCAGGCCTTAAAAATCTCCAAGGATGGAGATTCCCCCACTCTCTAGGTAACCTGTTCCAAACTTCACCACTCTCCTAGTGAGAAAGCTTCTCCTAATATTGAATTTAAATCACTATTACTGCAACTCGAGACTATTGCTCCTTGTTCTGTCATCTGACACCACTGAGAACAGTCTAGCTCCATCCTCCTTGTAACCACCCTTCAGGTAGTTAGAGGCTGCTATCAAATCCCCCTCAGTCTTCTCTTCTGCAGATGAAATAAACCCAGTTCCCTCAGCCTCTCCTCATAAGTCACGTGCCCCAGCCTTCTGTCATACTTGCTTGGCTCCAGAAGCAGTGAATGCTGAAAAAAGCGGCTGCATCTGGAGCAGCTTGTGGGATGTGGGTTGAGAGCTTGTCAGGGGCTGGCAGTTGGGGGGGGTGAAAAGAGCAGCCCCCGAGCTGGGGCCAATAGCTGGTTTTTCCCAGCCCTGGGGCTGTGCAGGGAGAACGGATAGAAGGTCCATGCATTTGACCTAAATCTAGTAAGTCTGATACTGCATAGATCCAGGCTTATCTTAAACTTGGTTCTGCAATTTTTAGACCAGTTTGTGTGCATGGAGCTTCTGTTCAGGTACAGATTTAGATTGACGGCTGGTCACTGAGACCAGGTCTATAAGTGTAAGGTCAGCACCAGGATGAGCTAAGTTTAAATCAGGTGTCCATTTTGAACTCAATTTAACTTCCCCAAATATCTGTACTTAGCCCTAGTCTACCTAACACTTCCTCAAGATATAGGACCCATTTCACAAAGGTCATCTTGTCATAGTCTAAATCACAATGTATGCCATCTGATTTGAGACAGAGTATGGTGATCTACCCACAACCACATAACTGAAAGGGGGTTGTCTTATTCCTTCCAAATAACAAGGTTCTCTGAGATATTCAGGTTTTAGTGAAACCATCACAACTCTCTGATGTGGCAGGACTGAGGGAGCAAATTCTGAAAACAGTTAAAATAATTGTGTGAAGAAAGGCTACAGGATTGGGTATGTGACAAGTGTGGGCCAGATTCTGTGTTATACCATACAGTATATACCAAAGTAAGTCTAGACTAACATTAATCGCCACATTTTTAAGAGCTCAGCTCCCACTGAGATACCAAAGGAAGCAGCCAGATTTTCAAAAGATTTCCACATGTTAATGGTCTGAATAGGGTTTCATAGGAACAGAGTGGTTTTGAAAATCTAGCCCTGTGTGTTCAGAGCATTCATTTCTATTGCTTTACTCTCTCTTCTGCCAACTCCCTCCCCCAGCCCCTACAAGTACATATTCCTTTTATATAATTATTTCCATTGTACTTTGTATTATTGTACTGCTTTACATTAATCTGTTTTAGTTCTGTTCGGTGTTATGACACATACTCATCTGTAGTAATCCACATGACATACGTAAACAGACAAGTATACTCTGTGATAACAGGGTTTTTCTGTATCTATGCATTTCTGTTTTCACTTGTTCCTTTCCCTATAAGCTGAGAAAAAATAGGTGATAAAAAGGGAGGGGGGAAAGAATAATTTTATATCTTAACTTAAAGTTGTTGCATTTCATTTTTTGTTTTGAATACCTTAATACACTATTAAGAGATTGTTTTCTGTCTGTTCTCAGATAATGTTCTTGATTTTTCTGTCATGGTATAGGGCCTGATCCAAATCCATTGAAATCAATGCAAAGCCACTTATTTAATTCTGTGGACTTCAAAACAGGCCCATTAAAATCCATCTCTCAGTCTTTACACCAGCAAAATCTTGCTGATCTTAATAGAAATTTGCCTGAATAAGGAACAAGTTTTTTTGTTTTTTAATAATATTAATATAACTATAAAGACTAACTATAACACTCAAATCTATATAACACTGCAGCTTATAGACATAAATGACACAGTAACCCATCTAAAACTGATGTGATTAAAGGTTCTGCCTTGTAAACTAGCAATAGCTAACATAGTCACTATAGAATTAACTCTCTCTTCCTAAATGAGAAGACCTTATATTATTGCTTATACCTATAAAATAACTAAAAAATTAACAGCAGAATCAGAGAGGGAAATGTTGATGTCTGTCTTTTATCTACCTAACATTTGCACTACAGGAAATCTTAATATCTCTTCTCCAACTCAGAAGGTGCATTCAGTTACCATCCAGAAGGCTTTGCTTTCTGAAGTTGCCAGCATACTGTATAAGGAGCAATATTGCCTACATGCAGGGAACAAGGTACTGAGATGCTGTGTGGTCTGGAAAGTCATTCAGAGAAGAGGGTATTGTTCACAGGGTGCAGAATTGCCCCGCTGGGGAAACCACAAAGAAAAACAAGCTATAGTCGAATAATATCGACTAGCATGCTATGCCCTTTTCTCAGCACCACCAGCAGCAGGTGTGAACACACTATCCTACGGAGGGGGAGTATTAGCACAGTTGCAAACACACACCTAATAATCCCTTGCACTATATTTTCTTTGAGCCCTTCCCACGATCCATGTTTGAACTGGAATGGATTTTTAATTGGGAAGGGAGGGCAATTTTCTACTGGGGGCTCCGCCTACCTCCTTGGTATTTATTGCTCTACAAATTGTAACTTCCTTCTCGCATTAGACTAAGGGCTTCACTGTAAATCACTGACGTGTGTTAAAGAAGAGTGATGTGTACTGTACAGGACGTAGGATCCGGTGCTTGAAGGAGAGGATTTAAGTACTGCAGATCGCTGCAATGGTAAACCTCAATCAATGCAAACTACCTGCTTGTAAACTGCATTAACAGGGCGCAGATGACGAGCAGGTTTAAAAACGTTGGGGTTTTTTTGTTTTTTTGGGTTTTTTTGCTTTTCTTTTCAGAGGTTTGCTCAATGTTTCCAGGCTGTGCCATTTCGACAGACTTCATGCCACAAGTCAGCATTTGGTCGGGCGCACTGAGAAGCGGTTCTGTGCTCCTGAGTCAGAAATGGAGAGCAGAAATGCCGCTTTGCAATTGAGGCACGAGTAAGAAATAAAAGTGATGATTAATAATAATAATAATAATAATAATAATAATAATAATACAACCCCTCTCTCAAATACTCATTTTTTTTCTCGGGGAAATCCTGCCTGCATGACTTAAATAGAAGAACTTTTAGAAATATTTAGCTAACAAGATCAAGCATAAAGAATAATAGATGCTTAACATGTCCCACTTACAATTACGCATTTCAAGTGAATTAATAGATCATTATAGATTGTAATTCTAATTTAGCTGCATACTGGCTAGAGCCTATTCTCCCTTCCACATTAAGTAACAGACTCAAACTGCTCGCTGATTATTACTTTGGGGCTACAAGGAGCTTTGGGGCATAATTAAAAATATTTCCAGAAAGAATCGGTAGACCACATCTGACGTCCCACCCTCTGTTAGAATTAGACCACATCAAAGGGACCTTTTTTGTTTTCAAAAAATGGTCACCAGACAACTTACTATATACAAGAGTGGGTTTATGTTTTATTGTATAGATGTCTGACTAGCGCAAAACGACTTAAAAGTTGCTTGCTATTCAATGTTGCACCAAGTGAGACAAGGTAGCTCTACCCCTTTGATATTTCGCTGGAGGTCGTATTCATTTCATTTGAAAGGGAACCATTAATGGATACAGATCCAGAAGTGTTCCCCTCCCTAATAAGTAGAATACACATCGCTTGGGAAGCCTGTCTGTGTTAGATGCCCAAGGCGGAAAGATTTGTAGATGATGGTGCTAATTATGAAAATAGTAACCACAATGTGATCAAGATGGAAGCAATTTGAACAAAAGTCATTAACGTGTTACTCTTCCACCCACTAGGCTTTTTGGTTTACTATTGTAGGAGGGAAGGAGTATCTTACAGAGCCTTTTTCTTTTTTTCTTTTTTTTCAGAGTACTAATAAAAAACTCCTTGCAAATATAAAATTGTAAAATCTCGATTTCACTTCTGTAGGAAGACCCACCGGGTTTGAAGATCACCTAAAGATTAGCTCTATAGATACGGATATTATCAGGACTCCTAAATGTGATGCATCTTGTCTTTGTATGCTATCTCCCTAGGCATCTATCTTCCAGACAATTTCCTTCAGCACCCGAGTTTCTGGGTGGTATTTCGACTGCCCATTTTGTCCTCTAGTTTTGGGATGGCTAAGGATTCAAAGGACCTCCTTTACATGCACTTCTTCAGGAACAAGCTCATTTCAGTGGGACTGTTGTCTCTGTGAGAGCTGGAGGATCTGGAAAGTTTAGTGTCTTGCCCAAAACGTTGAATGGATATTATATCTCAATCACTAAACAGCCTGGGTCTCCACTGCTGTGGCTGCTGCTATTGTTTTCTGGCAGTGGGGGTTTGACTGTCACACGTATGCAACAATACAGACACCAAATATGTATCATATTATACAAACATCTATCAGTTCTCAGATCAAACTCTCCTTGTGAGGTTAGGACGTAACTTGTGGAAAAAAAAGGAGGGAGGGCGGTGTTGGGGGAGAGGGGTGTTTGTGGTTCTTTATGTATTTCCTTTTATTCCAGAGGAAAAGCCTTTAGTCTGAAGCACAGTTAAAAGGGAGTACTTTTCCAGATCCCTTTGCCCGCCTGCCATCCCTTGTAGAAAAAAAGGTAATTTCCCTTATTTTCCGACCGGTAAAAGTGTCTTTTCTTCCAGATCGGTTTAAAGTGGACGGAAATCCCTTCCTCCAACGTAGAAATGTCTTTTGAATACACATCCACATAGAGATGTATATTGCCATAGATATACTGTCAGATATAGTCTATAGATATACATTGTCTTGGCAGTGGCGCTGAAAAAAGCAAAGCATATATTGTACAGGGTCAAAAGCTGTGGGTTTGACATGGCTTCATTCAAAGGTAGAGCCGTGTGCCCTTCAAGCACATTAATACTAATTATCTCTCCAACACTTCCCCAAACTGTTATTGACTGTTTCAGATGCAAATCTCATTAACGAGCTGCTGGAGCAGCACACAAGGACGATTTAATTTCTATAGCGGTTGTTTCATCTTTTGTCTTCTCTGTTGATCTATAGGTGACTCAAGAAGAGACGGGGGAGGGAGGGAAGGGGAGAGTGTATCTAGTGGCGCTACATACAAGCGACTCCAGATCTCGTGTAGCTGACCAGAGAAAACAAGAAAAAGAAACAGATTATCTCTAACTTCTTGCATGCATATCCACTGGCAAGGAAGTAGATAATGCTGATGCTTTGTTTCCAGCTGGGTGCCTAAGATACTTTGCATAAGGTATATTTAGAGCTGAGTGCATGTTGCCAGCCCCCCCCCCCCCTTCCACAGCATGCATATTTCTAATCAGGAATTGATTGATTTACTAATAACTGGTTTCTATCAGCATCCAGGACAAAGGCAGGGCAGAAGTTTAAATCACTAAAGGCTGACAGGCAAATTCTTCCATAGGTGTTGTTCTCCTTAGCCTCCTGTGAGCAGCCAGACTCTGGAAGTCCTTTCTCATGCCCCCACTTTTTTTTTTTAAGTGCGTTTTTAAAAGCGGTTCCCCCCAGTTGTTTTATTTGGGCATCAGTCATCCCAGTTCTCACGTATTGTGACTTAGGATGGAGAGGGACCCCAGGGATGGAGGTCCTCAATGTATATTTTTCATATGCATAATTATTCCTTTCCTCGGATCTTTCAGATGCAGGGGAGTGGAGGCAGAAGCAATGCTCTGCCCCTCACATGGGCTGCTGCTGCTCCCCCCCGCAATCCCTCCATCCCGCGATGCGGTTATCCCAAGAAGCCACAGCTTGTGTGTGTGTGTGTGACAGAGAGATGCTGTGTAATTTTATCCATGCTGCACTCTGGGAGTTCACACAAGACTGATACCTTTGCCTCCTCTGCTTTGTATCAATTGGTCGCAGATCAGGCTATTGTTGCAGGAAGCTTCTTTTATTTCTATGCTCTGTCGATCAACGAAATTTCCCCAGTCTCTTGCTCAGTGGCTCTCTCCCCCCCCCAATCCCTCTCCCCCCCCCCCCCCCCACGCCCCTCTCTCCTGCATGCAGCCTTTCTATCTGGAAGCCCAAGGAGGACTCTGATCACTGCAGCTCCATCCTTTCCAAACAGCTGGGACTCTCCGGTGGCCTTTGCTGGTGGCTACTGGCTTCAGTAGATCTCAGGCAGAGGGGAAAAAAAAGGGTCGAGATCGAGGCAGATCCGAGCTCGCCAATGCTTCGCGGCTGGAGTCGGTGCGCGCCTTGCAACTGTGGAGTGCTGCTAGCAAGACTTCTTTAATGGGACCCCTGGTGTCCTTGGCTCCCGGGCGCGATCTCCCCAGCAGACTCAGCGCTGCGGCCATCATGCCACAATGGTTATAATTTGGATCTTCTTCTTCCTGAGTTTGTTGCAGGAGTCTTGGTCCCCAGGGCTGGCGGCGGAGGTGCCCGAGGCACTTTCTTGTGCCAAAGGCCAGACGTGCGACCCAAGGCTGCGCAGAGATGCTGGGGGCCGCGGCGGGGTCTATGAGCATCTCGGGGGAGCTCCCAGGCGCCGCAAGCTCTACTGTGCCACCAAGTACCACCTCCAGATCCACGCCAGCGGGAAAATCAACGGCACCCTGGAGAAGAACAGCGTCTTCAGTAAGTAGCCGGCGGGATCGGCTCTCCGGGGCCATCGCCAGCCTGGGGATGCTGAGAAGGGAGTGACAGTAAGTGGCACGGGGATGCGGAGGAGTGCTGCCGCTTGAGGGGTGCCCCGGGGGCTCAGGAGGGCACCGCTGCCCCTTCATCTCCCCCCCACCCCCACGCCCGGGGTTTGCTCTTAGCAACCCACCCTTGGCCCTTGCACGTGTGTAGACGCGGCAGCGGATCAGCCCAGCGCGCTTTGGGGGAGCTCCTCTCCGGGCTCCTCCTCCCCTGGGGCCAGGCAAGGAAGCTCAGAGGGATCGGGCCCGCCTCCCCCACCCATTAACGCCCCTAAATCGCCTTCCCGACTTGCAGGCAGGCACTCCCACGGAAGTGCTCAGGGCTCGGACAGAGCCCGGGAGCGACGGGGAGGATCAGATGCTCCCCCCCTCCAGCGCCACTGAGCCGGTGCGAGGAGGAGCATCCCTCTGCCATCGCTGCGGGCTGCAGGGGGGCAGCCCGGAGCTCACTCAGCTGCGGCACCTTGGCTCGCAGGTCCCCCCTTCCTGGCCCCTTGGGAGGGGGCAAGCCGTGAGTGAGTGCCCTGCACTGGCCCCCTGCTTTGCCGGGAGGGTCGGTCTCCTCCCTTCCCTGCTCCCTAGGGACCCTTGAGGAGCCCTCAGCCAAGCCAGTGACCCCCAGGCCGCTGGTTGTTGCCCAGATCTCTTCGTTGGAGGAGGTGCTCTGGCCCGAGTGCCTCCTGCCCCCTTTGAAATCCGCAGTAATTGAGATGAAACGGGATCTGGCAGGAGTCAGGGGGAGCCTGGGCTGTCTCCACATCCGAGCAGGGGCGCGGGCTGCAGGTGGGGACTCTGGGCGGGGTGTCCCCGCGGCTCCCTGGCGGCCCGGACCTGCGGGTCCCCATCCCTGGGCGAGCGGAGCAGGCTCCCCATTCCGGGAGCCTGCAGCCCGCGATGCTTCAGGAAAGCGTAAATCCTGGCTTGCGATGGCACACAGAGATAGGAGACCTCAGAGATCTGTCTGAAGTCCGCAAAGGAAAACCACGATTTCCTAGAGGAAAACCCCTCGCTATCAAAGACTTTTAGGAGACATCCTTCAGAGTTCAGGCAAGAGGTGATTCAAAACAGCTGTACCGTAATTATCCTAAATCTTGGAGACTTAGTGGGACTAAGAGTTTAACTCAGGAACAGAGAAAAGCTTATCACTCTGTGTTACCGTGATCCAAAGACACTTGTGAGTTTACGATCAGGGGATTTTTACATTTGCTGTTACAGACAGTACTGAGCTGGTGTACCAAATGCTACACTGGGGGTAGAACTGCAAAAAATAAGGTACATGTATCCCTATCACTCCTACTGCGGCATCTTCCTCTAAGGTCTCAAATCTCCTTGGCATCTTAGCCTCCTTTGGCTGGGTTTAAACACTCTGGCATATACTATCTTCCGTGGGCTGAAATACCTCCTCCCTTTTAATTGGGCTTAGCTAGGCATATTGTCCTTGTTTCAAGCACTGCATTGACTTCCTAAATGACAAGTCCTTTCATGGATCTAAGACACAGCCGTCTTACTCCATCTTACCCTCTGGAGACCTCAGAAAAAGCATTGTCTTGAAATGGGCAGCTTTGTGACTGGTTTCAATAAGTCAAGCACTCTCACATCCCTAAGAAAATAATTAAAGGGGATTTAAACATTTTTATATACATACAGGATTAGGTGAACCGCTAGTTCTGTGTCAGCTCTTTCCTTCTTGAAATAATTCAGTCTCAATCAAACAACCAAGGATTTGCTGTCAAGTTTTTTGCTAGCTATTCCCCATGCTGCTGCTGTTGTTCTTTATTGTCTCTTTTTGGTATAGTCTTTTTTACAGTATCACCTTTTGTGTATGACACACAGGTGAAATGATTTTCTGGAGGTAAGCAACCTTTCAGATGCATCTCAGGAAATTACAGAGGAGAGGAAGGAACACAATTCTCATCTGTTTGGTTTTTTTTTCTATTTCTAGGTATTCTAGAGATAACTGCAGTTGATGTTGGAATTGTTGCCATCAAAGGTTTATTTTCCAGCAGATACCTGGCAATGAACAAAAGAGGCAGACTTTATGCTTCAGTAAGTTTTACTTTAAGACAGTGGTATCTCAATCCTTGTATGAAAAAAGAGCACCTTCCCATTGAGAACCAAAGATTTTCAATGGGGGGGAAAGAAACACCATTGTCATGAATGGAAAAAAATTATTTGATATATGTACATGTTGTAGGAAAATGTTAAATTCTGTAGCAGCTTTCTCTTTGATTTTGTTATGAGAAATCATTATCCATAAAATGCTTTGAGAGTCTTAAAGTAAAGGTGCTAAATTCTAAATATTCTTTCCTGTATATCACCTGTGCTCCTAGAGATAAAATGATACACTAGTCAAAACCATATATACTTGAGGTTTTCTTAATAAGTGCAAGTGTTGATATTATATAATATTAAATTCACCAGCAGCAATCTTTTCAAATACAAAATATCTATATCTATTTGAAAAGTTCAGAGGTGTATGTGTCTGACATCAGTAATAGATGCAAATGTTAGAAGGAAAGGAGTCTAAAAATAGAATGAGCATTCCTACTATAAGAAAATGCCATACTGGCATCAACTGCAGCTCTTCTGGCAGAAGCCATTGAACTGGTGCTCAGGCTAGTGAAAGAGAATTTAAATTGGAGTTAGAAGCCAGGGATATAGCAGGAGAAGCAACTACAAGAAGGCATAAGAATATATAAGTGTAAGTAAGCCCCCCAATCCACTACTTGAACCTATATGCTCCCCTAGACCAGTGGTTTTCAACCCATGGCCCACAGGCTGCACGCGGCACACTGCTGTGGCCTGTGTGATATCCTGTTAAATGGATACACAGTAAGTAAGTTGTGTGGGTGCAGCCCAAATAACACATTGAGAGCTCCAAGTGTGGCCCACTATGGCAAATAGGTTGAGAACCACAGCTCTAGACTCTTAAGGTGAAATCTGGGACCACTAAACTCAACAGGAGTTTTATCATTGATTTTAGGGGGGTTAGGATTTCACCCATGATGTGTAAGATTTTTCCATTTAAACTTTAGTTCACATGTGCAGTTCACTTCACCCCTGTAGCCATATGCACACAAGGGCATATAAATATTTCTCAATAGGTATCTTGCACACAGTACCCATCAACTTTGAATTTGGTCCCACGTCCTTGATTAAATTGCAGGCAATCTCCAAATCCATCTATTCCTATACAACAACCAGACTGTATACAGCTTGCCTAAGCAGGAATCCTGTGGTATGAAAGCAGATTTGAAAAGAGAAAGAAAAAAAAGTATAGGGTTAAATATAGCTATGTGAAACTTGCTTCCTTCAACTACTCATTATATGTAATTCTGTTGATTTGAACAGCATGATACATCCTCAAGCTATGAGAGGTTTTCCATGCACATACAACCTAGGTAACTCCACTTTATGCTTGAGGAGTACTCAGCTATTTCCATATATTATATATGTTGCTCCTCCTTTTTGAAGAGTTTTTTTTTCTGGTGAATATTCCATCTATAGTGGCAAGTGGTACTTGATAAAGGGGTTGTATAAAGATGATGATTCGTTGTGGGATTTATATCACAAAAAGCATTACCAAAGAAACACACAGTTGAAGTGGAATGCACCCATTATTTGCTCTGCTGTGTCAGACCAGAGACAGAATGTTCCCTGCGTTCCCAGCTAGAGCTACCAAATGATAATGAGGATCCTTTTTTCTATGGGTATTCTTCTACCAAATCAAAAAGGCCTTCAGTGAATGATGTTAAAGTGAATTTTTACTACTTCTTACATTTTCCTTGTTTGTAACAAGATTATATAGAATGAATTCACATAACACTAACAAACTCTTAGTGAAAAAAAATCTTTAAATGGAAGGAAGCCAGAGACAGGCCCTTCCCTCCTGCATCTTTCCCTTCAGCATGAGAAAGAATCAGGCCAATTTGGGGCTATCCTTGTTGGTCTCCACTTCAGTGGGTGGAGAATCAGCTGTGAAAACTTCTCTGATACTGAAAAACCAAATTTGCTACTTCTGTTCAAGGCCAAGGAGAAGTGGAAATGCATAGGGGGTGCCCAAGGGTGCACATGCACCCCCTGAGAGTGCTGGTGCACCCCCTGACTGGCTGCGCTCCCTGCTTAGGCAACAGGCAGGGGGAACAGGCATGAGTGCCGGTGCCCCTCCTTGTAAGTGGTGGCTCAGGAGCAGGAGCACTGGATGAAGCGCTGCAGCCACTTCTGGTTGTTGCAATTGGCCGCTGGGGGGACATGTACTCCCCCCTCCCCCCGCCCCGACTAAGGTGGCACCAGTCGCTCATGCCAAGCAGATCGTTTCACAACTTCTCTTCTTGATGGCAACCGGTGTGGGAAAAGCTCTTTCCTTTTAGCTTCCCCTTTCTATGAAGGAAGTAAAAGACAAGGACTCAGAGTAAGAAAGGATATTCTCTCTCACCAAGAAGAAACTGACTGGAACAGCTATTTTAAAATAACTGTTCCACTATACATGTTCCTTTGGGAACACGCTATCCCAAAATAAAAATTGCTTTGTCCTGAAATAATTACGTATTCTAGAATAAAATATGGGTTTGTTTGTTTTTTCCAGACTTGAGTTTCCAAACCGGGGAGGATTTTGTTTTGGTTTGATTTTTTTGGCTTTGGAATAGCTAAATGATACCAGAATTCTAGAGTGTTTCTTCAGAATAGCTATGCCAGTCATGCATGTCTTTATGGAATTCTGCTGTGGTCTCATGAGCACATGAAAATCTACCCCCTAGGAGCAGGAACAGAGGTGGAAGAAGAAAAATCTATGGTACTTGTATGCCCTTCATCACCATGGTTTCTGAGAACTCCACAGTTTTTAATGTCTTTACCCTCTGTGTTTATACCTGTGAGATAGGGCAGCAAGATAATTTCTACTCTTTAAATGTGGAAATGGTATAAACTGAACTGTCAAAGCACCTTATTAGCATTTTTAAGTGCCTGCATATCTTTAATAATCAGGTCTTCAGAGACATGGGCAGGATTTCAACCAAGATAATATGATGGAACAAAGAACTGAACCTACCTGTCCAAGGCCCTAAGCTACTGGCCTAATTACTAGACAGTTGTTCCTCAAGAGAAGACATCTTAGAGAAGACACCAACCAAGACCCTTCTGTAGCTTCTTTTTTGTTTTAATGCTTTGCATATATTGCCTGTTTAACTTGTGAGATGACAAAGAAATGAAAAGACTTACATTTGTAGCTATGTGCAATGTAAAGAATACCTTTAGTATCCTTGTAAATCCAGTAAATTTGGTCTGGATTGTAAAGAACTAAAACTCTAACACTGAATGCTACTGTTCACTTCAAGGATTCCTCACATTCTATTTTTTTCTTTTAGTTGAGAATCAGGCAAAAGGGACACATTTCGGCATGGTATATTAAAATAAGTACCCCTGAAGGGAGTAGCTTCTAGTGGTGTCAGGAGCATATCCTAAGATGAGAAGCATATCAGTGATGGAGTAGGGGCACAGGTGGCCCTCTGCTATAAACAGTATATAGAACTGTTTACAGTAGAGGAGCATCCAGGTGTTTCAGAGGACCTTGTCTGAAGACTTGCACCTCCCTGATCTTAAACAAATGCAAAAGAACTGTTAGTTTCATCAAAGCTGAACAAACAACATTTATTTTCACCTTCAAAGTGGTGTTCAGACATTAATGAATTTTCAAATTATTTCTAAGAAACAGTATTTTTCCCCTCATTTTATGGATGGGGAAATTGAGCCGAAGTGCTAGGTAGCTCACCCAAATCAGCACTGGGCTCATCTACATGAGACACCTTAATGTGCAGTGGACTGTTCTACTGAGCTTTAGTATGTCATGGCAAAAACCATGCTAATGTACTAATGTACAGTAGAATTAGCCTACTGCACATTAAATGTCGCAAAAAATGTTCACCTTTGCACAGCTACTGTGCCTTTATCTAGTACTTCATATTAGAGGTACTAAACTGAATGCACATTAGCAAAGGCGCATTAATGAATGTGTAGATGTGCCCACTGTGAACTAGGGACAGTTCTTTATTTCTAGTCCCAGGTTCAAACCTATGAGATTATGATAATTATTAATGTATATTGGAGTAGCAGCTAGAAGCAACACATTAACTACTAAGGCCCCATAAAACAAAAAAGGTTGTTTCTTTCAAATACCGTATAGTCTAAATTGAAGACAAGAGAAAATAGGTGATTGCAACAACAGATGTGGAGGTCACATGAGGTAGCAGCAAGGAAGTCATAAGGGTAAAACAAATGGAAAACCTCTAGAAACATATAACAGTTTACAAAATAACTAGTAGTATTGTCCTTTTCCATTTCATGTTAGTTTGTGAACATTTTTTTGACTCTAGACTCTTCTGATATTGCAGTGATACAACTGATACATAAAAAGTTACTCTTCTATTCTAGAGTCCTCTTGTGATATCTGGTCCTTCTAAAAACATATGTTCTATTCCATATACAGCAGCTATTTGCTTAATATCCAACTGAGACTTCTTAATGTCCTTTACCTGCATTAGGATGAATGCATTTTGCCAGCATCGTCTTTTTGAGTCTAATGACAATGGTGTTTACTTTACAGGAAACTTACAATGCAGAGTGTGAGTTTGTGGAAAGGATCCATGAATTGGGCTATAACACTTATGCATCTCGCCTATACCGGACTGCGCCCAGTGGAGCCAACAACAAACGCAAAGCCAGTGCTGAAAGGCTTTGGTATGTCTCTATCAATGGGAAAGGACGACCCAGACGGGGCTTTAAAACCCGTAGGACACAGAAATCCTCTCTCTTTCTGCCCAGGGTATTGGATAACAAAGACCATGAAATGGTTCGACTATTCCATACAAATGTTAAATACAGAGAGAGTCTACTTAAACCTCCAAATAAGAACCAGAGAAGACGGAGAGGGCACTAGTGGACTCTTCAGGAAGGTTAAGATGGGCCTGAAAGCAAGGGAAAGTGTTCAAATTGCTACTAAAAAACTAACAGCTGTGATTGTATGACAGAGATAAACATGGACGTTTTTGATACGCTGTGTATGTAATTTGAGGTCACATCAAATCTATCTACTTTTAGCTATTTTAGAATTGTTACCTGTGGTAAAATGTGACATAAACTGAGGCACATTGAAGTGTAAATTAGTTTGATGTAATGATTTTACCAATGGCTTTTAGCATTTTTCTTCTTAATTTTAATTTGTTGTTTGTTTAACTTACTTTAGAGTATTCCCCAATGAACCTTTCTTCCCCAGTGTAATATGAATATTATACACCTATCACCTGAGAGAAAGCATAGCACTTTCATAATACTTTCTTTGGTTTCCCAGTAGAGGACTACATTGAAGTTATAATAGACACAGAAACCTCAAAACTGGTTTAATTTGTAACTTACTTGTATTTATTTTTACCTAGATTTTTTTTATGAATGTTCAGTATCTGTTATATTACCTTCTCTGGCATTAAATTAACCTGAAATTGTAAATTTACTTTACATTTAAACATTTCAAAAGAACTGCACATTATTAGGATATTTTAGAATTTGTTCAATTAAAATGTATCTTATCTTATTTGCTAATGGATTTCTACAAATCTTGGTAAATCAGATGAAGTGTAATTAATATAAATTTTGGAAGAACTTATAAACTAGTTTTTAAACACTGAGTCTTATTCCAGGATACGTTCAGAATGACATTTAAGATGGGAGTCTTCATTTCCATTAGAAATTTTTGTTAAATGGGAGTGGTAACTCAGTGTCTGTTCCTGTTATCTTTATGTCTCTGAAATTCCCACTGAAGTCAACCGGAGTTGTGACATAGGAACATTAGCTGTCAGACTGGAAACTTTGATCTTATATTTTCTGTATAAAATCTTAGTCATGGGAGTAAATATGTTTCAACCATTTAAAGAAAAAAAGTTTGACTATGCAAAAATATAGCAGTTAACTGATTTTTAGATTATTACTACTATTATTACATTAATCTCATATTAAAAGCTTGTATTTGGAAGAGACGGTCCCAAACTGTAAAACACAATTTGGATCTCAATTAATGATCTTGGATTTTTGTGCAAACAGTTAATGAAAGCCAGTCAGCTGTAATATTTTGATCTGAATCCAAAAGTGAACTTTTGCAAAATTTTAGAATATTATTTTCAGCTTATTTGTTAGAAAATTTCCACTTAGTATTCAGGAAACATCATCTTATTGAAAAAGCAATATTTGGATTTATGTATGTCAGCTACAAGTGTGAACAATAACATTATTATCATGTTGTGATGACATAGGATTTGAGGTGTTTGTTGCCTCAGAGAATCAGGCCCAAATACAGCCCTGCTGAGTAAAAGAGAGACTGCAGTGAATTTAGTATTCAGTGTGTACTTAACAAATAACTTAACAATCTGTTAAATAAACATCCATTACTTAGAAAAAATAAATAAATGCTAATTCAGTTCCAAATCAAACTGGTATAAAGCATGCAGGACTTCCTGTGTTCTATCCATTTCACAATGGATTTAAAGCCTAAATGTGCAAAACTGCTATCATAATCAGTGGTAGATTTTCATAAGGAAGAGAAAAAGAATTTAGCTTATTAAATGAGCCCAAAATATTGCTCTGTCCTCTATACATACCTAGCAATGTGGACTCATAGTAGCACTTTTGCACCAAAAGTCGTTTTGACCTAACATTTTTCCCATTATTTCCTCATTTGTTCTCCTAATCCTCAGATCTTATTGGTGACAGAAGAAAAAACTGTATGTTGAATGGTTAGTTAATCGAGCATTCTCTATTTTCCAGCATATATTAAAAACACATTACAATGATGTATTATATAATGCTTACAAAAGAGTTGGCTAAAAATGCCAATGAAGAATTCTTTACAATTCTTCCTTGTAAAAAAAAGTACTGTGTTTTGAGTTTTGAAGAATACAGACATCAATCTGTATCAGAAAAAGCCACCAGAAAGGCTATTTTAGGAAAAACCTGCCAGGTTTGTAGACCGCCTAAAGTGTATTCTCCCCTTCCTGACAAATATGAAAGCCCAATGGAAGAGCAGAGGATGTGGTCTTTCAGCTTTGTAAAATACTGCACGTTTCAGGGCATGTTTGGAGGACTGGTTGCATCTGTGTTGGGTATTAAATTACATGTTACCTTTTTTGTCCCTCAGCTTGCTATGGCAATATATCTGCTCTCAAATACTGTGTTGCTCTTGCTGTTGTCCCCAGGCAGCAAATTTCCCCTCCAAGGTAGTGAGGAAGTACTCTTAGGAGGGAAAATTAAGCTAAGGAGGTTGATAATAGGGTTTGGTGGAAAGTGTTTGCAGACTAGCTTGCCTGAGGCTGCCACACCAAATAAGGAAATGGGTAGTTGGATAGTAAGGGAAGTAAGGCATTGTGATGGGTGAGGGTGCAGTAGTCTGAGAAAAGAGATTTTTGGTAAGATGGGCCCTGTTATGTTCGTGTTAGGAAGCACGCAAAACAGCTAAGCAGCGATGTGACATTTTGTAACCCTCCTATTTGCCTATTTTCTCAACTACTGAGGCGATTCCTGGTTGCGCATCAAGCCTACCAGTACACTGAGAACTTTGCAGAACAGGATTTGTTTCTTCCTGCACTTTGGGAAAACATCTGGTGTGCTATAAATGGACAACAGTCTCCCCTGGGTTTGCCTGGGGCAGATGCCATGTAGCTTTCATGGCTTTCCCCAGAACTGTTCTTTCTCTGCTGACCATGCCCCTGCTTCCCCACCACAAGAGATCTGACCTTTGAAATTCACTTATAAAAACTGGAGGTTGGCAATTGATGCCACTTTGGGATAACTAGCTTCCCTCTAACTGACTTTTGGTTGTCTACATAGGTAATTTTTTTTCCCTTTAATTTCTTCTTCAGCAAAAAGCAGTCAAAATTATGTATCCCATTATAAAGCCAAAACAAAGCATTGTGGACAAGAAATCAGCCACATTCAGGAGGGTGCAGGCTGTTTTTATTAGGAGGAAAAATTGATGCTGGAACCAGGTGTAATCCTGGTTATTTGAAAACAGTATCTTGCTCTAAACACAACAGGAATAGTAAAGTAAAAGACAGTCTCTTTGACTCATAGGTCCAAGATCCTTTCTAATTAGCACTTAGCTCCCCCCACCTCAATTTTTTTCACTACTCAGTAGTAGTTTTGACTGTTCATAACTCTTCTGCCTCTTTTGTCTGGCATTTTCTCCTTTTCCATTTCTTTGGCCTTTCTACATCTCTCTTTTACAGTGTGTATGTCTTCATAAAACAACAGCTAGAAGGCCTCTCCCCACTCTGCTATTGATAAATTGCCAGGTAACTATTTTATAGGTTGGTTTTCTGAAAGTTTCTGGCAAGTCACAAATAGCATAAAGAGAAATCACAGTTGCAAATGTGGTATGTTGATAGTAGTACAGGTACCAGTGAAGTGGTTCTCAGCCTCATGAGACTCAAGGCACCCATTAGAAAATGCTATCAACACACCACACCTAGTAGCAATCTTGGGTTGGACCAATCCAGTATAACTTCAATCTTTGTGAACCAAGGAGAACAATTCCTGAAGCCTTAACTGGAAAGTCTCTTAACTGTTTGCTGCCCTTCATTTACAGGCGCACTGTGTGCCTCAGCAAGTCCAAAAGAAATTCTGAGCACTCACCTTTACTCTCTTCCCCTTGTAGTTTTCTTGTATACCAGCATTTATCATGACTAGTGAAGAAAATCATCCATTAAATCAGTGATTCTCAACCAGCATTACACAATACCATTGGGTTTCTTGATTGCCTTTCAAGGATGCTAAGGGATGCCACACAGTGTTAGCACTCTGAGGTGTATAAACATGGTTCACAAGATAAACCCAGAGATTTCAAATAAGAATCCACAGTCTTAAAAGTGTTCTGACCTGTTTGGGCTTTCTGAGCTCTTTGTAATAAAATAATTTCTCTTGTATTTTTCTGTAGTAAAAAATGAGTGAAAAACTAAGAACTGGCATTTTCTAATGGGTGCCTTGAGTCTCATGAGGTTGAGAACCACTTCGCTAGTACCTGTACTACTATCAACACACCACATGTGCAACTGTGATTTCTCTTTATGCTATTTGTGACTTGTCAGAAACTTTCAGCAAATCAACATGGATCCATTCCTTCTTCAAATCCTCAAGGACTAGATCATGAAACTATGGTTCTCAAAACAACTGCTCCCAATCTTTCTTTTGCTGGACAGCTACTAAAGCTTGGAACTGCTATTATGATTCCTACCTATGATTCAGTTTTTAATCCCTTATGCCTTAGCCTCTTTAATATATTTGGCCTAATAACAACCATGACTCATTGAATATCTTCCATTATTGCTAGTTATCTGCCTACATCTAAATAGATACTTTGGCACTGATCTACATAACACCAAGCTTTACACCTTTTCAAGGTTGGTGTATACCTCCTTTTCCTGAACAGAGTGAATTTACTGTTATAACACAGTTTGTCAATAGCTACAGGAGGCAGAAATAATCACTAGTAGCTAAGATCAATTTGTTGAGAACAAATTGTGCCCAACAAACTTGATTTCTTTCTTTGACAGGGTACCTGGTTTAGTGGATGAGGGAATGTGGACTTTACCTGGGCTTCACTAAAGCTTTAGGCACAGTCCTACATGATGTTCTCATAAGTAAACTGGGGAAATGTAGGTTGGGTAGACTTACTATTAGGTGACTATGTAATTGGTTGAATGAGCTTGAGCAAAGAGGTTATTGACATCCGGTACCTGTCACGCCAGGAACAGAAACTATTACAGGTCCTCTGCCAGTTCAGATTGAGGTTTCCTCTTTCTTCCCTTTCTCTCTAGATCTTAGCTATGCCCTGTCCACATCAGATTCATGTCTGTCTGGCTTGAAACCAAAGCTAATTCTGGGAGTTGATAAGTCGGTCCCTTTTCTAGGGATAGATTCTGTAACACCTCCGTAAGAGTGGGGCTATTATTCAGGCTGGCTGTTCAAATATTCCCTTCTTGTCCATCTTTCTAGCCATTCATTTGGCTGAGGATGTTCAACTGAGCCAAATAAGCATCCCCATCCCCCAAAGAGTTTTCCCCTCTAAGGCAAGTAGTCCTTTGCTTTATTTGAGCTTGAATAATTTGACCCCTTCTGTCTGACCCTCATTAGGTTAAAAAGGATGCACAAAAGTGTTGAAAATGTCCTGTTTTAAGTTCTCCAGCTGGCAAATGTCCTCATCCAAGCAGCTGCCTTCCACTGTGGTCTGCATCCCTTTGATTTCTCTCTGGAGCTATGTTTTTAGCTCCTTAAATCTTTGCTGTTTTCCATCTCTGACTGCAAGTTCCAAGCTGGCCAAAGCTACTTTGTTCTACCCAATTCCTGGACAACATTCTGGTCCACAACTATCAAGTTGCTGGTCACTTGATTGATCTTGCTTGGCAGTCCAGTCCAGAGTTTCATAGCGATTTATTTCAGTTTGTCCAGATGGTCCATCATTGCTTCTCCAACAAATATTTTATCTCTGATTCCACATTTATCTCTGATTTCTCATTGTTTCCACGTTTTCAGCAGGAGCTTCCGGCATTGTTTTAATTCTTTTTATAATATCTTCAGCTCCTATTTAAGGGCTAGCTTTTTAAAATTCATCTTAGCTATCTTTTGGTTTTTATAAGCCTTGCCATTATTTCTTCTATCAAGAGTATGAGCCCATAATTTCTTCCTCTGAAAATGTATCCCCATTTCTAATACCAGCTTTAATCTTTTCAATTCAAGTACCCACCCAAATTTGGGGCGTGGAGAATTGTTTCCATTAAAAAGAAAAAATAATAACAACAATTGGTTGTTTCTTTGATGGAATCCTATTCATTTACAAATAAGATATAAACTATATTGCAGATCACAGCAGGAATCAAATAAGAGACTGTATACTTATTCACAGCTCCATGCTGCTTTCAATAAGCACTTAGCCCAAAAGCTCTCCCTCCTAGCCTTTTCATGGCCATATATCAAGTGATTTTTCTGGATGGGCTTTACTTTGGATGGGCTTTACTGCCTCTGCTTCCATGTTGTTTTCTACTGCTTCTCTGCTTTCCTGCCTCTCATTCACAGGCGTACAAGCTTTCACAAAACAGTAGGCAGGAAAACTACCTTTTCCACAAAGCCTTTGTTTTGGAGGGCAATTTTGCTGTGTTAGCAGTGAGAGTGCCATTATTCTATTTCTCATAAAGTAGCTTACCTATTTCTTGCATGTGTTTTTTACGAAGAACAGTGTTTAAAACTTCTGACCCAGTTTCAAGCTCAGCTCAGCTCATAATAGTATTCCCTGAAAATAATTTAGAAAGCAATCAATTTATAGTAGAGTGTTTAGTAATAGTCAACAGTTTGATTCATAATTTCATCAATACTATTTAACTGATAGTATCACACAAATAGACAAGTTTAAGGCAGTTGTATAAGGTACTGCAATATTAGGCATCACAAATCTATCCCATTAAAAAGCATGTCTAGCTCAGCACCACTTTGCCTTCTGTGTACTCAGATATTACTGTACATGGAAACTTTACATCTCTGTATGCTCTACAAAAGGAGTTAACACTGGAATGTTAAAAATGGAATTGGGAACTTTATATCTCAAAACTTTCTTGCATTTAGTTTCAGTCATTCAAACACTCAAAATGTAATATTGTCTCTGAAAATAAGTCTTTTCTTGAAAAAGTAGTAAATATTCCCTTTACTCCTTGCCTTAAAAAATACTTAGGGTTAAATGGAGATTGATTTACAAGGTACACTTAAAGCACATTAAAACAAAATAAAATGAACTTTTTTAAGTTCTTTGATCATATACATTATACAGACAAAAAGTGTAGAGTTACAACCTTATGCACAAAGCACGATGAAGCTATTAAGGCTGAGCAAGGCTTCGGACCATGCTTCGGATCCGGAGAAGCTTCGGATGCTTCGGTGTCCAAAGCAGCATGTCTGGATCAAAGTGCTGGCTTTGTTAGGCTTTCTAAAACAGTTCAGAGCTTCCAAACCACTTTGGAAAAGCTTTGGAGCCACTTTGGAAATCCGACCATACGGTATAATGGGGAATGAATGAAATATTGATAACTTTGTTGTTTTTTGTCTGATTTGGATGAAACTTGCAGGGGTGGTATCCTCTGCTACAAGCATGAAGCCTGCCAAGTTTTGAGAAGATAGATGCAGGGACTTTGGGGGAACTGTAACCCAAATTCCTTAAAGCAAAACTCATGTCACATGCATGTGTTATACCACAGGGTGGGTAAAAACTGCAGGGGTGCTGGCCCCTGCTGAGACCACAAAGCTTGCCAAATTTCAAGAAGATCAGTGTAGGGGTTTGGGGGGAACTGCACCTCCAGCTGCTGATGGGCAAAACCTGTGACATAGATGACCCTGTGTGTGTTAAGGTGCAGCAGGCTGAAAACTTCAGGGGTTGTGGCCGCTGCTGAGTCCATGGAAGCCTGCCAGCTGTCAAAGAAATAGGTGCAGGGGGAGTCTGGCTTCTGGGGCCCTGCACCTCTGACTGCTGACAGGCAAAACGCGTGACATGGGTGTCAGCGTGCATGTGTTAATGCGCAGCAGGGCGAAAGCCACAGGCATGCTAGCCACTGCTGCGACCATGAAGCCTGCCAGCTGTCAAGGAGATCGGTGCAGGGGGGTTCTGGGGCCCTGCACCTCTAGCTGCTGACAGGCAAAACTCATGACATGGGTGCTTGTGCAACTGTCTCTGTCTTGGGGCAGTTGATTGTCTGTATTGAATATTTCCTCTCCTTAGTCTGTGGTTTTGTAGGTGTTAATTGTTGTTCGTTAACTCGTTATGTAGTAGCTAGGTACTGTGTATGGAGCTGGTCCCCGAGTGAATCATGATTAATTGGTAACTGATAATGTGACAGTAGCTTAGCAGCCAGGCCCGAAGTAGTTGGCCATTCCTGCCCCCCCCCCCCCCGCCACCCCATGCCCCTAGACAAACACAGTTGCTCAAGCACCCATGTCATGAGTTTTGCTTGTCCGCAGTTTGAGGTGCGGTTTCCCCCAAGCCCCTGCACCTATCACCTTGAAACTTGGCAGGCTTTGTGGCCTCAGCAGAGGCTACCACTCCTGGAGTTTTGACCCCACTGTGGCTTAACACATACACATGACATGAGTTTTGCTTTCAAGAATTTGGGTTGCAGTTCCCCCCAAATCCCTGCACAGATCTTCTTGAAACTTGGCAGACTTTGTGGCCTCAGCAGGTGCCACCATCCCTGCAGTTTTCACCCCCTGTGGTGTAACACATACACGTGACATGAGTTCCTCCAGAACCCCTGCACTGATCTTCCTGAAACCTGGCAGACTTCATGCTCTCAGCAAAGGATACTATCCAAATCAGACAAAAAACAACATAGTTATAGATAATTAATTGATTCCCCATTATACCCTATAGCCGGATCTCCAAGGTGGCTCCGAAGCTTCAGAGCTGCTTCAGCTGGATCGAAGTGGGAACCCGGTCTGGAGCTCCAGATCAGATTGCTGGCATCTGAAGTGGCCGGATCCGAAGCCAAATCAAGTAGCTGCCTACTCGCACAGGCCTAGAAGCTATTTCTAATATTCTTGCATTTCTGTAACTTAAATGTTTCAGTTTGATTAACTATTACAGAGTTGTTTCTGGTGAATATGTTGAAAGAAGAATTTTATTTAGGATGGTTGTTTATGGTGTAGGCACAAGCATCTTTTCTATAAACCAAACCTTGGCACTTTATATTAAAGCAATTGGGTGCATCTACACACAATGTTTATTGCACAGTTGACTAATTAACTGTGTAGTAAGTGTCTCTGCATTTACACGTGCACTCCTATTAGGATACACAAAACTAATAAACTCCACAGCAGGGTAATCTTGTAAAATATAAGTACTACCCTGCTGCAGAGTTTTTCCATGCACAGCAATATACCTGTAAACACTACCCTAGCTGGAGGGGACACAATATACTTCAGCACAGGGCTAGCCAGCAGGCAGCCCCTGCACTGAGTCCCCAGCCCCAGCCAGTTGCTCCACAGCATGTGGGCAGCACAAGGAGCCTGGTCAAAGCAGTCTGGGCTGGCAGCAGACCCAGGGGGTCAACCTGCCAGCCTAGGGCTGCTCTAACTGGGTTCCATGTGCTGCTGGGGGGCGGGGCAGGGGGGGGGGTTAGCTGGGGCACAGCGTTTCAGCACAGGGGCTGCCTACCAGCTAACCCCATGCTGAAATACCCTGTGCTCCAGCCAACTCCCTCTCCTTCCCCCTGGCAGCACATGGAGCCCAGTTGGAGCAGCTCTGGGCTGGCAGGTTGACCCCTTGTGTCTGCTGCCAGCCTCAACTGGTTTGACCAGGGTCCTTGTGTTGCACACAAATAAACTCTGGAGCAATATGATCTAGAATTTAATTGTGTGCCTTAATTGCAGTCATTGAGACTAACTAGGCTCCTCATTCTATTAGAACTGTTGTAATGTATATTCATAATCAATAAGGTCTTTCACTCTGTGTTGTTCTTTTTCTATTCTGAAATACAAAATGTTCTTCTGGAAAGACATATTAATTACCATACGTGTGTGTGTGTGTGTGTGTGTGTGTACACACACACACACACACACACACACACACACACACGTGTATATATATATATATATGTGTATAAAAGGAGGCATACACACAGGCATACACACACACACACACACACACATATATATGAGGCGGCAGGTTGGCGCCTTAGAGACATAGGCTGCAAATAGACATCACCTTTGTGCCAGCAAAAAAAAAATGTTATAGTGGCACAAAGCAAGAGCACATAGACATCCATGCCCTTTGTTATATCACAAATGCCCAAATTTGCAGCAACAAGAAAAGGTAGTATAAATTTGTGCTGTTATTTTGCAGTGGATGTCTGTTTATTTTAAGGCAGGAGAGCATGGGCAGCCCAGAGCTGCTTGCGCTCTCGAGAAAGCCCACGAAGGCATGCCCAAGGATTCAGGGGCCTGATCCTGCAAGCCCTGAGAATTGCCACCTCCCACCCCCCAGGAATTCCCAGGCTACACAGGATTGTGCCCCTGAAACCTCAGGAGTGACAGGGGCCTTATCCTGTGGGACAATAGGCAATATGCATTTCCCCCAATTAAATGGATTAGCTGTGCCAGGACACATCCAAACACAGCTGAGCTGCTTCATTTGACAACATCTGTTCATAGCCTAACTTGTTCAGTAATACATAAGCGTTCATAAGCTCAGCTTGCTTAATCAGATGCATGGAGTCGATTAGTCTGTTCAAGGCATCTGCCCATACTCCCTTTTGTAAGGCCACATCAGTGCCTTTTATTCTGTGGACTAAAATGACAGTATCTCCCCCAATTTGTGCACCTGTGTAATGCCAAGTATAATCTCGTATTGTTTAATATACTTTAAGTGATTCTTGAAAATACAAAGGTAAAAATAGTTATGAGGTTTTGCTGAATCCTCTTGAGTCTCTGTATTCTTCTTTGTGTGTGAGAGGGGAAGGGTAACCCCCTTATACATGTGTATGTATATAAGCAACAATGGGACTGTTGAACATCTGATGATATTTAATAAATTGAACATAATTACTATAAAAGCTAAGAATTTATGTTTTTAAATGGAAGATGCACTATGTGTAACATAATAGTGTCCTTTGTCCCTTGATAAGATTAGTGGCATATGCACTCAGGAGGGGTGTAGTTTTGACTGTCTCCCATTTATGGTTTCAGAATCACAATGTTCTTGAAACTCTCCAGTATACAAATTAATACACCAAGTACAAATAACTTGGGTTTAAAAAAATGTTGAAACCCTATGCAGCAGTAAGATGGAAGACCTCAAAGCAGCAGATAAAAGGCAAGAATTCTGAGGCATTTTGTTTGAAATGCACACACACATACCTGGGAAGCACAGGTATAGATTCCTGATTGTCATTTGGCTTCACTGTGTTGCTTTGGTGGTAGAAAGCAGCTGGATCTCCCCAGACAGATTTCCCAACATCAGTGGGAACCAGCTCATCTAAGAAATCAGCTGCAGTTGGTTTCTATGCCATAAGCATCCTCAGCAAAACAAGAGTTTTGGGGGTAGTACATGGAGGGAAATAGGAAGGCCAAAGAGCAACTATCAGAGTGAGTCAGGATAAAATGAGAATGGAACAGTGCCAAATCAGAAAAGTCAGGTTTTTCAGTTAGAAAATAGACATTTCCTTACAAGTCTGCTTCACTGACAATGAACCCTGAGAATCTGGCTCACAGAGTGAAACATATAAAACTGTAAATGTTCATTTTGCAGTAGTGTGCAAGTTGCAATTATAAAAATAGTTGCAACCAGAGGTGATCATTTTCTGACACATGACAAAGGTATCAGATAGACATATTATTACACAAAGGAAAACATGTGTAAGCAATTTTATTTGTAAAACCCCTCTTTTACTTGAATTTGATACGTTTATCTCTAATATGAGGCCAAATTATGTTCTTAATTACAATCCTCAGTGAAGTCCGTGGGCAGAATACACGTTTGAAGAATTCATTCTATTGTAATGATTTGAATTACTACCATAAATGTTAGCATTTCAACTATAATTCCTTTCTTTGGTAGAAGTGCAATCTAACTCCCAGTGAAGGCAATGGGAATCTTATCTTCAATGGAGCTGAATCATTTTCTATGTGAATAGCTTTGCAACAATGATCCAGCCTACAAAAGACTTCAGAAGACAGCAAATCTTTATGAATGAATGTAATAAGAAGTTTGGGAGGAATAATGGAACAAAATTTAAAATTTTTCTACAATAAAAACATGCACTGGGTTTTGGACATTGGGGAAATGGAGTTGCTACCAAATTTCTCTGATGTAACTGAACTCAAAACTTTGCCCATAATACTGAGGATATTCTATACAGGATCATTTTGTTTCAGCAGTGTGAAGTAGCAAGACAGAAAGAAAGAGAGAGAGAGAGATGATGGATATGGTAACTCTCTAGGGAAACCTGGGAAACAGGTAGCCTGTGAAATTTTGTCATGCCAAAGGAATATGAGCAAAACAAAACTGAATAGCTTCAATAAGGGTGCAATTTCTTGTTTAATTCCACATAGCTACTTCCTCTACTATTATGAAAAGTTTGCATTCTTCTTTCCTGTATTTTCACTGGTAAAATGCTTTCTATATAGAAAAGGAGTATTGAACTCATAGGTTTTTTTAAAGCTATTTTAAAGAGGCCTTTGAAGCTTTCAGCAGAGCTCAAGTTCAAATGTCTCCTGTTTCCTTTCGGAAGGTTTGAAGGATTTGGGAAGGTGAACAAGCAGATCTATAATTAAAGAACAGTTGATGGTAACCATCCCTCTTTGTTAGCATTCTCAGGCCACCTCCAAATTTAGACAGTTAAAGAAAACTCTAGCCCGTTTTAGTTCTGCAATAGTTTAAATGCCACCACTGCATAGCAGAAGAGAAGCCTTTCTGAAACCCAGGGAATATCCTCTTTCTGGTCACAGAGCATAAAAAGAAATGTAGTAATGTTCATAACCTTCACTTTACAGAAAATGCTACATAATTCTCCAGTAATAATTCCAGGCACTATGGTCTTGTCACTATTTTAATTTGTACAATTTTGGACTGAGGGACAGTAATCTATTTGCAAAGTTCCAATGAATGGGGGAAGGTGCATGCAAGGATAAATGGTAATGCAAGTAGCAAATCATATAAAAAGGCATATAGAATGGGGGTGGGGAGGGGTTGGGTTAAATTTCTTGGACAAGAAGTTATTGATCATTTAAATCCAGAGAATAGATCTTTTGTGTGTGAAAAAGAGAGAAAAATTCTCTGACCTACCGCATATAGATCAGTCTGGTGGGAAGGCAAATTCGATGAGTGCCTAATATTTCAAACAAAGGGGAATAAACATTAATGGGGGGAATATCCTCACTAAGTCTATTTTTAAAGCTCAATTATTTAAAGCAATTGTAAGTGCAGAGCAGTCAGTCTAGAAACCCAGCTAAATCTCTTAATGTGAAATGAGGAGAGTGTAATTATGTAGCACTGGATGAATTCAAAGAAACTTTGAGATGGACTGTTTTAAAAGAAGCAGTCACTGGAGAGATGAATGAGTTGCCTTGCCTTTCAATAGAGGATTCTGGAGGGCTGCATCTATAGGGCATACAAACTGGAACAGACCCCCTCAAGGCATGGTGGGACTGGGATTGTAAAGCCCTCAGAGAATCAGATTGTAAAGGTCTCCCTGCATTAGCTCTTTCTTTAAAAAGCCAGGAGTTTCCAGGTGCCAGGCAAAGGTCCTGCACCATCTTCCAGCAGTTTAAAGCTGTTAGCTGCTGTATTAAAGACTGATCTTACAGAAATGTCAGCATTGTGCAGTTAAAAAAAAAAAAGAAAAAAAAAGAGGGGCAGAGAAGCAAATAGCAGAGGTCTCATATAAGTTCTGTTGTTTCCCTGCTAGGGAAGGATGCTAGACACAGCATGCAAAATATTGAAGAATGAAGCTAATCAAAGAAAAAATTGATGGGATCATATTCCATTGGAATATGCAATTATATAAAAAAACAAAACCTTTGACAAACCAGTCATTTTCCAGAATGTTATTATGGAAGGAAACAAAAGCTGTTTTGGCAATCTCAAAACATCTTTCAACATTTTTAAATGAAATATTGTTATTTTTCATTATGAAAGCACTTTTCTTCTACATTTTTAAAAATCCATTATATTATAGGCATACATTTTAAAAAAGCCAACACCGAAGAATTTCAATTAATACAAAGCAACTTTTTCTCCAGTAATGGCTTTTGGAAAATTTGGAAATCCTTCATTTTCATTCTTATTCTGAATGAAGCCAAATGTCAAAATCTTGAAATCTTTTGTGAAGTGGAATTTCTGACCAATGCCATCTAAGATTGGTCAAAACTCTACTTTCCCTTTAAGTATCTGTCATAAAAAAGCCATTAGAATAGTGCTTTCTGGACTCTACCAAGAGCAAATTGCTATAGGGTCTTCTGAGATGGTTATACTAGAAAATAGGTGGTATGTGGCACTGTCTGACTAATGTAACAAATCTATATCATCATACTCCCCTTATACATTACTCAGAGGACGGAGCATAGCAGTCATGTGTTACTCGGACCCTGGAAACAAGCTGAAATTTATTTTTGAATTCTTAGACATTTCTTAATGGCAGCATGGACCTAAAACTACAACAGCAGAAACTGGAGTTTATTTGTGTCCTGTAGACAGTCTGTGCGTAGGGTCTGCTAGCCATATTCAGTAGTACACATGTAGGCAGCAAAGGAAATCCTCAGGATCAAATAAACCAATTCCTTCCCCCTTCTAATGAAATGAATGAAAAGCACATTGCATTTCCTTAGCCATACAGTGAGGCAATCAGGAAAGCTAGGCAAGTTTCCCAGAAATTGATTCATTTCTGCGTACCCCAATGAGTCCTTAAACAAAAATAATCCTTTCATAGTTATGTCTAGCAATTTGGGGACTCACTCCTATTCTTCTAGAAATAGAGTGGGAGTTTTCACATTTGGTATAAATGACACAGAATTGGAGTGTTAGATTACTTTTTTTTTTTTTAAATGGGTTGTGAAGAACAAGAGTATGGAGCTGTTTCAAGAAGCACACAGCCCAAAGATGGAGCATCTCACTCCTCTTCATTCTATGGACTTAATTACTGCTCGTGGGCCTCATCTCTTTCTATTTCTCTTTCCCACCTGCTCTGTGCATTTAGCACCTTTCTTGTCCCTCATAATGCTGGAAATAAACTTCTCTGCAGCATCTATCATCTCGTACAGATTTTCTGTTTCTAGCCATCATTAGGCCCCTCCATCAGTTTTTAGATCACATCTGAAAATTCAATTTCTCTCCATCTACATCTTTTATTTCTTTCTCTTCTCCCTTCATTTTGTACTGAGCTTTGTAAACTGCGTTGTTAAATCTACAGAGAAGGTCCAACGTATGTGAATTGATAGGTAACCCATGGACCTTTTAGAAGGAGACACCAGAATTCTAAGTTTGCCCCCAGATCACTTGGCCTTTAAGAACTTCCTATGGTACATTTCTACCTAGCTTATTTTCTAGTTTTATACCTAATTCTGCTTCTGTTAAGATCCCAGTTCAGAGAAAGCTTGTGGAATATCTTAGAGAAAGGGAGGGCAGCAGAATTTGACCATATTATTATTCCCATTTATTAGAACATAGCAGGAAAGTCAGGCTAGACAAGGAACATGGATTTTTAACTGATATCTAAACTTCTGTGTGGTGGGCTTTCTAGGAAAGTTGAGAAACAAATACAAAAGTTATTCCACCCCTAATGCCAAACCCAAATACAACAGACCTTCCCCCAACAGAGCTACTAATGTAAAATAAGACTTCAGTCAAAGCCAAGCAAAAAAAGTCCCCCCAAGTGTGGTGTCCTGCAACCCCATTCAGGATAAACCTTCTTCTCATCCCATTTCCTGATTCAGTCCCTTCCAGGTCTTAACTGCACATCTCCCTCTTATAGTGTGTGGGGAGGGAGGGAACTAATTAATTCCCCACAGCTGTCCCAGCCTGGCTAGCCTGCAAATCCTTGCACTTAGGAAGAGCAGCTGTGGCCTTACCTCCAGCAAGATATTAACCCCTTCCTTGCTGATATCTACTAGGGCCCAGCCAAACTTGGATCTGAACTTCATATTGCTTCATGAATCAAACCAAAATCCAAACATTTTTAAATTTAGGGGTTTTAAAGCAAACCCAAACCTGATCCTTCACAATTTTCAGAGTACTCAAGTTTGTCTAATAGAGTCACTAAATTCAAGCTGCTTTGGAACCTTTTCTGATTGAGAATATAAAAGTACAAGTACCATTCAAGGAAGCAGAATGTAATGACTAGGAATGTCATTAGGATACTAGATGTAATGATCCTAAATAAGTAGAACATGAATTTCACATTACATCCCAAATATTTTTTTCTTTGGAAGCAAGGAGCCCAGAGAAGTCCAGAGAACTTCAGCGTAGTTTAGAGAAACATGAGGCTGATACACAAAGCTGAAAGCACAAAGGCTGATACAGCTCAGATTATTCCTTTTTTAGTACAGGAGCACACTGACTGGGACTCCTACCCACTGAGGTACAAGCCAAGATTATGTTCATATCGACTTGCCACTGATGCTCATTTGAAATGCTAACATAATGCTAAGACTATACATATAATGAGGAATAATAGGGCATTTTCAATCATGAAATACTCATCACAATGATTGGGAAATTTGCAATGTCATTGTTGTGCCTGGCAGAATTGCAACCAATGAATAAAGACTGAATGAAATGTTCTCACTCAGAGAAAATTAAACAATGTGGAAAGACTTATCTGAACTGCAAAATTCATATGCAAGTCCACTGTTATTACTTTGGAGGAGATAAAAAACTCTGTACCACAGCCTGTACTTAAAATATGTAAAGTAGACCTGAAGCCTATGTGTGTGTTGGAAGCACACCAAATATGATGATAGTGGTGTTCCAACTTCAAAGAAACATTGGAAAAATGGAATAAACTTCAGTCTTGTAGTGATTCTTGTTCAAAGTTTTGTTCATGTAAAGAAAAAAAGACAGCAAGACAAAAGATGAGATCTTTCTGGGAAAGTGATGATGCTTCAAAACAACTGGCCAATGAATTGTGGAAAGAGTTGCAGAATAGTGAAGCCTCATACTTCTTTCTTAAAGAGCAATGCTAACAAAACAAACTAGAACACATATAGTGGGTAATATGGAATGATTAAAATAATAATTGCAGAATAAAACACAAGGAAGAAAAACAAAGAGCATCTAACTTTAGTTGAATATTTACATTTTAAACAGCACAGAATGGTGTGTACTTCTTTCGTGGCACTGCTCCCAAGTGAAAATTGACAAGGGCAACACAAAAAATTGGGGTGGAAAGAAAAATCAACGTAGCAGCAAGAGATTCAGGTAACAGCTGGAACTGAGGTTGTTAGCTCTCTGATATGAGAATAAACATGTTTCTGCTGTTCATTAGTCATTGCTAATGGTGCAGCTTGTCAAATATATCAGTGAAAAATGGAAGTGATTTTTTTGCTGAAAATTTTTGCAAAATTCTGCATTCCTTTTTTCCCACGTGCTGTTTTCAGACCACGTTGGGACATAGCTCTGTGTTTTGCAGTTCTTTGATTTCACTTCACCTTTCTCTAATTATGGGATTGGATGGCCACCCACAAAAAATAGCCTTCGATTTCCACTTTTCTTTTGCCCCAATGTCTTCCTGGAATCACTGAGCACAATCTGGCAAAGAAACACTCTTAACTGACCTCAGATGAGCCATTATTCAAATGCTTCTTTCCCTTGAGACTGGCTCCTGGCAGACATTACATTTATTGCAATTTATATGTGATTATCACACAACAAATCATAACATGGCAAGCAGTAAACCAGTTTATCCCTGGATAAAAATGTCAGATAAGCCAAAAGAACTTGCTCATTGAAACAGCAACTTTTAGTGGCACAGAAGTATTCCGCAATAATTTCAACCTCTGGCCAGCTGGCATGTTATGATTTGTCACACAAAACTTACATATAACGTGTGGCAGATGTAACATCTGCTAGGTTCCTTTGGCTTCTCCTAACCTCCAGTCTAGGTGACAAGACTAGTTATGAAAGCATTAAGAGTTTACTAAAGCCAATGATGGCAAGCCATTGTAGGCCTACATAGTCCTGTCAAATGCCCTAACTGTCATGTTTTCTCCTTCAGTCTATGCATTGCCCCTTCCTCTCTGTAGCTGTTCTGCAGAAGAACAAAATTCCAGCTCCATGTGGGTTGCGCTAGGGGTAGTTCCTTAGAATCAATCCTTCCAAAATAAATCATTACAGTGCAGAAGAAAGACATGACAATACAGCTCATACATGTAAGGTGAAAAGCTTTTATGAGCAAAAAAAGACAATTTTTTCATCTGCTAGACTGTGTGGGCTATAAATATTGGTGTTTCTGTAATTAAAACTAAGTATAGAAGTTACTTTTTGAGAATGCAGCTAAATTATTTTAAACCTCAGTTTTTAGTGATACATGCACAGATGCTATACAAAGGAAAGTCCAGGCTATTTCAAGAAACTGAACATAAATGGTACAGCTAAGGCTACGGGTGAGTTTAATGATCAGTTGCTTAGTAATCCCACTTTGTGGTTTGAACTGTAATAAACACTGCTGCAGTATAGCCAGCCAGCAGAGGGAGTACAAGTAGATTAATAATCTCTATTTCCAGAACTCTAATGATTTCAGGGATGATGCTGGTGCACAAACATGGAACTAAACAAAACACAAAAAAATGGAAAACCATGTTCTTGTTATTTTCACTGAAAACCCACTGTGAAAACAATTGTTTTGTTAAATGAAGAACAATATAAATAATCCAGTTTTACTGTTAAATGTTAAAAGCACATGCTCAAATCTCTGATCCTAATGGATTTTAGAATAATCTATTCTCTTTGTGTGGGCCATATAGGTGTAACCACCTTTGTACTAGACATTTGAATTTCTAAGGGATTTCTATAGGCTCCTTTGAAAATTCCAACTGCTATATGCAGGCACTTGAGGCTGAAAAGAACCTCCTGGGTCACTGAGACAAGTCAAATCATTTTAGAGGCAATCATTTAATAGATCCCTAAAAACCACCATTTCAAATCCTCATATACAACTACTAGTCACAGTCCCCAAATCACCCCAAACACCCTGTAATATGCTTAAAAAATCCTAGGAAAGCTACAAAGAAAATCCTAGCTCCAAGCTACAAAGGAAAACCAAAAAAACGTGTAGAGTCCAGGCCAAGATGACCTAGGTAAAAAATTATGTTGTGACCTCCATATTTGGTGATTGGTATCACCCTGAACAGAGAACCAGACCCTCTACCTAGGGTTTTCTAAGTACTGGCAGAAGCATCAGTGCACTCTAGTAAAAAAAACTCTTAGTCTTAACTGTGGTGTACATCCCAGTGCTTCAGAGATAAGGAAAAACTCCAGCTGCCAGTAGCATTCATGGGTGGGGGGAATCCTTCCTGGCCTATACCAGCAAAAGACCTGAATTGTGAGATTACCAGTCACCTTCCACACTACGAGAGAACTGATTTAAGAGCAGAACATATACAGATTTCACCCATCATGTACACTGATTTTTGAGCCAGAATGTTGTGCTCCTAGCATCTGTGCACCTTGTAGTATCCATTTCTTGTCTTTTCTGCTTTAGAAGATATTTTAAAATAAAGCTGATATTTTTTACACTTGTTAGAGGCTTAAGATGACAATTTCATTATTGTTACTGGTTTGGTTTTTTTAAATTTTTTGAAATATAAATGATTATCGAAAGTGTCATGGGGTATTGATTAAGTCTGGATAATTAAGGTTTGGGTACCCCTGAGAGACTTTGCAATTTGAGTAATAGAAGTCAGGGTATATAGTTGTATTACATTATTCCCTGTATCATTATAACAAGGAAGATATATGGATAATCAAGATTTTCCTCTGTACAAAGCATACTTCACGAGCAACTAATTCCTATTGGTTTAAAGAAGTGAGAACATATGCAAACTACTACATTAAAGTGCCACTGTGCCCTAGTCAACAGCTTCAAGGTCAACATTAGAAAAGTATTTTGCTTTTTTCCCCCCTGAGGTTGCATGTGGGTTGTTAAGATTTATTACAATGTTTGCAAGGGGACACCTGCTAGTTGTCAGAAGATTCCTTAATGAGCTTGTGTGTTTTGCTAAGCTAAATCTGCAGCTTTTATACCATTTTCATAAGCCTTTATCAAAATATTACACAAAAATTTTTTTGAGCCTAGTTTCCCTCAACAATGCAAACCTTTAAAGCAGAAGCATAACCACTGAAGGCAATCAGGACAAGAATCTCTTTCACCTATCTCCTTATACATTTCAAAGAAAAGATGCTACTGACTAAATAGAACTGCTGGCCCAGTTTCTCAGCTGGTGTCCCTGCTAACTTCAGTGCAGCTCTGAGGATTCATACCCACTGGCTGCATCTACACAAGATGCTGACTGCGCAGTTGTTGCCAGACGGTTTCTTGGTGATGCCGACTGCACAGCAACTTGTTACTACTGTGCAGTAGTATTGTGTCATGCTTCGTGCCATTCAACACTATTTGCGCAGTAATAACGAGCTACTGCACAATCATTGTCTCATGTAGACATGGTCACTGAGAGCCTAATCGCACGTGTGAAAACTTCAGGATCCAGCCCTCCATGCCTAAATATATAAGAAAGAGTCGAATGAAAGCACTCCGTTGGATCAAACCACATTTGAACATCAAAGCAATTTCAATAGGCTTTTGCTGAAATTCTCTGTGTGCTTCAGTTTGTTGTGCTGCAGTGTTATTCCCCTACATCACCACTTATTTTCAGCTCAGCAATTTTCTTTTCTTTGAGCAATGAAACACTGTCTGCTCTTCAAGACTAATATATGACCCCTGAGTGAAGGCAAGGCTGTGATTCAAATCAAGAGTTCTGTTGACACCATAATCCTTAGGAGCGCAACTGGAGCATTTCACGAACAGTAGCAAAGACTCTCCATTGATTTACTGCCTTGGTATTCAATCAGGAGTCCATGTTCTGTGTCATTAGCTGTAACATACAAAAAATAACTCTGCAGACTTCTAATTAAGGCATTTAACTGGTTGCCTGTCTTGTAAGAAGAGATTTGTCATGTCTGTGATATCGTGTAGCTTTTATGGATTCCCTCTCATTTTTACAGTAGAAAAGCTCCAGGCATCTCCCTCTGCAAGAGTCCTTTGGATTTTAAATGAGACATAAGCCAAAGAAGCTTTCACTCCCAAGTGTTGGAAGCTAAGAATTAAGAGATGTTGGGATTGTAGTAATTTTCGTGTGTCCCTTCCTACCAGAGAATCCTTATGCCCCAGTACTTGCTCCCAGTTTTTATGAACACTGTACTCACCCTCAGAAGTCAGCTACATATAACTCCCATTGACATGAATGAGAATTTCAAAGGTAGCCTGGGCCTTGGGTTTTAGAAGATAAGTAACCTCTTCCAGTATTGCAGTACCATTCCACAGCCACAGAATGAATGAAAGCAATGTATAGACTACACCCTTTCTTCCCTCTTCCCTCACCCCTCATCCCTAGAGACTGAGAGCATGTTGCCAACCCCCACTGACCTGAAGACAAGAGTTCCCCAGATTGTTTCCAACCCTGCATTGCTAACCCTGCTGAGCCAATAGTATTTACAGTATTTTGGGGTGGTGACTCACAAGAAAGTCATGAAGGCCTCTTAAGGGGCTGCTCAAAGTCCTTGTTTAAGAAGAGTTTGTTCTGCTTGTTTATTCCACAGGCAGACTATGGCTGTATCCATAGGATTCAAATACATTTTTGAACTCTGTTCTAGTCCAATATCATGGTAGCAAGGTGCACTCTTTTGTGTGGCAACCAAGAGACAGAGAAGCAATGAGCTTCCTTTACCACCCTCTCTCACTACCAGTACTATTTAAACCTTCTTATACTATACCAAACAGGGTGCATCTACAGGAGACATTTACTACAGAGTTCACTAACTAGCTCCACCGTAAAATGTCACTGTTTACACATGATGCTTTTAGGATGGAGTAAACTCATTAACTCTGCCATATGATAGTACTACCAGACACAAGTACTATCTTTCAATGGAGTTATTTACTCTGCCGCAATGCACATGTAGACACTGATGGGGCTGACTGGGGCATAAGGCTAACCCAACACTGTAGTTAGCCCCACACTGTAGCAGCCTTGTGCCCCAGCCAGCCCTTCTGCAGCATGTTGAGCTGGGAGGAAGCAGCACTGGGCTGGCAGGCTGACTTCGGGGGCCTCCTGCCAGCTGGGGCTGCACTGCCCCAACTCAATGTGCTGTGGTTCTGGGCGCACATGTACATGCTACACCCGGAAGTGATAAACTCTGGTGCAAACTCTGCGGGAGTTTATTCAGTCAAGCTAATTTAATGTGTTGATGTGCCCACACTGTGGTAACTAAAGGTAAGTACAAGTGTTACATGTAGATTGACCAGCATTTGCAAGGCTTAAATGTGCTAAAAATGGTGTGTACCATCCCTCAGAAGGTGAACTAATTTAGACTGAGATGGGGTTAACGCAAGCTACAAAGGTATTAGCTTGATCTAGCAAACACCTGCATATGTTCACAGCACAACCCTGGGGCTGGGAAAGTCCAGCCACTAGCCCAGCCCCACAGCTGTGCTGTTCCTACCCTCCCCCCTCAATCCTGACCTGGCTATTTTTAGCTCCCCAACCTTTCTCTACTGACTGGATGGCCCCACTCCACAGACCCACCAGTCCCCCCAATGAAGCCATCAGCACCCCCCCCACAATGACCTGCCAGCTCCCCACACAGAGCTGTCAGCTTCCCCCCGATCCCCACTTCCTTCCAGCCACTTCCTCAACCTGGGTATGCCTGTGCTGCTCCTGGCAGTGATGAATTTCTGCATGCACCACTCGCAGTCTAGATTTAGGCCACTTAAAATAAGCCACCTAAACATAGACTAGGTGCAGTGAACACCTGTTCATACCCTAAGCACATTGATATAGTGTTTATTTTATCTGAATATGACTTCCCAAATATTCAGTAACCATCACAAAACTTAGATAAAATGGGGTAGGATTATTATACAGGTTTCCCTCGCTTTATGTTGTACGCGTGTTCCTGGAAAACAGTGCATAACTTGAATTTACATAAAGGGAACCCACTTTACAATGTAACAAATAGGGATACATTCCAAGACCTCGACTGTACTGACCCCCAGACCCATTTCTACCACTTTTACAAGACAATTTTGGTACTCACTGACAGCACACACAAGCACAGGGCACTATCATAATGGGGATGGCATCTACAGAAATGTGTTGCAGACAACAAGAGAGGAGCACAGATCCACACAGGAGACTATACTTTGGTGTGCATCACTCCCACAATGCACCACACAAAGCAGTTGACTGTGGGTTTCCATCCCACTGATAGCATAAGAGTGAATTTACCTCACATATAACAAATTTTTGGTATATAAAGGGTCATTGTATAAGAGCGAATTCACACATACAGAACTTGCATAAAGTGAGAGAAGTCTGTAATCTTCATTTTACCCAACTGGAGAAGAAACTGCAGCTTTAGGGCTTTAGGACTTACCCACATCCACAAAAAGAATCAATGTCAAAGCCAGGATTAGAATGGAGGAATTCCTGAAAAGTCCAAAGCTCATATAAGTAGTGTTGAACTTTTCTTGATGTAATGATTTTCAGTTGTTAGTACTATATTTAGTTTAAATTAAGCACAACTCTCAGAAGGAAATATAGTAATTGTCTTCCTACCAGATTTGCATAAAACCCAGGGGTGGGACAGAATTTTACAACCAGGCAAAATCTGGAGTAAAGGCATGAAGTAAGAAAAGAAAAATGTAGGATAATCATCAGAGAAAATTAATGGATGCTAAGAGCTATTTTCTTGTGGAATAATCTCCTGGGATACAGATAAAATTGTCAGATTAAACATTAGACAATATTTTTTAGGGGAATAAACTGAACATGCAAGGGATGCGGTATGTTTATGCATATGTTGCTGTCCCTGAGTCCCAGTCCATATAGCCTCTGGTTTGCCTAAGAGACTGCTTTGTCACATTGGGTCAGATCCTCAGCTGGTACAAAGGGCACACCTGGAGCCTATTGTATTCCCGACACCAAACTGACTCTACCATTCATGACCAAGTTCACCATTACTTTATTTGGCCCAGTTATTTTAGTGTTGTCAAATTAATACAGCCTATCTTACATAGTCCTATAACAGACAGTGATACAAAAACTTTTTACCATCAACTCTAAGGAAATTATAGTTGTATCATTGTGTGGGGCCAGTGTGGCCAGGGTCTGATCCCACTGTACATGGCCAACCAGTAGAGTTGGGGCCAGACCCCACCACGTGGATCCAGTGAAGCCAGGGTTCAATCTAGCCCATTTTTTTGTAGAAAAGGCACACCAATGTGCTATGGCACACCCGTTAGGAATCACTGTTTTAGACACTGATCGTATAACCTGTTAGTTTCTTTAACCTTTTTTATCTACATTCTCATATTGTTAATTGCCTACAAGATTCAACTATGCAATCAAACAGAAACGTCAATGGCGTCAAACAATTATGTATGATCAGTGGCCCAAACACATGATTTTGTTTTATAGCTTTAGGCAAGGATTCTCCACTGAAAATGGCATGACTGATTTTGTGTGCCCATAGCGAAGCCCAGTAAAAGGTACAGGGGTTCTTCCTGGGAGTGGAGGTTTGTTTGCATGCTTCTCTGTTTAGGATTAGGACCCTCATCAATATGGACAATTTTTTTATAGTATTGATTGGGCCAGAGAAAAGGCACATGTCTTCAAAGTTGACTAAAATTTAATTAATTTGAGGAAGATTAAGTGATTAATTTAATCACCGTTATTTAAGGAAGAAAGTGAAGAACCATTTTTCAAGACAGCAAAAGCAAATAAGCAACTTAAGCAGTATTCTGAGCCTACAAGTGAGACAGAGATCACTATAACATATCTCTCTTGAAACACTAGAATGTATAGAGATTACTGTAACAGGGTTAAAGTCACCATAGGGTTTCATCTTGTGACTAAGTCATTTAATAGCTGAATTGCCAACTCATTGCAGCTTTTCTGTCGGGTGATTGAACATCTTTAGGGGAGTTGAAAGTCCATCTGTAAATTACCATACACAATTGCAAAAATGAAACAGCATGAATACAGACTTGCTGGAACAATTCTGTCTTCAAAAGAGGTTGCTACAGTGGTTCCAGGTAAGCAGAAATTAGTTACAGGAAAGGACTATCTCCTTTGTTGTTTATCAGTTACAGTGCCTTGCACAGCAGGGCTCTAATGTTTTTGACTGGATTTTTAGATGCAATAAAGAATAATCAATGTAATAATCATGATGATGGCAGTGCAGAAGTGTTTACTGAAAACATCTTACAAGAATGGTCCGTATATTCATAGGGATCTACCTAAATTGCACTGAGACAAAAGAAAAATTGCAGGCCACTTGTGGTGCACAGCACCATTTTTGCAGTCTTTTCATGGTGCTCCCCTTGCCCCCCCACCATTACTGATTGGCTGAGGGTCCCCTGAAGCCCCACCCTTCACCACTGATTGGCCAGGAGGACTGCCCATTGTGCAGCCCACCCCTTGCCACTGATTGGTGGAGAGGGGCAGAACTGCATGATAAGCAGCCCTCTTGGCCAATCAGCAGTGAGGGGTGGAGGGGTGGCCACCATCTATGGTGCTACCCTTCATTCCAGTAGCTTCCCCCACAGCAGGCTGTGAGGTGGGGTCACAATGGCCCTGAGGACCAATGGTTTCCACTGGGGAGCCAGCATTTTATTTTTAGTAAGTTTTTTTTTACTGGTGATTCCATGCTAAAATCACGGGAATCACTATTTTTACAGGGTTTGCGAAAACTGTTTTTCTCATGGTTTCTGCAAAAAACAAAATAAAAAATAGGGTAGATCCCTATGTATCCAGGATGAAATATTCACCATTGCACACTCTAATGAACATGAAGAGCAGCTCTTTTTTTCAAAATCATCAATAAGACATTCTATCCTACCTCTTGTCAAGGATGAAAGCACGTCTTGACAGAATAATTATGAGATAGATTCACAACAAAGAAGTGTATTTTCTAAGTTGATCCTTTTTAAATGATGTTTCCTTATGTTATTATTGTCACATAGGTTACATATTCCAATACATTATTTTCTCTTGGTTTTCTTTTTGCAGTAATAAGGGACCTGATTCTGCTCCAATAGAAATGAGTAGCAAAACCCCCATTAATCTCAATGGTGCAAGGATACTAGTAACATAATGTCATGTAAAATAATGAGTGGAAGCTTTATCACTACGTATCTGGTAGGGCCAGAGTTATCCACTGAGAAGAAATACTACCAAAGTCCAATGAGATATGATTACCAAGCAGGCATCCCAGGGGATTCTATTACCATGCAGGAATCTTATGAGACAGTATTATCAAGCAGGAATCTGTAGTATTCAGTTTACCACAAGGCGGTAATATTAGATTTTTAGAATGAAATCCTATGGTATCTTATTTTATAAGAGCTGGCAGAGGATGCAAAGAAAAAAGGCAATGGAAGGAAGAGGTCTGCTTCGATTCTGAAGCTGGAACCAGTTCCAATTGTTATACCTATTTCTAGAAATAAAATATCATAATTTTTCCTAAAGATCCACAGGTATTGTGACTGAAATTTTCACAAAATACCTAACATTCAGAAAGTGTATAAAAATTAGTTTAGACTATAAAAATACAGAAATAAAGAATGTTAGGCCATAATTTATTATGGTTATTTTAATTGGGTTAATAAAAGTCTGTTGGCTATATATTCTAGTTATAACATTTTTCATTTTTGAAAAATATTAATATTTTTATTGTAAAACATCATTAACCAAGATTTTAAGATCTTTAGAGCAGAGTCTTTTGCTATATGTTTCTACCTGAATAATGAGGCTATGGTGCTAGGTGCTATAGATAAATAATAAAATATTTGCTATTTACGTCATAAATTTTTATGGTAGTAATTGAAATTAACAACAAGAGATCAGAAAATGTTAGGCAGGATAGGTGTCAAGAAAAGTGTAAAGGAAGAGTTTGCCTCCTAGTACACAGACTTGCTGGTATCTGGACTACTAAGAAGAAAAAAGATCCTTAAATTATCATCACTATCCATATCTGTGAATACACATCCTCTATAATCCACTATCACAAAGTTTCAGTTAAATTCCTAATTCCACCGAATCAAAACGAGCTGCAATCATTTCAACATTGGTCTGGATATGAATCATGCTGACTTCAGTTTAAGGATTCCTTAGCCAGCAGTAGATCAGGCTGTAAGAAAAATTTAGGCTCTTGCACAGAATAAATTATCCTAGTTCTTTTATGTGAGTTTTAATATGGTCACTGCTATAGCTTGTATCCTATTCTTAACAATCACTACAGAGAATCATAGAAAGTTAGGGTTGGAAGGGACCTTAGGAGGCCATCTAGTCCAAGCCCCTGTGCAAACCAGGACCATCCCCAACTAAAGCATTCCAGCCAGGGCTTTGTCAAGCCAGGCCTTAAAAACCTCAAAGGACAGAGCTTCACCACCTCTCCAGGTAACTTGTTCCACTGCTTCACCACCCTCCTAACAAGAGAATTTTTCCTAATACCCAACCTAAACTTCCCTTCTGCAACTTAAGATCATTACTCCTCGTTCTGTCATCTCTCACCACTGAGAACAGTCTAGCTCCGTCCTCTTTGTCCTTTTCTAATCATCTGGGACCTCCCTCAATTGCCACGAGTTTTCAAAGATAAGGGCCAGTGGCTCTGCAATCACATCCGCCAACTCCTTCCCTCCCTTGGATGCATTGCATTTGGCCTCATGGACTTGTACACATCCAGATTTTCCTAGTCTCTAACCTGTTCTTTCACTCCTGAGGGCTGCTTACCTCCTGCCCAAACTGTGCTGACTGATGCAGTAGTCTGGGAGCTGACCTGGCCTGTGAAGACCGAGGTAAAAAAAGCTTTGAGTATTTCAGCCTTTTCCTTATCATCTGTCACAAGGTTGCCTCCCCCATTCAGTAAGGGACCCACAACTTCCCTGATCTTCCTCTTGTTACTGACATACTTGCAGAAACTGTTCTTGTTACCCTTCACATCCCTTGCTAACTGCAACTCCAGTTGCGCTTTGGCCTCTCTGACTTCATCCCTGCATGCCCGAGCAATATTCTTATACAATGCCCAAGTTGTTTGTCCAAGCTTCCACTTCTTGTAATCTTCCCTTTTGTGTTTACAGTCACTCAAAAGTTCTCTGCTAAGCCAGCTGGTCGCTTCCTACATTGGCTATTTTTCCTGCACATCAGGATATTCCTGTGCTCTCAGTGAGATTTCTTTAAAATACAACCAGCTCTCCTGGGGTATTGTTTTAACTCTGGACTGTTGGAGTGATGTATATTTACCTACTTATAATTATAATAACTTAAACACATACACACACATGTGTATTTGATCATATATGTATAAGGTCGCGAAATATATTTACCATGGTTTTATTCCTTATGTACTCAGGCAAACTCCTACTGGGGTCAATGGCTAAATGAAACATGATTAAATTTTGAGGGAGGGCTGAGAACCTGGTTCATTGTAGGTTTACTAAGGTAAGAATTAGTGGGTGTGTCTACATGAGATGCTTTATTGCGCAGTAGAATAATCTACTGCACGGTAAAGTGTCACCATTTAACTGTGTACAGCAGCTACTTCACAGTAAATTAGGCTAATGTGTGTTTTTCTACTACCTGTAAATATAGGTAGTAGATTAACTGTACATTAGCTACTGCACACTATCACTCATGTAGACAGCTGACTGGGAGCAAATTGCTCCCTGTCAGCACAGGCAGCAGGGGGCAAGGGAACTGTCCCCTCCATCACCACTGTTTCCCAGCCTCCTGCTCTGACCCACTGAGCAGGGCAGGGGGCTAGGAAACAGCTGTACGGGAGGGGACACTTTTCCAGCCCCCTGCCCTGATCAGCCGATTGGGGCAGGGGGCTGGGAAAGTGTCCAGATCAGGGCATGGGGCTAGGAAAGAGATACCTGGGAGGTGGGACAGTGCTCCCTCCCACACATCCAGGCCTGGCCTGGTGCCCCCTGCCAGCCTGGGCCTGGCACCTGGGGAAGCCTAGAGTTGCCCCTGGCTGCTATATGAAAGCAGAGTAGGGCAGGAGTAGCCCTGACCTAAACTACTCCTTTCAGGACCAAACATGCTTCTGATGAGTGCACTTGTAGATGCACTCTCAGAGAAACCTTACTGTGCAGTACTTAACTGTACTTAACTGCACAGTAAGGTTTCTGTGCATTAATTGTGCATGTAGACATGCCCACTATATACCAAATTAGGACCTAAAGATTTGTTCCAGATCCATGCATCCACCATGATGTTTCTAAATAGATTTTCTCAGATTTAAACCTTTAATGAATTGTTATTTTTTTTAAATAAAAGGAAAAAGCAGTATTCAGCCTTGTATGTGCCTTTGAATGCATAGGAACATAATTAAGAAACCTTTCCTTATAAAAGATGGCACTGAGGAAAATAATAAAACCAACTAAGAAGGCAGATTTAGAAAAAAGGATGAAAAACATGATGTCAGCCCATCTGGTGAAATGGAAACAGGTAGAAAAGAACTTAGATGGCAGCTAAGGGCTTAGGGCTATGAAGGTACGATCAAAAGCCATTGGTGTGAATGGAAAAATTCCCACTAACTTCACTGCACTTTGGATCAGGCCCTAAATGAGATACATTAAAGGACATTCTCTCCTTGTTATATTGGTCACAAAGGCATTATTAGTGTAATAGCCATAGCTGTTCACAGTATTTCACAAGGCTGCGGAAGGACCTGTCCATGTTATTCAAATGCAATTATACAGAGGGGACTGATGATATTTCCGTTGTAGAAAAAGAAGGGGAGGTGTCAGGAAGGAGTACAAGACTCAAGAGGCATTAGCCTACTCTCTGTGTTTGAGAAAATACTTGCTTGAGTGCTTCTGAAACAAGGAAGAAGGCACAGCTGAATGATAGGCTTAAGAAAAGTCAGTATATTTTCAGAAGAGGGTTTGGAAGCACTGATCATATCTTAACCCTAAAAGACATAATCAAACAGTACTGTGAGCATAACAGAGCTGTGAATATGTTAAGTGGTCTTTTAGCAAATGCCACCTATTGTGGGGAAAAAAATGTCCCAGAGATACTAGATATAGATCATGACTAATAAACAAGTTACTGAACTCACATGCTGGCCAGATGCAAATCGTGACCTTTGTGGTGAGAATCTCAGACCTCTAGGAATGGATTTGGGACCATTAGCACTCATACTGTGGGTTACCAAGAGCCAACAGATGACTTTCAGTCACTAATATCAATTTAACAGGCACCATACAAGTGATTTTAAGCTCCTTGCCCCTTCAAAATTCCTCTTCAACACCTAAATCATTTAGTTCCTTTCTGGTGAAATTCAACCCTCTGGAAAAAGCTAGTATAAAGCCCTGAAAATAAAACCTAAAGAAGACTCAAATGGTATGTGGGTCCACGCTGTGCCTTCCATTCCTTATACACAGTGGATAATTTTATAGATTGATACTATATAGAATGAAAACAAAGTAGCATAAAGAGGGGTGGGCAGCCAGGGCACTAGCCCTGGCCACCCACTTACAGGGGGTGCAAAGAATGGCAGCTGCCACCACTGCCAGCCCAGACTGTGCCACTTCCACTGCCTAGGATGCAGACCCTGGTAGTTATGCCTCTGTGACAACAAATAAATTATCAGAGCTTCCTTGAATAATTAACAGTGCTCCATATGTTTCAAAGCAGGAGTGTACACAGCATCCAACCCTGCCAAACAGCTTGGATCAGATTTCTAAGCAGCTAGGAATCAGCACAACTTCACCGAGAATGCCGTGACACTTTATATCAGAGGAGGATTTGGTCCCTTATCTTCCCATCTCCATTCAGCAGAAAGTATTTTTGTTTTGTTATGTTTACATAGCAGAAAGTCCAACACAAATCCCCAAATATCACCTAAAACCTTTGTGTGATCCTGTACAGGAATGTACAGTTTTGACTAGTGAAGGCAGGAACAAAGAAATCTACTCCAAAATGTGCCTGCCAATATGCACCTGCTATTGCTATAACTAGACATTTATAGTGATTAACTATGGGTGTATACATATGAGAATTAATACCTGGTTTGGACTGAGACCTCCTTTCCCTAATTTAAAAACCTGGCTCTATGTGGAAAGTTTCCATCTAATCATCTTCTCCCCTACAGAAGCTCTCTGGCAATAGCCAAATGCCAGTACAACTTCTAAATATGGGCATAACAGTAGCCAGAGGTACACAAAAGAGAGAGGTTATAAGTAGTTTTTCTTCTCATGTACATCCCTTTTGAGAGCTTCTGGTGAAATCAATGTTATCTGGGTTAAAGGCCAAAGCTCTGCTTCCCCACTCCTCATAGACCAGAAGAGGCAACTGGCCACTGGGCAGAGCCCACACTATTTGTTGTCCAAGTTTGGCAGAATGGTGCTGCTATAAAAGGAATGCACAATGCTTTACACAAAGGGTAAAGTGTACATCTGTGTCCTGTTGTCAAGGTACTAGGCTGTAGGCAATTTGGAAGACTCCTAGTTCAAAGTTAGCCTTGTCAAAAAAAAAATCTCTTCAGTTGTTAAAAGCCCTGTCTATGCTATACTATTGTCTGTAAGTGCTGATCAAATCCTTTCATTTCAATGCAATAGATCAGGTCATGTTATTAAGTCTCTCTTTCTCTGTCTCTCAGTGGTAGCTCTTCATTTGCTGTGTTCCCATTGGCAAATAGCATTGCAATGACATCTGTAAGAGCATGAGGATGGGCACATCTACACCAGACACTATGGTGCAGTAGCAACGAGCTACTGTGCCGTAGCTTGTTGTTACTGGGCAATAGCATTGCCAGGCACTAACCATGCCACGACAATAGTCACTCATTGCCACTGCACAATAGTGTTGGGAAAAAACTGTGTGGTGACGGTACTGTGCAATAACACTGGTTACTGTGCAGTCATTTAGTACTTGCTTATGCATAAGCAGCAGACTGGGCACATGAGCAGATGACTGTATATATGAGTGGTGGACTGTGCAGTTGTTACTGTGCAGCCATTTAGTACATGTACTAAATGAGCAAATACTAAAAGACTGCACAGTAACAACTGCACAGTCTGCCACTCATTCAGACGTGGCCCATGTGTATGAAAGTGCACTAAAATCTATTATCTGTGGATAGTGATTATGCCTAGTGGCCTACAAGTGATTTTATGCAACCTTGTCAATACACATGACCTGTGAATTTGATCCTAAACACATCAAAATCAGCAGGCCTTTTGTAACTGTGATCATACTACTAATTTCTCAAACAGCAGGTTGGAGTGGACTATGTTATTGTAAAGAGGACAGTATCTAGCATTAGAGTAGGTAATTATTTAGCCCCTGTCACCATAGTATCTAAATGCCTAGAGATATCACAACAGCTGTGTAGAGAACTGATAGTTACAGGGAAAATAAGTGGGATTTCTTTTATCAAAGCTTTTGGACACAGACTATGTGGTTCTTTCTGGGACTCTAGCTCTGAGGCATTCTCACTCAACCTTGTGCCACTACAAGGTATCTCCCTAAAATATGGTATACGCTAAATAACCATTACAACTTCAAGCTATTTCCAGGTCACTGTCTTGTATACAGTAGGTTTTCATTCGCTTGTCTTTTACTGGGGCCTCTTCCTTTCTTATCAGTTGATAAGTGGAGTGGTTTAGCATTCTCAAATACAGCATTTGAGGATGCAAAATGTTTTTAAATTTTTTTTAGATTCCAGTGGACATAAGAAAAAAAGAATACCTTTTTACAGATAGAAGTGCATAGAAGAGATCACGGGGAGATGATATTTCAATAGCTCAAACTTCCAGCTCTAGAGTTCCCAGGAATGAAGAGAATGAAGATTGATCTCAGCAGCAGAATAGGATAGATCTGTTTAACGAGTCACAGCAAAAGTAACTAGGCAGCACAGAGCACAGTAGCATTGTCGAGGTTTGGAGTATTGCACAATGCAAGGATAAAGATACCCATTACTATTGAACAGAGCAGGTTACTAAGCTATAAGATAATTGCAGTAGTCTTATTCTGAGATGATTTATGAAGCCAAATTCCACCATCAGTTTCAGCTCCAACTCCAGTTAAATCAGTGGAACCATGCCTAAATTAGGCCTTAATTTTTTATAGTGCTTACATTCCTTATGGCTAGATGACTGGAGTAGGTCTCAGGAAACCTGGCTTCAATTCTTAGCTCTTTCACTGGTCAGTTGGGTGACATATTACATCCCTTTGTGTGTCAGTTTTCCCATCTGTAAAACAGATAATGATAAGTCCCTTGTTAAATAATTTGAGATCCATTAATGCAAAGTGCCAATAAGGGGTGATGATAATAATAATAATAAAGATGATGGGGTGATGATAATTATGGAGAAGTATAATTGTGAAAATGATGTGAAAGAATAATTTCTGTTAAAGGCAGGCACTCCCTAATCTTCCTTCTCTCCTAGCTAGTGCTAGAAATGGTCTTCCCATCTTGTGAGAATTTTTGAGATTTCAAATATCTTTCCCATCTTTTCCCACCTTAAAATAAGGCAAAATGTCAAAGTCTAAAAAAAAACTTTTGCAAACAAACAAACAAACAAAAATTAATTTGGACTGTTTAGATAAATATTGATTATGTAGATCACGTATTAGAACACTTTGTGCCTTATTGCTGGGGACCCTGGCTAGAAGCCCAGGTCAGCTGACAGGGATCCAAGCTGTGGAGGCATACCAGATGCTCTTGTGGCAAAAAGCCCCATCAGCTGACCCAGGCTCACAGATGCAGGTGCACCCCACAGAGCCCCATGGCAGGGAGATTGTAGTTCAGGCACGGGCAAAATATGGCCCATGGGCCAAATTTGGCCCACCAGGCCATTCTATCTGTTCCACAGGCCCTTAAAAAAAATAGAAAATTAATATTTATCTGCCCCTGGCTGCCTGTCAAAGATGACAGGAGCCAGGGGCAGTAGGACCCAGGGAAAGCTGGCAGGACCCAGCAGCAAGGCCTGCCTGGCTTGGCCCCACCTCCCCATCCTCCCACCCCACCTGCCCTAACTAGAAGCCCCTGCCTAGCAGAGCCTTCTGGGCTGGGACTGTGGGGCTGTTCCTGCCTCCCTGTGCCGGAGAAGGAAACTCAGATAAGCGGGGGGCGGAGGGGAAGGGGAGGCAGGGGAGGACTGCAGGCAATCACCCCAGTCCTCAGGGCTGGGCCGGGCCAGCTCCTGCTGAGTCCTGCAGTTGTGACCATGCGGCCAGGAAGCACATGATGCCAGGGCACAGGGCCTGGGCCAGCAGGGTTCTATGGAGCCAGACTGGGCTGCACCAGCAGGGAGAGGGGAAAGCCAGCCTGGCTTCATAGACCCCCTGCTGGCCCAGACCCCACACTCCTGACACCCCGCTCTGGGTCACTGCTACGTGGGCCCCATGCTCCCACCCAGCGATTGCTGTGTTCCCTTGTGCCCTCTCACTACCACTCCCCCCTGCCTGTAGCTGCCATTTCCCAGTATGTGTGTGTGTGTGTGTGTGTGTGTGTGTGTGTGTGTGTGTGTGTGTGTATGTTCATAGGCTGAGTCTCACATGCACACCCCACCATACAAATGCACCCACACCCCCTTGCACTGCCATACATGCAGACCCCAACAGCCATACCCCCTCACAAACCTCAGCCACCCTCCCCCCACATGCAGCCCCCACATAGACCCCATACCCACCCACGCCGTACATAGCACACACACTCACATGCTCCCTCACCCCATCCCCACACCTATCCATCCTGCACAGACACACTCACACCCTCCCCTACATACCCACACACCCACAGCCCCCCACAAACCTATACCCACCTCCCCATGCCCACCACCCTCCCCCACAATATACAAGAGTAAGACATCATTTTAAGCTATTGTGTAATCACCTCTATGTATACTACACAAACACGTGGAAATCAGGACAAAAACATTTTTTGAAAATCAAATTAATGAATGTTGTAGATGTTTGAGTTTTAGAATATAATTTGGTATTTTTCTGGTTCCTAGATGGCAAAACCCCTGCTGAAAGGAGTACTTCTGGGGGCAAGGGGAAGGACTTCTGGTGGCAAAGGTCAGGGGTTAGGAGGCGAGACTTCCGGTCACAAGATGGCGACCAGGGAGCAGAGCACCTGCCAATGGGCAGGGCTACCCATACGGCACACAACAGCTTGCCAAAACTGGGTAATTGGCCCTCCACCCAAAATAATTGCCTGCCCCTTTGATAGTCGCTGCCATCTCCCAGCTGAGGGAGGGGAGGGGCCATGCTTGAAGCCCTGCCACAGCTGGCTGATCATAGCAGCTAGTCTCCCAGCCATAGGGGTGCATGGAACCCCCCACCCCCTCCGACCCCATGGTTGGGAGACCGTAGCAACTATAATCTCCCTGCCATTGGAACTGCTGGGCATGCTGAGGTCAGCTAATGGGGATCCCAGCTACAGGAGTGCATGATGTACCCCCACAGCTGGGAGCTCCATCAACTTACCTGGGCTCCCAGCTGAGAGCTCCATCAATTTACCTGGGCTCCCAGCCTTACTTCTTGCCAGTGCAGTGGGGAGCCTGGAATTGGGCTCCCTTCTCTGGCAACAAGGCACTATGGGATCTAATGCGTGGTCCACAAAATTGCACTTCCTGCCATAGAAGTGTGGCATAGCAGGAGGCGCAATTGTGTGAACTGTGTATTAGATACCATAACGCCTTTACCTGTGCATGTAGAAGGGCCTGTATGGCACATATGGGTGGCTTCTTCCCACAACCCATATTAGATTTATGCTGCTACTTAATCCTTTGTCCTTAGTGCACTCTCTTGATATCCGTGACGGGGGACCACCTCAAGGGCCAGTTCTCATTGATGGTCAGCCCACCTGTCTAAGGCAGTCTGCCCTGTCTTCTGCCATGACCTGATGTATAAATAACTGATGTAAAATATGGGAGGCTGCCCATTTTATGCCCTGATGCCAAGAGTGTTTATACATAGCTCCAACATTCCCTATGCCATGTCCCATGCCTTGCAGATGGCATCCAAAATCATCAAACTTCCCCTGGCTCCCTTTCTGAACCCTACCACTTGGCCTCAGGCCCAAATTTGGCCTCAGGGATCCATAGACTTACTTTAGCCATTATGCCCCCTCCTTGGGGCCTCCACTCATGCCCCTTCACTGGGGCCTAAATGCACAACCCCTGCCTGGGGCTCACTCGTCAAATTACTGGGGCCAGCCTATGCACAGTCCTTCAGGCCCTGCTCAGACCTTACTCTGCACATTCCAGTGCAGCCCTTCAGGCCCGCCTTCAGGCCCACCTAAGCCCTCTCTGCACAGTCCTTCAGGTCCCCATATGGATCTTACTTTTTATGGCCTACTACTTATTATTATACCCTCTCATTAGGGCCACTCCTCCACCTCCTCACTAAGGCCTAAGGGCCGTATGCCCCTTGGGTCTCAGGCTTGGCGATTATGCCGGGACCCATGCCAGTCCCTATTATGGGGTTACCCACCAGGTTGTCAGGGCTGGGGCTATAAGGCACCCCATACTTGCCTTTCATTAGGGAGGCAACTGGTGTGGCATTTCCTGGGGACCACCCCACCACAGGCAGCCCCACCACAACATCCTACCCTAGCAGGGTGTAGTTTTACATCATTCCCCAGGACCAGGAATCTCCTGCCATCCTCATAGTTCCTGCCCTGTACCTGTTATGTGAGCAGCAGCTACGGTCAGATGATGTTCATTCTCTGCCTGCTTGCATCAAACTGCTGGCCCTACTGCTCAAAGCCTACTCTTATATCTAGCAGCTGATCCCACCTCCCAATCGTGTGGCCTCCTGCTGGCCATGTGACTCCTGATTGGGAGTGCAGTCACCTGCAGGCTGCTCTGTTGTTTATTCTAGCCCTTAAAGTGATAGGCACCAAAGCTGCCCTGCCACAATAGCAAACAATGACAAAGATAGAAATCCCAAACTGAATGGATGCAGTCACTGCTATGGTCTGTGCAAACAGTGGGGCACCATCATACAATGTAATTTAGGACCTAGTCCTACTCCCACTTAATTCTATTGTTAGTGCTATGCTGCCAAATTTGGAGCTGCTTTTGTTATTGGATATTTTGGGGGGCAGCAACCGTTGATCCTCTGGTTATAGATTAGATATAATGCAACTTCCATCTGAGGTCTTTATGCTGTTGAGAGTGGTAAAGGAAATGTGTAAGAGGTCTATTCAGGTGCCTGATGAATCTGCTTGTGGCTGACAAGCCCAATTTGAGAGCAACACAGCTTGTTACAAGTTTCACAGATCCATATGGTGTCTGAGTTGAAGTCCAAGTTCACAGCACACTGCTTTGTTTTTTCTCACTTTGCTTCCAAGTATTACTAATTAATCTTAATAAATGACATAATGTTAATACTCACAAGCAAAAAATTCTTCTGAACTTAACCAAGGATCTCCTTGTCCCTCTCTTAGATATATAGTCCCTGACTGGGAAGAGCCTTCAACTATTTTGTTACATAGCCTTAAGTATTGCAAATGTCAAATCTACTTTAAGTGTTTGTGGATTACAGTTTCCTTTACCACTCTCAACAGCATAAAGACCTCAGATGTAAGTTGCATCATATCTAATCTATAACCAAATACAGTTCAGGGAAAGGCTACGACTCTTAACAAAAAGACTAATACAGAATGTTGATAAAAATTTATTTTTTTCACATCCACCTAATTAGTATTATTGGCCACATCTACGCATGCATTAATGCACTTTAGTAAATTTGCATTAAATCTAGTACCTCTGGGCACTTTTACACGTGCTCTGGGAGTGCAGGAGGGGGCGGGGGAGCACTTTAACTAGAGCAGCTACAAGAGCCACTGTAATTAAAGTATTGCTTCTTCTCCTGCATCAGTATCCCCACCCTTAAAAATGGCAGTGTGGTGCTTGAACTAAAGCTCATTCAATAAGCTTTAGTTCAAGTATCTCCACCACCATGTTTAAATGCAGGGATGCTGATACACGAGACGTAGGAGACTCCTGGAGTGCAGTAATTGCCATTCTCCAGCAGACTTGACTTGATTTATTGGATTTGCTATGATGTGCTATAATTACAGCACAACAGGACAGGCTCCATGCTCATGTACAGGCACCCTCCCTTGTGAGGTACTAGAAAAATGTGCGTTAACTTAATTTAATGTGCATTAACTAAATAGCACGGGGTTTTTCATTGACACTTTAATGCACATTAAAATAGACTTATGCGCATTAAAGCACATGCATAGATGCACCCAAAATGATTACCATTGTTTTGTTTTCATCATGACTCCAATCCAACCAGCAATAGAAACCAAATATGAAGTTGATTAAATGCAGCTAACACTGAGCATGGCTATACAACATGTAGCCCACATTGTGCAAACATGCTGATAGGCATCTACCTCTTTTTTTTATTTCTTATAATTTAAGATCAGGCCAAATTAGCCAAATCAGTTCCAAATTCTATCAATGGAGTAGAACTCAATCATGCAAGTTTGTGTGGTATCCTACCTCCCAAAATATCCTACCTCCCAAACTGTTCAGCCTGGAGCTTCTCCCAAATCCATAACAGACAAACCTCAAACCTGGAAGTCTTGGGTTTCAGATGTCCTGTAGACTCACTTGCCTCTAGCTAAAACAACATAGGAGCAAGCTAAAGGGACAGACTAAGAACAATCCCCTATCACCATAAATTGTATAGTGTAGATCCTCCCATAGGGAGCCTATAGTAGACTTTCATAGTGGTGCCGGAACACAGTGCAGTGGACAGATCTCCACCCTCAATTACACCAAGTCATTTAAGGCTGGGAAGAAAAGCATCTTCCCCAGCAGGTACAGTAAAACTCCATGAGACAACACCATCATCATAGCATCTCCATATAAATAAGACATAAGAGTACTGCCCATTAAGCACAGTCCCCCTTACTGCCTATTCTTTTTCAAGTCATGGTGCTCCATGACATGGCATACATTTTAACTTCCTCTTCCCTCCCATAGCTGAGCTATGTCTTTCTTTTTCATTTCCAATTATTGTTGTTTATTCACCAGCCTTAAATGTCTGGAAAAAACTATGAAATGGGCTCCCAAAGTGTTCACCCAGAATCCCTCTGTCACCCCCTCTTTCAGCCAGTGACATATGGTTAGTGTGGCCCCACCCTCCATGAGGTGGAGCCAGACCAAGTTACCCTGCACTTCATCTGCAAATAAATCTTTAGAACATCCCAGGACTTGTGACAAGAACAACAAGTTTCAGTCATGAGTGGTGGCTAATTAGAACATGGATCCTTTGTGGCAGGTATCTGGAGTACACACACAGACTAAGTGGTGTTGATCTGTGGCTTGAAATGCTGTTGATTCCACTGCAGCCCAGCCCAATGAACTATGTGGTAAATCATGAGCCTTTTGTTTTTGGATTAATGTCATGCATAGTTTTCAGTACATATAAGTGGGAACCAAAGTGCTGCTCAAAAGTGTGTGTTGTGGCATACCTGTGATGAAATTTGTAGCAGCTTCAGAAAAAACGGTAATATGCATCCATTCTGAATGAGCTAAGTGCATGGGTACTACATGCAAATTGCTACAGCTATGTTTAATTTCAAGGTCATTGTTTTCAAATGTGCTCCTTACTTCTAAGTGAGAGAGAAGAGCAAGGTCTGACAGTAAGGAGAGGGGGAAGGGGCTGCCAGAGGAAAAAGTTGGGTGGGAAGCAGAGAGCAAAACAGCTACCTGACTCCCCCAGATTTGTTTTCCCTGCTGTAGCAGTGGGAATGGGACAAATTCAAGGCAAACCTCCAATAATTAGATTCTAGACCTAGAAAATTAAAGCACATTTTTAAATTTTCCATATACAAAACCTAATTACTGGGGGGTCATCTTATAATCAGGATCATCTTCCATTCAAGTAAATACGGTAGTTCAGAAGTGTGTCCAAGCTGAGACTGTGCCTGGTTTTAGATGAGATGCAACCTTGTGTGCAGACAGAAGTGACAATTTTGCTCAATCTGGCTCCTGAAAACGTTCTATGGCTATGACTTAACACAAGTGCATGGCTACAGAGCTCTTAAATAGGCCTGATCCCTCTGATTACATGCGGGTTCAGATGAAGATACTTCAAAGTGAAGCTCTTTCATTAACTTGTGTCTGCACACACCTGGAACAGGGCTAGGCTGATGCAGCCCAGCTCTGCTCCTGGCACTGTTTTCAAAATGGGAGGGGGGAAAGGGAGCAGAGGGAGCTTGTTCTGGGGGTTACCTTGGGGGGCTTCAATCCACCCCCGCCCCACTCCAGCACAGGCTGGAGAACCCCCAAAATGGACCTCCCTCCCCAGCCTTTTCCCCCTCCGATCCTGAGACAGCACCAAGGGCTAGAAGGGGGGTGGAGGGTGCTGGGAGGGGGGCTGAGGCTCTTTCCCTGGAGGAACATGCAACCTCTTTCCCTGGATTGGCTCCAAATTGGAGCTCGATTCCCCCACCCTCCCAACCCAATAGCTAACATCTATTTGGTCTGGAGGATTGGTCATACTCATGGCACTTTCTGTAAAACACCATAGTTGCGTAACTTGAAATCTAGCAGGATAGAAACAGTGCTGACTTCTTGAAGTGCTTGGGATTTCTCCGCTGTAAGGATTGTAGTATCATGCAGATAATGCTTATTGGTATCTTATAGGGACTGCCTTTGGGATCTGAATTTTCCCTTTCAAGTTAATTGGAGTTGTGCCATTGCCCTTAGTGGGATAAGTCAGCAGATTTGTCATGATCTGAAACAAACACTTCAGAGACATCTAGGGCACCTACACACATGCCCAAAGCCTGCTCTAATGCATTCTAATTAGAACGCATCGGAGCAGTCTCAATTAATCCAGTCTGCTGGAGTGTGCTAATTAGCACAGTCCAGCAGCCTCAGTGTCACATAAATTCAGCATTCCCACACTTCCAAATGGCAGTGAGGGCAGTGTAAATAAAGCTTATTGAACAAGCTTTATTTAAAGCACCCCCACTGCCATTTTGAAGCACAGGACACTGAATACACAAGATACTGCAGAAGCTTTAAATAAAGTGCCCCCACCCCAAAACATGTAAAGATGCCCCTAGTGCCTACAAGTTAGATCCTCTTCCATGTCTCTTCAGCATGCCCATATACCCCATTCATCTGACTGTTTATCTTCTCTTGCTCAAGTTTTTGGGGAAGAAAAGTCTCATTCTGTCAAATTACTGTTAATATTTTCTAGAGCAAGTTTTTTTCTCAGCAATTCTCAAAATAATTACATGGTCTTTTTTAGACTTCAAGCAGATTTTTGTAAACTTTACTATTTGCACTTTTCTTCACTCAAATGCTTCACTCAAGAACAATGCTCAAAAACATTGGGTATTGAGGAATAAGTAATCCTGCACAGCTGTAATGGTACAGAAACCATTGTTAGGAAGAGTAAAATAAGGGAACACAGAATTTGGAAAGTAGGCCACACCCTGCTTTGACCCTCAAGCTTTTAAACCATGTTGTCTATTTTGTGTTCTTTGTGGACCACAGTGACACAAACTGTGGCTTGCTTTTCAGATACCCACTCAGATTTTGAAATGGTTGTTTTCAGAATGATGCTTGTTAACTGTGATACATAGCTCTTTATAGTCAAGTGTCCACGTACCCGGGTTAATGTGTTTATACTCTCTCTCTGGGCTTATTAGGAGTAACACATCACTGGATTGAATACATCCTTGCATGGCTGGTGTATTACACCATGGTGGTGGGATAGGATAAATTAAGAAATGCTGGCATAATAGCAATATGTTGTTCTCATTACCCTCATGTACTTCAAGAAGTCTGTAAAGTAAATGTAAACTAAACTTTTGGCCATCCCCATTAGTTTAATTGTGGACGTCAGAGAAGAGAATGGTCCTAAAATTTTAGTAGGTTTCAGGACAGTTAGATTCTGTCCAATACCCAGTATAAACTACTTGTGCGAACTCTGAAGAGTCACCATGGGAATGTGTGTCCCACATCCCTGAGGATCTAGAGGCTGCTTCTGAAAATTCAAGCCCTACCATCCAGTTCCACTCTGCAACCCCTAAATCTGGTAATAAGCCAGAGAAACTGCTTTGTGTGTCCTCCCACTGCTCTCAAGCATTATAGATACAGTGATCTCAAGCGTGAAACCCAGGAGGCCCCCTTGGAACAGGGGTGCTCAATCCCTGGCAGGGGTGCTCAACCCCAGATCTAGCCCCCAACTCCTTGTCATCTGGTCCATTGAGTGCCCCACAAATTTGCTAGTTCCAGTGCTGAGGGTGGCTCAGGGCCTGATCCCAGTGTGTGGGACTGGGAAAAGATGATACAGGACCCCAGTTCCTACATACAGGACTACAAAGGTGGCACACAGCCCAGTCCTCATGTGTGGAACCTGGAAGAGGTGGTGTGGAGTACTGAGGCCTCAATCTTGGCACTGGTGCCAGGCAGAGGCAGCACATGGTCCCAATTCCTACACATGGGACCACATGGAGGTGGCACAGGGCCCAATTCTGATGTGCAGAGCCTGGAAGTGGTTCCCAATCCTGGCATGTGAAGTTGGGCAAAGGCAGAATGGGGTACCGGAGCCCCTATCCTGGCATGCAGAGCTAGACAGGGAGCACTGTGGTACCAATCCAGGTATCCAGGCCCAATTCTGGTGCGTAGGATCGAATCCAGCTTGCGGATGGGCCTCACACCACTCATTTGGCCCATGGGGCCAAACTGTTGAACACTACTGCTGTGGAGCAACTGAATGGCCTTATTTCTGGGTATGGTGTCTGTGGAGAAGAATGGACATACACTTCAGCAGCAGCCTTAAGGGTGCCCCAAACATACCCATAATCTCTCTTACCCGGATAACTCACCTCTGTCAAACCAGTTTTATGTAAATTTAACATCACTGATTTCAAAATTGTTATGCCACAGTAAAACCAATGTAATAAAGTGCAAATCCCACCCTCTGTGGCTCAGTTAACTACAAATTGGCAAAGATAACAATACTTCTTTACATCCGTGAGGTGTTCTGAGGAGCTGCATTAATGTTGTGAAGTGCTCAGATATATAGAGTGATGAGCACCATAGATATAGACTAGGAATAAACAGAGAATAGACTGGTTTGTTTCATGGTTGTGACACTAAAGGTCAACTGGAAAAGCCATTGTACTGCACTACTCAGAGAGGTTATGAATTATGCAGTTATCTCTATATATGTTTCAACATATTTTATCTTGTACTTGCTGAAGAGTTATAAAATTCAGCAATATATGTCATTTGCTTACGACAGCCAGTTTACTTCATAATAGCCACCAGAAGAAAGATGAATCATACAAGAGAGGCCACCACATGTGGAGTAGACCATGTAAAGCAATTACACTACATTTAAAGTCAGCTAAAAAGGTTCTCACACAAAAAAGTTAACGCAGGGTACTATTTCCCACAATAATAATAATAAAAATAAGCTTAAGAAACACTTGCCCTGATTCTCAAAACTCATTTTGTATTATGCTTCCTTTTACCAATTTTCTTTGGCATGGTGTCATAATGTATCAGCAAAAGCATGTGTTCCATAGTCTGACAAAAGGAAAAAATATATGTATATTTTTAGTTCAAAAATGTTTATAATTTCAATCAGAAAAAAAAAATGCAGGACAAGAAACAGTAGAATAACAAATACAGAAATGTCAGCAATAGATTAAACAATATGAACAATGAATTTTTAATATAACAATGAGTCTTTCTGGGAACACATTGAATGGAGCATAGGACACAATCATAGGGGAATTCTGACACAGAGGCTAACACTTTTACTAAATAGTTCACTTATAACTAACTTTTAGATTGTACAGTAGATTGTTTCAATGAATGTATACAGTGCCTAGCAGAATAGAGTCCACAACCTGGTCAAATATCTGGTTTCTACTGCAACGTGCATACTAATGTGGCAGTTATTTATGTAGTAAAGCTTTCTAGCAAAGGACTAAGATCATTCCATCAATATTCCCAGTGCAGAAAAGGCCTTGAGAATTATCTTTCAAACATGCAATCTTTAATTCCACCAGCTGGTACAAAAACAGTTTCACCACTGTGCTATGAAGTTAAGCCATCTGACCCCAGTGAAGACTCAGATATGCTCCACTCATGCAAAGCTAGAGCTGCCAGTAGGCCAATCCTTGGTAGTCTCTCTCAGTTGGTTTCTTTATGTCCTTTGATTTTAGCCAGTAGTGCTCTGGGGTTATTTCCAGCCAGATCCTAGGGGGAAAAAAAAACAATTCTGGTTTCTTTTCATAATGCACCCAATACCATAATCTTTTGCAACCACAAAGAACTGTAAGACTGGAGCAAGAAACTATGGTGGCACTTGGCTGTTAGATAGAGAATGGTAGAGTGTGCAAGTGATATGAAGACTGTTGCTCAGAGGATTGTAGGTAGTGCAACATAGCGATGGTTAGGAGTGAGTGCTTCTGATGTTAGGAGATAGTGGGGATAGCAGTGGGCCTTTGATCCTGTGTTCTGTGTGTGGTACTGGAAACTGAGTATGGGGTTTCATCGTTTCATAGTTTCATAGTAGCTAGGGTCAGGAGGGACCTAAACAGATCATCTAGCCTGACCCCCTGCCACAGGCAGGAATGAATGCTGGGTTCACAAGACCCCAGTCAGGTGATCATCCAACCTCCTCTTGAATTTGCCCAAGGTAGGGGCGAGGACCACTTTCCTGGGAAGTTGGTTCCAGATTTTGGCCACCCTAACTGTAAAATATTGCCTTCTGATCTCGAACCTAAACCTATTCTCCATCAGCTTATGACCATTGTTCCTCATCACCCCAGGTGGTGCTGGGGAGAAAAGAACCTATTTGCTGTTGATCCCCCCTGATGAGTTTGTAGGCAGCCACCAGGTCCCCCCTCAGCCTCCTCTTGCTGAGGCTGAACAGGTTCAGGTCCTTCAGTCTCTCCTCGTAGGGCCTGTCCTGCTGCCCTCTCACCAAGCGGGTGGCCCTCCTCTGAACCCTCTCCAGGCTGGCCACATCCCTTTTGAAGTGCGGCACCCAGTACTGGATGCAGTACTCCAACTGCGGCCTGACCAAAGTCTCATAGAGGGGGAGTATCACCTCTCTGGACCGGCTTGAGATGCACCTTTGGATGCATGACAAGGTATGGCTGGCCTTGCTGGCTGCGGTCTGGCATTGGCAGCTCATGTTCATCTTGGAGTCAATAATGACTCCGAGATCCCTTTCTGCCTCTGTGCTTTCAAGAAGGGAACTCTCCGGCCTGTATGTATGCTGTGGATTTCTCCCAAGGTGCAGCACTCTGCATTTGTCTATGTTGAACCGCATCCTATTCTCGTCTGCCCACTTTTGTAGTCTGTCTAAATCTAGTTGCAGCCTCTCTCTTCCTTCAAGTGTGCCCACTTTGCCCCACATCTTCGTGTCATCAGCAAACTTAGACAGCGTGCTTTCCACCCCCTCGTCCAAGTCGCTGATGAAGATGTTAAACAGTGCAGGCCTGAGGACCAAGCCCTGGGGTACACCACTGCTCACATCTCGCCAGGTTGAGTACAATCACTCTCTGGGTGCGCCCCATCAGCCAATTTTTTACCCATCCAACTGTGCAGGCATCAATGCCGCAGTCACTTAATTTATTGATGAGGATGGGGTGAGAGACAGTGTCAAAAGCCTTCTTAAAGTCTAGAAAGACTATGTCCACAGTGACACCAGTTGGCGAGGATGCTTTCCTTTTCCTCCAGTATAACATTCACCTTCTCTCAATGAACAAGAATCTCTTCCCTGTACTATGAATTGAACTTCCACATCTTGTGTCTGCCATTTTCCTGGAATATTAAACAGTAGTTGGCTCTTGCTACAGTGACATATAAGGTCATACATACCCATCCTAAGCTAGGTTTCAGTCCAGTCCTAAATTCAGTCCAGTTTTGTTTTAACTAATGCAACAAAACCTGACTCATCCAAATGAGTCAACAGAGTCTGACTCATTATTACCTTGTAAATGTTGGATAACTATGTCTCCTTGAGGGGACAGGTTCTCATATCAAGCACTGAAGCCATACATTGAGTCTTCTTCATGACCTTTATAACATGTAATTTGTCTTTAATATTGCTGAGTTCCAGTCCAAATTATGCCATTTTATATCTTCTGCTTTCCTGGATGAAGGTTACTTGTGCAAGTGCCTGAAAGTGGGACGCCCGCCTAATGCAAGACTGAAAGTAGTCTGAACACTGTTTCTCAAACACTTGAAACCTCTGAATCCTGGAATCTAGTCATTTTAACTGATGGCAGCTGTACTTATTTTGAAGGTATGGGTACAAAAGCATTGCCTAAACTCAAGAATGACGGGATCTTCTGAAGGTTTGCCAAGGCTTTGGTTTGAGCAGAATAGAGTACTTTCGCCAGAAGGCATTAGAAAACTCCCTAGAAAAGATACCTAACATGGTAGACCACCTGCACTTGGACCGTTAGCAAGATAATGCCTGTTATGAACGGTTTTAGTGAAGAAAAAATTAATTCACTCAGAACCCAAACACAAGTCACTACGTAAGAGCAATCCTGGATGACCCCTATTCTTTTGCTCAGGATTGATTTTAACAACTCTTTCAGATGAAGGAAGGTCTAGTATTGAGTGTGTTTTGAGGAGGATTTACTAAAGGATAGACCTTCACTTGAGAGATAGATGTCACCTCTAGTTGTACCTCAACCATCACTAGCGTGATAAAAAATAATCTTGAAGGTTTGAGGAATCCAGCTGCCTTGGAGGAGCATATTAATGATAAATAGGATGAGACAGTGGGACGGGCAAGGCCATGCTTCACCAGAATCACACTGAAATGCATTATGAGTTCTCCTGAGACGGATCAAATGCCCTTGAAGACTACTTATTGAAGCCTGCCTTCTAAGACTGGACTTTTTTAATACTGGAGGACTCAAATCTTCCAGCCATATCCATAAGTGTCCTACCCTTCTAGGTCTTCAGGCTCTCCTGGACCAACTGCCTCAGCTTCCTTAAGTACATGCCCAAGTTGAGAAGAAAATTCAGTAATATCTTTGGTTCATAGCAGACTAGAAAACATGTTTAAGTGTCAAAGAGTGAATTCCAAGAACTCCTTCATCACCCACCCAGATTTTGAATCTTCCTCTTTGATAATATGAACTCAGGCTATAATTGTCAACTTTGTTTGTTAGACAGGCATTGTCTACACACTGTGACCAAAGTGATCCAAGTGGCAAATGTGATTAAGCCCTAGGTTACAGCAGCAGAAGCTTCTTGGACCCTGTGAGATGTAGTCATGGCAATAAGTGGAGTTAATTTACGCTGCTGACCCAAAGGACATCTTTGGCCATGAGGGGAGCAAGGGAGTGGACTGTAGTCATCAGGAAGAAAGAGCTAGAAAATCAGATGACTGCAGAAAGAAGAATCAAAACAAAGGAGAGTTATAGGTGAGGAGATAAAGGTTCATAGAAAGGAGCTGTTAAGGCAGATGGTGAAAGAGAAGAAATTTGCCAAAGGGAGGAGGGTGTTCCAGTAGAGGGGAGCTGCTGGGAAGAAACTGATGAAAGAAAGGAGCAGCAACCTGCAGAAATAAAACTTCCTGCAGGTGAGAAGCAGAGGGCATAATACCTTGGTCTCAAGTATACTTATATACAGAATCTAATAGTTTCATAGTTTCATAGTTGTTAGGGTCAGAAGGGACCTCAATAGGTCATTGAGTTGACCCCCTGTCCTGGGCAGGAAAGAGCACTGGGGTCATATGACCCCAGCCAGGTACTTTCCAGTCTCCTCTTAAAGACCCCGCCAAGGTAGGGGAGAGCATCACCTCCCTTGGAAGCCCATTCCAGATTCTGGCAATTCTTTTACACACACACACACACACACACACACACACACACACACACACAAAAAGTTGGTCTCCACTGATATACGCATAACTGACACATATATATATGTGTCAGTTATGCGTATATCAGTGGAGACCAACTTTTTTGGCACATATGCCACAAGGCCTGGCACTCCCCAAATGCCACTCTGATCCCTTTCTCCTGCCCAATCTGTTGCTGTGTTTTCTGTTGCCTGCCCTGTGCTCCCTGATCTGTGCTCCCTGATCTGTTGTTTTGCTTTCTGCTCCCTGCCCTCTGTCACTGTGTTCCCTGTTCACTTCCCTAATCTCCAAATTCCATACACAGACTATCCGTGCCATTTATGCAGAGATGACCATAGCAGGGTGCGAGGCCTGGGGCAAATCAGCTTGTGCAGGGCCCGGATGTGATGGCGGTAGAGGGGCGGAGGTGAGCAGCCAGACATGAAACTGGCCTGGCTCCACGGGGCCCGCCAAAGCACGGGGCCTGGGGCAGTCGTCCCACTTTGCCCCCCACTAGGGATGGCCCTGCACTTATGACATGCATACTGAAGGGCAGACAGTCAAACAAATGCTGCTAGGGCAGACAGTCAAACAAGGAAGCCAAAAGGGATAAAGGACTGGTTGTCTGACTGGGAACAGCGTCTGTATCCTGCATAACGATGTTAGCAGTACAACACCCTCAGTACCTCCATTTTTTCAGCTAGTCAAGGCTCAAAAAGCCCTAAGAAAACAAACATGGTTAAGGATACAATGGAACTAAATGTCACTACTGGGGGTTCAAACTTCTGGGGTTGTAGGAGGAACCCCTCAAACCGAAAATATGGTAATAGATCAAGTTGGTGTATCATGATCTCCTCCTGGAGTGAAGAGGTAAATACCAGCATAGTATTTAGCTATAAGCTTAAACTACAAAATCTGAGCCACTAGAGAAACAGATAAACCTTGCAAATGCACACAGTCTAGTTGCCTAGAGCAATGTTAGTAAGTTCTTTATAGAGAGGTATTTTATTGCACATGTTTACTTGTGCCAGAGATAAAGCAGCAGAAGGAGTTAGTGGCTGCAGAAAAAGTCCATATGCATTACAAATAAAGTGTCACTTAAGCCTCTCATAGAGCCCTTTGGGTCTCCAAACACATTTGATCCATATTATTGCTGCCTTTGATATTTGCCTAGTACTCCACTGTAGTTGGCTGCCGTTATACTCCAGTAGTCCTTTCCAACATATGACACTACAACATCACCCAAGATAATAAGGTTTTGATCATGGCAAGGCATGTACAACAGCAAGCAACCAAGGAACAGAGAGATCAAATAGACCGGCTGCAAGTTTTAAAGAAAGGAGAAGCAAGCCAGGGCTTGTGTGCACATGGTTAGCTAGTGTGTGTGTGTGTGTGTGTGTGTGTAGGACAGCTTCAAGAGGACTAGATGGTGAAGGTCTCCAAGCGACAGGCCTGCCATTCTGGACTTGGGCCCCCAGCACTGCCCCACATTCCAGCCTGGCCTCTTCTCCCAGGACCACTGCCCCCTTTGACATAGAGAATCAGCCAGACGTGAACGTGAGAAAGCTTTGTCAGGCAAGTCTCTTCAGCAGGTTTCTAGCAGTGTCTTCCAAAATAATAATAATTAAAAGGGGTGTGTACAAGGGGGAAGCAAGGAATGGGATTGCTTGTTTGCATTGTTTTAAATGCATACAAGCATGGTGAAAGAGAATTTTCTCAAACAATGCTATACAAAGTGTGAGCACCAGGCCCCTTCCAGTCTACTCCCCATCCATCTAGATCAAAGGGTCTTGGCACAATGTTTTGCTTAGTAGCAGAGCTCATGAGAGCTATATTTTAGGATCATTTACTTCTATTTAGCAGATTAATAAACAAATAAAATGATTTTAAAATTGGTTCTATGGATCCCTACCTCTCTAGAAATACACCCAGAGAATCAAATTACGCTGTTACACTAATGTAAATGCAAAATAACTTCAATGAAGTCAATGAAGTTATGCCACATTCTTCCTTTCTTTCCATTGCATTTTATTTACTTTGTTCTTGCCTTGAAGTAATGAATAGATGTAGAATATATATTGTATATATATATAGTTGTATACATATACTAGAGAGAGAGAGAGAGAGAGAGAAGTTTATATACAGATATATTTGTATAAAGCAACAAGTACAGACATTCATTAGCAATGGAGCTAAGCACCCCAGAATGCAGTGGGTTTCAAATAGATCTGAATATATGAATGGATCTGAAAATAGGAATAGATCTGAATTTTGTGTCTTTTTCTTATATTTCTCACCTTAGGAGTTTGGAATTAGGAAATGGTTCTGAATTGTGATACTTAGGTCTGTTTCTCAGGAGAGAGACGGGGCTGAACAAGTGACACAGTCCTGTTTTAAGGTTTAAGATATTACCACCAATGATGGCTTGATATAAGGTCCGATAGATGTATGGCAACGATACAGTGCTTGATTGTGGGTGATTCAGAAAAATAGTTATTTATGCTCGGAGCACCTTCAGCTCCCATACACTACATGAAAGGTGAGACCATTTGGAATCCTCTGGAGTTCAACACTTGTCAGGTAACCATGGGAGGAAAGATGTTCTGATGGTTAAGACGCAGGACTGGGATACAAGAGGCTGAGGTTTGGCTCCTGACTTTGACACAGACTTCCCAGATGACTTGGGATAAGTCACTCAATATCTCTAAAATGGGGATACCAACACTTTAGTACTTCACAGGAATATGATAAACATTAAAAAAAAATCAGCGTTTGTGATGAACACCTGTCCTATGAGAACAGATGCTACAAATGTATCCAGACTAAAATTCATACTCATACAAATAAATAAAGCAACAAAAGCAAAGTCATTTTCACTGTCTACATAAGGATTGTGGCTTCCTTGTTATAATAATGAACTCCAGTTAGAAGGATAGAGGGTCTGATTCTGCATAGCCTTGTAACCTGATTTTTGTTACCTGTGCAAAGTAGCTATGAATTCCCATTCTGGTTTGGCAGCACACTTGTTTTAAAATAAATGCACAAGTGCAAGACAATGGAGCATCAGACTTACAGTGAGCTATGTGGAGGTCATGATGCTGAATGGGATTCCCATGTAGAAGACGAATTTAATGAACTAATTGTCATAATACTAAGGCTTTTTCATACAGATTAAATCCTAGATGTTTGTGTATATAGCAAATTAACAGACAGATTTCAGAACTTTATCTTTGGTTGGAATCTTATCACTTTTATTGCCAGGGAAGCCTTTATTCAAAGTGCTAATGGAAATAAAGAAAGTCAGACTGATTAAACTATCTCTTATTATACTTTACTTTCCTTATCTGTTATTATACTAATTAATTGCACTGTGGCAACATTCATTTAACTGTCTGAAGCACAGTACATGATCTGCTCTTGCAAACATAGGGTCCCAGATCCTCAAAGGTACTTCAGGACCTAACTCCAATTTTTTTTCAGTGGGAGTTAGGTAACTCAATACTTTTGAGGACCTGGGCCTTCATGCACAATATTAACCTCAAGCTCCAATAGATACCCAAAGTTAAATATCTACTGGGTATGTCTATACATTCATTAATACACAGTGGTTACTGCACATTTCTTTTAGTACTTGTATAATCAAGTACTAGATAAATATGCAGTAACCAGAGTTACTGCACAGTAATGCCAGTGAACACCTTTTTATTGATACTACTGAGCAATAGCCTAATAATCCTGCATAGTAGCATATTAGCACTGTCCATGCTGTGATGCGCTACTGTGCAGTGTTATTAGGCTACCATGCAGTTAGCATCTCATGTAGATGCACCCACTTGCATGTTTGCAGGACTGCAACCTTAGACTGTAATCACTGTGGCTCAGGGGCTGTCGTTTACACTATGTACTTTACAAACATTAACCAGCAATATTTAGTCAGTTATTTACAAATTAATCTAACCTTCCCCATCCCCCAATTTCCAATCACAACAGATCCTTAGAATTTAGGGACATATTAATGTGGCAGAAGGGTAGGTGAAGTGAACCACAGACTGTAACTTCCCCAAGGGAACAAAATGAATCAGTGCCATGGGGGTAATAGAACCATGAACAGCTGCTTCTTACACACCTACTCTAACCATTAGTATGCGCTCCCTGAAGTAGGAGCCTTTTCCTTTGAATGGCGTTGTTAGCAGAACACCTCTCCTAAGCCTCTTAATTCTAATGATGAGTTTTCGGAATAACAT